>NC_135091.1:22185000-23385000 GCF_051107435.1 Chaetodon auriga | reverse complement strand
AAAATGGTAATAAGCACAACTTCTGTAATTACCAACCAATTTCTCTGCTTCCTCAGTTCTCAAAAATACTTGAAACACTCTTTGCACACAGACTGGAGGATTTCATAGAAAAGCAACACCTTTTAAGTGACCGACAATATGGGTTTAGATCAAATCGTTCAACTACAATGGCAGTTATGGAACTCATTGATAACATATCCACAAATACTGAAAATAAAGAATATAAAGTTGGGCTATTCATTGATTTGATACTACTGATCACACCTTATTATTAAAGAAGCTTGATAGATATGGTATCAGAGGGGTTGCAAACTCATGGATCAAAAACTATTTGGATGATAGATACCAATATGTACAGGTAAATAATGAACGGTCTGAATTGAGGAGGGTTACATGTGGGGTTCCACAAGGCTCAGTACTGGGCCCGAAACTCTTCATACTAAAACAACCACAAAACCAATCCTTTTACTCCAAAAAAAAAGCAATACGGATCATAAACAAAGCAGATTATAAGCAACCGACCAACCAATTATTTATAAATACATATGAACTTAAATTCAAAGAACTGGTGGACTTTAAAACTGCACAGCTTATGTTCAAAATTAATAACAACATGCTGCCTGACTGTATTCAAAAAATGTTCAAAAAAAGACCAAGTTATTACAACTTCACCTAACATTTATTGAATGCCTCCTTTAGTTACTTATTTATTTGTTATTTTGACTTGCTTAATTTTGTTTTGTTTTCCTTTCTTGGACCTTGACCAGCTGCTGTATTTATGTTAAGTTGTCAAGTGTATTGCGCAATGAGTTGTTGTGTCAAACCAAAGACCAAAATAAACTAAACTAAACTAAACTAAACTAAACTAAACTAAGCTTAAGACACTTGAAATGGCTTTATCACAAGCCATGGTGGTTTCTATTTGGTATTTTAAGTGTAACTATTCAACACTTGCTGCTATGACCAATGGTGACAAATGACCTTGAGCAGCAACCAAGAGGAAGAGCAACATTTTCTCAACAGAGTACAGAGTAGTAGAAATAGAGTACAGTGTAGCAGAAACTGGTTTAATGTGCAAGTATAGCATCATGAAAAATACTTTCAAATTAATACTATTGTGTCATTTGCCTCATTCACTTTTGACACTTGTCTCTTTTTGGCCTTTTGGCTTTGTCACCAGACTACAAAGCACACTTTAAAAGCCAGAAAATCAAAATCTGCTAAAGTAATTGAATCATTACTATTGATCAATAGTCGTATTTGTACCCTCTCTCAACATACATTTGGTCATTTGGCAAAAAGGCAGTAAAAATCAACACACCCTGACGAGGGGCAGTCAACATGCTGTGCTGTGGGATTGTGGGTTGGCTGCAACAGAAATCAAGTTAACTTAAAGACACAATAGTCAGGTATCTGGTTCTACAGTGAACGTGGATAAATCCAGGCCTGATGGGACATGCCTCCAAATGTTGACTGCATTTTTAAAAAAGTTAGGTAGTCAGTTGTCTGCCACAATTAGATCTGAAAAATGCTGACTGAACAGGCATGATAGTTGCCATATGCCACGGGTAAAAGATGCTGACTGAATTGACAAACAGGCAAGGTAGTTGGCAAGCTACCATGGTTAGGTCAGAAAAATCCCCTGAAAGCCCCAGGAATAATCTAATGGTGGCACAACTGCTTCAAACTGAATTTTAAAAGAATGGGTTGTGGTTTCTCGGAAATGGGAGGAAAACAAAGGAGGAGCATTCTAGAGTATATAAAGAGCTGTAGAAGACCTGAGGGTCAGAGTTTTTGAGAGTTTTTAGAGGTTTTGTGCGGGACCCCGGGGTTCACTCTGCTGTTTGTTCGAACTGTCTTTGCTATGAATAAACAACATCAGACTTTGAAAACCTTGTGTAGCCTATTTCTTGAATCTTTTGTGAAGACACCAATAATTGATCCAGAAGTATTCATGAACTGCAGGTCAGACACTGTTGCCTGACCATTTCTGGCCCAAAGACTTTCCACTGTTCCAAAAATCACCAAGCCATCATTAGCCATCATTATGAAGAAAGGAGTGCAGAAGAGCTTGATAGAGTGGAAACCTGTCAACAGTAGGCTCATGAAGATTAGACTGAGGGGGAAGCAAATCAACACAACTATCATCCAGTGCTATGCTCCAACAAATGACAGCAATGAGGCCTCGAAAGATGAATTCTACAAACAACTACAGGCTGTATTGGGAAACTACACCAAGACATGACATGAGGATAGTGATGGGGGACCTAAATGCCAAGGTGGGAAACAGCAACACAGAACATGACAGTGCGATGGGAAGGGAAGGCTGCTGAATCATGGATGAGAATGGGGAGAGGCTAGCAGAGTTTTGCACCATGCACAACCTCATCATTGGGGGAACCCTGTCCCAACACAGGGACATTTACAAGCTAACATGGTACTCTCCAAATGGAAGGGATGAATAGTACCTGGAGATGCTCATTACTTGATGTCAAGGTCAAACAAGGAGCTGATGATGGTAGCGACCATCACTTGGTCACAGCTTTGCTGAGAGTAAAGCTTAGGAAAACAGCTAGCAGAAAGACAGCCAGAAAGCAATTCGATGTCAGAAAGCTACATGACACTAAGGTCAGAGGTTATTTTGTGCTACAAGAACAAGAAAAAGAAGGATTGGATAAGTGAAGACACATGGCAAACTGTAGAAAATAGAAGGGCCCTAAAGAAACAAATAAATAAGTCAAAGTCTGAACAGCTAAAGGAAAAATACAGGCAACAGTACCAAATAGCAAACAAGGCAGTGCGAAGGAAAGCCAGAGCTGACAAGTGGGCATATCTAGAAGGCAGCTAGGAAAGGGGAGCGAGGGAAAGTATATAAGATCACCAAAATAGTAAGTGGCAAACACAGATGAACAACTGAAACACCAAAAGTAGACAAAAAGGGACAATTACTGACAACTGAGTCCGAACCACAAGCTTGCTGGGCAGAGCACTTTCAGAAAGTTTTAAACAGACCATCACCCACAACAGAACCAGATGTACAGCATGCAGAAAACGACCGGGAAATTGGTTTCGAACCACCAACAAAGGTAGAAATTGTCTCAGCAATTAAGTTCCTAAAAAATGGAAAAACCCCGGGCCAAGATAACCTGAATGCAGAGCTTTTCAAAGCAGACCCAAACCTTGCCTCCAAACTACTTCAACCACTATTCAAAACCATCTGGGAGAAAAAGGAAATACCTGATGACTGGTTGGAAGGAATTAACATAAAGACACCAAAGAAGGGCAACTTGAGAGATTGTAACTACTGGTGTGGAATCACACTTCTATCGATACCAAGCAAAACCATGACAAAAATCATTGTGCAGCATCTTACACTGGCAGTAGATGAGAAACTCAGCAATGAACAGGCAGGATTCTGTAAGGGGAGGGGGTGCATTTACCAGATATTTGCACTCCATAATATTATAGAACAATGCACAGACTGGCAGAGACTGTGTCGACTTTGAAAAGGCATTTGATAGCATACACCGTGACGGCCTCTAGAACATCTTAAGGATGTATGGAATCCCACAGCACGTAGTGGACCGTAGTGGTCAGACAAGGATTTGTGATGTCAGCATTGCTCTTCAACATCGTTATCGACTGGGTGATGCGCCGCACAACAGAAGAAAAAACAAGATGTATAAGATGGACTCTCTTCTCAGCATTGGAAGACCTCGATTTTGCTGATGATCTAGCTCTAGTCTCACACATTCACCAACACATGCAAGAGAAGACATCACATCTCGGCTACTTTGCACGGCAAGTTGGCTTGAAAATAAGCCAGAGGAAATCTGAAGTGATGGCACTAAACATTTCAGATCCACTACCAATCCATGTGTATGGTGAAGCTTTAAAAACAACAAAGGAGTTCACCTACCTCAGTGGGTAAAGGGATACAGGGACCCCAGGACTGCATAGTCCATTGATTATGAAGCATCCCATGTCATTGAACTCATGAAAACAATAAACACCCCCATGACATGTGGCCAAGAAAACCTTTCTAATGTTTGTAGATAGTATAAATAAAGGATTGGTGACTTGTAGTGAGTCACAGGATGAGTTCTTGGGGGTCTGCAGGAACACAGGCAGTAATCTCAACGAACAACACAAAGCAGTTCAATGAGTCCTGATAGGTTTATGGCTGCCAACTAAAAGCTCAAATTACACTGAACAAAAATATAAATGCAACACTTTTGTTTTTGCTCCCATTTTTCATGAGCTGAACTCAAAGATCTAAAACATTTTCTATATACACAAAAGACCATTCTCTCTCAAATATTGTTCACAAATCTGTCTAAATCTGTGTTAGTGAGCACTTCTCCTTTGCCGAGATAATCCATCCCACCTCACAGGTGTGGCATATCAAGATGCTGATTACACAGCATGATTATTGCACAGGTGTGCCTTAGGCTGGCCACAATAAAAGGCCACTCTAAAATGTTCAGTTTTATCACACAGCACAATGCCACAGATGTCGCTAGTTTTGAGGGAGCGTGCAATTGGCATGCTGACCGCAGGAATGTCCACCAGAGCTGTTGCCTGTGAATTGAATGTTCATTTCTCTACCATAAGCCATCTCCAAAGACGTTTCAGACAATTTGGCAGTACATCCAACTGGCCTCACAACCACAGACCACGTCTAACCACACCATCCCAGGATCTCCACATCCAGCATGTTCACCTCCAAGATCGCCTGAGACCAGCCACCTGGACAGCTGCTGCAACAATCGGTTTGCTTAACCAAAGAATTGCCGCACAAACTGTCAGAAACCATCTCAGGGACACTCATCTGCATCAGAATCAGAAATCAGAAATCAGAAAAAGCTTTATTGCCAAGTACGCTTTTACACATACAAGGAATTTGTTGTGGTGAAGTTGGTGCATGACACATCTACTAAAATAAGAGCACAAAATATAACAATTTAAATATATATACACAAGTCTGTTTTTTGTTGTTTGCTATTTTCTGGAAACACAGTCTGTTTTTCAGAAAGAAGTCCAAGATGAGCGTTAATGTAACGCATAGAGTTGTGAAGAGTGTCGGGGGGGTTCCAGGCCTTGTTGATAAGGCTGACAGCAGACGGGAAAAAACTGTTCTTGTGGCATGAGGTTTTGGTCCTGATGGACTGCAGCCTCCTGCCAGAGGGGAGTGAGTCAAAGAGTTTGTGTCTGGGGTGAGAGGGATCAGCCACAATCTTTTCTGCACGCCTCAGGGTCCTGGAGGCGTACAGGTCCTGAAGAGATGGGAGATTGCAGCCAATCACCTTCTCTGCAGACCGAGTGACACGCTGCAGTCTGCCCTTGTCCTTGGCGGTGGCAGCAGCATACCAGACAGTGATGGAGGAGGTGAGGATGGACTCAATGATGGCTGTGTAGAAGTGCACCATCATTGTCTTTGGCAGGCTGAATTTCTTCAGCTGCCATAGGAAGTACATCCTCTGGTGTGCTTTCTTCATGAGGGAGCTGATGTTCGGCTCCCACTTGAGGTCCTGGGAGATGATAGTTCCCAGGAAGCGGAAAGACTCCACAGTGTCAGTAGTGGAGTCACAGAGGGTGATGGGGCAGGTGAGGCTGAGTTCTTCCTGTTGTCCACAATCATCTCCACTGTCTTTAGAGCATTGAGCTCCAGGTTGTTCTGGTTGCACCAGGTCACCAGATGGTCAACCTCCCACCTGTAGGCAGACTCGTCGCCAACAGAGATGAGTCCGATGAGGGTGGTGTCGTCCGCAAACTTCAGGAGCTTGACAGACTGGTGACTGGAGGTGCAGCTGTTTGTGTACAGGGAGAAGAGCATAGGAGAAAGAACACAGCCCTGGGGGGATCTGGTGCTGATGGTCTTTTTGAAGAAGAAGAAGAAGAAGAAGAAGAAGAAGAAGAAGAAGAATCGGGGGGAGACATTCCCCTTTATTTGTCACACACACATGGTCGGAAACACGGCACACGGAGGTGAAATTTGCCTTCCGCTTTTGACCCATCCTGGTCGTCCCTCCTCCGCGGCAGACCAGGAGCGGTGGGCAGCCAGACCGGCGCCCGGGGACCCATTCTGTTGCGTCACCATTGGTCAGGTGGTGATCTTCTTGCATGTTTTTAGTGGGGGTATATTTTTACGGAGGATACCCCAGGTGAACACGGGGAGAACATGCAAACTCCACACAGAAAGGCCCTCCTCGAGCAGCAGGCACCGAAGCATGGTGGAGGACACACCCGGTGCCCGCAGCGAGATTCGAACCCGGGACCTTCTTGCTGTGAGGCGACAGTGTTGCCACCATGCCACCGTGCCACCTTTCCACCTTTCTTAGCATCGGAGACGCGTTTCCCCAGCTTCACGCGCTGTTTCCTTTAAGGTGGGCATTGGTGGAGTTGACTGGAGCTGGAGCTGTTGGGAGGTGTCGTGGGGGATGGTTGCTGGACTGTCCCTTTGTCTTTCAAAGTGGCAGTAGAACTGGTTCAGGCTAGCCGTTGATCGTTGATGGAGTGGGGGGCTTTAGGCTTGTAGTTAGTGATCTGCCTGAGCCCTTTCCAGACAGATGCAGAGTCGTTAGCTGAGAATTGGTGTTGGAGCTTCTCAGAGTACAGTCGTTTAGCGTCTTTCACCGCCTTGCTAAACTTGTACTTCGACTCTTTGTATCTGTCTTTGTCCCCACTCCTGAAGGCCACTTCCTTTGCCAACCTTAGCTGCTTGGGTTGGGCTGTGAACCAGGGTCTGTCATTGTTGTAACTCACCCTGGTGCGTGATGGAACACAGCAGTCCTCACAGAAGCTGATGTAGGACGTCACAGCCTCCATGTACTCATCCAGACTGTTGGTAGCAGTCCTGAACACATCCCAGTCAGCAGAGTCCAAACACGCCTGGAGATCCTCCACAGCCTTGCTGGTCCACGTCCTTGATGTCCTCACTACAGGTTTGCAGAGCTTTAGTTTCTGCCTGTACGCAGGAATCAGGTGTACCATGACGTGGTCAGAGTGGCCCAGTGCAGCACAGGGGACGGCGTGATAAGCATCCCTGACTGTGGTGTGTAATGGGAATTCTTATTATTCATCTTCTCCGTACTTAATCATAAGTATTCACTGTCTTAAAGCCAAATGAACAACCATATTATATGATTAGGTGCGTGCGTATGTCATAATCTGCTGACCATGTAACAATGTACAGTATGTTATTATGCACTGATAAAGTGAACCTTGTGTCCTGATTGTACAACACATTATGACGTACCTATTGTGCTGACATTGTTCTGATGATAGAACAAAGTCATCCTGTCTACAAAGATAATATATTGTATATAATCTATCAACTTCTCCGGGCTCTTTCTTGTCATCTCACACTCGAGACAACAAGAAGGGAGTCCGTCTGCAGGCGTCAGAATAAACTCACAGAAAGACAACGAACAAATCTGTGCTTTTTAGTACAAAATTGCCAGAACAGGTGTAACAGTGATCCAGAATGTTCTCCTCTCTGGTCGGGCATTTGATAAACTGTCTGTATTTAGGGAGTTCGTGCGTGAGGTTACCTTTGTTAAAGTCGCCAAGGACAATAACTAAAGAGTCCGGGTTGGTCCGCTCCACACGCAGTATCTGGTCACCCCGTTGGGTGGCACGGTGGCACGGTGGCACGGTGGCAACACTGTCGCCTCACAGCAAGAAGGTCCCGGGTTCGATTCTTGCTGCGGGCACCGGGGGTGTGTCCTCCACCATGCCTTCGGTGCCTGCTGCTCGAGGAAAAAAGGGCCTTTCTGTGTGGAGTTTGCATGTTCTCCCCGTGTTCACCTGGGGTATCCTCCGTAAAAATATACCCCCATTAAAAACATGCAAGAAGATCACTACCTGACCAATGGTGACAACGAGCTGGGTCCCCGGGCGCCGGTCTGGCTGCCCACCGCTCCTGGTCTGCCACGGAGGAAGGATGACTAGGATGGGTGAAATGCGGAGGACAAATTTCACCTTCGTGTGCAGTGTCCTGCATGTGCATGATGTGTGACAATAAAGGGGAATGTCTCCCCCCGATTCTTCTTCTTCTTCTTCTATACGCTGTGCGTCCTGCACGTTGGCTTGAGGCGGGATGTAAACGCCGACCAGAATGAATGAAGCGAACTCACGGGGTGAATAAAAAGGCTTACAGTTAATGGTGAAAGATTCCAGTCTCTGTCTGCGCGGTGGAGTTGGAAGCCAGCCAGCTGCAGCGCAGAGTTCGGTATTAATCCACAGAGCCACGTCTCGATGAAGCACAAAACCGCAGATGAAGAAAAGTCCCTGTTATTACCCAACAGCAGTTACAATTCCTCCAGTTTGTTGGGCAGTGAACGCACGTTAGAGAGAAATATTCCCGGTAACGCTGTACGTAGTCCACGCTGGCGAAGGCGCACGAGCGTGCCGGCTCGTTTTCCTCTCCTCCGGTGTTTCACTATGTGAGCAAGGGTGAGCGCACCTTTGACCAGTATGTCCAAAATTTCCACTGTTGGAAGCAGAAATTTAGGAAATAAATCCTCTGGTGTTGCTCCCCTGATGTTCATGAGCTCTTCTCTGGTGAAAGAGCTCTGGGTACCATCACAAAAAACAGGTTTAAAACACAAAACAAAACAAAACAAAACAACGTGCACCAACACACTGAGGCAGCCGTCCGCGGCGGCATCTTGATCTCCTATGCATGCTCGTCATCCTCATCGGGGTCTCGACCTGACTGCAGTTAGTCGTCGTAACCGACTTGAGTGGGCAAATGCTCACATTTGATGGCATCTGGCATGTTCAAGAGGTGTTCTCTTCACGAATGAATCCTGGTTTTCACTGTTCAGGGCAGATGGCAGACAGCGTGTGTAGCGTCATGTGGGTGAGCAGTTTGCTGATGTCAACGTTGTGGATTGAGTGGCCCATGGTGGCGGTGGGGTTATGATATGGGCAGGCGTATGTTATGGACAATGAACACAGGTGCATTTTATTGATGGCATTTTGAATGCACAGAGATACTGTGATGAGATCCTGAGGCCCATTGTTGTGCCATTCATCCACAGCCATCACCTCATGTTGCAGCATGATAATGCACAGCCCAATGTTGCAAGGATCTGTACACCTGGAAGCTGAAAAATTCCCAGTTCTCGCATGGCCAGCATATTCACCGATTGAGCATGTTTGGGATGTTCTGAATTGATGTATAACAGCAGCGTGTTCCAGCTCCTGCCAATATCCAGCAACTTCGCACAGTCATTGAAGGAGTGGACCATCATTCCACAGGCCACAATCAACAACCTAATCAACTCTATGCGAAGGAGATACGTTGCACTGCGTGAGGCAAATGGTGGTCACACCAGATACTGACTGGTTTTCTGACCCCCCCAGACCCCCCCAATAAAGCACAACTGCACATTTCAGAGTGGCCTTTTACTGTGGCCAGCCTAAGGCACACTGTGCAATTTTCATGCTGTCTAATCAGCATCTTGATTTGCCACACCTGTGAGGTGGGATGGATTATCTCGGCAAAGGAGAAGTGCTCACTAACACAGATTTGGACAGATTTGTGAACAATATTTGAGAGAGAATGGTCTTTTGTGTATATAGAAAATGTTTTAGATCTTTGAGTTCAGCTCATGAAAAATGGGAGCAAAAACAAAAGTGTTGTGTTTATATTTTTGTTCAGTGTAAATATCACTGTCACAAATATAAATGTTCTCTTCCTATTCTCGGTCTCTGTTTGCTCATGGTATACAAATTATGAATATATTCATAAAGCAAAATTTATGTTTCCACAAATCTGGAAACTCTTAAAATGGCTGACAAACCAAACCATGACAACATTACTTTTTCACACATTTCCAGGGACAAATGCTGACTGTCAAGCAGCTATAAAAATGAGCTTTGACAGTCAAGACAGAACCGTCATGACAAGTTGACAAAATGAACTGAACTAGCCACAAAAAGTTTTGTTGGCTCTGGGTGGGCTGAAGTTATCTAAATCCGCTGCCTTGCTGGCTCGCTACTTAGATCATGGTCATATCAGCCAGGAAGAGCTTTTCCTTCATCAGGTCCGGTACTTGCTAGCAATGAGTCATTAGAGGTTGCAGTATCTATTCCCTAACCCAAAACATCATCTGAAAACCATTCAGTGGAGAGTCTTGGATAGTTTTGGTAGAACTTAGCTTCTATCACATCCAGCACTCTGTGGAGCTCTATCAAATTGGGGTGTGTCTCATAATTCCTTGACGTATAATTGTGTTTGGGAGTCTTAACAAAATTATGAGCAAGATGCAAAGTTTGCTTTGAAGTTCTGCATGCCACATGCAACCCAAGTTTCACCCAGGATCCAGTAATGATCTATTTAGAATGTTAAAATTTAATTTATATAAAGCTTCTTTCGTCCATATTATGATGATGATAAGCAGGTTATGGTTGAAATAATTTTGTCATTTCTTACAAAAAAACATTTAGCAAGCAAAACTGTGGAATAAACATTTACTCACCTGTTAATTGCTGAGATGTGGTTGCAGGGACAGAGTTTTACAGTGGAGTTCAAGGCCATTTCTGTAAAAAGAATAAACCAAACATGAAGATCAGTTTTTAAAGTCCAGTCACCCAAATACAAAAAGCTACATTTTATGAAGAAAGTGTGTTCTCTTGTGTCTCTTGTGCTAAAAATTAACTTATTTGAACACTTTAAAAGGATATAACTGTTTTAACATGTATTTTCTTTCAGTTACAGTTGAAGTTCAAGTCCTGATAACATTTGAAGTGTCAATCAAAGTGTAAGCATCAAAATTAGTTAAAAAGCAGACAATTAAAACAACTGATATGCCAGTTAAAAGACAATTACCACAGAGCTGAAATTTCATCTGAAATGGAAGTGTGAGAGCAGTTCTCAAAATACTAGAGGTACTACAAGAACAGTAGGTCAAAGCTGAATCAGTATGCAGCTCTGAAAAAATCTGTTTACACCAATAACTTGTAGGGGAATTACCTCTAAATTAATGTTACATTCGTTAATATTACCAGGGGCACCAACCTTCGTCAGCTACGAAGGATTTTGTATATTATATCTGTTAAAGCTGATGTAGTGAACGAATGAATCAACAGTAGATCAGTCTGATAATCTAAGGCGTGAACTCTCAGTACAGGGATTGCTTATATTCAGCTCAAAAGGACACCGTCGGACAATGACTTGTATGCAAAAGATTATTTATTAAACACAATAATGAGATGAATATGAATCATGAATAATACGATAGATTATATGGATGATGTAAATTAACACAAACACTGCACAGAGGAACTTATGGCAAGAGGATGGTAAAATGAGTTTGGCGATAGTGAGAAGTAGGTTTTTAAAGGGAAATGGGGACGCGAATATGAAGTTAATTTGTTGAATGAACGATCTAGAGAATTTAGACAAATTAACAATATCTCAACCTCACGGACCAACTCTTATTCAAAACCGCTTAGATATGCCTACTTTGTCAGCGACGTTCCTGTAGAGGTCTGCTCCGAACTAACACGAAGAGGCTCCGCGCCGTTGTCTGTCACTCTGGCCCGTACAGCAGTCTGCAGGACGAATCAAGCGAACCGCTGATGAGAGCTGGTGCTGGACAGGGATGTCTCGGGAGCTGAGGGTCTTCGGTGTCGGTTACAGACGAGGAACGGCTTCTGATGGTTCTTTAACCCGGACCAGCGGGTCAGCAGCAGGCTACAGGTCTTCGGTGCAGTCAGTTAGTTGTTGGCCGTTTGGCAAGGCTTTTGATTACTAATAATAAGATTGAGAAACTCTTCGATGGCCGGTCAAAAATATCTTCAAAGTTATTATTACGTGACTAGACTTTAACAACAAAAATAGAAATTATGCGGCTTGGCGTGGCGAGCAAAAATGAAAGTTTCACGAAGATTAGAAAAGTGCGTTTTCTGCAGAATTAAATCAGGCCGCTTTGTGTAGTTGTGAGCAGCAGCAAAAAGACTGAGAAAACGACGGAGCGGAAAAATACTTGAAAACTAAAGACAAAGAACTTAACACAAAAATTGGATTAAAGAAAAATTGAAGACGAGACTAGAAGAAAGAAGAAACAAAAACCAAGCAAGACTAAAAGAAAACTTAACAGAACGAAAAAAGAAACACAACTAGAACTGAAGTCCGCGATGCGCGACTACTTTATCATCGCTCCAGGGCGTGTCTAATCAATAGGACGTCACGCATGTAGGATGGTTCGCAGACGCGCAACGTGATTTCATCCTACAGAGCGAGAATTATTTAATGATTCATACGAGGGACTCATCTGCTTCTCACTATGGTCAATCAAATATATTTTAAATGATCAATTTTCAATGGTACTTCAACAACAACATGCGCGTTCGCTACATGCGTTAGACAATTCTTATGAATAACGACAACATTAAACAATGAACATGGTAACATTTCCTAATACTAATCCTAACAAACATGATGATTAAGGGTATAACTACTTTAACATGATGAAGGAATAAGGAAGGGCAGACTATATTTGCCGAAATGATTACCGCTATTACGGTTACTTATTAATAAATGTATCCGCTAAGCACATTCAACCTAATTGCTATGAACCTCTAGATGGCGGTATGGTTACATGGTAGAAACTCAGAGAAAACCTTTGAAATAGTTTAATTCACAGTTTCGTCATTCTGTAAGTTAGAAAAACCAGGAAAGCATTGTTATTGTACTGATCACGAGCTTAGCAATGTAATTACATCTACAGTTAAATCAAACATTGGGATTTGGTTAATTTGGTAGGTTAAGCAAAAGACACACAGACATACAGAACAGTTTGCTTCAGGAATGTTCAATTTACAACCCATCAGCATTATCTGGTTTGGAGATTCCTTTGAGACATGGCATTCGTCCATCCAGGCAGTTTTATTGTCCTCAACTCCCATGGGCTATCAAGAAAGAGTTAGCACCTCCATGGGAACGTCTTGACCAGATGTAAATTTGAAGTAAAAGTGTTGTCAGTGACTCTTGTTGCCCTGAAAGAGTGTGATAAGAGGTCTCTCAACCAGACATCCTGTCTCTGCCTGGGTTCACACCTTTCGGTGAACCTTCCAGATGGTCAATAACTCTTAAAAGTCTGATTGTTTTATCACTACACTTCTCCTGAGCAATGCAAAGAGGTTAGAAGAGGGTCAGCTACAGACCAGTTCTGCTACAAACTTAAAGTGGTTTTATATAATCAGGATAAACTAAATGGTTTGAATTCCCCTGATAACGTGGATGTGATTAGGGCTCCAACTAACAATTATATCTGTTTTCAATTAACCTGCTAATTTTTGTTAACCAAACAATAAAAATGTGGAAAAAAAAAAAAAAAAAAAAAGAAAAGTCCGAGTCACAATTTCAGAAAGCCAAAGCTGACATCTTCAAACATCTTCTTGCTTTGTCCAAACAATAGAGGATTAGGAGCAAATCAGCGAGAAAGTAATAACTTATATTGAATGTGAAAGGAACTGTCATTGAAGGAGATAGATAGGACTTTATTGATCCCACACCGCAGACATTTAGTTGTTACAGCCAGAAAGTACTACAAAGAGCAAGCACAGTCGCATAAACAGTGTCCAGGGGCAGTCCAGGACGCGCCAGCTCTCCTGACTAGTTTGTTAAGTCTTTAAGCAGGAGCAGATGACTTTGGCCCCTCCTGTACAGGACATCGGTGTTATTTGTACAATCCATATATATATATATATATATATATATATATATATATATACACACACACACACACACACACATACACACATAGATAGATAGGTATAGATTATATGATTTTCATATTTGTAGTCCTCAGCTCCACGAATGGTTCAATGGTCACATTATTGGTTAGCCTAATTAATCTAACCTGAATCGTCTTAATCACATTAAAAGATATATCGTAAAGGTTTTCACTTGTCAAAGATTGGAGTGGTGTGTGTGTGACTCTGTCAACTAAAGCCACACAAACTGTGTGCATAGGGCCCTGGAAAAAAAGCCTGATATTTGGACTTTGTCCTGTGTGCACAGAAAACCTATTTAATGTTACAACAATATTTTTTCATGAAGGGGTGGCTTTGAGCCTTTCCCTTATTTGGCATTAAATTTGTTTATGCAGCATGACAGCATGTTGGCAAAGCTGTATAATGTTAACCAAAAATGTTGTATTCTGTTAGCCTGTATTACTAGATTTCAAGATTGGTGTATAACTACATTAATACTATATTGCATTGCACTGACCTACAAATCTCTTACTAAGAACAATGAGAAAGTTTCAGAGTTACAGAGGCACAGACCCTCCCTGTAACATGAGAGGAGGGAGATACACTGTGGCACCCTGCTGAGCAGCATGCGTACAGTATATTATATTTCAATTTGACTTGTGTGTATTTCTTGCTCTCTCCCCAATGGTCTGAAAAACTTGCTGCTGCACAGTGCTACTTCGCCTTGTCTGTCTGTGTCCTCTTTACGTGCCATGATGTTTTCAGTTATCAGATTTTCAATGCATGACAATATGGACTTGTGTGAAGTGTCAGTTGTGTGAGAATCATGGTCAATGCGTGACATTTGGCAGAAGTAGTTTTGTTGCCTAAACCTAACCAAACTTCAGCACAAAAACTGAAATTAAAAAAATGGACATACTGTATTAAGTCAACTCTATAAGAACTGACTCATATGGGACCCAAGCTCTAACCTCCAGGGGGACGGCCATGTGTTTGCCCCCTTCACTACACTCTACCTTGGGGCGGCTGTGATAGGTAGAGCGCTTGTCCACTTACCAGAAGGTTGGTAGTTCCATCCCTAGCCTCAGCAGTCTACATGTCGAGGTATCCTTGGGCAAGATATTGAACCCCAATGCTGCGCCGATCCTGTGTGTGAATGGTTAACGCTCATAATGAACAGGTGGCCTACCTATGAATGTGTGGGCGAATGCAGACTTGTGTTGGTCGTCGGACTAGAACCCTGGCCTCGGCTTGGGCAAGATACTAAACCCCGATGCTGTGCTGTTGGTGAGTGAATTCATATGTATGCTGCTTTGGATAAAAAAGCGCTGTAGTATAATTTTTTCCAACAGATATGTGAAGAATTGAGTAAAACACTGTAACCAATGGTAGATGATAGTAGCAAACACTGTAGTAGAAGTTTAATAGTTCATTTGCTTAAAAGTACAAGAGAAATGGAGAAATGGAGAAGAAGCACATAAAAGGTCAAGATGGTGATACTGTGCAGGGATGATACTGTACAGCAGAGATCACGAGGGCAGTGCGCCTGTATCATGGATCTTTGGGTTTTCCATGGCCTTGCAGGTGTCTTTGCACCTGTCTTAGCTGGTCTCAGCCGGTTTTAGCCGGTGTTGTCTGTGACCTTACATAACCCTGTGTGTCCTCATATAACCTAACTGTATTCAATCCATGTTTGAGTGTCTGTTATCATCATGAAAGATTGAATGGTCTTATAATCACACTATGATTTACTATGATTTACTATGCTTTAATGAATGCTGGTTTGAGATGATTCAATATACTTTACTATGTTTTAATATACTCTCAAAGTGTACTTAAAGATAATGTGATTGTGTGACATGTCTTTATACTTTATATACAATTATGGCAATAAATTGTGATTTGGTAATATTTTTAAAAATAGAGCCCATGACAATCAGAAGCTAATGGTGTAATTTCAAAAGAATAGAAAGAAAAAGGAGCACCTGCAAGCCCAGGCTGAATAGCGGCCAGGGGATAATGTAATCCTAGAAAAAGAGAAGATGCCCCAAGGGCCGGGGAGACCTTGAAGAGAAGATGCCCCAAGGGCAGGGGAGATCTTGAGCTGAACTCTATAAAAGACAGAGCACTGACCATTGTAAGTTGGAACTTCTTCAGAGTTGCACTCTGTGTGTCTCTGAGTGTTTTTTCCCCTTTGTTGCTGGCAATAAAGTATTTTTGCTTCTCGGACCCCGACTCCTGCAGCTCTTTTTTGAGCACTTTTCTCAGACAGCTGAATTTGACTTAGTCTGGCCTATTGTGGATTGTATATTCGGCCTTCACATTCCACGACAGCATCTGCCAATAACTAATTATGAGTTACCATATCTTGTCTACTGAGCTGGTGTATTTTCAGTTTGTTTGACTAATGTAACCTAAGCAATCCATTTTCTGGGGAGATGCACCCTAAGCCAATCAGACAGTTTTCTGGGTAAATGAAAGACACATGAGAAAGACACCTGAGACAGACACAAGTTGTGTGTTGGTCACGGTAAGTTTTACTCTATTTTTCTTTTGGGGGTTGTTAATGTAAGTGAGAATTTGATATTGCTCCGCCACACCCCAATGATGATTACAAGAATAGCATGTACACTAGTATCTTTATTAGAGTGAATCAACCTCATACATGATGAGGTCATACATCAATAATAGCCTGAACACATGGTCAATGACGATGAAAACAGAAAGATAGAAATACATGCCAAAAATAGTGTAAGAGATTTATTTCTGTAAAGAATTAATTAGAGGACTCTTATTTTTATGTTGATTAACTTTAATATTATTTGTTTATTGCCCCCCCCCCCCCACACACAAAATTTCGCAAATCATGTTTTCAGGGGAGTTCATGTCTCATGTCTCTCCCTCGTAGATTGCACCCTGCTTTTACAGCAAGGTGTATATTTGTAGACTAAAACCACTCCTAACGGTTGGCACAAGTATTGTCGTGTAGTTAAACTTCTTGTGAATCTTGCAGATGAGCAACTTGCTTCGCCGGTTAGTTTAGCCACGTTTGTTGTTTTCATTCAGTTGTTTTTGTTAAGTTACATGGGTTAAGTGGGAGAGTTGAAAATCTTGCTTTGTTATATTGATAAAGAAATATATAAATATTTTGCACATAAAATAAAGAGACACAATACAATAAATTATTATTATTATTTTTTTATTCTTTTACCATTTTGTCCAGAATATTTTATTGTTCCAAGGTTTGCACTGTCATTTCATTTACTTATCTTTATTTCTGGAGGACTTGTAACGTGTGAGTTTGGTAGTTCCACAGTAGAGCCACTGCCCTGTTACTCCTTAGTTATCTACTAGTTATCTAATAGTTTGTTGCTGTATACATCTGTGGTCAGTGGAGAGGCAGTTATTACTTTCAATTTTCACATGCTTATTCTTTACATTCAAGCCTATACTGACAGTGTCTAATGGTAAATGGGAAATTTAGCCAGCTCAACATCAACCGGACTCAGGATCCTATTAAACTGAAATTGAAGCACATTCCAAGTACTGCTTTTCTTGATTGTGCTGGTCACAGTAATAATAATAATAATTGTCAAAAATGAGTTACAGTTAGCGTAATGGAACACAACAGTCTCCTCTAGAACTGCCATCATGTTACTCCTCAAAACAGCTAATAAGTGTGTGACAGAGGTTATTACCATTAGATTCAGGTGCTGTATCAGAAGATTGAACAAATTATTTAAGGTATACGTGTACATAAGCTCTGCTTGTAACATAAGCTCTGCTCTATTCTATTCTATGTTTGTATACTTAGTTTTTTAAGAACATTCTCTTCCTTAGATTTGTTCTCATCCTGATTCTTCTTTATTTTATATATTCTATGTTTGTGTGTATGTTTAGCCTGTTGCTGCAACAAAAGAATTTCCCAAGTTGGAATCAATAAAGTCAAGTCTAAGTCTAAGCTACACATCAGAGTTGGGGAAAAAAAAAAACAAAAACAAAAAAAAACGACTTCATACTGGTATGAACTGTTATGAACAATATAATTAGTAAAAAACTTGCACTGGATATACACGCTATAAAGAAAATGGGAAGAGATTAACAACTTGCGCAAGTGTGCAGAAGCTGTTAACTCTATTGGCAATGGCAACACAACACATATACTCATTTTATTTCCATATTTATTTATTCTACAAGGAGCAGGCTTGGCTGTGTTGGCTGCATCAAACATACTACTTTAACGTCAGATCTGAAGTTAGTAAAGATAAGCATATTCTTACAGTTAGGACCAGGGATAGAACCACATAGCCAGCCACTTGCCAGGCTGATGAAGAGCTTCCACTATTTCTTGCCAACATTTGCCTTTTTTGACTCGGTCCTACTCCCTCTGGGAAATGTCACGTCACGAAACAGTTCCAGACACTGCACAACAGGTTATTTAGCATATCACACTGCAGGAGTAGTGTCAAAAAATCATGTCAAAATTGAGCTAAAATCATGTAGTCTGACCCAGGCATAACTGGAAGGCGTGGCTGGCCGGCCTGGTTCAGCCTCCTCCTCTCCTGAGCACATCTGCCTCAAATCATAGAATCAACTGCTGCCACAGTATTTAAGGGCCGGCCACCCACCCAGTATTCACTGAATCTTCAGTTCATCCATGTGGTAATGACACATTAGTTCTTTTTTTGTTTGTTTGTTTGTTTTGTTTGGTTTTTTGTCTGCTTGCCTCCCTTATGTTGCAAACAAACAGACAAACAAACAAACACACAAACAAACAAAAAAACAGGTAAATCTGTTCCTTCTTTCGAAGCGACCAACCAAACGATATATCACAAAGGGACAGTTAGTCTGATTACTCTGCTGAGTTTATGCCCAAAACTCTGCTGTGTCCTCACTAGCAACACCTGCACTACATTTTAAAATAGCCAAACTTACAACTTAGTCATTCTCATTTACAAATTTATCAGTTTCTGTTGTCCTAAAACAGACAGGCTCATTTACTTCTCTTGCATTATGTTCTCAAGAGATTTCAGTCAACTGTGCAGTAAAATGTACTTCAGGTCACGTTCAGGGGAATGCTGCTTCCACCAACTGAGATGAAAAAGTAACAATAACACTACTAATGTAACTGTCTCGCTGTCAACATTATGTTTGTGCTGTTGTAATAACTGCAAAAACAAAGCATTATTTCACAAAAAGTGTAAGGGAAAAAAAACAAGTAATATAAAACATTTCGATTTTACTGTTTTTATGTCTCACTTATACACACTCATCATAACTGCTGTCATTATCCATCCATCCATCCATCCATTTCCACCCGCTTATCCAGGGCCGGGTTGCGGGGGCAGCAGTCTAAGCAGGGACGCCTAAACTTTCCTCTCCCCGGACACTTCCTCCAGCTCATCCGGGGGGACCCCGAGGCGTTCCCAGGCCAGCCGAGCGACATAGTCACTCCAGCGTGTCCTGGGTCTTCCCCGGGGCCTCCTCCCGGTGGGGCATGCCTGGAACACCTCCCTAGGGAGGCGTCCAGGGGGCATCCGGTAAAGATGCCCGAGCCACCTCAGCTGACTCCTCTCGATGTGGAGGAGCAGTGACTCTACTCTGAGCTCCTCCCGGGTGACAGAGCTCCTCACCCTATCTCTAAGGGAGTGCCCCACCACCCTGCGGAGGAAACTCATTTCAGCCGCTTGTATCCGGGACCTTGTTCTTTCGGTCATGACCCAAAGTTCATGACCATAGGTGAGGGTAGGAACGTAGATTGACCGGTAAATCGAGAGCTTCGCCTTTCGGCTCCTTCTTCACCACGACGGACCGATACAGCGACCGCATTACTGCTGCCAAGGCACCGATCCGCCTGTCAATCTCACGCTCCATTCTTCCCTCACTCGTGAACAAGATCCCAAGATACTTAAACTCCTCCACTTGAGGCAGGATCTCTCCCCCAACCCGGAGGGAGCAAGCCACCTTTTTCCGGTCGAGAACCATGGCCTCGGACTTGGAGGTGCTGACTCTCATCCCAGCTGCTTCACACTCGGCTGCGAACCGTCCCAGTGCACGCTGTAGGTCCTGGCTCGATGGAGCGAACAAGACAACATCATCCGCAAAAAGCAGAGACGAAATCTGTCGGCTCCCGAACCGAACCCCCTCCGGTCCCTGGCTGCGCCTAGAAATTCTGTCCATAAAAATAATGAACAGAACTGGTGACAAAGGGCAGCCCTGGCGGAGTCCAACATGCACCGGGAACAGGTCCGACTTACTGCCGGCAATGCGGACCAAACTCCTGCTCCGGTTGTACAGGGACTGAACAGCCCTCAATTTCTTCGAGGCCGACCGGTAGTCCTCCTCCATGGCCTCCCCGAACTCCTCCCAGACCCGAGTTTTTGCTTCTACAACCGCCCGAACTGCCGCCCGCTTAGCCTGCCGGTACCCGTCAGCTGCCTCAGGAGTCCTATGAGCCAACCAAGCCCGATAGGACTCCTTCTTCAGCTTGACGGCATCCCTTACTTCCAGTGTCCATCACTGGGTTCGGGGATTGCCGCCACGACAGGCACCGGCGACTTTACAGCCACAGCTATGGACGGCTGCATCAACAATGGAAGTGGAGAACATGGCCCATTCGGACTCGATGTCTCCAACCTCCCTCGGAATCTGGTCGAAGCTCTCCCGGAGGTGGGAGTTGAAGACCTCCCTGACAGCGGGTTCTGCCAGACGTTCCCAACAGACCCTCACAGTACGTTTGGGTCTGCCAAGTCTGTCCCGCTTCCTCCCCTGCCAGCGGATCCAACTCACCACCAGGTGGTGATCAGTTGACAGCTGTCAACTTGCTGTCATTATTTCTTATATTTTAGAATATGTTTTATTATGTTCTAATCCATGAAAATTATTTATCAATAATATTTGTTTGTTTCAGTTTTGGGACTCTATGTACAGTATTACTGCAAGACGAACATTTATAACATATGCCAATGTATTAAGTCATCATGGGTCGGTAATTTTATTGTTACTTATTGTTATTGTGGGGGATAATGCTTTTACAGCTGGTGATGTGACACTGCTAAATCCACCCTGAACAAAATTTTATTTAACATCATTATAATGTCATAGTTGAGTCAAACCAGTGAGCTGGGAGGACAGTTTAGGATTTGTTACCAGTGGCGCCGCCAGCCGGAATCCTGTGCGCACTGTGCATACAATTTTTTTTGAAGGTGTGAAAAAAATAAAGATTTTAAAGGGTTTTTTTTAAATTGTTTTTGGGGAGGGGATAATAAAAATGCTGGTTTGTAATAGGCTAAACATGCTGAGTCCACTTATTTTTTAAGCCAATTAATTGAAGCCTAACATGAAGGCCAATGATTGTCATTTACGCCATCTGTCACTGGGTGATTCTGAATTCTGGTGCTAGATATATTCTTCTTCTACACTATGTAGCCTACCGCCTATGTGGTGATTATGGTTCGCGGTAATGTTATAGAAATGTCGAAAAGACAGTTGAGCCTTTTCCAGGCATTTGAAAGAAAAAGAACTAAGCCTGCTACTATTACAAACACACAGCGCATACTATGTGCGTACTATGAAACTGAATCCACTGTTTGTTACCATGGGCAGATCCCATAATAAATAAATGAATAAATAAATATATTTAAAGAAATGAGGGACTGTGTCTTTACCATGAACTGTCATCCTAATTCTTGACAAATGACATGAAAAAAGACAGAATGAATGCAAAAAGAAGGATACAAAATTTATGTAAAATAAGATAAAAATAAGGGTGAAAATAGAAGCATCAAAGGTCACCATACCCATTTTCATATTCCTTTGAAAGAGTGCCAGTTAGCAATTTGAGACTGAAAAGGCAAGAACTCAGAAAGTGCTTTGCCTCATGTGCACAATCGCCTCTGATGCAAACAAGATAACAGAGCCTCCCAACTTCCAGATGGACACATGATTCACCACCGAAATAAGCCTATTTTAGCCTACCCCAAAATGTCTTCCCATTGGTTTAACCTCATTGTGGTTATTATTATTATTATTATTGTTATTATTATTGTGGGACGTGTCCTCCACCATGCCTTCGGTGTCTGCTGCTGAGGAAAGGGGCCTTTCTGTGTGGAGTTTGCATGTTCTCCCTGTATTCACCTGGGGTATCCTCCATAAAAAAACCCACTAAAAACATGCAAGAAGATCACCACCTGACCAAATGGTGACAAGAAGGAACTGGGTCCCCGGGCGCCGCTGTTGGCTGGCAGCCAACCACTCCTGGTCTACTGCGGAGGAGGGACTTACCAGGATGGGTTAAATGTGGAAGAACACTTTCACCGAAGCATGGCATGTGCATGTTGTGTTATGTGATTAATAAAGTATGTCTCTTCATAGAATGCATAAAATCAAGCAAAATACAGCATTTTTAATAAGTGCAGCAGTGCGTAAATGCGAGGCAAAATGTAACAGTTCAGGCCTGTATCAAGAAAGCCATAACTAGTTGAAGGCTAAATGAAGAGATAAGTTTCAATTCAAACCTTTTTTTTTTTTTTTTTTTTTTTTTGTTAATATACACCGATCAGGCATAACATTCACTGATTATCTCTTCACCATGGCACCTGTTAGTGGGTGGGATATATTAGGCAGCAAGTGCAGCAGAATGTCAGGAGGGACAAGAGATCACAGGTAGAGAGGCTAGCTAAGGAGGCAGAACTTGCAGCATCTCAAAGAAACATGAAAGAATTGTACAAACACCACAAGGAAATTGTCCGGGACACATTGACAAAGTAACAAACCGATCAATGACAAGAATGGCCAATCGCTCTCAACCCCGGAAGAGCAGCTCGAGAGATAGGTAGAGCACTTCCAAGAGGTCCTGAATAGACCAACACCTACAGAGAGGCCACACATTCCCAAGACCAGGACACTGCTAAACATCAAGTGTGACAGACCAACAAAAACTGAAATAAAAGCTGCAATCAAACAACTGAAAACTGGCAAGGCTGCTGGCCCTGACAAAATTCCACCTGAACCCCTTAAAGTTGATATAAACACATCTACAGACATGCTCTGCAGCCTCTTTGGGAAAATTTGGATTGATATTAAACATCCTGTGGAAAGACAAAGTCAGCAATGCTGTAACATTCTGGATTGTTGTCATGTTGTTTCCTGTTTTATTTTGTAATGTTAACCTCTTGTGTCGTTTCAGTTTCCTGTGTTTTCCCGCCTTTCATCAACCACACCTGCGGCCACTCACTCACCTGCCCCTGATTATTACCTTCCCTGTGTATATATACCCACCAGCTCCTCATGGCTTTGCCAGATTGTCTTTGTTTCCTCTGACTGAACTTCTAGCATTAGCTGTGCACTTCCTAGTGATTTTGAACCTTGCCTGTTCATTTTCTTATTTCTAGTATTGGCTTTTTCACTGTCTGTTTTTGTTAGCCTTTTTGGATTCCTTGTTTTAATTTTGCCTTTTTTGGATACTCATAAAGACAGTGATTTTTGTTTGAACCTCACTCCGTCTCCTGAATTTGTCCCAGTTTCTCCAGAGTTGTTACAAACGCAGACATGTGGAAAAGAACAAACCAAGAACCCATAGACTTACAAATCAGAAAGAGAAAGTGGAGTTGGATTGGCCACACCCTCGGAAAACCTGCCACAAACATCCCCCGACAAGCCCTGAAATGGAACCCCCAAGGGAAAAGGAAAAGAGGTCGCCCCAGGAACAGCTGGAGAAGAAGTGTAGAGGCAGAAATATCGGAGAGTGGGCTCAACTGGGGAGAGCTTGAGTGAAAAAAGCCACAAACAGAGTGAAATGGAGGATATTTGCCAGTGGCCTATGTACCCAAGACGAGCAAGGGGCTTAACTAACTAACTAACTAACTAATGGCTCCAAGTGAAGCAGATTATGAATAATGACATTAATACTATTATGTTTACACAAGGTGTATTGCATATTGTATATTGGACTAAAAACATTATTATTTTTATTATCTCTCAGCCAACACAGATCAAAATCCTTTATATAAATAAATGAACATAGACATGTACATCCATAAATGTAGCGGAAGTGGAAACATGGCATCTGTTTGTTTCATGTGATGAAGATTATATTCTCCTCATCGCTCCTCACAGATCTGATGTTTTTGTCTATTCAGTGGAGGCTTGAGTGATGAATTTTTAGCTTGGAATATGTATTTTCCAACAGAATACATCTTTACAATGCAAAGTTACATTACATAACAGCATCAAGAAAGGAAATCTTGTATCACAGCTTTTCTTGATGGTCGTATGTTGTGGTAGGATGTTTTGGACAGGATTTAGCTTGAACAACATGCTGAAGTTCAAGTGCAAACACATGAATGACTGTGAGGAACCAAAGAGAATTCAGCACATCACCCATATGGAAAAGATATAGATAAATTTTAAGTTTTTGTCTCTTTTATCTGAAACTTGTAAGTTAAGCATAAGACAGTCAACCAGATATAAGATCCTTAGTAAAGTTGTACAATATGAAACTTATATGACTTGGGTACTTATAAGAACAGTATATGATAGTAATTCCACATACAATATCCTTAGTAGATATGTGTGATATCAAACTTAAATGAGCTGGACAACTATCAGTGAAACTAAAATCTTATAAGTATCATAGAAAACACTTACAAGACTTATGTGAGGTGCCACATATATAAGACATACAAATAAAAAAACAACAACAACACAATCTCACAATTTGATGGATAAGCACAAGATGACTAAAAAAAAACAACAGGGTTTTGACACATAATAACATTGGAATGTTAAAATTTGGAAAGGTCAACATTTTCTCAAAACCGGGTAGCTCATCCTTCTCTCTCAACGAATTTTCCTAAAATTATTACATGGGCAATATTTGTTATTTAAGATTTTAGGACCAACTGTCGCCAATAAAATTGGCAAAATGATTTTGTATTCACACAGCAAATATTCAAAATCCCCGTGGAAAGTATTCAATATGAAGCACAGATAGAAAAAGACTCATTCATTCCTTTCTTGCTATAGAAAGACTTTTAATTTTGCACAAGATTAGAATGACATGTAGTGCAACATGTCTCATATAAGAATACATGTGCATTTGTCTTTACTCTGATATGTGCTGTTTCATTTTAGTTACATTGGTAATAGTTTAGACAGCAATGTTTCCTTTTCAGTTCAGAACCTCAAAATGAATAAGCGACAATATTCACATTTAGTTAACATTGATTCACTTACAGTAATATGTGTCAGTAGCTGACACAAGATCGAGCTGGATTGTGGACACTGAATATACATACATGGTCTAACTACCTGAGTAGCATTTAGGGCTTTGTGAAAGCCTGTGGGACAGTTGACGTGTAGCTCAGTTGAGTTCTGATATGAAAACCTCTCGCTAACTTCTGCACTGCAATTACCACAGTTTCCTATGGCATATAAACACTGGTCACCCATCTCAATAAAGTGCGAGACTCTAGAAAATACTCCCATCCTTTGAAAGCACAACAGAGTTGTTTCTTTGTTTCGTTTTGCTGTAGGTATGACCATGAACGACTTCTCCATTTACAGCAATTCTCTTGTAGTAACTCACCACAGCATTTGTGGGAACATCTCTCACTGAGTGGAGAGCAGCTTGATCACCCAGAGATACTAAGCTTACATTTGGTGGACCAAGGGCAGTCACCTCAGTAAACTTTTTAAACTTGACACGCTGCTTTCCATTTCTCATTTCATTGCAGAAATCTTTAACTTCTGCTGGTGCAAATGCTCTTAGAATCCATCCATAAAGTTGTCATGTATCTGCACACACCAAGCAACACGCAGTGCATGTAGTCAGGGACCATCCTGTTGATTAATAATAGTAATAATAAAAATAATAATATTAATAATAACAGTAATAGTACATCAGTCTTGTATGGCGCATTCCTAGGACCCAATGCGCCTAACAACAAAGAAGGGGAAAAAAGTTGAAAAAAAGGCAATTTTGAAAGTGTGGGTTTTGAGAAACGACCTGAAGGAGGAAATGGACTTGACCTCTCTAACGGAGGTGGGGAGTTCCAGAGCGCAGGTGCAGCACAGCTGAAGGCCTGACCTCCCATGGTGACCAGTCTGTAGTGAGGCTGTAGAAGGGTGGTGGAGCTGGAGGAGCGGATCAAACATTGGTAAATCAGCAGAGCAGATGGGCCCTTTATGCCCAATATGGTCTTTCCTCCTCTTTCAGCAATTTGTCCTATTTTGACTGTGGTTTTATGGTATCTGTCACTTGGCTTTTCATCAGGACATGTGTAAACCCTTGTGTTTCCTTTTCCTTTCCTTGTTTGCACCCCAGGGTGAAGGCAGACTCCACACCCATATTCAGCATTAAAGTGCTTAAAATTCTGTAGCAATGGCCTTGCTACTGCGTCACACACAGCACAATGTGTGCACTTTAATGTGTCTCAGTGACTGATCACTAGGATGCGGCCACTCAAAACCAGCTTAAGAAAGACTGACACACTCCTCAACAAATGGTTTGAAGAAGCAGAACATGTCTGGCTTTTTGGATCCAAACCATAAAGCACATAAAAGTACACATTTATCTCTACTCTCGGGGGTATCTCATGAACACATTGGCCAAATACTGAATTTAGATGACTGAAAGACTGGTACACCATCACAGTTGAATGTAAGGGATAGGAAATCATCTTCACTGTTTGATTTTATGTCTGATGTAAAGTGCATATGTCCTTTATTAAATCCCTACTACTGTCATCAGCATGAAAACAGAGGTCATGCATGCCCTGGTTCTCAAGAATATTTTTCAGCTGATCCTTTAATGGAATACTAATTAAAAAAAAATGTCCTTCGTGAAAACTGGCTTCTACTGTTGTGGATGAGGAACATGGCACACATTTAAGAAAATGTTTTACTGTTCTGAGAGGAATACAAGTCCATTATTTATTAAAAAGATGAAAGAGTGAGGGGGAGAGATAGAGGTTCGTACTTGTAGTTTGACAGTGAGAGACTGTGAAAAAGAAAGAGAGAGAGAGAGAGAGAGAGGGAGAGTGAGAGAGAGTTGTATAAAACTAGTTTCTTCTCACCTGTGCTAATGCAACTACTGAACTACACTGTAACATAAAACTGTATGTTTTGTTGATATGTTAAAAGCTGTACCTCTTCTACTGCCTTGTAGATGACATTTGCTACCATTACTATTTCCAGGGTTAATGAACAAATTGATTGAGCTTTTAAAAATCATACAACATGAATGCAACAGAAATTATGAAGTCTAGCCTAGCCTGGGATTTCCTTCTCACATCAACAATAAATTCCCTATTCACGTGACATACACACATCACGTACAACGTTGTATACTGTGTCACTGTAATTCTCGTCCATTAAAACATAATGAAAAATACATATGGTGGTGGAGTGTGCATGACCCCACACTGCACAAGTGTATGATGTGTCATGCTTTGATGAAAAAGTGAACATTTCAGCTCACATTTGGCACATATCAACTGGACTAGGGCTTAAATGATTATTGTATAGTGAGCTATTATAGTTCGCTATGTATCTTACATTAAGTATTACAATATTAGCTGATAAAATGGAGAGTAAAGAAATTGATTGCACTTACATGTTGTCGTGTTGTGTGTGCTCTCCGATGCCTTTGAAAATTCTTTTGATTTTCCTGACGAAACAATGGACAGTAACTAGTTACCAATTACTGTAACATTAACGTTACTTATGAGCTGCGTTAGGAGATACGTCGCGCATACCTTTTTTTTCCATCTTGTTAAAGTACGTGCAGGAACGTTTTTCCTCAACCAGTCTCCTTCTGTTGTGCCATCCATGTTGTCAACTGCTAATTTCACCGCTAAGAAACTATCAGAAACAACCCTACACAAACAAGATTTGATGGAGCCCTGGAAGTTAAAAGTTTTTTTTTTTTTAGCCATGAGAGCGATGATTGGTTAAGATTATGGTGAAAATATTAGGATAAGCCAATCAGAGGGAAACTAGGGCGGGTCATGCCTCAGCCTTCCTGGCAAATGATGAACACGAGATCTTGCAAGGTAACTCAAGGGTAACGTATCGTATCTTGTGAATGAAGAAGAGCAGCAAACCAGACAGCAGATTCCGCCGTTGCCCTATGGATACCGCACAGATGAGTGAATCTAGCGTTGGAGGTAAGTAAATTTACTTATTTAACATTATATATGTAGATAGATAGATATGTTAAGGTATATATTTTAAGATTTTAGCTTAAATTTGACCTGCACTTGATTTTCTTTTTGGGTAATGTTAGCATTGATTGCTAGCTAAGTTTTGAACAGTACACACCAAAATTTGTAAGAATTTGTGGATATTATCAATGACAGATGACAGACTTGTGCATCACAGTATATGAAATTGCTCTTTCATTCTAGATGTCATGAAAGAGTCTTAAATTTAACTTGCCTAAATCTGCAGATACCCTGAATACTAGAATATATTTTTGTCAGATACAACAATAGTTAGCATTGATAACATTATCTGTCTGTTGGTCTGTCAGTCATTTATTGATTGCTAAGCTAAGCAAAGAACACATGGAGAGGAAGTTTGCTGTGGTGCGGTGGAGTGAAGGGGAGGATTGCAGGAAGCTTGGTGAAGTAAAACCTGATACCATACGGGGATATGATGATTCAAAGATGGACCAGCATGGGAATCCCATTTCCACCTACTCAGCCTTTATGGAATGGCACCATGGGAAGAAACTGTGAGGAGGGTGGCCTCACTACAGAGGCACTGTTGTTTTTGTCAGTGGTAAGTTAGTGTTCAAATGGTTTTAAGTAAAGATTTTCCACTTTACAGTAACTCCTAGCTACTTCAGAATAAGTTTTTAGTCTCCAAACATAAATAGGGTAAAATTCACCGTTTTAACTTGTGTGCTAAATTGCCTGCTGAGTCTTTACCACATTTGTTGTGCAGTACATGTGACCCGCCATGAGAAGACCATTGACAAGTTGGCCCAGCGCAAGTTGTGTAAACAACAATTTTTATTTTTTTTTTTAAATTAGTGATTTTGTTTTTTTTGCAGAATATGTAAGTTGAAATCATGAAGAAGCCACTCCTTCTTTCAAATAACACTATTGGGGGCCTTAAAACCGTAAACTTTGTATTTGAGTTTGGGTTGTTTTAGAGGACGTTCTCGGGAACTACATGGCTACTTATGCATATAAAGTAGGAAGCTGCATGTGTAGTTTGAGAAGTGTCTACATTCAAATGGCCACATCTTCAAATATTTTCAGATTTCCATGTGTTAGACATCGTTGGAGAGCTTAGAATCTACACTTTCAGAAACTGTAAATAACTCAAAATGCCCCCCCGGGAGACTTGTTGCTGGTTTTCTTGTGGCTGGTCACATATATGATGATTAACTAGTTTGCAGTGTTATTGATGGAATGTTATCTGTGGAAATAAAATAGCTAAAACACTAAAGCAGAAGCTTGAGCCCTGTCTAAAACATGTCACCTCTTGATTGAAAATGTTACACATGTAAATAGAGATCTTTTTTTTTTTTTTTTTTTTAGAGATCTTTTGTTTTGTAACAGTTTTGTCACCATTTCATCATATATACTGCACACTACAAAATGCTAGAAAGTTGTTAGCTGGTGGCTAAACTGTGTTTCATTAACAGTCACTCATCTACACAAGTTGACTTGGCTCTAAGTGAACACATGAGCAACACTAAGACATACTAAATCCCATAATCTTACCCATAGTACTCTACATCAGTAGTTCTCATGCTTTTCCACATCAAGGACCCCTAAACTGACTCAATTAGACCACAGACCCCTGTCTGAGCCACAGACCCCTTTTAGATGCTTTATTTCATAAAGTATATGAAACTCATTACCAAAATAGTCATATATTTTGTCATTGTGTTTCATATGGATGGATATAGAGTAAAAATAAATTAGAAACATTTTTAATGACCCCACTGTGGGAACCACGGCTCAACACAACACATACTATGTTGGGATGCTGACATCATCATCATACAACATTAACATTGTCAACTGTGCCACTTGACATAGCCTCTGTCAGTTTATGCTGAAAGAGACATAACACTTTGACAGTTGACAAAGGTTGAATACCTTTTGGAATGTTTTTTGTTTGTTTTGTTTTTTGTCCTTTATGCAAGCATGATATGCCAGGTATCATGTATGCCCTATGCATAACCCATTCAAATGAAGCGTTACTCACAAACTTTATAAACAGGGTCTTAACACGCTGTGAGCGATACATACAGAGTATGCAAGCAGTGCTTGCCAAGTCAAAGCATATTTTCAGTCTGGCACTCCAGTGAAAATGCCAGTCCTCCTATTAATTGTAATCAGGGTTGTATCTTTATTTTGTGGTACAGTGTTACTTCTGACAGCAAATTTTGTTTTAGTTTTAGTTGTAGTCTTTTGACTAAAATGCCATTCAATTTACAAAAAACTGATGAGGAGTAATCAGATGTTTGAGTATAAATCTGTTTGTTTGTATTCCTCCCTTGTTCTCCAGCTACTTGGTTTGAGGCAACCCGTAAACTTAACTCACTGCTGAAGGAGGATGAACCTCGAGAGCTGACCAAGAGGGTATAATATCAGGATGATTCGGATAACGCAACTGACACTGGGACTCAGTTTCTGACTTCTGACTGTCAAGGTGATATCAATTTACTTTTAGCTCTTTTATGATGACCATATTTCTCAGTGAAATCAGGCCAGCATATTGTATAAGTGGTTTGCACTACTAGATAATAGCCAATACTATCTAGATTTAAAAAAATACATCAGGATTAATAATTCTTGATACTGAATCTGTTGTCCATACAGTTAAGCTGCTAAATTCCACTATCAGCTGTGTTTTTATTTTCTATGTAAATTATTCTATTTTCCTTTCTCTGGACACCCAGAAGTCAAAGGCTCTCACAAGGAAAGACCCTGCAGAAGATTTCCTTGAGATGTACTGTCGCGTTCACAGCCTACTTCAGATGATAGAAGTCTGAGAAAGACAGTATTTGAATTAAAGCAGGAGATCAAAGACCTCGAAGGAGATGGTTGTTCATTTGTCAACTAACACATTTTTTTCTAAATCACTTCACGCTGTATTTACTGTATGGGGCACTTACTTGCATTGAAGAATAGCATCATGTTAAATTGTTCTTAAATGGCTTGTTTTGTGTAACTGCAGTACAACAAATCAGATTGTTATAAACAAACACATTGGGCTCTATTTTCGTCCCCGCCGCTGGCGGAGCGCAGGATGCACACCCCACGCAGTGGTATTTTCGTGCAGCGCAGGCAGCTGCGCAGCACACTTGGTATTTTGGTAAACCGAGGCACACAGAGGTACGCCAGGATGGGCGTTGCGGCGCAGTAGGGGGAGGTGTCGGCAGGATCAGCTGGCGGATTTGGATTTTCGGAAAGCTCGCCACCACATACCTGGTCAACTCTGTGCGCCAGCGGCACGCCGCTGGGCAAGTGGATTTTCATAAACCGGCAGAGTCTTGTGCCCACGTCACCAATACCTCACAGGCAGGTTTCCGCAGTGTCTGGCATTTCACTGCGAGCAATAATTAGCAACAGCCACGATTCAATGCAACTATCTTAGTCAGCACATACAGTCAGACCTAAATTTATATATTTTGATCAGTATCTCATCTGACCACATCGCAAGCGCGTTCGGCACACGCAATGGTCACTCAACCTGACCAAATGTACACAGGTGAAACAGGGATGCAAACTAATCAATTAACATCGCTGTGCCAACCAGAAACAGCTGTGGCATCCTACAGAGCATATATACTGCATCTATCTCAGAGCACTCGAGTGACAGAGAAACAAACACACGGAAAAACGTAAGTGATGATCGTTGTCCGCTATTACACGTCATTTCAGTCCAAATAGAAATGTTATCATTGTAATGCTTAACGTTATCTACAAAGATGGAGCACATCAGTGCTTTGAGGAGGATGAGGAGGAGGAGGAGGCCGAGGATTTACCATCGTAGGACCTCATATTTAGACATGAGTGAGCAGGAGTGCAGGTGGGCCATGAGAATAACGCCTTCAACACTGTAGGCTATTCAATTTTCTTTAATCATCTTCTCTTTTGCATGTCACAGGAACAAATTACATCTGCCAAGGGAGGTCGTCGACATGGTAGCGCGCATCGTGGCCTCTGATGCGCACCCCGGCTGTGCTCTCCCAGTTGCGGTAAGGGTGACAGCGGCTCTGACCTTCTTCGCCACCGGGTCTTTTCAACATACCATGGACTCGGTGGTGGGGATCAGTCAATCCACTGTCTGCTCGGCTATACATGCAGTTTCCTCCAGTCTAGTCCGACATGCAAATGAGCACATCATTTTACCTGCAACACCTGAGAGCCAGCTGGAAACTAAGCGCGGGTTCTTGTTGAAATTTGGATTCCCCAGGGTCCTGGGAGCAATTGACTGCACTCATGTGCAGTTACGTACCACAGAGACCCAAGCCCACATTTATGTGAACCGAAGGGGGGTCCATTTCATCAGTATCCAGGTGATCTGTGTCTCAAATTGCCTGGTGACAAACATGTATGCCAATTTCTCCCGGTCGGCACATGACTCGCTCATCCTGGCAAATTCTAGCATCCCTACAGTCTTTCAGGGGGACACCCCTCTGGATGAGGGGATGGCTCAGTCATCCTTGAAACTTGCCATGCGCCTCGCCAGCGCCGTTTTTAAAGGTGAGGCGAGGAGCTGGTGTGATTGGTGAAGATTGGACTCGTTTTTGGGATATGGTTTAACTATCCTGCTTTACAGTCAAGATGTATTTTATTGAGCCTGAAAGTAAATAGCAAACAGTAAAACACTAAAGAATGACTGGTTTGAGATTGCTTTGTTAAATTAGCACTTAAATTTGAACTTCTGCTTGCCAAGTCATCCTAATGTAATGTTCTTTGTCACTGGCTGTGGCAGGTTTTGAAAGACTGCATTTACAGACTGCATTTATGTGACTGGAAGGGAACTGTAATGGTAGAAATTATTTGTTCTTGATGCTGACCAGGCAGTCTGTGCCATGCTAGTTTGTAATTCAGTTTGATCCTATGTCAGTGTCAGTATTAGTGTCAAATGAAGTCATGTCACTCCAATATGTGATTCATATGTTTTTGACTATAGACACATGTATGAAATTGTATAAATTCATACATAAAAAGAATGTATTTTATATACTGCTATTGTAAATTTCACAGGCTAACATATAAGAATTCTTGAAGAAAAAACATAAAGAAAATATGGTTTACTATGACATTATATCCTGTAACATAACAAAAACTTGTATGCAATGATACATACTCATATATGTTTTTTATACTGGTTTGTCAGTTTAATCAGATAACATATTTACATTAAGCATACAAAGAAAGCATAATTTCCCTGCAAATTATATACACTTTACATGCAGAAAACCTACATATAATGTTATATCTTAACATATGAAAAGCATATGTCTTGAAAACTGACATATAGTTAAAAACTACAAAGATTATATGAAACATAATTTGCCGTTCAGTTTCCTTATAGACCACATACATAATTTTTACTTCATTCATACTTAATTCTTTTTATTATCTTGTATGAAAAGAATGCAAAAGTGGCCACTTTCAAGAGTTTATCATAGTATGGGACTTATAAGTCTTATAAGACGCACAATACATGTAAAACATAAAGATTTACTGCTGTAGGTATTTCTTTTCCATATGGGCATAATGACCCCAAAAGTGATCAAAACACATATATGTGGGTGTGTTCAGGAAATATCAGTCAACAATGGCTTTTATCTGATTCTGCCAATCAAATATTCTAATGTTAAAATGTTTACTTTAAAAGTGAGTTTTTTGACAGAACATGGACACACTGTGTACTGTAAAGGGTAGCAGAGGAAAGGACAACAGTGAGGAGGAGACCACCAGTGTTTTCTTCTGTGTGACGGCAGCAGGAACTAGTTAGCTACCTGCATGGCTTCTGGCAACAAACTGCGGTTATTACTCCAGATGATCGGCCATGCCTGCACATCCTGGTGCTTCATTAACTCCCTCCTGACTCTGAGAGCCAATCTTCAACAGATGAGGGTCTCAACAGAAGGTTCTAAATTTAGATCAAAAAGGGGCATAAAAGAGTGTTAAATCAGACTCTGTTGGTGGGGCACTCCATTTACACTGCTTTCATTCAAAGGAGTATCTTCAATATAGACATTTCAGGGTTGGGTAGGTCAGTGTTGCAGCCATGATTTCTTTGTATTTGTACAGTTGAGACAAATACAGAATTAATGATTTTTCAAGCCAGTGTTGGCCTTTCATTGCACTTAGTGGGTCAGCAACATTTATCTGTGATTAGCAGTGTAGTTTGTTTGATTACTGATTTATTTATTGGATAATTACTCAGAATCATGCTGTTTTTTAAGTGAAGCCACAAACCTAAATGTATGCTTATTTAATAGCTTCCTTGATTTTACATTACAGGTTAACATGAAAAATGGTCTAAATGAAGGTTTGTAAACTTTTACTCCATTCATAAAAACAAGAAAATTACAAATAAGTACAACTGTAAGTGAAAAACATAATTTATTAAATGCAATTGTGTGAATTGTGTATCTAAATCCTGAAGCATGCTATTCCTCTGTCTCCACTGATGTCCAAAAACTTTGATTGTATACATTTAAAATCATGTATTTATGTTCCATGCAAAAGGGCATTTAAATGCTGTATACCTGTGATAATATCATAGTGTTTACTCTTTATCCTGGATCAGTGATTTCACACCATCAGTGAAATCACTGATCTGAAGTGTCAGATCTTAATGCTTGTGAAAAGTTCAAGAATCATTGTCAAAATGTGTGTCACCTTATAATACTTACAAAAAATTTATGTTAAAGTTTTGCTATTTTATGTAGAATATTTGGAATACATTTATTTTGCATGTTATTTAGCAACTGATATGTTATCAACCACACAACATTTATTCTGTTAACAGTATAAACCCAAGAAAGGCAAAACACAAAAACAAAACTCATGAAATTAGACTAATTACAATTAAACCAAAAATGAAGAGTTTTGAAACAAATCTTACCCAGTGAACTCTTTCTCATTATGCACTAATGTATTGCAGTCAGTGGAGAGCAGCTGCAAGGTCTGGCTCTGAAGACTGCAACTGCCTTGATCTTGTGATCTGTTCCTCTTGTACAACATCACAGCAAGTTGGGATCAAATCACATATTTGATTCTGTCTTCTTACCTACAGGCAGAAATGCCACCTGTCACCCACCTGCCACCTGCAGAAGTTCTCTAATGACTCACAGATGGGAGATGACGGGTCATACAGAGGACTCATCCAGGATTTTGTGGACTGGTGCCAGCAGAACCATCTCCTGATTAATGCGGGTAAAACCAAGGAGCTGGTTGTGGATTTCCGTCTGCGCCCGTACTCTTCACCATCACCAGTGAACATCCAGGGAAGGGACATTGAGATGGTGACATCTTATAAGTACCTGGGTGTTCATCTGAACAACAAACTAGACTGGACTCATAACACCAATGCACTTTACAAAAAAGGACAGAGCAGACTCTATCTGCTCAGGAGGCTGAGGTCTTTTGGGGTGCGTGGGGCACTCCTGAAGACCTTCTATGACTCTGTTGTGGCCTCTGCCATTTTCTATGGAGTAGTCTGCTGGGGGAGCAGCATCACAACAGCTGACAGGAAGAGGCTGGACAAACTCACAAGGAAGGCCAGCTCTGTCCTGGGATGCCCTCTGGAACTGGCGGAGGAGGTGGGGGAGATGAGGATGACAGCCAAGCTGTCCTCCATGACAGACAATGACTCCCACCCCCTCCAACACACACTCACTGCACTGAGGAGCTCCATCAGTGACAGGATGCTACATCCTAAGTGTGTGAAGGAGCGGTATCGCAGGTCATTCCTCCCTGCAGCTGTCAGACTACACAACAATAACAACATAATCTGTGCAATAAACTGTGCAATAAAACATGTACAGAAGAGTCTGTAAATACTAGTACAATTTTATACAATTTTCTTTAGGATGATGTCTCTTTTTATTTCTTATTTAAAATTCCCACTCTTTTGTACATACTGCTGTTTTTACTTTGTATGCACTTGTTATATTACTTGCTTTATTGATGCTGCTGTAATTTGGGATTTCCCCTTGCGGGACTAATACAGGAATATTGAAATTGAAATTGAAATCTGCTAAGCCTAGTTAAGACGGTCAAAAGATGGTACTGATGCAAAGCTGGAACTGCCTGCTTTGACTGCAGTGACTGGATTTTTTAAAAGGCTGCTGCAATAGATCTGGATGAACTCACTGTCACAATGTGACATCTTGCACTAGCTTTTGTGAGGACTTGTGCATGCCAACAAAAACCTTCTGCACATACAACAACAATAAACCGTGGTTCACGGTTAGATAGCAGATAGCATCGCCAGGCTAAGGAAGATTTGTAAAGACGCAAGGACAGAGTCTTGTATAACCAAGACAGAAACAAATTGACAAATGGGATTAGCAAGAGGCAAAGAGGTGCGACACCAAAAAACTGGAGGACAACTATTCAGCTAACAACCCTTCATCAGTGAAACTGCAGGACATTACAACTACAGGAGACCATCCCCAACACAGTTGAGAACCACCAAATGGCCAATGACCTGAATACATTTTATTGCAGGTTTGATAGGCCCACATTAACAACCATCACCCACCCTGGCTTGGACATCAAACAACCATTCCCTGCCCCCTGCACCACTCTTACTCATCCCCATGACCCCCCCACAGGCACTCAGGGTCAACCTAAGATGGACTTCAAACATAGACTTCAATCATCAAGAAAGCACAACAGGGATGTACACCTCCAGACTGAGGAAAAGGCAGGAATCATCACTGCAGACCCCTGACATCCTTGACACAACCTGTTCCAACTTCTTCCAACAAACCGTCACCCTAATGAACAGTTAGCTAGCCATATAGTGTCACTAACCCTCTGACACCAAAACATCCACTGATTGGCCATTTATAATCTATTAATGCACAGTTTTTAACATGTACATTCATCACTTAGTGTAACTGTCAACATAAATGCTTTGTACACTGCACATTTCATTTCATATATTGTTTATTGCCATGTCATTCTTTACATATATTGTTTATACAGCTGTGTGTCAGATGTGGTAGTCAGCAGCACAGGGCCCCCCCAGGAAATGGTGCTGTCACCATTCCTTTTCACCCTCTACACCTTGGACTTGGACATGTACAACTCCACTCTCTGTCATCTGCAGAAATTGCCTGACGACAGTGCCATTGTTGTGTGTGTGTCAGAGGAGAATGAGCAGGAGTACAGCGGGGTCATCACGGACTTCGTGGACTGGTGTCAGCAGAACCACCTGATCCTAAAAACCAGCAAGATCAGGGAGACGATTATTGATTTCTGAGGGAACCTTCCCCTCACACACCAGTGAACATCCAGGGCTCGCTCATTGACATGGACTCATTTAAGTACCTGGGTGTTCACCTCAACAATAAACTGGACTGGACAGACAATACTAACGCCCTGTACAGGAAGCCCAGAGTCGCCTACACCTGCTGAGGAGACTGAGGTCCTTTGGTGTGTGCGGAGCTCTACTCCAGACTTTCTAACACTGTGGTGGCCTCTGCAGTGTTTTATGCCATAGTGTGCTGGGGAGGGGGCAGCACGGACAGAGACAGGAAGAGACTGAACAAACTGGTTAAGAGAGCCAGCTCTGTCCTGGGCTGCCCACTGGATTCCATCAAGAAAGTGTCGAACAAAAGGATGTTAGCCAAGCTGGCATCCATCATGGACAACTCCTCCCACCCCCTGCACCTCACTGTGAGGACCCTGAGGAGCTCCTTCAGCACAAGACTTTTACATCCCCAGTGCAGGAAGGAGTGCTACCGCAGGTCATTCCTGCCCACAGCCATCAGACTGTATAACAGTGCACAATAACATCCACTCAAATGCAAGTTGAACTGATAACCTGATCACATCTCACATTTTTCCTATGTTTTCATGTGCAATCATCATTTTTAAATTCCCTCAGTGTGTACGTACTGTGTATATTGTAAATTACCATAATGTATATAACACTTGTACAATATTTTCTTGCAATCTGTCTTGTTGCTGCTGTAACGTGAATTTCTCCCATTGTGGGATAAATAAAGTCTATCTTGTCTTATCTTATTGTTTATTTAAGGTCAAGGTTTTTTGGTAAATGTGCCAAATCTGTCATTGTGTGACACTACGAGGTACCAGGCAGAACTGGAAATGAGGTTCATCAGCAAGAGTTATGGAGGTGGTTTGTAGGCCCCTGTTGTTTCACTCCAGCCTCCAGAGTTCAATGACACAATTTCAATTTCACTTAATTTCTAGCAAATATAAGTCATAAATATTCCATTAGAGGAATATATGAAAATGGCTGAAAGTGGTTATTTGTTGCTACAAATAAAATGTCTAAATATTTTTATATGGAAAGTATAGAAAGAGTACTTGAAATGCTGAGTTAGTTTTCCTGTATGTCATCACTTCAATAATCTTTTGATTCAAAGGCCTGCTTAAGGACAGTAACAGTGACTAGTCCTCACTGGGTCTGTTAGTCATTATTAAAACGTACAGCATGTCTTGAGGAGCACTTAAGAAATTTGTTATCGACGTAGCCATATGCTATATGACACAATTATTCATTAGGTTCTGTTTTTTTTTTCTCTCAGAGTACTGAGATGACTTAAGTGCAGTGAGATTTAATCAGCAAGGACTAATTTCACCACAGTCAGTTTGAAAACACTGTAATCTGATAGGTAAGTCTGCTTCAAAAACCATACTGGATATTTCTTGTTCCTCCTTTGTTCCACAAAGTTCAGGGAAGTTGATAACGTGTAAGGCAGCAATAAAACACACACAGGATGGATGCAAATAATTCACAGTAACTTTACAATTAAGCAAATACAATACTATGGAACATAGCAGGAAATCTAGTCACCAGTAGGTTTGAAAAGAGGAGATGACATGGAGACAACCTTTACGTTAAAAGCACAATCATATCGAAGCCCATTATAACAGTTGTGTTAGGATCTGACAGGAGCAGGTTTGGTTAACTACATTAATATTAATTAAATTGTCAATATGACTTAATAATAATGGGGTACCACCCTGAGATTAGGGACTAAAAAACAAATCATGGATGTCTCCCAAAAGGGACTGGTCACTTAAAATACCCTTTTACATTTGTCAGGTGAACAGTGAAGGGTTGAGCCGAGCACTGACCCTCATAACTCGCTGTTATCACCACACATGCACATAAAGCACTGACCCTCATAACTCGCTGTTATTGTGTGACACTACGAGGTACCAGGCAGAACTGGAAATGAGGTTCATCAGCAACTCGCGGTAACTCGCTGTTACCACCACACATGCACATAAAAAGCCACAGACAACATCTCTTTAAATGTACAAGGATGTACATGCATTTATTTAGCTTCAGCTATAGTGATCAACTATCAATAATCCTTCAATCAATAAAAATCTATTATCCAAGTACAACTATGACATAGGCAGCCACAAGCAACTACACTAACAAGGCAACAGGCAAGTGTGCTGCACATGTGAATGATTGTGTGTGTGTGTGTGTGTGTGTTTGTGTGACAGAGAGAGAGAGAGTGAGAGGGAGAGAGAGGGAGAGCGAGAGAGAGTGTGTGTGTAAATGAGGGTGTGTGAAGGGGAGATGGAGGAGAGAGAGATAGAGAGAGAAGGCAAGAAGATTGACATGATGATTGGATGTGTCATTTAAACATGTAACAGTGACATTTATATTTGACCAACAAGAATTACAGGGGGTTTGCATTAGCTTGTCACATCACCGCTCATCAACTCATTCTGCACTTGCTGTTTGCAAATGGCTAAAAGGCAACAAAAGAAGCAAGAGAAGTAGAGATACTTAAAAAGAAACACTGCTCCTGAAAATCTTATTCTTTTTGGACAATTAAGAAATTTGATCTTGAAGCTCCCAACCTCTAGTTGTAATTGTTTTACATTACTGTATTTTATTTCAGATTTATTATTTAAAATGTAACTATTTTAATTAACTATATGTTACTTTACATTTTAATTGTTTTGTCTACACAACTTTACTTTTACATTCTTTACGTATTCTTGAAATTTTAATTTTCAAATTCTTCCCTAATTGGGAAGTTTGAAAGGCTTTTTCTTTGTTTGTGTATCTTTTGTTGTTTTTCCTTTTCTTTGTTTTCTTTTAATAGACTTAATGTCATTGTAATTTAGGGTCACCTGTCAATGATCTCTCAAGTATGAAAAAAGGTTGAATGAACGAATGAATGAGTGAACCAATCAATCAACATTTTGAGTTCAGCCTAGTACCTAATCTAAAACACAGAGAGTTGAAGTCTGGCAGGAATCAGCTCAGTTAATCTAAACAAACCACAAGCTAAGCTTGTACGACAAACATGACAAACATGACTTACAGAGGAACAGTGGGAGAACTAGTGGGAAAAGCTGCTAGTTTTACAAGTATTTTTATCCATCAGCCTGAATCTGTATAAAGTATTCTTATGGCTAGAGAGAGAGAGAGAGACATTTAGTCCTCTGGATAATTTAACATTACAAATATAGTATGGTTATCAGTTAGAACTGTTTCATTCCTCACTTTGTTGCCTAAATCTAAACACTACAGTACCTTGCTGAATGAATCTACTATAGAATGATCTGTGATTAGGCTATTCTGATTGCATTGTTCAAGAACTTAAAGCTACACGATATCATTATGTAAACAATGGTTCAATGAACTATGTACAGTTGAAACCAAAAGTTTACATACACTGTAAAAAAGACACATAAACCTTTTTTTTCCTCACTGCCTAAAATTAAATCAGACTAAACCTCTCCTGTTTTAGGTCAGTTAGGATTACCAAAATTATTTCTATTTGGTAAATGCTACAATAATGAGAAAGAGAATATTTCAGTGAAGTTTTTATTACTTTCTTCGAAGTCGGAAGTTTACATACACAAAGATTACTATGTCTTTAAACAAGGTGGGAAAGCCCAGATGATGATGACCTGGCTTTGGGAGCTTCTGATAGGTTAACTGCCAACATTTTAGTTAATTGGAGGTTCACCTGTGCATGTATTTTAAGGCCACACCTCAAACACACTGCTTTCTTGTTTGACATTATGGTAAAATCAAAAGAAATCAGCCAAGATATCAGGAAGAGAACTGTGGAGCTCCACAAGTCTGGTTCATCCTTAGGTGCAGTTTCCGGGTTCTGTGTCCCAGAGATGAATGTATTTTGATCCGAAATGTGCAAATCCACCCCAGAACCAAAGCTAAAGACCTTGTGAAGACGATGGCTGAAGCTGGTAAGAGTGTGTCATTATCCACAGTCAAACGAGTCCTGTACTGACATGGGCTAAAAGGCCACACAGCCAGGAAGAAACCATTACTCCAGAAGCAACATAAAAAAACCAGATTACAGTTTGCAAACACACACAGGGATAAAGATCCTAATTTTTGGAGACGTGTCCTGTGGTCTGATGAAACTAAAGTGGAACTATTTGGCCATAATGATCGTCGTTAGATTTGGAGGAAAAAGGGGGAAGCTTGTAAACCTGAGAACACCATTCCAACTGTGAAGTATGGGGGTGGCAGTATCATTTTGTGGGGCTTTTTTGCTGCAGGAGGAACTGGTGCACTTCATAAAATAGATGGCATCATGAAGAAAGAACATTATTTGGAAATATCGAAGCATCATCTCAAGCCATCAGCCAGGAAGTTGAAGCTTGGGTGCAAATGGGTCTTCCAAATGGATAATGACCCTAAGCATACTGCCAAAGTAGTCACAAAGTGGCTTAAGGACAACAAAGTCAATGTTTTGGAGTGGCCATCACAAAGCCCTGATCTCAATCCCATAGAAAATTTGTGGGCAGATTTGAAAAGATGTGTGTAAGCAAGGCAGCCTACAAACCTGACTCACCCACACCAGTTCTGTCAGGAGTGATGGGCCAGGATTCCAGTAAACAATTCTGAGAAGTTAGTGGAAGGAAACCCAAAATGCTTGACCCAAGTCACACAGTTTAAAGGCAATGCTACCAAATACTAAGGAAATGTATGTAAACTTCTGAGTTTGAAGAAAGTAATAAAAAACTCACTGAAATATTCTCTCTCCCATTATTGCAACATTTAGCAAATAGAAATAACTTTGATAATCCTAAATGACCTAAAACAGGAGGAGTTTAGTCTGATTTAATTTCAGAGGGAAAAAAAGGTTTATGTACCTTTTTTACAGTGCATGTAAACTTCTGGTTTCAACTGTATACGCGCTGTATGTACTTTGAGTGAAAAAGCTCTGATAAACCCACTGCCTGTCTTGTTGACAAAACATACGGTGGCGGGTGCCATACGAGCAACAGCCTGTTACAGCTGCTCTCTAGTTTTTCTTCTCTTTTACTGTTTTCTTGTGCATCTTTTTTATTCCATTTTAGTTCTGCGTGTTTGTAAATCTCTGGTGCATCAGAGACATCAAGCACAGTAACTCTGGTGCTACTTTTTCATCACTTTTTACAACTTGTGCAACTTCCTCCGTGTCTGTGGGTCCATGAGACAATGGCCCCAATACTTTACAGTAGGGATCAGCTGCTGGCCCTGCGTAACACAGCTGTGCGGCCGGAGGAGTGACCTGATGTCCCTCGCAAGTTAAGGAGCAATAGTCTGGGCAATAAGCTGTGCAATAAAACATGTACATAACAGTCTGTCAATACTATTTACAATTTCTTACATTTTTTTTTACAATTTCTTTCTTTTTATTTTTATTTAAAATTCTCACTCTTTTGTATATATACTGATGTTGTTTCTAATTTGCATGCGCTTCTTATATTAATCTGCTCTACTGATGCTGCTGTAATCTGGAATTTCCCCTCATGGGACAAATAAAGGTATATTGAATTGAATTGAATTGAATTGAATTGAATTGAATTGAATTGAATTGAATTGAACTGAATTGAAAAATACAAATACAAATAATGTGAATGTTGCTCTGTGACTGCTGGATGTGTGAAAAGGCAACTGTTTGCTAACACGTTAGTCATATCAACATTATAGGGCCATAATATGTCAAATCTTGTGGGGGTCTGTCCGAAAGTGTTAAAACAAGGTGAAACAAAGTACACCTCTGTAGCCCTCATTTTAAGTAGAAGAACGAATGCAATGGGGAAGCTTTACATTAAAAGAGAAAGTAAGGTAGGAAAAAGGATCACAATGTCCTTGTGCTGAGTGCTGAGATCTAAAAGTTGTACTCATGGCTTAGAGTTTTGACTCTGACTTTTTTATATTTCATAAAAGAACAAAGAACAGCGTGGGAACAGCTGTTATTCAACTATCATATTTAGAAGCTACCTACACAACTGTCTACATCACTGCTCTTCAAAGTCAGGATCATATCTCACATGTAGATTCAAGATGATTTGGAATAGAAAAAAAGTAAAGTAAAAAAAAAGAGGTTGGACTCAAGTCAAGTTCCAGGTCAGACAGATTAGTTGTAAGTCCCAAGACAAACCTGATAAGTCTCAAGTGAAGTTCACATACCAAATTATGTGTTGCAGGTCTTAAGTCATTAAAATGTGTATATTTGTAACAAGTGAAATGATCAGGTCAGAATGGTGGCCCTGACGTGTTTAACACAACAGCAATGGACAAAACACTAATATAAACATACACATTTCACAAACAAGATCTTTTGAAAATATCTATTTTTTTTGGTTTTGTTTTTATAAAACAGTTGCTTTAACAAGTGCTTCAGCAGTTCAACCATACATGTTCGAACCTGAATCAGATCTTGAAGGAAGGGAGGCTCCTACAGAATGGTAAGTCAAAAAACTTCTTTCTATTTTTTTGTCTCTTCAATACGAGCACCACCTGTACAGGGGGCAGCGTGAGATGCCTGCTGTTCAAATGGTCAATGCTCACGCTAGGAAGCACCAATCCTAACTTGTAGCGTACCAGAATGACAGGGAGAAACTCAGCTAAAAGCCTCCACCAAGCATTGGTGGATCTTGGTGGATCTTGAAGGAAGGGAGGCTCCTACAGAACCTCAGACTCAGAGAATTCAGCAGGACGCTTCTGAATGGTAAGTCAAAAAACTTCTTTCTATTTTTTTGTCTCTTCAATACAAGCACCACCTGTACAGGGGGCAGCGTGAGATGCCTGCTGTTCAAATGGTAAATGCTCACGCTAGGAAGCACCAATCCTAACTTGTAGCGTACCAGAATGACAGGGAGAAACTCAGCTAAAAGCCTCCACCAAGCATTGCCACCCAAATGAAACATAATACCCCATACCCCAAGAAAGTATATGGTCATGTAATGAAAAAGTGCGTCTGCTGATTTCACCACGTCCTGGTCCTGGTGCCAGAGCCTGAGAACATGTGCTGCCAGGGGGTGCCACAGGTCACATTATCTTTTCCTGCACTTATGATCGCAGTGAATGATTGCAGATAACATGCCTATGTAGATACTTATCTTATGCATAATAGGTTATAAACTGCTGCAAGTGCTGTTGGCACTGACGTGGCACTGTGGATTAATACGGGACTCTGCGCTGCAGCTGGCTGGCTTCCAACTCCACAAACATTACTATGAACTTACTGAACACATTCAAACCTACGACAAAAATGACACTATCCTTTTGATAAAAAAAACATAATTAATTGAACATATTCTACATATGACTGTAAAATTTTGCTTGTGTTTTTGTAAAGAAAGTTTCTAAGAACATAATACATACCCATTCAACTCCTGTACCTTAGCACAATTTACATAGATACTGTCCAGTACACCATGATAATAAAATTTACAGTTATCACATTACTATATTGTATATATTTTAATTATATCCTTTGCACCACACAAGTTAAAACAGGCAAATATTGATAGGCAACCACATATACATGATCCCTATAGACCTTTTAATTAACATTTTCATCTGTTCCTGTTGCAGGCTGGTGAAATTCATGTGAAGATGCTCACACAAAGCACAAGCACAGAAATGGTACCAGTGTATGGCACAGAGATGGAGGTCCGTACTGCATGTGTTGCAGACACCACAAACAAAATGAAAACAATGTAAACAATTATATGACAACCACATCAACAGTATCATCACTGAAGAATCATACAAGATAACAAATTTGTCAACCTGGAAATCAACCTTGTTGTACCTAACTAGTACAAGAAGCACTACCATCACAAAGATCAACAGTGTCAGTGTGCCTACATCTGTTTCTGACCTCCCTGAAGACCACAAACCAGTTCATCTGCAGACCATTCAAGGGGAAATTACATGCATTAAACTAGATGACAGAAGATGGTGCAAGCACTATAACAGCCAAGCGCGTAATTTGCACAGGGGATACGGGGGTCATGACCCCCGCAAAAATCAGTTCCAGCCAATATAACCCCCCCAATATAATCACATCATTCCGATTTAATAACAATATGTATTATATTGCATGAATATCTTGTTGATTTTCTTTATTAATATCATTTGCCAGCAAAACAGTAGCATGTTTAATCATCCGGTAATCATCATCCGCCGAATACTTGGTGTTACCCAACCCGCTTTCTCTACCTGATGTTCACTATTTGCTGTATGTTAGGCATGGATGGAGACAGCAGAACCGCGGAAACATGAAAAGAGCACGAAAAGGCGGACAACAATTTTTCATTGTTGGTCGACACCAATCCCTAATACAAAAAAGAAAAAATCCTGACCAAAAAGAGGTAAATACCCATATTGATAAGTTAGGTGATGATTTGTGACTGGAGTTGGCAAGCTAGTTGTTCGATTGCAAGTGTCCTGTGAGGTAAAACCAGAGGGTGTCAGGGATGTACTGTGTAGGACCAATGTCAGTTTTGCTGACTTTGCTCCAATACACAGTGTTGGGTAGCGGCGTTACTAGTTTAACTACATTTCTCGGTTGAGTGATCACATTTTTCGACATCAAATATCTTGTCAGTAGTGACGCTATTTTACTGATCAAATAATGCGATAGCCTACACAGAAGCTACATTTCCCAGGCATTTCTAAATTTTAAATGCAGCAGAGTTTCTGCTGCGGTCTGAAGCGGTAACCATGGTGATGACAGACGCTCCTTCAAGTGACATTACGTACCAGTCCTGCTGCAGCAGGGCGGCTGGGGAGCACGCAGCGGGTGACAGTGACAGAGAAGGGGAGAGAAGTGTAGAGCGACTTCATCTCGTGAATCTTGACAAGCTTTGGGAAATACCTGAATGTATTTCCTTAAATTCTGCTTTGACGTCACTTGTCATTTTTAACCGGGCTGTTACCATTTGAACATTAACTAACATTAACTGACTTGTGCATAAGACATTTGCTGTGTGTAGATTATTTGTGTCAAGACAGTGATGCAATTGATTAATCTAAAGTTCTCGATTTTTTTTCATAGATAGTTGACACAAACACAAAATCAATTGAGTGGAAGCTGCCACAGTCTTGCTAGCTAGTGCTTAAACACAATAGGAATTAACTACTGTGTCATTGTGGCATAAATAGTTAAGTACACAGCTGCAACAATGTCAAGTAAACCACAGTAAAAGTATCACAGTGTATTTCTAATACAGGCACACCAAATTACCCTGACTCCTTTTAAAAAAGTAAATGATTCAATAAATAAATAAACAGGCAAAGAGTTTAACCCCCCCAATGGTAGACCCAAAGTTACGCCCTTGGTAACAGCAACCAGACCTCTTTCAATGCTAAAGCCAAACACCACAGATGTGAGAGGTGCCACTTCCTGCAAAAAATCACCTAATATGCACAAACTATGTCTGGCACATTGGTTATACAGTGATATGATAGTGGATTTACACTGTTTTTTTTTTTCTGTGTGGATTTACAATGTTAATTTTGAATAAATCACTAAATTAATCATTTGTCAGTTTGTTTTTTGTTCATAGAGCATGTAAGTAAAGCAGCTGTTCTCAACCTTGTTGCAAATATGCGATCTGCAAGCTCCCAACATATTTTTGAAATACTCACCTTTAATGGCAAAATTATAATCAATTTTGGGGTCCCCCAAAAGTGTTCCTGTAAAGTGGAGTCTTTGCATAAAAAGGTTGAGAACCACTGCAGTAAGCAGACTTAATGAACCATTTCAGCATTTTTCAACCTTCCTCTGTTTTTAATATGCCTCATTTAAGCCAAAAATAATCTTTTGACCACTTGGTGTTTTAAAGTTCTGCAGAGGTTGTGCCAAACTTGGTTGTCCATCAGTGACCCCTGCTAGAAAAACCAGCATAGACCAGCATAGCAGGTCACCAGCAAAAACCAGCATTTGTTGTGTTTTGATGCTGGGATGCTGGTTTATGCTGGTCTTTGCTGGTCTCTGCTGGTCACCAGCATAGACCAGCATGGGATGCTGGTTTATGCTGGTCTATGCTGGTGACCAGCATGGGATGGGATATGGCACAGGATGGGATACCAGTATACTAGAATCACATACAAACCAGAGTAGCTAAATTAGTGAAGGTAATGAAAATAAATGTAAATAAATGTTTAATCTCTAGTTAACATTCTTTTAATGATGTAATACAATAATAATAATAATAATAATATATACTAATATAATAATAATATAATAATACAATATAATATAATACAATAAAATAAAACCATGAGCATGAACACATTAATACAACCATTTACAGCTACGAATTAAAACAGATAGATGGAACGGATTAGAACACATAGTACACAGAACACATTAAAGAGAACAGATTGACTGGATGGCCAGGCACATAATTAAACAGTTGATTTTGTTTTTTGTTTGTTAACATCCATGATTTTTTCTGTAATATATCTCCCAGCCTTTCCCAGTCGAACCTGTTGGTCTGACAGATTTTTTTTGGCAAGCCACTCCTTGAAGCAGGCTGAAAAGATAAACAAACAATTAACCAAATTAGTATAAAATACAAGATGAAATAATTACTCATGAACACAGCAAGGGTGTCAGGGTCTGTTAGTGTCTGTTTAGGTGGAGTTGAGTTTTCTGTTCTGGATGTGCCATTTCCTGTTTTATTTTGAAGTCCTTGTCTTACTCGTGTGTTCCTGTCAAGTTTCCCACCTGTGTGATTGCTGTCCCCAGCCCTGATGTGTTTAACCTCTGTCTTCCTCCTTGTGTATTCATGCAATGTTCCCCTACCACTCTGTGCCAGATTGTCTTGCCCAGGGTGTCTGCTCTAATCTGCATGGTCAGTTATGAGATTTGACATTTAAGGGTCTGTTTCTGTCTACATGAGCAAACATCACCACAAGTGGATTCCAGTAAAGGTGGAGAGAAATCTCAGAGCTGAGATTAAAAAAATAACAGAGTTACATTTAACTCTCCACAACAGACTCAATCCTCCATAATCACCTGTGATATCATAAATATTCATTCATTCATTCATTCATTTTCTCTACCACTTATCCTTACAGGTCATGGGTGGGCTGGAGCCTATCCCAGCTGAGAGGCGGGGTACACCCTGGACAGGTCACCAGTCCATCACAGGGCTAACATATACAGACAACCATTCACACTCCCATTCACACCTACGGGCAATTTAGAGTCACCAATTAACCTAACCTGCATGTCTTTGGTTGTGGGAGGAAGCCGGAGTACCAGGAGAGAACCCACACATGCACGGGGAGAACATGCAAACTCGGCGACAGTGCTAACCACTGCACCACCGTGCTGCCCATATCATAAACAATACAACATAATAAGAGAATGTGAATGGGGCGAACACCCAGACTTTCTATTTATGGTAATTTGGCACCTGAAAATCAGATTGCTACTGAAAACAGTGACCTATAAATACAATAAAATTTTACCACAGCAGATAACAAACTACTTTATTACTCCTCATTAAATAACAAATAAGTCAGTCCTTTGCATCCCACAAAGAGCATGCAGGTACTACGGTCAAGAATACAATACCTTTCAATGTGTTCAGTTTCTCTGGGGTCAAAGGAGCCCTGGTTGTCTTGGTGGTGGGACATGTTTTTCCAGTTAGGCTCCTTTCCCCCAGAGTCTTTGTCCCCCATATTGCCACTGCCAGCTCCTTGACAAACAGGGAGTCGGTGACGGTGCTGATTCTGGCCCAGGTCTCCCGGCGTATAAACAGCCCTCTTCCCAAATCAATCTGTTAAATATCCATAACACAAATAGTTGAGGTAATGAAAAATGCATTACACATACAAAAGAAAGAGGAATTATTTGCTGAGGTGCCAGACAACACAGTAGTTTGAAAGAAGATTTCTGTCTCTGTTTGCTAAGTTTTTTATTAGGGACCAGGCAGCTCAAGCAACACCTAGATTTTTGATATTTGAAAAATTGAGCTAATGTAAGACAGTGTGACCCCCACACTGAAAATGTGATTCTGAAACAAAGGAAATCTGTCTCAGACTGGATCTAATCACTGTGTATATTGTCCTTTTTGATTACTCCTTAACACCTCCTATCTGATCTCCTCTTGCACTGTTACATGGCCTCAATGTGAGAAGTACAACGGTCTGATTTTGTTCTGGTTGGATATTTAAGGGGAAGAGCAAGGACCCAACCTTTCAGTTGATCTGCTTACCAGAGCTCCCACACGTCGAATGTGTCACATCATCTTGTTGCCTGTATTTCTATTTTGGACTTAACAATGAATTGGTATGTTAACCATTCCTTTCTAATATTGCCTGTTGAGACTTTTGTTCTAAATGTTATCAGATACCTATTAGGTCTTAAGTTATATGGTGAGTATCACTGGGTAACACTCACACCCTTAACCTCTGAGTTGAATAGGAAAGATTGAGTATCATGTTTTGTATTAATTAAATATGTTCTGTAACCTCTGAATATCTCAACTCAGATGTCAGGGCTGTTCTTCTATGTTAAGAAGGTCACTGAATAGTTTCAGTCTATATCTGCCATCCCTGAACTAAGATAGGGACTAGTTAAATCCCAAAGACCTTAGTTATATGGTTAGTTTCACTGGACGCTGTTCACACTCTTAACCACTGAGTTGAACAGACAAGATTGAGTATCATGTTGCAATACCTCTGAATACTTCAACCCAGGCATCAGAGCTATTCTTCCATGTTGAGAAGGTCACTGAGTGATTTGTTTAACCTATATCTGCCATCCCTGAACTAAGTCTGATGTCAGATCTCTCAATAATAGAACTGAACTCTTAAAGGTTTATATTCTTAATTATTGGTTAACTGTAAATTCACACCAGCATCTACTGGTAAAGTTATCTTTAATCAAAATGGAGTTAGAATGAATTAATCAATTACTGTATCCTGATAAAGCCTCATCTTGGTACCGGAAAGACAGAATATGTATTGGGGAGATAATAGATAAATGTTTCTAAATATTTCCTCCCCTACACTAACAATGCATGAAAATGTTTGACTGTAAACAGTTCTACTGTAAACACCAGTTGTAACCACTGTCGCAAAGCAGCTTTAATTATATTTTTAAAAGCAACGGAAGCAGATATTGTAAAGAAGAAAAAAAAATACCTTGTTTTCTTTTGGGGATTTGGGTGGTTCCATTGGACTCCCACTGCCAGATTCTGCAACCACTGTATATAGAGGATAATGTAAGATACTCAACCACCTTCCAACAGTAAAATCAGAGACCATATTTGTGAAAATACAGAGAATCAATAAGCCAAATCAGGAATTTTCTCTAACAGTGTAAACCAATTTTTACACTGTATCACCACTACATGCAGCAAATTATAAGGTTAATGTAGGAGTCGCAGTTATCACAAAGGTTGGTATACTTAGAACAGAGTATCCTGTCAGACACAACTCAGTTGATATTGCATGGAAAAAAACTTTTAAATAGCAGTATCATATAGCTGTAGGTCAAGCTTGTTAACATTTTTGTTGCACTTACTTTCAGGGGTCCCCATTGGACTTGGGCAAACGGGGCCTTTGACAGAGAGAATAGCAAAGATATCACAAATAAGAGTTCATGGAAAACATGACAATAAATAATACAGTTACCTCCATCCTTGTTCAAAGATCTTAGAGGCTTCCTCAACCTCTTATCTAGAGTGTACTATGTGTGGTTGCTATTATTTGAATTTTAATGTTTTGATTCTTGGTGCTGGTGTCAGTTTCTGAACAGCTGAAACTTGTAGACTCACAAAAAGGTCAATGTCAAGTTTATGGTCTGCATTAATGAACACAAGGCTTATGACTGGCTTCTCATTCGACCATTCATGCACTGAGAAACTCAGGGTTCAGTGTGAAGCTAACTCAAAGGACACCTGTGGACAGTGGCAGCAAGGGATCAAACTGTCACTTGTAAAAAAAAAACAAAAAAAAAACAGCCTTTGCCACATCCACTCAGAGCAAATCCACAAATAATTCAATGATCTGTGTTGTGGCAGAAAGTAGTGATGCCAATGAAATTGTATATTAGCAAGACGTGTGCAAAATAGATAACTGATCATGACATACAAGAGTATTACAGCACAGGGACTGTGGATCATAGCCTAGAGAATGTGACCCAAAATTATCTTCAAGAAAGTAGTAGCAATAGAGGCAAAAACAGTCTACAGTAAGTGATTATTAGTCTGCTCAGAACAAACCATAAATCTATTTTTTGTTCAAGTAACATCATCAGGAGTCAAGCAAACAATATTCCCTCACAATATTTTCCTCAGCAGTTGTTGCTGCAACTCAATGTTAAGTTGCCGGATGGTCTTATTTTCAGCCTCCAGTTCATTGATGTGCCTCTCTTGCTCTTTCAATCTATATAGAAAGAAAGGACATCATCACCAGTTGACATTATAAGAGATAATAAAATATATATTAGTAAACAGATCAAGACCAATCTTTCTATTTATATGTTGGCCACAGGCAGCAGTGTACCTGCACATACAGTCGTTTTTCAATATCCAGTCACAACTGTGCAGTTGAAATTTGAAACCTAAATTTTACTGGGTGATGTGTGCCAAAGATACTTTTATCTGTCGATTTACATATTATACTGTTTTGCTTTTCATTTCATGTGACACCTCAGGGATCAATTGTCAAATACATTAAATGAATGGATATATGACAATGAAATTAAATTAAATGAATTGAAAATATGGATGGTCTGTCACACTCATCTAAGTTACCTAAAGAAGAAGAGAATACCTTGCAAATTTGACATACAATCCACAAAATATCATAAATGGTTTTAAAACGCATATAATTTGAATAATGAGCACATGGTTCAAACATACTTCCCAACACAATAGGAATATTTATATATCACCATATATATTCCTATATATTTATATAGTTTAAGGCTATTCAAAAGACCCTTACTTTTTTTTTTGTCTCCAGATGTTGGAGATATATCCCTTATATAGTTTATGGTAGTGTTGACTTTTTTTCTTGGCCTCCTCATAAATTTTCTGAGGAACAACACCATCATTATCATCGTCATCGTCATCCTCTTCATCATCTTCCTCTTCAGAGGTCAGGGGAGTTTTTTTCATCTTTTTCTGTGGTGTTGGACAGAGTGGAGATTGTTTTTGTTTTCTTTTCCTGTCATTCAGTATGGCCAAGAGGTTGTTTTTTTTTTTGCTTCCCCTGCTGCTTTTTTGTGACCCATCTGGGGACAAGGATGAAAGCATAATATAGAATCAAAGTATAATGCAAAGCTCATGCCAAGCAACCAAACACACAGACACAGACAGACAGACAGACAGACAGACAGACAGACACAGACACACAGACAGACAGACAGACAGACAGACACACACACACACACACACACACACACACACACACACATTACATTTTTGGCCTTAGCGTCTTCCTGCTTGGAGGGAGGCACTGCCGGGCTCGACTCCCTCAGCTTTGGCACATGCACTCGCTTCCCCTTTGCCAGCTCCTCTTCTACCGCTTCCATGGTCTCTGGAATAATGACGAAAAACACATTTGTAAGTATAGTTGTAAGTACACATTTCATGTCGCTGAATTAAAAAAATGTTAAAAATCCTAAGCATATAAACGGCTACAGCGTTAGCTACGTTAGCTAACGGCAGTTGACTAGCTAAACAGCTCGCTAGCTAGCCACTAGTCCTTTAGACAGGATGGATAAGATTCACATTCAAGTAACTGTGCGTTCAGACCAAAAGAGGCAAAAGAGGCAAGGACGCCCGAGGCTGCGCGAGAAACAGGACAGCTTCCAAAGCCGCAAAATATTTTAGCCGCTTTGGTCGCTCTTCACGTGACTGACGTCAAAGTTAAATCGCGCTAGTCATTTAAAGGAGCCGCAAAGCAGACTTCTTGACAGCGGCATAGTGCTGCTTGCTGTTGTTCACCTTCAGTTTAAAGCATGCCTAGTTGCATAGGAGGTTTTGTGTGTCATTAAATACAGAAAAAAAAATCTCAGAGCATGAACATAAATCAAAATCACCATCTAGTCACGAGCGAATTGACGTATTGAGGAGGAAGCAATTAACAAAGGGCATTATGATTTACCCACCACAACATCAAACTTTTACAACTTTGAAATATACTAAAATTCTGTGGCAAAGACGTACCCTGGGCATGCAAGCCTTTCTTGCTTCATCTGAATGAGATGACACATTGCACAACAAAGCATTTTATCAACTAACTGACATTTAAATAGAGCAAAAATGTCTTGATGTGTGCAGTGAAAAGTGCTTTTTTTTTTTTTCAAGCGCCTTCTTCGGGTGTACAGGCAGGCAGCAGCACACATCACAGCGATGTCATCCAAATCCATGATGAGTCCATATGATTTTGACCATGCCGCCGTGTTAATGACCATGTTAATGATACAATAATAACAATTATGAGCGGGAGTTAATTTAATGTCATAACCGCCTCACCCCATTTTTCCCCGTTCTTCCAAAAAAGTAAAACGCTCTTTGGCCACAAGATTGTTATGTTTTCCGGCTCCGGGGTAATTTTCTTTAGGCCTATAGAACACACACACAGACACACACACACACACACACACACACACACACACACACACGGGTGCAAATGCGCGCTCCTTACGTCTCAGCTGCAGCATCTCTGTGCACAATTACGCATGTGGTGTTGTCTGCTTGTCTTTTGTTTGGTGTCATACAAGTTCAAGTTCGTGTGTGTGTGTGTGTGTGTGTGTGTGTGTGTGTGTGTGTGTGTGTGTGTGTGGCCAAAGAGTGTTCCTTTTTTGGAAGAACGGGGAAAATGGGGTGAGGCGGTTAGCAAATTAAATTAACTCCCGCTCATAATTGTTATTATTGTATCATCAACATGGTCTGCGACGACTATAAATATGCGCGTTTAACCCTCAAAATCATATCGACACAAGTGATCAATTTCTCGGCATCCATGACGAACTAGGAACCAAAGTTACATGCGTTGTTCTTTGGGGCCCGCTCGAGCGAAGGACACCTCTACTCTGATTGGTTGCCGCTGAACCGCGTCATAGCTAATTACCATAAAGTTAACCGAGGTTCAACTTTTCATCTGGTGCCGCTTTGGACGCTTTAGCCGCTTTGGACGCTCTAGAAGCGCGGCTGACGGCGGCTACGCTTTGGCCGCTCAGGACGCCGGGCTCTCATTGAAAATGTATTAACTTCCAGCGTCCTTGCCTCTTTTGCCTCTTTTGGTCTGAACGTACAGTAAGTCATATAGGCTAGCACGTAACGTTAACGTAGCAATGCGGTAAAATACGGTAACTGTTCCGGTGTAGCTCACCCTTGAGGATCAAAATTTGGGCTTTGTAAAAATCCTCTCTCCACTGGACCCAGTAAATCCTGTCGACATTGACCGAATTCTTCTTAAAGTCCTTAATACGTGAGGTGGGGACAATCTCCTTACACCCATCCTCGACATACTTCACATAGGCAAACATTCCGCCGTAAACTGTCTTAATAATGGTTTAATGATCCAAACACCGGTTAAATAAACTAACCGTTAAGCCATTCGAACCAGAGCTGGAGGGGATAGAACTCCAACGGCGGGAAGCGCGCGACCTGATGCTCAGGGGCCTTAAGCTGCTTTCACACCGAATGCGGCAGGCGCAGGCAGCCGGCGGCAAACCCATTCATTGTGTATGTGCTGCCGCCGTGCAAGAGCACACCGTCCTGCACCGAGGTCGGCGGCACGCGAGGAGGGCGCCTGCCGCCGCCGTGCTGCACCGCGGTGCGCCCGAATTAAACATTTTTTTAATCTGGGCGCAGCGCGCTGTGACGACATCTTGGCGCGTCCAATCGGAGAGAAGCCGGTTCTGAAAAAAAACCCCAAAGTGCCCGGAAGTAGAGCTACACCCCAACGTGATATACAAATTTTACAATGGAGGACAAACTCATAATTCCCCAATTCCTGCGTTGCCATCAGGATTGAGTGGACCCACACCCTTCACTTTGCTGCTGCTGCTCCTCTCCTCCTCAAGAGGATTTAAGTCAGAGCTTTTTGTTGCAATGATGAGACATAGATCTCCGCTAGCACACATGGACTAGGAACCGAGTGCGCCGGAGAGAAAACACTTCCTGCTCTGTCGCTCAGTAGCTCGAGCCCGAAGTGCGTGCTGCCGGCCTGCTCAGTGGCTCTGTGCCGCGCTGTTCAGCTGCTTTCTGCGCCGTACCCTGCGATGAGCGCAGCACAAACCGCGTTCGGTGTGAAAGCAGCTTTACGCTCTGTGAGCTTGTGACGCAGTGTCCAACAATCCAAAAAAAAAAAAAAAATCAGGGAAGCAAAAATCTCGAGATGTGGGCCTGTCGAAACCAATTGACTAGATCTATTTTAAGACCATATGATACAGAATATTACCAGTTTACATAGACTACATTTATATGTAGAATATGAATGTTGATGTACAGATGTAGATGTCTTCTCTAATGTATGGGGTCACATAATTTAATAGAAATCAAGTTGAAGGGAATTTACTCACTTATTATTCAAACTGTTCACCTATTTAACTTAAATAAAGGAAGCACCCTTGGATGATGCAGTACAGTTCAACAGATTGAATAAAACACTTAAATCAGTGTTGTACTCCTAACCATGAATTCACTATTCTGCTCTCTATGAATTTGTCTGGTAATGATTTTCATCTTCTTCTTAGATTTCATGATGCCTAAATGTAGGTACAAATTGTACTTGGAGCCTGAGAGTACTTTTGAAGTGCCCCGGACCAAAGGCAAAGGACTGGATTTGGAAGTAAGTCTCTTCATGGGAAATTTTGCCTAACAGTGTTAGGAGTGTGTGAGTGTGATTTGGCTGTTGGAATTGTACAGACAGTCTTTTTGAAGGTATTTGCTAAAAGTGTTTCTGAAATTTTTTCAGATCTTGCCCTTCACTGATAATGGCACTGCAGGTTCACTCACAACAGATGATGAGGTGAGAGAGTGATACAGTATGTTTGCTTACCGCTTACATGGCACTTGTCTTCAGACTGTTTACCGCCACGTTCCTTTCCTCTTGTGCACAGACCATGTCTCCATCTGTGGACAAGTCACCTCCAGAGAGCACAATAGACCAAGTAGGCGTCATACCAACCTACACTGTACTGTGCATGGCACAATATTTCATTGTTGAAGTTGTCTTGTAAATAAAGCTTATATGTGTTCAGGTGTTACAGCACAGCAGAGAAGAGGATGATGTCTCTGGGTCAGACTCAGACGCAACAGATGATGAGGTGAGAGAGTGATATTTTCGTTTACTGCACATGGCACTTGTCTTCAGACTGTTTACCGCGACGTTCCTTTCCTCTTGTGCACAGACCATGTCTCCATCTGTGGACCAGTCACCTCCAGAGAGCACAATAGACCAGGTAGGCGTCATACCAACCTACACTGTACTGTGCATGGCACAAGGGGAGAGTTGTGGGTCTGAGAACTTAAGGTTACTTCTGAGTTCAAACTGCAGTTCCTCGGCTGCCACTGGGGCGTGGCTCCAGAAAGGAGCAATTTCCATTGACTCCTATTTAAAAATAGCAGATTTTACAGCTCAATAAAATCCTATTTACAGCCTGGTTCATTTCATGGTTTTGGTCTCAACCGACAGTTTTCACCTCCATACACACTGTGAGGGGGGTGAAGTTTTTTGAACCACAACCGTTTTTGTGTTATTTAGACTTAATATTCTCACATAAATTAGGGCATGGTTCCATTGAGTGACAGGTCCGTAGACAGTTACCAGGTTGCTTTGAGGTCTGTTGGTGGGTTCTCGGCCGGCTGAGCTGTCCTCTCCAAATATGGAAAGTAAACACCCACTAAAATCCAAGATGGCGCTGCTCTAATGCTCATACTCGAGGAACAAACCAGACTCCCCAAAACCATTGGGTGACATCACGGGTGCTACGTCCATGTTTTACAGTCTATGGCATGGCACAATATTTCATTGTTGAAGCTGTAATATGGCTTATATGTGTTCAGGTGTTGCGGCACAGCAGAGAAGAGGATGATGTCTCTGGGTCAGACTCAGACACAACAGATGATGAGGTGAGAGAGTGATATGTTCGTTTGATGCACATGGCACTTGTCTTCAGACTGTTTACCGCCACGTTCCTTTCCTCTTGTGCACAGACCATGTCTCCATCTGTGGACCAGTCACCTCCAGAGAGCACAATAGACCAGGTAGGCGTCATACCAACCTACACTGTACTGTGCATGTCACAATATTTCATTGTTGAAGTTGTCTTGTAAACAAAGCTTATATGTGTTCAGGTGTTACGGCACAGCAGAGAAGAGGACAATGTCTTTGTGTCAGACCCAGACACAACAGATGATGAGGTGAGGGCAGGGTACTGCAAGTTCTGTGACACATTAATGACAAATTGTGTAAAATCACACGGGACACTGAAGTCATAAGCCCCAGCTGTAGTCAGCTGACAAGCTAACACTAACACTAAAAGAGAGTGCGGGAAAAAAAGAGAACCGCCATTAACCTGAAGAAAAAAAAAGAAGAAAGAGAATGTGAAAGCAAGATATTTTTCCAAAAGCACGCGAGAGGAGCACAACAAGGAGGAGGATTTGGAAGAGAAGTTGAAAGAGAAAGAGGAGCCGACGCTGACACTATGGAGGCTAGTGAAGCCCCTGTCCCCTCTGCCATACCGACTGGTGTAAGAACGGAGAGAATCAAATTTACCGAGAGGGTAAGCATTTTGATCCATATAAACTGTTGGTCACTATCCAGAAGAGAAGAGAAGAGAAGAGAAGAGAAGAGAAGAGAAGAGAAGAGAATCAGAAAAGTGACCAAACTCAAGTTGCACAGGAAGTGGAGGCAACTAAAGAAGAGGTAGGCTTGATCTCCAGTTCCATGTTAAATTTTGTGAGATGACCTTTCATGCTATGACAAAAAGCTGACACATCTATTTTTTCTTTAGACCTATGCAGTGGGCCGAGTACTGCATGACAGCAAAAACGCAGCAGAATGGTACAGGCCAATGCAGACTTGTTTGCAGCCAGAGTGGAGCTACCGAAAATCTTGGAGATGGACAGTAAGCAAGCATTTGCTACGCTTTTCAATGATGCGATGGATCAGAAGGAGGAGGATAAGGAATCCATCCTGGAGCCTTTTAAGTTTGTGTATAAAAGTGTGGAAGGCATGTGGCTCTTCTGTGAGGAGATAATGGATAAAAGAGAGTACATGGCATTCTGTGAATACAAGGAATAGAGGGGAAAAAATTAAAAAAAAAAATGGAAATTGTGGAGAAATCTTGTGGTTTTCTTTGTGTAACCTGTTGCAGCACCATGAACAGTAATCATTGCAGGTTATTGATGATCACTGTTGTCAATAGGAGCAGAGTCTCTGCATGTCGTCTGTTCTGTAGTGCTCATTCTGCAATAAAAAAAATTCAGGTGATAAAAACCATTCTAAACATGGTAAATGAGCTAATAGACTACATGAATTTCCCTTCAGGAATAAATAAGTAAAAAATCATGTGCAAAAAAGGAAAATGGATTTTGAACATTTGTTTTGTGTCTACAGTTTTCTCCTGTAACAGAGATTATTGCCTATGTGGGTCATACAAGTAGGTAGGCTATTCAATAATTCACTTTGAAAACACAAAGCTAAGTTAATTTAAAATCATCAACCCTCACACTGTACATTGGCAAATCCATATGGTCCAACAGCATGAGGTAAGAACGTAGCACAAACAGTATTAATCAATTATTAAATTAATTATGATAGGGTAAATTTGACATAGCTTGCTAAACTAAAATAATAGCTATCCTTTTTGCCCCATATATGTATGTATGTGTGTATACACACACATACATTTGTATATACCACGTGAATACCCATAAATCATCCTCAGTGCAGGTCGAGGGTCCTGACAGTGGAGGTCTGCAGCCAGACTGTCTTGAATTTATTTGGGACATTATTATTGGTTTTAAAGGCAATACAGAAATAAAATAATACATAAGAATGTCTGTGTTTGTGTCGATGTTGGTGTAAATGTGTAGGGGCAGTGTAGCATGTGAAGTCAATTTCTTTTTTACTGACATCGTATGTAGCTCGTGCGCTCATGAATGCATGTTCTTTGTAATTTTCCAGCTCCACTTTTCACCTGCTCCCTCTCTACGGACTGCCTCAACACGACTGGAACCAAGTAACATCACCCAGCAGATTGATTGTGGTTCATCATCTGAAGGCAGTGTTTCTGGAAGTGAATCAGAAAATGAGGATCTTCCGGGAGATGATCCTTTCAATCAGATAGGCTTTGACACAGACTTGGATTCAGTGCTTACGTCATCAGGTACAACCACAAGGGCTGAGGCAGTGCTCATGGTGATGAGTTATGCAGCAAGGCATAACATAACAGGAACTCAACTTGATGACTTATTAAAACTCATAAATACTCTGTTTGGTAAAGAGGTGTCACCAAGATCCAAATACATGTTCAACAAGGTTTTCAAAAACAAATCTGACATCGTAGAGTTCCACTACTACTGCAAAACCTGTAAAACATATATTGGAACACAACAGGACATAAAGGACAAAAACATTGTGCAGTGTGTAGTCTGTGACACTCCAACTGAAACAAATTCCTTGAACAGTGGAAGCTTTTTCATCAACATACCAATTGCACCTCAAATCCAAACACTACTGGAAAACCCTCAAATTCAAAACAACATCAACTACAAACACCAAAGGTCACAAAGTGATCATGTCATATCTGACATATATGATGGTGAAATGTATCAAAACCTGTCTAGACCAGGTGGGATTCTGTCACATCCAGACAATTTGTCCTATGTTTTCAATTCTGATGGTTCACCCATTTACAGATCTGCCAGATTTTCAATTTGGCCCATACAGCTTCATTTAAATGAGCTCCCCCCCAAAATGAGATTCAAAAATGTTGTGCTTGCTGGTCTTTGGTTTGGTCCTAAAGAGCCAGTTATGTCAATATTTCTCAGACCTTTTGTTGATCAGGCCAAAATGCTGGCATCCAAAGGTGTCTCATGGAGAAAAAATGAAACCTGTGTGAACAGCAAAATTGTTGGACTCTGTTGTTGTGTGGATTCAAAGGCAAGACCAGCAATGCAAAACACCACACAGTTCAATGGATACTTTGGTTGCGGCTTCTGTTTACACCCTGGTACTCTTGTAGACAAACAGGTGAAGTACACCGTGACTGCCACAGACTATCCTGAAAGGGAAGCCAGTGAAATGTTGGCAGATATGGAGCAAGCAGTAGCACTGAATAGAAATGTCAGAGGTGTGAAGGGACCATCACCACTCATAAACATGCCTTATTTCGACATAGTGTGGGGATTTGTTCCAGACTATATGCATGCTGTATTGCTTGGCGTGATTAGACAGCTCACAGAACAACTTCTGAGCAACTGTGATCAGTGCTATTACATTGGGAGCCCCAATACAATGAGGGTAATAGAGGACAGGATCAAGGGCATAAAACCACCACACTTGATAACAAGACTGCCTAGACCCTTGGCAGATTTGAAGTACTGGAAGGCCTCAGAGTGGCGTGCTTGGCTTATCTTTTATAGCTTGCCTGTCCTCAGTGGTGTGCTGCAGCCACGCTATTTGAAGCACCTGGGCCTACTGGTGTCTGCAGTATTCCTACTTCTCAAAGAGGACACAACCCTGGAGGAAATCAACAAAGCTGATGAGATGCTGTTTGAGTTTGTTGCAAGATTTCAGATGATGTACGGGGAAACGTCAATGACATTCAATGTTCACCTACTAACTCATCTTACAAAGTCAGTAAAGTTGTGGGGGCCTCTGTGGGCACACTCAGCATTCGTCTTTGAAAATGCCAATGGTAGCTTGTTGAAACTGTTTCATGGAACAAAATGCGTCGCTCAGCAGATTGTGAACAAATTTCTGTTGCACAGAACAGTACCACTCTTCACTAAACAATATACAGTTAGTGAACAAGTGAGGGAGTTTTGTGTGCAACTGACAGAGACCTCAAAAGTTAAAAGTGTCACAAAATGTCAAGATACAACTGTGCTAGGTAATGGCAGGGTGACTCAAACAACCAATGATCAGAAGCATGCCTTTGACCTTGCAGAGAAACCTGATGAAGTTGTGGTGCACAAGAGGATGGTGCATAAAGGACTTGTGTACACTGGCAAAAACTACACCCTCAGTAAGAGACGAAGAGACTGTTTTGCTAAGCTCAGTGATGGTGGTTATGGGGAAATTCAGACCATCATAAGTTTTCTCTCAGACGGCTGTACAGAAATTGCTGTACTCATCAAAGAGCTGCATACACATACATGCTTCCCTTTGGTACAAGGAAATGGGTCTGTGTCCCATATCAGACTTGTAAGTGGAAGTCTGTCCTCCCCTCTTTGTCTGATATCAGCTGACATGTTGGAGCAGAAATGTGTGGTGTTGAAAATGGGTGATCAGACATATCTATGTGACTTCCCAAATGCAATTGAGAGAGACTAATTGTGATCATTTGTTGTGAATGTTGTGTATTTTGCATTTAACTTTAGTGCCATTAATAAGCACCAGCTACCAGCCTGAGCCATAATTATCATTATATCATCATCTAAACATAAGAGAAGTTTGTTTTTTTGGACGAAGGCAACAGCCAATGGACAATATGTCATTGACATCTTTGTGTTTGTATTTGCTTTCATTGTGCCAAGTCTTCAACCAAAAGGGTTGTTGTTCAGAGAAGAAAAAAGAGGACTTAAATGATAATAATATAGATAAATAAGATGAAAATGATAGAAAAAAATAAGTCATGATTACAAATGTAACTAGTTAAGTTGTATGTCCATTAATCATTGTTGCTAAAACGGACCTGTTACACTTTGAATGTTTTCATTCATTCAGGTCATACAGTAGTTATCTCAAGGCAACAACTGAGTTGAAAGCAACTGGACTTGTATTAGTCTATGAAGACGTTTTGCCCCTTATCCAAGTAGCTTCATCAGTTCAAAACACATCAGTCTGACTAGTCCGCACTAGTCTGACAATACAGTGGAGTTTGACCCAGGTATTTAACATCTGTGGAGGTGTTCCCCAGCACTGTGGGTGTGTTAATGAGGGTGTGTTAATGAGAGCCATTGTGAGGTGACACTCACTCACTGATGTGTTTTGAACTGATGAAGCCACTTGGATAAGGGGCGAAACGTCCTCGTAGACTAATACAAGTCCAGTTGCTTTCGACTCAGTTGTTGCCTTGAGCGACCTGTCAGATCCTGAAGATAGTGGTCCAGAGGAGCTGGAGATTTTTGTAGTCAGCGTCTCCCTTCTATTAACGTTTTTTGAATACTGTCAAAAGAATAAATGTTAGTGATCACAATGTTTAATGTTGTATTTGTCTGCAAGGTGTGTCAAGATGGGTGTGGTGGTGATACAGGAGGGGGAGGTGTCGACAGATTCAGCTTGGTGCAGTGACGGTTTTGTGCCAAAAGGCCATGCCAACAGTGTGCTGAAAGCTTGCCAGCTCCTGGGTCGTTTTCCCCGTTTTGTACGTACGCACTTTTTTCAGACAAATTCGGCATCAACCAAACCAAAACCTGAAGGTAAAACATGTGGACACTTACACCCATTCTGACCATGGCATACTGTGATTTACACCCTTTTTGAAGAAGGGAAGAATTGGCGACACAGCTTCCACGTCAGAGAGGAGAGGTGTGCGTATTAAAATCAACATCAGACATTCCTCAAGCCAGACGGTGACGGGGAATAGCTCACCAAAAAATTTAATTCAGTCATTATCGACTCACCCTCATGCTGTTGAATAGGCCTACTCCGGAGTAGTTTGTTATTCCTCAAAGTGCAGCAAGAGACTTGTGAAGGCCAGCAGTATGGAGGAATACTATTTTTGTTTTTGTGTAGTTTGATGGACCATTTTGTTGGGTGCCACTGACTCTCTGCGGAACTAAAGCCCAATAGTTCATAGACTATATGCTGGTCCACTAGCATCAGTAGCAACACCATGCTGGTCCACCAGCTTCATTAGCAGGACCATGCTGGTCCACCAGCATCACCAGCATCACCATGCTGGTCCACCAGCATAAACCAGCACCAAACCAGCATAAACCAGCATAGACCAGCATTATTTCCATGCTGGTCTATGCTGTTTTTTTTGGTCTAGCAGGGACATCTTCAGGCATATGGCAATGATGTCACTAGTAGATGACTTTGGCATCCTCCCTGTGGAACTACACCAAAAATAGATTAAATGATTATTTCTGGCATTATTTGAGGCACATTAAAAACATAAAGAGGAAGGATGAAAAAGTGCTGAAATGACCCTTTAATAATAATATTGTTTCAATGTATGATACAATGCATATATAGTTGAATCAATGTTGATGCAATTCTACATTCTTTCAATGTTGATCATATCATATAGGGTTGAGCCGGATACTCATTTCAGACGAGTATTGTAGTATAATTTTTTCCAACAGATATGTGAAGAATTGAGTAAAACACTATAACCAATGGTAGATGATAGTAGTAAATATTGTAGTAGGAGTTTATTAGTTCATTTACTTAAAAATACAAGAGTAATGGAGAAATGGAGAAGAAACACATAAAAGGTCAAGATAGTGATACTGTGCAGGGATGATACCGCGCAGCAGAGATCACAAGATCACGAGGGCAGGGCTTCTGTATCATGGATCTTTGGTGTTTTCCATGGCTTTGCAGGTGTCTTTGCAGCTGTCTTAACTGGTCTCAGCCGGTTTTAGCCGGTGTTGTCTGTGACCTTACATAACCCTGTGTGTCCTTATATAACCTTACTGTATTCAATCCATATTTGAGTGTCTGTCATGATCATGAAAGATTGAATGATATTATAATCACACTATGATTTACTATGCTTTAATGAATGCTGGTTTGGGATGATTCAATATACTTTACTATGTTTTAATATACTCTCAAGGTGCACTTAAAGATAAATGTCATGGTGTGACATGCCTTTATACTTTATATGCAACTATGGCAATAAATTGTGATTTGGTAATATTTTTAAAAAATAGAGCCCATGACAATCAGAAGCTAATGTGTAATTTCAAAAGAACAGCAAGAAAATAAAAAAGAGCACCTGCAAGCCCAGGCTGAACAGCAGCCAGAAGATAACGTAATGGTGTAAAAAATAGAAGAATCTTAGAAAAAAGAGAAGATGCCCCAAGGGCGGGGGTGACCTTGAGCTGAACTGAATAAAAGACGGAGCACTGACCATTTTAAGTTGGGACTTCTTCAGGATTGCACGCTGTGTGTTTCTGGATGTTTTTCCCCCTTTATTGCCGGCAATAAAGTATTTTTGCTTCTCGGACCCCGACTCCTGCAGCTCTTTTTTGAGCACTTTTCTCGGACAGCTGAATTTGACTTATTCTGGCCTATTGTGGATTGTATATTCGGCCTTCACATTCCACGACAGTATCTGTTACGGATAAAGCATTTTTGACGAATACGAGCATGATACGAGTAAAACTCGTCACTATCCGTGCTCGTGCTGAAGGAAAATCCTCATTAACTGACTGTCTTCACACTCTGTGATTGGCCAGTCACACACAGCGCCCGCCCCTCCCTACACAGATACGTCTCTAGCTCACGTTGCTCTCTTCAGTACTCCTTAGGTTTTCTTCAGCTCGCCTCTATTTCGGTTTGTGTGATATTTAAAGTCACTTGGTGACCTTGTTTCGTAATGTATGCGGTGCATTTGACAAGACAGAGCTGAAAACGGCTCATGTCGCGTCGGCCACTGCCTCCACTCCAGTCGGGGTTTTTTTTTGTTTTTTTTACCGTCTGCTTGCTCTTAGTTTGGCTGGTGATATAAAGTCAGTTGGAAAACTTTGCTCGTACTGAACGCGGTGCTTTTGAGAAGAATACAGTGAACAAGGCTGACATATTATTTCCCTGTTTGCCATCACTGGATGTTTGCATGAATCACCAAGTTCACACAGATCATTAAAAAAATAAACAGTCTTACAGAGCACTTACACACTTACACACATATAGCTGAACACAGTAGCCTATATTCATATTTTATTGTATATCAATTTCAGACTTAAAATAATGTACTGATTTAAGCCCCACCCATTTCCGTTAGGCCCTGCCCACTCCGAGTACAGATACGGATACAGATAATTTATATGGTTGAACAGATACAGATACAGACACAGATAGTGGTGTACTCACTCATCCCTAATATCATAGTTGAATCAAGGTTGATTCATTGTCTAGGTTGATTGAAAATTCAACATTATTTCAATGCTGATCATAGCGAGCACTTTCAATGGTATTTTCTATGTCTGACATCAATGTTGATTCCAATCTTCAGTCTGACACTACCTCAGTGTTGATTCAATAACATTTTGCTATCTGGGGCAGTACATATACATATATTAGCTTTAAGAGAGTTCAACTCAGGTTTTATCAGGGGGATGGCTGCTTTACTCCAAACGATTTCACTGTATGAAGCTGGACTGTGTGTTTGACCTTTTTTGGATGTGTAGAAAAATATCATTTAAGTTACGTGTAAGGGAGGCATCGTGCGTAAGTGCGAACAGCGTCTCCCTTAATGTCGATATCATTTCTGCTGCAAGGGAATCCTGAAGGACAGGATTTTTTAAACTGACAATGGTCAATAGTAAAATGTCCACATACCCAAATGAATTATTTCTCAGTGGAATAGGTGTAAAAAAGCCCCCCCCAAAAAAATCTCCCGTGCCTGATCTTGCTCTGTGCATGTGAACTCAGTGTGCCCATTGAATGTGCCAGCTAACACAACAGCCAGTGAGACACGCAGCTGACGGCCAGTTATGTGTGATGAACATTCATTTAGTGTGTGCGTCCATAAGAAATGTGAGTTGCATATTTTTCATGCTTATATTATACACTGTTAGTGTTTATTTTTAGCCATAAGCATTTCCATTTTTGTCTAATTATCTGACACGATTCAGAGCTCGGGCTGCCACGATTAGTCGACTAGTCACGAGTACGTTGACTCTCAAAATCATTGACGACTAATTTAGTGTCGACACATTGGTTTTGTTTTTTTATTAAGCTCTGTTTTTCTCTCAAAACTGCCGCTGTACCCTCCGCTGCCTTGTCTGCCTTTCTGTCCTTGATGCACATGCGCAGTAGTGGTAATCGGTGTCAGCTGTGATGTCATCGAACTGCCTGACCAGTATCATGGCTACCCAGCAACGGAGTTTGGGGACATTTTCACAAAACAAAGGCAGTCGTCTCGCTAAGCTAATTGGCTAGTTAGCCGCTAACATTAACGTAAACATTGAACTACTTACTTATATTGATAACTGTAAATGTTAACATTAACGACAACGATTTCACTAGCTTTACCACACATAAAAAAAGAGAGCAAGCCTTTCTCCACCACATGCAGAAATGCTTACTTTCCTGGCTATGAACAAGAGGCTTGTGTAGATTGGATTATATAGAGTCAGAGTGTAGTAAAGTTGAATACAGTTGTGAGCACACAAAATACACTTTTGTTATATTTGAGTGAGACCAAAACTTAATTTTTGTGGATAATGACTTAGTTTCTGGTGCCTACCTCATTTGATTTTGTACTATTCAGTACTTGAAAATGTAGCTATGTTTCATGCCAGAGACAAATGTAGGGTTTTTTTTGTGTGTGTGTGTTCTTTACCCCAGTGCCTTGTCCTTACTTTACTCAGCTGCACTTTATGCTACATTTAAAGAACTGTTTGTTGCTACAAAGTTCATCTTAATTGTCTTTATTTTCAGTTAGCACATACCTTAAACACTTCAAGCTGGAAGCTAATGATGTTATATAAGAGCAGCTGCATTCTGGTGCGATAATCTGCAATTTACATATGATCCGACTAGTCGACTAATCGCAAAAATAATTGGTGACTAGTCGATTATCAAAATAATCGTTTGTGGCAGCCCTATTCAGAGCTAGTCTGTGACAGCTGTGCTACCGCACTCTGCTAGCTGTTATTTCTGTGCATTTGGTTGCCATTTTTTGGCTATTTTTACCCTTGTACACTGAATGCTCATTGATTGACTGTTACAGGGTGTTGGGAAGTTTGAATGTTTAATTGCTGTTGCTAATCATCAAGTGCTAGCCTATTACACTGTCATTATTAGCCTTTAGCTCCGCATGATAGCTGTTATATGCATAAATGCCTATGTCTAGCTTAAGTTAGCTGTTGCTGTCTATGCTAGAATTTCCAGTACTAATCAGTCTATACTATTGTATGCTATTATATGTTAACACCTAGCCTAGCAAAACCCTAGCAACCAACTAGAGCTCCATAGCAACTGTCTTGCAACTCCCTGGCAACCATCCACAACATTATAGCAACTGCCTAGCAACACCCCAGCAACCATCTAGAACACCATAGCAACCACCTAGCAACACCCTAGCAACCACCCAAAACAACATAGCAACTGCCTAGCAACACCCTGGCAACCATCCACAACACCATAGCAACTGCCTAGCAACACCCCAGTAACCATCTAGAACACCATAGCAACCACAAAGCAACACCCTAGCAAACACCCAAACACCATAGCAACTGCCTAGCAACACACTACAACCACCCAAGAACACCATAGCAACTGCATAGTAGCAACCTAGCAACCACCCAGAACTCCATAGCAATCGCGTAACAGCACCCTAGCAATCATCAAGAACACCATAGCAACTGCATAGCAACAGCCTAGCAACACCTTAGCAACCATACAGGACACCATAGCAGCAACTGCTTGTCCATTTAATGACATGTTACAGTTACAACTGATGGAATCCTCTTATAGTTTACGCTGTTTTATAGAAAGCAACACCTTATTCTCAGCATTGCTGCTTGCTAACACCAGAACTCATCCAATGATAGTGCTGGCATTCTTAATATCACTACTATGATGATAATCTAACCACTACTTCTATTGCTACAAATCCACTGTTAGACGTACAGCAGCTTTACTGACACTATCATTACTACCACTATCAATACTTGGATTATTACTACTCCCACCGAGATAAAACTACCACTACTTTCAATTCTAATTCTACCGGCACTCATGGTGATGTTTCAGTGTTCAAAATTTGCCTGACTATACCACAGTTGACCCGGTCAGACCTTAAAAGACACATTCCACTAAATCTTACATGATTCACACTTGAACCATGTCTCCACTTGTGACGCCTTTTCTTTTGTTCAACTTTTCAATTCCTTTTGTGCTTTTTGAGGTATAGCATTTAAGGTTTTAATTCCAGTGAGGAGAGCACCATTATTAAACTCTGTTTTTCTGCAGCTTTTGGCTTAAATTTTCTGCATCTTCCGGCTTTTCTAGTTTTCATAAATTGTCTTAATTGTTAATCTAGCAATATTGCTTACTTTGATTATTTTATTTACTTTATTTTTTAGTTTTCATACATTGTGGGTTTCAGTGATTAATTCTAGTTTGATTAATGTCTGATTAATTTTGTGAGCGTAATACGCGCAAATGGGGGAATGTAATGGGAATTCTTATTATTCTATATCTTCTGGTCTGGCTAACCACACCTGTATGTTATTTCAACATAAACACTTTTAAAAAATCTACATACCTACATAAATACATTACAAAATAAACAAATAAAATAATGTTGCATACCGTGTTGTTGAATTACGCGCCCATTTCAGCTTGACCTACATTTCATTTTCAGCCAATTAAAGTGACATTGTGTGCAGCTGTGTGAGTTTCCAACAAAATGAAACTCACCAAAACCTTCCTGGTTCCTCTTTTCACTGTTACAACAATTGCCACCAACACTGTTTTTTTAATTAAAAAAAACAAAAACAAAAACATTTTTTTTTAAACTGGTGCATGAAAACTAGGGCTGAACAATACTGCACATTGTTTCAGCATCTACGTTGCAAAGTGTGCATGTGCAATAGTCACACTGCAGTGCCCATGATGTCAAGTAAGGCAAATTAACTCAAACACATCAACTACAACTTTTTTGCTGCTTGACACAAATGGAAACCTTGCAAGCTTCTGATTTTCCATGATTAGTCCACATGGAAAGTCTGTTTAATTTTCAAATTGACCTTTCGCAAAAGCCAGCCCCTGTGTGTCCAATCACACATCCTAGCAACTGTTACTATGTAAACAAGGTCCATCAAGCTGTGGACCTCCGACAAGCAAAATGGTGAAGTGATGTGCCTATGGCATATGTAAATCGGACAGTAGGTACCCCAAGAGTTTGGCTGGGGGAGTCATGTTCTTTCCCTTTCCAAAGCTGAAGACACAACAGAAGCGGTGCCTACAATGGATCAAATAGTGTGGAAGGCCCCACTCCCAGCTAAATGTCACAAAAATAAACAAACATACATACGTCTGCTCCAAGGTAAGGCAAGGCTAGGCTAACGCCATGGCGATAGCTAGCTAGCAAGACTATATGAGCAAGACGCTCATATACAAAACTGGATATCAAAGTTATGGTTACTATTAGCGAATATTGTATATTACTAGTATATCATTGCCAGAACATTACCAATACCCTCTAGGTTTAGCTAGCCGTAGTGTTAGCTAACGTTAATTAACTTAATGTTAGCTGGCTTGCTAGCAAGTTCACTTTAGCTCTCTAACGTTATGTTTCGTCAGTTTACATCGACGTTGAACATAGCGTCCTAACAGGCAATTTAAACTTATTTTTTCATCTTTCATAAGCCTAAGTTACATGCCAATAATATTTGATTTGAAGTACAGTATATAACTCTATATTCAACCTGTTAGTACATGTCATGTAGCCTAATGTTACTGTTGCTGTAAATAAGAATATGACTAACTCGCTGATTAAATAAAGGTTGATGATGATGATGATATAATGTAATAGAAACTATATACTGTAAATTCATGTACAAAAAATGTATACAGATGCAGATTAAGTGTGCAGGATGCCTCCAGTTCCACCTCCAGCACTGATGATGCAGAGGAGACTCAACAGCATGTTGTTGACAATGGTGAGTGATAAGCCTTTTTCAAATTAATACTGGCGTAACAAGAGTGGAATAGCCTGCCCAATCACATCACCTCTGTATTGTGTTGAATGATAGAATAGGCAGCAAGATGTTTCAGATAGTGGATCAGTTCAACTGGGGCATCAGGATTAACAATAAAACCACACAGATACACTAGATTACCTGTGAGTAGGGATGGGTACCTTTCACATGAATGAATCGATACGATACCGATACTCGGTACCTGCGAATTGATACCGGTATTTTTCGGTACCTGTTTTCGATACTTTTTTGGGGGGGATATGTGTTTGGTAATTAAAGTTATTTTGTATATTTAAAAAATAATCAAAACTTCGGAATTTTGAACATTTATTCTTCAATAACATCAAAGTTAAATAACTCCAACATAGAACTTGAGAAAAATGTGTGTGGGGATAAAGTAAATAACTTAAAAATAAATAGATTCAAAATAAATAACTGTATAAAATTATGCTAATTGAAGCTGCGTCGTCGTCGTCGTCGTCGTCATCGTCGTCGTCATCGTCATCGTCGTCGTCTACCTTTTTAAAAGGGGCGGTTGTTCTCCTTCCTCGAAGCTGGCTGCAAGTGTCGAGCCGCTGGCTGCAGCAGGCTTGCTGGCGGTAACGTTTAATGCTGGGCGAGTAGCTGTGGTAACGTTAGCCTGTGTTTTTAAACTGTCAATAATCGTGCACTCCTCCGCCTTGAGGAATATTTGGTGTTTAACCAAGTGCTTCCTCAAGTTGGACGTGTTTCCCTTGCTGGCTTTGCACTTCGCATCACAAATGTTGCACCGCGCGTTGTCGGCATCCAGCTTGGTAAAATGAAGCCAGACTTTGGAGCGCTTGCGGTCCGCCTCTGAAGATAAAGCAACCACTGACGTAACCGCGTCACCGCGTCCTCCGCTCTCGCCGACGCATAATGTCAAGGTGCGTACAGGGTAAAAAAAAAAAAAAAGTGCGTTCAGGTACCGAAATGTGCTACCGACAGATTTCCCGTGAATCGATACTCGCTACTTCAGCGGGAATTCGGTCGGTACCAAAAAAGTACCGAAATTCGGTACCCATCCCTACCTGTGAGCTTGGTGTACTGTGTTGCTGCTATGGGCTCTTGTTCTACATCTCTTTTCATGGCCTTAGTTTGTACTGATGCTGCACTCTTTAAGCTTGTAGCAAGTTTTTCATGGTCAGTTCTCCTAGAGCAGATTGTTTTAAAAGAGGTTGATGTGATTCGGGCAGACCTTGCATGGAACCACAAGTTGTTTGTGCTCTGTTCTCTGGTCTCCCGTTCCAGAGCTACAGAATCAGGCAAAGAAATGTTCAGTTCTGTGTAATGATGCATGGCACTTTCATTCAGAACTGTGCAGAAGCTGGTGGGTTGGGATGGTAGAGAAAAGTTGGGCAGGTCATCTGGTTGGCTGACAGGAGCTGCTCCAAGGTCAACAGAAGACTCTCCAATTTGGCCAACAAGTGGCAGCTGTAAAAAGGTGACAAAGATAAATTATTATCATTAACATGCAAACATTATTTCTTTACAGAGAGTCCTGAGCAACCCCCACTTCCTGGATGCCAGCTGGAAAGGGAGCCTGAGGAGGAGCAGAGCACTGAAAAGGAGAAGACATTGCAAGAAGAAAATGACAACATGAAATTGAAATTGTCTTTAACAGAAACTGACATAGAAAGTCTGAAAGCACAAATTAGCACACTTAAAAACAAAACTCTAACACCAGAACTCCTTGAAAGCAGTGAAATCCCTAAAATGTTGGAATACAGTACTGGGTTTTGAATGATTCAACCAACTGTGCACAATACTTGGCATCCCAAATGATCCACACACCACTCAAACAAATATGCCCCTGAACTACAAGTGCAATGATTGGCAAGTTGCTGAGATGCCCCTCCATAGCCAGTTGCTGTTTGTTTTAATGAAACTCTGCAATAACAAAGACCTAAAGAACCTTGCCTGTAGATTTAATATAAACACGCAAACAGCAAGTAATATTTTCAATTCCTGGATTCATTATATGTTTGTTGTATTAGGTGAATTACCAATTTGGCCTCACAGAGATGTCATTGCACAAAACATGCCAGAAACCTACAAAGCAGACTACCCGTCCACATTTGCAATATTAGATTGCACAGAGCTGAAAATGCAAAGGCCAACGTCACTGGTATTGCAAAGCCAGAACTTTTCGAACTACAAAAGCACAAACACCCTAAAATCGCTAGTTGCCTCTGACCCCCGTGGTGCTGTGATTTTTTCATCTGCCCTCTTCACAGGATCCATGTCCGACAAGGATATTGTCAGACAGTGTGGTATCATCCCACTACTAGAGAAACTTATAGACAGTGGCTATTTGCAAAGAGGAGATGGCATAATGGCTGATAAGGGCTTTTTGATCGAGGAAGAGATGCGAGCAGTTGGGCTTCAGTTAAACCTGCCACCGTTTTCAAGGTCTAAGAGGCAAATGCCAGCTGGAGATGTGCTGGTGACAAAGCACAAGGGTGCACGTAGAGAGGGCCATCGCTAAAATAAAAAAGTTCAAGATAGTGTCAGACAAAATTCCTAATACAAGGTTAGGGATCATAAATCACATTTGGTATGTGGTGAGCATGCTTTCAAACTTCCAGCGACACATACTTAAGTAAGGGACAGTGTGGGACAGTTGTAGCATCACATGACAACAAATATCAAGTATTACTACATCACATTACTACTGCTTTAACCTGTTTTTTTTATTCACCACTGTGGAGCATTTTGTAAGCTGGAGCTGTGGAAGGTGCTATAGAAATACAGATTTCTGGATACTATGTGGCTCAGTCCTTGTTTCATGTTTTTATGTGTAGGCCTATATAATGTGTCAGCCCAATGATGATTCTTTTTTTTTCTTTTTTTTACATTGTAAGCACGATTTAGAATTTGTAAATGTCCAATTTTAATTAAACTTTAATAAACCTGTGGGGCAAAATCTTATCTACAATGGCAAGTAGTGCTACTTGATTCTGACTGGCTTGCTTGAATCTTCTGTAGTTCATCTCACCTGGTGGCTTAGACTGCACCCTACTGCATACTTCCTGCCTTCAACTTCTACCTCAGGTGCAGTTTCATCAGTAATGTAGCTTATGGGTGCATCTGACATCTCCCTCAGCAGACCATACACTCCTGTCCCTAACTCTTTCCTATAACAAATACATTCAGAGGTGCGTATTATTGTCTATCATGTTACACAGTACACGGGAATATATTCAGAACAGTGTGACGGATGATGTTGTTGTAGAGTACATGGAGAGTAAAAGACTTACTTATTGTGGACATAACTGGACATGATGGGTTTCCGCTTGCAGTTAACTTTGGCCGTGCTACCACCACACTGCTCACAGGTTGTCCAGTTATTTTTTTACCCCTGGCTTTGTGCCACTGCTGGGGCTGGCTTGTGGAGGAGATGTCTTCACTTCTGGCACGGCACAGGGTGTGCATAAGGCCCACAATATGAGCAGAAAAACCTGGTAAACTGATTTAAGTGTGAAGTATGATGATGTCACGTAACAAAAGTACATTTAAATGTGCATAATTACTGCTTTTAATCAAGATGTACATTTGCACAAAAGGGGAAGAAATAGCTGAACAAATATTGTGGTAATTGGATTAAGTTACTGATTACATTTTTTAACAGGTAATCGGTAACTGTATCAGAATACATTTCTAAAGTAACCCTCCCAACCCTGGGTACGGGTTATACACCTAGGATAGTTGAAAGGATGTTGACTAGCTGTCTAACTTTACCAGAGCTGTAACTTGTTAGCAACTATCAAATTAATTTAAATATTTCAGTCAACATCCTCCTGAAGCATACAAGTGTCCCGATCTACGTTAACAGGTTTATTAGCCTTGGGGCACCTGTAAGTTTAGCTAGCTAGCTAACCTAACGGTAACGCTCTTATGGAGGATGTGGACACAGATAAACATATTTTAACAATACTAGGCAAACATAAGAGAACTTACCCGGCAGTGCAAGAGCGTGACTGGTCCACAAGGCTGTGCTCGTTGCATTTGAGGTAGAGGTCGTGAGGTTTCTCCGATTTTCCCATTGACCTGGTATGCTTTCGCCTCGATAGTTGTAGTTCCTTATTTTAATATTTTGGATATACCCCTCCACTGCATATTGCAACCCCTTTTGCCTCGATCTGGAGGATATTGCGCTGGTATTGCTCCAAAAAGAGTCACTGACACGCACCGGTATACTTCTCCCCGCCATGACATTGTGTTGACAGTCCGTTGGCATCAAGAAGCTTGTCGGGCTAGCGACAGTAACTAAGGGGGGCGGGCTTTTGCGAAAGGTCAATTCAAACAATTTAGTCTGATTTAATGGTTCTTGGATACAGTGTTGTTAAGCTCACAGTGGGCTCTGGTGAAGGGGTGCTCTTCATCAGTTGATCAAACAACCAAAGCAGGCCCCACTACCTGAAAATTAGTGTGTCAGCTGACTGTAAACCTGCATGTGCGTGGCTGGTATCACAGATCATGTTACCCTGATGGTAGAGGCAGACATTCAGTTTTGTGAGGCTATTTTGCATGTGTATTTTGCATGTATTCCTGTTATCAGGGGCACCTGGTCCCAGTGTGGTAAAGATAAAAAGTTAATGTCACAGGGCTTGTGCGTCCCCGGTGTGAAAAATGTGAAAAAAAAAATGTGAAAAATAAAAACACATACAACACACACATAAAACTTGCAGTATCAAGCTCCATCTGTACGTACGTATTGCCGTCATACAGATAAATAAATAAAAAGGGTATCACTTTCTATGGGATACGAAACAAAAAGATGTAGTTTTTGAAGAATCTTTACGATATGTTCTATGCTTAATCTTTGAATGTTTGTATTAGCATCACTTTTTTCTTTTTTGGTCTTCTCTCCTCTCTTTTGCGATGAAAGTTGTTACCATTCATCTCTCCATGGCTGAAGAATGGCAATGAATTTCTGGCAACCAATGTGAAGTGAAAAAGTACAAATTATACAAAAGCGAAGCATGGAGTCTCATGGCCACATTGGAAAGAGCTGATACACGGCTTCTCTGACAAACAGCTTAATGTTTCTATTTTCATATCTCAGTGTCCCCCTAGCCATTTAATGTCTCACAGGGGCCACCCACAGAGACAAATACTGCAGGTTATTTACTAGATACTGGAAATTTAAGAAACAGCAATTGCAGCTGGGAGAATAAGCTTGCAGCCGGGAGAATAAGCAGCTTATGCTGAACGATAACATGGTGAGCAGGCACAGCTGCAGTTGTTAAAAAAAAAAACCAAAAAAAAAAAAACTCTTTTCAGCTTTGACTTACTGTGTAAGCTACCAAAAATTAGCCCTGTGATTCCTCTGGCTGCCTTTTATTCTGTCTTGCATGTCATAGTGGTCCCTGAGGACTGACACATTTTTCACATTTAATTGATTAATCAACTAACAAAATACTATTAAATTGAACCAATGTTGACATTGTAAGAGCCTTATTTATAATATATTTAGATAAATAGTCAGGTAAATGATGTGACCAGACCTAATCCTCTCTGGATCCTAAGAGTCTAGGACCAATGCCAAGGTCCTGCTCATTAATTCATGATTTCTGATCCCTTCTCATATGGCCAACCCAATCCTGGCTCTGATAGGTCAGCACTCACAGAGCCAGACAGTAGTCTGTGAGGACTGAGCTGCCCACTCTCTGCCTCTCTCCCCTGCCTATGCCAGATATGTGTGGTAGCCTCGTACACAGGCTGAGATCAATTCAGCTTCCATTCAGTCAATGGGGAGGATCATTGAAAACCAGTCATCTTTATTTTACCCAAGATCATACCTCAGCTACATGATTAGGGTGAGTCACTTGCTGTTCAGTTCAAAGTAGTTAGTCCAGCTACTGCAAACATGATCAAGTGGGACAAGTGTACTGGGTATGCACAAATATTTTACAATACCTTTAACTTAACAAATAACATTACCAGCTCAACTTTCACTTCCACCACCACAGTGGATTTATGTAACAAGGAGGTAGAATGTTGCTTGGGGTATTAATGACTCAACAACCTCCAACCCCTGTGTGCAATTTGAAACAATAATACAAACAAATTCGTCGACATGTCCGCAGGTTTTCAACACAGGGCAAATACTGTATCTGTATGTGATGAAGAGAGGAGAGTCATATTTCGGTATTATAAGAAACATGCTGATGGGTCATTATGATCCTGAGTAGTCTACAAAAAATATTGATAGTATGTATAAGTAATGTATTTTGTCATTCCTATCATTGTTCCTTGAAATTCTACGCTTAAAGTTTTGATACAATTTATCTAATTTGCAGGATGTAAACAGGAAGTATAATGTTACCACAGTGTAAGTTAGCTAACTCAGTGGTAACTGAACTATAAGTTTTTTCTCCTATATTTGTTCACATTTAAAGGAACTGGCACGTCAAAAACTATGCTGAATTCGATATCAACAGTTCCAGTTAGCCATTTATTGTAGGAGATTAAAGGTTTGGCTTGGCAATTGATCAAATCTTATTTTCAATTATGATGCTTCCAACAATTATGAAGCCAAAATAATCGAGATAAAACGACTATTGTGTCGAATTCCATTTTGCAATTATGCTCCTATTTTGTCTCGTTATAAATCTAGCGCACTTACTTCTTTAAATTTCTACAAATCCATGATGTTTCTAATGTCAATGAGTAATTGTATTGAATAACCATGATCTCAATATTGACTAAGTCTGGACACTTATCTTCCTGATGTTTTAGAGAATGAATTTACAGGGGTGGGTTTTCACAGCAATAATGACAGCGAGTGACAACTGGCCATCCGGTGTCACACCCAGGTTTCCTTGCAATCTTTGCCATGGTAACCACCCGAGGAGATGCCTTCCTTGGAAGGAACAGCTAAATCTTGTCAAGTCTGATCATCAGGTGGTGTGTAGAAATCTATTATATATACATTTTGTTGTGTTCCATTTGAATGAACACTGTGTAATCCTTTGTGCGTTCTGGAGTAAAAAATGCTAATCTCAACCAGATGGTCATATTTTACTTCAGGCAGGTGGAGGCCATATGGACAACAGACAACACCACACATGCACACACTCTCCAAGGCAGCATCAATCAGGAGTATCAGAATCAGAATGCCTTTATTAGTCCCCCGAAGGAGAAATTTCATTTCAGTTACATCCCATCCAAGAAACATGAACCCTACACTCTCATACTTATGCAGCTCTTGTTGAAGAAAATTTATGCTGAAGAACTGGCAAGTTTGACTATATAATACCAGTTTTAGGGATTATGAAGGGTGAGACAGAATAGATGGCAAATGAGGGAACAGTCCAGTTGTCCAGATGAGGGTCTAACATAAGGACTCATGCAGGGGGGAGGAGAGTCCTGCTGTGCATTGACCTGTCTACCTCCAGCATTCATTCCTTCTAGCTCAGTGCCTGGCAGCTGTAACTGACTGCTCCTAGCTGCTCCTCTACTGAACTACACCAGTAGGTCAGGCCAACTGTTACATTAAAGCAACACCGAGCCACAGGGCATACACTGTTAACACTACCAGCAAGGCTACATCTGGTTGAAGCAAACGTTTGTCTCTGCATTAGTAATCATCACTACTGGACTGAAACATGACAACTTGGGCTGCCCTCTGCTGTTAAAGCGTTACGTAGTTCATCTCAAAATTAATTAATTATTAATTTAATCACGTCTACGTCAATCAAAAACTCATATTACAAATATATGAGCACTGAATATAATATTGTACGAAGCATTTCATAGTCAATTGTGGCCACATAAATTTCTACAAACAAATTCTCTGTTGTTACTATGGAGGTTGCTGTTGTTTGAATCTTTGTTTTACATTAAGTGGTATCTGAGCTGTTATTTTCTTTGTGTTTTGTTATGTACCTGTTTGATGTTCAGTCATTACGAAATGAAGGCTTTGGCTTCAAAGTTTAAGCAGTTCCTGGAGTGTAAAGTACTTTCTGATAGTGGAAGGCTAAATTTCAAATAATTCTCAGCCACTGTTAATATGAAGACAAAGGCACTCCACTTTGCCTTTCCTATTGCAAAAATTCTAATTTATTTTAAACAGATTTTGAGTAGAATTTTTTAATGAGCAAAATCCAGTTTCTAAGGACATGGTAATGGGCACATGGTAACTCGCACCTGAAAATAGCAAGGGTCCGTTTCATTACCTTCATGAAAAAATTCTGCTGTGCAATGTTAGCATATCTATAATAAAGGCCTATAAATAGGTATTTGTGATGGGATCTGGAAAAACCAGTCACATGTTGAAATTTTACCTTTTGGAGATTTTACTTTTTACAAGTCCCGCAAATTGTGATGTTGTCACGAATTGTTAGCGACACGGTCAAAAATAATCACAATCACAATTTGTGGGACGTGTACATGTACTCATAATTACAATTATGAGTACATGAGAACAGTATCCAGCCCAATACTCGATACTGGCATAGGTATTGATGGATCCTATTTGTGACTTTGAAGATGCATTCCATGAAAACAATTTCTTCTTATGTTACATAAAAATGTCATCAGGGCTGAAATGCATTTCTTTCAAAACTTTTCTGTTGCAAATGTACTAACAATTTCTTTGGAGACTGTTGGTGTTTCTAGCTAGCCAGACAGAGAGAGATGATGAGCAGAGATAGCAGTGAGGAAGGACCAAATGAGAGTACTGCTCTGGAAGAGGTCAATGGAGAGTGAGGTGCGACATAGTCTGTATCTGAGCCTTAGTTAAGACATAGACAGAGCTCTCTTCTGGTCCTTATGGAGCTCAGCATGGGGCTTAGTGTACGCAAGTAAAGAGCATGATGACATATGTGCCATTATTTATAGCCAGTATATCCGCTGAGAGGCCCAGGGGCTGCTTAGAGAGGGTATTATTTGAGAACCCAAAGACCAACCTGGTCACCAGTGAGCATACAGGACATTTACCAGCAAAAAAGAACCCTGAGACATAACACAACAAATCTCTGCTCAGGTAAAGAACTAATACTGTCATCAAAAATGAATTACAGTGAAGATAACTGTTTGCTGAGACCAGTATTTACTTGGTCCCAAGTGCTGAGCTGGAGCAATAGCAGTGATTTAAGACAACAGGAAACCAGTTTCTCATTTCTGCAACACTAGAATATGAAAAACTAAAGACCTCATGTCCCTCAAGATATTTCATGCTCACAGTAAAGCACTCTTCCTCACATTCCATTTTAGTGCACTGACAAGGTAAAGCAAGTCATAGCCCCCCCCCAACAAGCAGGACACTGTGCTGCTCTGGCTCCTTCAGCTCTGCCATCTCTAACACAACAGCAAAATATGTGTTGGAAAGGTTAATGGTAAGTCAATTAGAGTATGGCTCTAAACCGCGTGAGGCAAAGGTCATCTCTTAGTAGACAGTAGGATTAGGGCCGCAGGTTCCCTCCCTTCACTGCTTCACCTGAATACACACTGCCTGCATATCCCAATCCTCTGCAAGAAAGCTGCAGCCCAGCAAACAACTTCCAGTCATCAGCCCCCACCTGTGTCTAACTCACCACTAAGAGGAATGTGCAAGGCCATGTATTATTCAGGGCCCTGAATTCCCTCTCCCCCTCAACCTGCCCACATACACCTGATCAAGAAGCATGGGAAAAGTCAAGCTTGCAATCTATAAAGTGTCTCGACAAAGGCCACACACATTCACAGTTCTTAGCTCCCGTTGCCACAATTAGACAAGAGAGGAGAACTGATTTCCAAGTGCACATAATATTGAATAATGAAGCTGCACACATATGATCAAGCAGGAGGCTGGCATCGGGCAGATTCACCTGCTGCTGATTCAGTGGGTTTTAATCAGCTAACTTGATCTTTGGAGAAAGAGTTAAACAAGTTGCATGTGTTTTTCTCAATCCATTAGGACTGTATGCTGGTACAGTGTATGTGTGGTGCAGCCATCTGCCTGAAAATATGAAAACACTTAGATGCTTTATGCGCAATGACATACGATGTTGACTAAACACTCCTGCTGTATTTTATTTATCTGGCAAAAAATATGTAGAGCTGTTGTGGAGCAGTGAGATACTGTGTATATTGACTGGAGAACCTCTTCACCTACAGTGCATTAACAACAGCCTGGGGTCACGCATGGGGGGAAATAACCACAGCGTTGATCCATCTGAGCTAAATAGGACACTGCGATAAAGGCGGAGATAAGGGAAAGGCATCGGATTCACATGTATTAGGACGCAAGGGTATCATGACCGTTAACTGTCTCCCTGCTGCAATATCTACTAGGTCACATGCACAGGCAACGCGGTACTGTGTCAGGCAGTTAAAAATGCATAGTTAAATTATCACGTAAACATCCACGGTAAGTTATAGAATAGCAAAGGATTCTCAGTGTGGCTTAGTGCGACTTACCTCCTGCTGCCTATCAGGCGTTTAACGGTATCCCTGTCCAGGAGATGCAGTCGATAATCAAGGCATTGTAGTTTCACTTATACATTAATTCCAGTCCCGTTTGTTTTTTCCCATTCCCATCTTGGATTCCCCGTATAACCGGACAACCAACTAAAAGCGTGAAAATCGACCGAGGCGCCTACCGCTCCGCTGCTCCCTGTCCGCTCTTACAACATGACTGGTGAACAACCAACTCAAGTCGTTCCTCACATCGATCGGCTCCAAATGTCGGCATTTGTAAGTTTGAGAACATGGAAGAGCACAAACACTTTCTCGGAGTCAGACATTTCTGCTCTAATAAGCGTCGAAATGAATAACCACTCACACTGCGCTGGTGGGAAGAAAGACGATAATATCTTTGCCGAGTGGAAGAATGATCTCCGCGCTCTATGCTGCAGTCTGCATCTTGATTTAACTGCAAATACCTGCAATCTGTAGCTCTCTCCATGTACTGGCTGCGCCCTGTGCTGACGGCAGCGAGTGAGAGAGAGAGAGAGCGATGGAAACGGCAGTTGGACTGAAATTTCATGGACATGTGACACATTTAAAATGCAAACACTGGGTGTTCGTCATCATACTCAGATAGCCAAGCTGCAACAGCAATTCTAAAAGAGATGATAATCATCGTAATAACAGGCTAATGATGCTAAGAACATTCCTTGCAATTCTTGCAAAACGGGAGTTATAAACTGAGTGCAGCCTTGTCAAAAGGCAGTCTTTATAACAAATTTACAAATTTCCAGTAATGGCTTCTTCTAAATTTCTTAATAATTTATTAATGCTGTTTCAACTCCAATTTTATAAGGCAGCTGAATACCTAATTGTGCGGATTAGATAAATATTATAAGTAGGCCTAATGTAAACATGAGTCATTATCTGAATTTATGTGGTTTGAAGTCTATCCTGTGAAACTCATATGGGTAATTTTCAGTCTTGAAATGTACAAAAGGTCCCTTTTTCAGGTATGCTAACACAACTTCACAAAGAAAATTCCAGTGCTGGGCTTTCCAGCCTGCCTTCTGAATTTCTCATTATTGGATCATAACTGACAGAATGTAGCTTGATTGGGCAGATGTATGATCCACCCCTGGTATCCCAGATGTAAACATTTTAATTATTAATCTTAAATTTCGATCTGGATTTCACAAATCAAGTTTGAGCAACCCAATTTTCTGACTGCACTTGAATTATTAGATACAAAAATAACAATATAGTATAGTTGCTAATTAGATTGAAGCCCTTCTTGCCTTTCTCTGCTTCCATACTAGTAACTATTAGATTTTTGGTTATAGATGTTAAAAATAAAATGGCAATAATAAAAAGTTCTCCTTGGTAGCTAAATGTTTACATGCTACATGGCAGTATGGCCCTTGCAGCATTGCCTGATCGATAACAGCCAGTGACCTTGCTGCATGTCATACCCCTCACTCGATTTGTGAATATGAGTGTGTGGGTGTGGGTGTGTGTGTGCGTGCGTGCGTATTTGCGCATATGGACATTTTTCAATTCAATTCAATTCAATTTTATTTGTATAGCGTCAAATCACAACAAAAGTTGTCTCAGGACGCTTTCCACATAGAGCTGGTACAGCCTGAGCTCTTTTATCTAAAGAGAGCCAACAATTCCCGCATGAGCAAGCACTAAGTGGCAGTGGCAAGGAAAAAACTTCCTTTTAACAGACAGAAACCTCAGGCAGAACCGTGCTCTGGGTGGGAGAGCAAGAGAGAGAGAGAGAATCAGAATCAGAATCAGAATCCTTTTATTGATCCCCGAGGGGAAATAGTTTTTTTTTTTCTTTCAGGTGCTCCTTACAAGAATCCTGTTCTGCTTTTGGAGACTTAAGGAACCATAAGTAGGCCTGCATTCTGGGAACGCAGTGTACAAGTGGGGTAAAACGGTACTATGAGCTCTTTCAGATAAGAAGGTGCCTGGCCATTTGTGGCTTTGTAAGAAAGGAGGAGAATTTTAAATTCTATTCTAATCTTTAAAGGGAGCCAGTGCAGAGCAGCTAACATTGGAGAAACATGATGAGCACGTGCTGCAGCGTTCTGGAGCAAATGGAGAATATTCAGCAATGAATTTGGGCAGCCTAGTTTTTCTGCATCATTTTGAGACAAAACATGGCTAATTTTTGCAATGGTATGTAGGTGAAAAAAGGCAGTCCTTGAAATTTGTTTTGCATGGGAGTGAAAGGACATGTCCTGATCAAAGATAACTCCCAGATTCTTTACAGTGGTGCTGGAGGCCAGTGCAATGCCATCCATAACTGCTATGTCATCAGAAAGTGAGTTTCTAAGACGTTTAGGGCCTAGTACTATAACCTCAGTTTTGTCTGAGTTTAGCATCAGAAAATTGCAGGTCATCCAGGTATTTATGTCCTAAAGACATGCTTGTAGTCTAGTTCAGTGTTTTTCAACCACTGCCGAGATACTGTCAGGTGTGCTGTGGGAAATTATCCAATTTGTGTGCCTGTGTGGTCTAGCGCCTGGCAGAGTAATCATGTAGTACTCTTCCATACCAGTAGGTGGCAGCAGCAGGTAGCTAATTGCCTTGTGCTTGGAGACAAGCAAATTAGTGATGCATGGATGCAGCGACAGGTGTTGTTGACGGTGGCATTGTGGATAGCAGGACGACGGTGAAAGTGATGGATAAGTTTTTGAAGAGGAAAAATGCTGACTCTGAACTGGGCCCTGGACAAAATCCGGACCCAGATGAAGGCCCTAGCATGAGTGGAGGTCAAAAGAAAGCAAAGACGGTGATGTCGAGCAAAGTTTCTGGCGCGAGGCAATACAACGAAAGCTATCTTTCATTTGGATTTACTTTTACCGGAGATGCAACGGCACCGACTCCGTTGTGCTTGGTATGTGGTGAAAAGCTCTCCAACAGTGCTATGGTCCCAAGTAAGCTTAAACGCCATCTCCAAACGAAACACCCTTCCCTTCAAAACAAAAATGTGGAGTATTTTGTTTGCCTGCGTGAACACATGGAGAAACAGGCAACTTTCAGGAGAAAAACCGCAAAGGTAAACGAGAGAGCCCTTAAAGCTAGCTACCACATCGCTGAACTTGTGGCTAAATCAAAAAAGTCCCACACTGTGGCAGAGCAATTAATACTTCCCGCCTGCAAAGCCATTGTAAATGAGATGCTCGGAGCTGAAGCGGCTAAAGAAATAGCCAAAGTCCCTCTCTCAGATAACACAATTTCCAGACGTATTGATGAGATGTCTGCAGACATTGAAAGTGTGGTTTTGGACAAGATCCGTATCAGTAATAACTTTGCGTTGCAACTTGATGAGTCTACTGATATAAGTGGATATGCTCAACTCTTGGCCAATGTGCGTTTTGTGGATGGAGACACAATCAGAGAAAACTTTCTATTTTGCAAGGCTTTGCCAGGAAAAACAAAAGGAGAGGAAATTTTTCGGGTCACATCAGAATATCTGGAAAAAGGAGGACTTAAGTGGGAAAACTGCACGAGTGTCTGCACTGATGGAGCTGCAGCCATGGTCAGGCGCACCAAAGGCTTTGTAAGCAGAGTGAAGGAAAAAACCCCAGATGTGATCATTACGCACTGTTTTTTACACCGCGAAGCCCTCGTAGCCAAGACTTTACCAGCAGACCTCGTTCCTGTGTTGGATGATGTTGTGTGCATGGTAAACTTTGTGAAGTCATGACCTATGAAAAGTCGCATATTTGCGGCTTTGTGTGAGGCTTTGTGTGAGGAGCGGAGCATAAAGCCTTGCTGTTTCATACGGAGGTCCGATGGTTGTCGTGCGGCAAGGTGCTGGCCCGTGTGTATGAGCTGCGAGAGGAACTTAAAGTGTTTCTGACAAATGAGGGGTCCAATTACGCAAAGCTGCTTGCAAGTGATGAGTGGTGTGCAAGGCTGGCATACCTGGCAGATATTTTTCATCATCTGAATGAACTGAACACACGAATGCAAGGCCGAAATGAAAACCTGCTTACAAGTACAGATAGAATAAATGGATTCCGTTCAAAGGTGCAACTCTGGCAGCAGCATGTGGAAAGTGGCAATCTTGAAATGTTCCCACTCACCAATAAATGGCGAGATGTTAATACTGCTGCACTGTGTGAGATAATAGTTAAACATTTGAAAACTCTTGAGGAGAAGATGTCATTTTATTTCTCTTCAGCCTCCACGGAGTGCCTTGACTGGGTTAGGGACCCATTCAGCTCAGCATCAGCTGTTGGAAAGGACATGACTTTACAGGAGCAGGAGGAACTAACTGAACTGAGACAAGATCGTGGTCTCAAGCTAAGCTTTGCTGATCTACCTCTGGACAGTTTTTGGTTGGCAGCTGCCAAGGAGTTCCCCATGCTGGCCAACAAAGCTATTTTGACATTGCTCCCATTTTCCACAACATATCTGTGTGAGGTGAGCTTTTCAAGCCTGACTGCTGTAAAAACTAAAAACAGAGAAAGACTGAGAGCTGTGGAGGAAGAGCTTCGTGTGTGTCTTTCATCGATTCCTGCCAGGATATCAGCTCTGTGTTCATCCAAACAGGCCCAGGTTTCACACTGAGTGAGTATAAATATGAAAGATTATAAAATACTTTTTTCTTTGTGTTTATTTGATTCCTATTCAAGACTTTATAATATAATGTCATTCTTCAATGTTAAAAAAAAGCTTATATTAACAATATAACACTTATGTTGTTAATATATGCTTTTTTTTCACATTTTCAGCTGGTGGTGTGCCGCGGGATTTTTTTAATGAAAGAAATGTGCCTTGGCTCGAAAAAGGTTGAAAAACACTGGTCTAGTTAACTGACTGGTTTCTTCTGGCTTCTTTGACAAATATAGCTGGGTATCATCTGCATAGCAATAAAAATTTATTGAGTGCTTCCTGATAATCTTGCCTAAAGGAAGCATATATAAGGTAAATAGAATTGGTCCAAGCACAGAACCCTGCAGAACTCCATAGTTCACTTTAGCGAGCACAGAGGAGTCTTCATTAACATGTGCAAATTGAGAGCGATCTGACAAGTAGGATAGGATACCATGGTCAGTGGTGTCAAATGCAGCACTAAGATCCAACAAGACTAGTAGAGACAAATCCTTTATCAGATGCAATTAGAAGGTCATTTGTAACTTGATGCACTCTAAATCCTGACTGGAAATCCTCAAATATACTATTTTTTTCAGCTGATTAGCAACTGTTTTCTCAGGAATTTTTGAGAAAAGGGAAGGTTGGATATCGGTCTATAGTTGGCTAAAACCCCTGGATTAAGAGCAGACTTTTTAAGTGAAGCTTTCATTACAGCTACTTTAAAGGACTGTGGTACGTAGCCTGTTGATAGACAGATTGATTGTGTCTAAGGTAAAGGTAAAACTTCTTTAAGCAGCTTAGTTGGGATCGGGTCTAAAATACAGGTTGATGATTTTGATGATGAAATTATTGAAATTAGTTGTTGAAGGTGGACAGGTGAAAAACAATCTAAATCTGCCATAGATTAACAGTTTTTACGGTTTCTGTTTTTGAAGACAAAACGGTACCTGTTGACGACAGGAGCCAATAAATTCTGTCTCTAATAGTAAGAATTTTATCATTAAGAAGCTCGTGAAGTCATTATTGTTCAGAGCTAAAGGAATACATGGTTCAACAGAATTATAGCTCTCTGTCAGCTTGGCTACAGTGCTGAAGAGAAACTTGGGATTGTTCTTATTTTCCTTTATTAGTGCAGAGTAATAGGCTGCCCTGGCACTGTGGAGGGCTTTCGTGTATATGAGATGGGATCTGGGAAAACCAGTCACATGTCGAAATTTTACCTTTTGGATGGTTCATTGAAAGGACTAGATGTTACAATCCCTAGTGTTTGACGGATGGCTGCTATAAGGCTTTACCAGTAGGACACATCGTCAGTTGTGTAACTCAGCATCACGGGTTGTTTCGGCCATTTATCACAATACACCCTCTGCCGAGGCAGGTCCACCACAGGTTGATCAAGCCTGGGTGTGTGTCCCACGGTTAGTTGTTTGCCTTAGCAGCCCAGGTGGTGTCGCTCCTCTTCAGCCACAGCCAATGGCTTGTCCTCTCGGCGGTGTTGGCCAGCTCTTTGACAACTTGTCTGTGAATCTGTCCCCTGACTCCGACCTCCCTAAGGAGCTTCACTGTTGTGCTGGCAACAAAGCCCCTACACCCCACCTCCACTGGGCACACCCTTATCTTCCAGCCTCTGTCCTCTGCCTCGGCTGCTATAGGTTGGATCAGCGCAGCTTCTTATGCTCATATGCTTCTTTGATGGTGTCCTTCCAGGGAACCATCAGTTCTATGATGTAGGCGAGCTGGCAGGAATTAGACCAGAGGGTGAGGTCTGGTCCAGGGTGGTTGTTGCGATCTCCGGAGGGAAAATAAGCCTCTGATCTAGGTCAACTCGCATCTGCCAGTCCCTGGCTTCATTCAGTGAGGCCAGATCAGGGTTTGAGGGGATAACCCTCAGCTTGTCGCCCTCCTGAACAAACGATGGTGGGTGTCGGTGCACATCCTGGTTGTTGAAGGGTTGGGCGTTGATGGATACCCCCTTGCACTCGAGTTTATCGGCTAGACACCTGAGGACCTGGTTGTGTCTCCACGTGTACCTGCCTTGAGTGAGGCTGGCTCTACAGGATGTGCTTAAGTGTTGCAGGGGTTGTACACAGCGGCCAAGATGGGTCCTTTTCAAGCCATAGCTGCAGATTTGTGGGAGAGGGCAGCACATCATACGTTGCTCAGATGATGAAGCTGAGCCTGTTAGATTCCATGCCCCAGAGTTCGCTCCATGTGAGTTTTCTCCTCTCAACACCCTCCCACTTCATCCAGGGCCCTGTTTGGCTTGTGCTATGGCTTTGGAGCATCTGGCTGCTTCCTCCTGTCGGCGCACCTCCTCTACCACCATGGATCGACATTCTGTTGTAGATGCCTTTTGCCAGAGAGGTGTTACAGCTCCGAGGCCAAAGCCTCCTCTGCCTTGTTGGACGTGGCCCACTACGTCACGATGGAGAGCAGATTTGGCCTGTAGCACAGTTGTGGCTGGGGTCCACTTATTCCCAGTTGCTAGGGTAGGAGTGGTGCCTGTCACCACAGGGTCCCGGGAGTCAGTGAGGGACATGTCCAGCCTCACCTTGGCACACTTGAAATCTTCAACCAGTCTAGAAATTGGCAGTGACAGGGCTCTGTTGCTGTAGAGTCCAACGCTGCTGAGGCATTTGGGGAGTCCGTGTGGGGAGTCCGAGCCACTTCCTCATGTGAGAGTTCACCAGCCTTTCCAGACGATTGGCATGGCTAACCGAGACCTCGTACATGGTCATTGGCCACAAGAGTCTGGGTAGCAGCCCAAACTGGTAACACCAGAGCTTCAGTTTCCACTGAGTGCAGTGTTGTTGATTTGCTTAATGCCATTAGCCGTATCCTGCTGGAGTGCTGGGTGTCTTTGAGGTCTGCATTATACCACCATCCGTGGCTCTTGATGGGCTTCTCTAGGACTGTTGGAATTGGTTCATCACTGATGTAGAACTGCTCGCCTGTTAGTTGGCCTTTGACAACGGAGATGCTGCATGAATTCTCTGGCTTGAACTCCATTCTTCTCACTGGATGTTTTCCTGGAGTTTCTGAAGCACGCGTCTAGTGCATGATTTTGTTGTTGTGATGATGGTCATGTTGTCCATGTAGGCTCTAATTGGCGGAAGATGCAGGCCGCTGTTGGTCTTTTCGTCTCCCACTACCCAACAAGATGCCCGTATGATCAGTTCCATTGCCACGACGAATGCCAGAGAGGAAACTGTGCAGCCTGCCATGATGCCAGTCTCCAGATGCTGCTAGGCAGTGGTGCCATTCTCAGATGTTACACACAACTGGAGATCCTGAAAGTAAGTCTTGACCAAATCTGTGATGTGGTATGGTACACAGAAGTAGTTGAAAGGCCGTCCACAAGATCTTGTGAGGGACTGAACCGAAGGCGTTGGCAAGGTCTAAGAAAACCATGTGTAGGTCTCTCCGTTCCTTTTTGGCAGTTTGTATCTGGTGCCAGATGATATTAGCGTGCTCCAGACATCCTGAGAAGCCCTGGATCCCGGCCTGCTGCACTGATCTATCAACACAGTTGTTTCTTTGCAAGAATGTAGAGAGCCTTTGACCAGGACACCGAAGAAGATCTTTCCTTCTACATTCAGCAGGCTGATCTGGTGAAACTGGCTGATGGATGATAAGCCCTTTTCTTTGGGGATCAGGATGCCTCCTGCTCTTCTCGATGCTTTCGGTATCACTCCCTTCTGCCAAGCCACCTTCATCAGCTTACAGAGATATTTAAGGACTCCAGAGGTGTTCTTATAGAGCCTATACCGTTGGGCCCAGGTGCTGATGCTGATCTCGCCTGCTTCACTGTCTTCTCCACTTCACACCATGTGGGAGGCCTTATGTCCATGTGGTGTTCAGGTGCATGAATTGGTGGCATGTTGTTCGGGATGGTGACTGGCTCATTCCTCCGATCATCAGAGTAGGTCTTCCTCAGATGCTCTTCCAGGTCTTTTATGGGTACTTTGAGGCTCCCACTCTTTTCTCGGTCAAAGGGGCCTTTAACAAAGCTGTAGGGATTGCTGTAGAAGAGGGTCCTTGTCCGCTCTTTCCTCTTGCGTTGTTGTCTGAGGTGCTCTGATCTTCGCAGCTTTGTCAGTCGCTGCTTTATTTCAGCCTACAGATCATCATCCTCCACTTCTTTCTCAATTGTCTTCTTTCTTTCACCATCCTGTCGATTTCCCGCTGCCTCCTGGACCTCGACTGATTTAGATGGTCTTTCTGCTGCCTCTGCGTTTTTCCCTTTGTCCCAAATCTATCAGCACCATAGCTGTAGATGATGGATCCCATGTTCTCCAGTTTTCTCTCAAAAGCACCCCTCTGTTCTTCTAGTAGGAGGACAAGGTCTGAATCGATGGTCTACCACTCTCTCTTCTGGCTGGATTTTGGCCACAGGATCTGAGGTTTCCTCCCTTCCATCTTCCTTTCTGTTGCTGGCAGCGGCTGGCTGGACTCTGCTGAGTATTGCAGGCTTGGTTCTGGGTTGGGGACTGGTGTTGGCTACGGATGGCTGGAATCCAGGCTGGAAACTACTGCTGGCTGTTCCTGGATGGGTTCTAGGTTGGAGACTGCTGGAGGGTCTATGTGATGCCGAGATTTTAATATCACCTAGAAGCTTATTTCAAGCTCTTTTCAAATCTGTTTTCATTATTTTTATATCTGGTTTGTATCAAGTGTTATGATCACGCCAAGTCAGCTGATCAGTAGGATTTTTTTGGAGCAGAATTTTGAGAAAAACAGGTTTAAAGACAAGGATTCTAAATCAGAACACAACCAGCTACATCAAACTCTCTCCGTCTCTGAAACTTTGACATTTCTCTCTGTGTATCTCGTAGCATCTGACTGAGGTGTCAAAAAAATGTTTGATGATTAGGGTGACCAGATGTCCCGCTTTGTGCGGGACAGTCACGCATTTCCATTACTTTTCACACGTCCCGCAAATTGTGACATTGTCGCGAATTGTTAGCGATACTGTCAATAACAATTCGTGACAACATCACAGTTTGCGGGACGTGTAAAAGTAATGTAGGGGAATTACCTCTAAATTAATGTTACATTCGTTAATATTACTAGGGGCACCAACCTTCGTCAGCTACGAAGGATTTTGTATATTATATCTGTTAAAGCTGATGTAGTGAACGAATGAATCAACAGTAGATCAGTCTGATAATCTAAGGCGTGAACTCTCAGTACAGGGATTGCTTATATCCAGCTCAAAAGGACACCGTCGGACAATGACTTGTATGCAAAAGATTATTTATTAAACACAATAATGAGATGAATATGAATCATGAATAATACGATAGATTATATGGATGATATAGATTAACACAAACACTGCACAGAGGAACTTATGGCAAGAGAATGGTAAAATGAGTTTGGCGATAGTGAGAAGTAGGTTTTAAAAGGGAAATGGGGACGCGAATATGAAGTTAATTTGTTGAATGAACGATCTAGGGAATTTAGACAAATTAACAATATCTCAACCTCACAGACCAACTCTTATTCAAAACCGCTTAGGTATGCCTACTTTGTCAGCGATGTTCCTGTAGAGGTCTGCTCCGAACTAACACGAAGAGGCTCCGCGCCGTTGTCTGTCACTCTGGCCCGTACAGCAGTCTGCAGGACGAATCAAGCGAACCGCTGATGAGAGCTGGTGCTGGACAGAGATGTCTCGGGAGCTGAGGGTCTTCGGTGTCGGTTACAGACGAGGAACGGCTTCTGATGGTTCTTTAACCCGGACCAGCGGGTCAGCAGCAGGCTACAGGTCTTCGGTGCAGTCAGTTAGTTGTTGGCCGTTTGGCAAGGCTTTTGATTACTAATAATAAGATTGAGAAACTCTTCGATGGCCGGTCGAAAATGTCTTCAAAGTTATTATTACGTGACTAGACTTTAACAACAAAAATAGAAATTATGCGGCTTGGCGTGGCGAGCAAAAATGAAAGTTTCACGAAGATTAGAAAAGTGTGTTTTCTGCAGAATTAAATCAGGCCGCTCTGTGTAGTTGTGAGCAGCAGCAAAAAGACTGAGAAAACGACGGAGCGGAAAAATACTTGAAAACTAAAGACAAAGAACTTAACACAAAAATTAGATTAAAGAAAAATTGAAGACGAGACTAGAAGAAAGAAGAAACAAAAACCAAGCAAGACTGGCGTCCGTGGTGCGCGGCTAACTTTATCATCGCTCCAGGGCGTGTCTAATCGATAGGACGTCACGCATGTAGGATGGTTCGCAGACGCGCAACATGATTTCATCCCACAGAGCGAGAATTAATTAATGATTCATACGAGGGACTCATCTGCTTCTCACTATGGTCAATCGAATATATTTTAAATGATCAATTTTCAATGGCACTTCAACAACAACATGCACGTTCGCTACATGCGTTAGACAATTCTTATGAATAACGACAACATTAAACAATGAACATGGTTACATTTTCTAACACTAATCCTAATAAACATGATGACTAAGAGTATAACTACTTTAATATGATGAAGGAATAAAGAAGGGCAGACTATATTTGCCAAAATGATTATCGCTATTACGGTTACTTATTAATAAATGTATCCGCTAAGCACATTCAACCTAATTGCTATGAACCTCTAGATGGCGGTATGGTTACATGGTAGAAACTCAGAGAAAACCTTTGAAATAGTTTAATTCACAGTTTCGTCATTCTGTAAGTTAGAAAAACCAGGAAAGCATTGTTGTTGTACTGATCACGAGCTTAGCAATGTAATTACATCTACAATTAAATCAAACATTCAGATTTGGTTAATTTGGTAGGTTAAGCAAAAGACACACAGACATACAGAACAGTTTGCTTCAGGAATGTTCAATTTACAACCCATCAGCATTATCTGGTTTGAAGATTCCTTTGAGACATGGCATTCGTCCATCCAGGCAGTTTTATTGTCCTCAACTCCCATGGGCTATCAAGAAAGAGTTAGCACCTCCATGAGAACGTCTTGACCAGATGTAAATTAGAAGTAAAAGTGTTGTCAGTGACTCTTGTTGCCCTGAAAGAGTGTGATAAGAGGTCTCTCAACCAGACATCCTGTCTCTGCCTGGGTTCACACCTTTCTGTGAACCTTCCAGATGGTCAATAACTCTTAAAAGTCTGATTGTTTTATCACTACACTTCTCCTGAGCAATGCAAAGAGGTTAGAAGAGGGTCAGCTACAGACCAGTTCTGCTACAGTAATCTGCGTGGGACCTGCAGGTGGCAGGTGGGTGACAGGTGGGAAAAGTCTGCTGTGTAGAGGGTGAAGAGGAACAGTGCCAGCACCGTTCCCTGGGGGGCCCCCACACTGCAGAGGACAGTCCCTGACACACAGTCCCGTGTCCTCACAGACTGTGGGTGGTTGGAAAGGTAGTCCACTATCCAGCATGTGAGGTGTTGGTCCACTCCCGAAAGTTCCAGCTTGTGTCTCAGGATGGCTGGCCTGATGGTGTTAAAAGCACTGCAAAGGTCCAGGAAAAGGACCCGAACAGAGCTCCCAGGTGATTCCAGGTGAGATAGAGCTCTATGGAGGAGGAAGATGAGGGCATCATCCACTCCGATGCCAGGCTGATACGTGAACTGCAGCAGGTCCATGGACGAGCTCACCAGGGGGCGCAGGTGGGCAAGAACCAGCCGCTCCAGGGCCTGCATGAGGTGTGATGTTAGGGCCACCGGCCTGTAGCAGCTAGGGTCCTTGGGATGTGGGGTCTTTGGCACAGGTACCACGCAGGATGTCTTCCAGAGGCGTGGCACCCTTCCTAGTCTCAGGCTCAGGTTAAACAGATGTCCAATGATCCCGCTCAGCTGATCAGAGCAGGATCTGAGGAGCCTGGGACTGAGGCCATCCGGTCCTGCAGCCTTCCTGGGGCCTCATGTATAAAACATTGCGTAGAATCCATACTAAAAGTGTGCGTACGCCCAAAAGCTGAAAATGGCGTATGCCAAAAAATATTATATAACCGTGCGTACTCACACCTGCACGCAATTTTCCCTTTATAAATCACACTCCACCTGGAAGATTGCGCAGGTGGATTCACCTCACATCCCGCCCCTGACACATCCACATTTTACCATGAATGGTCAATGCAAAGTACCTCATGAATTGCTTTGCATATAAATAAGCCTGCTGATCAATGGCATTTTACGTACGATCATGGCAGAGAAAAGAAAAAGAAATTTTACGGAGACTGAAATCGAGGTGCTTGTGGGTGAGGTGGAGGCCAGAAAGCATATTTTGTTTGGTAGTCACAGTAGTGGCGTCACGAATAAAATAAAAAGAAATGAGTGGCAGCACGTCGTCACCGCAGTGAACAGTTCCAGTGCCACAGAGCAATCTGTGGCAGAAATAAAAAAGAAGTGGTCGGATCTGAAGGTGGAGGCCAAGAAGAAAGTGGCATGGCACCGTCGAAGCGCATCTGCCACTGGTGGGGGCGAGAGCGCACCTGAGCCCACACCGCTGGACACCAAGATAGCCTCGATCCTTGGTATGGCCAGCGTGTATGGCATAGTTTCAGAGAAGGAAGGAGGCACCGATTTGGCAGAGACCACAGAGGAGATCGGTAAAGTACAGTTTTATCTGTTTATTAAATATTTTAACAGACTTGTGAAAAGGTAGTTGACTTCTTTGTGTCTCCAGTCACTGTGGAGTTGGAAGCGGTGGGTAACGAGGAGGTTCCGGGCACGGCGTGTCCTGGCACCGTGGCTGAAGCCCTGGCTGTCCCCAGCACCAGTGCGTCCCGACCGCATGGCGCACCTAGAAGTGGCCGGGTCCTGACAGGCGCTGTCCTTCAAACACAAAGGGACACCATCAGTGCCATTAATGAAGTCCGTGACGAACTCCAGCAAATACGCACAGTGATGGGCAACATGTGTGAGGTCATGTCTGACATTGCCAGCTCCATTAAAGATAATGTTAAAAAATGAAACATACTTGCCGTCTTATTTAAAACGCCGCATGACACCTTCACGGAGCCTTGCTCCCTGCTGAAATTCCTCATGTCGGGGAGGTGGTTGTGGATCGGGGTCCTCGTGGTGTGGGGGAGGGAGGCCATGCGGGAGGGGAACAGCATTCCCCAGTGCCACATTGTGCAAAACTCCACAAGCCATTATTATTTTACACACCTTTGTAGGGTGATAAAGCAGTCTGCCCCCCGAGGCATCCAAACACCTCCACCGACCTTTGAGGAGGCCGATGGCTCTCTCCACGACGGAGCGCGCGCGAGAGTGTGCCACATTGAAGCGCACCTCCTCTGCGCTCTGCGGGTTGATGAGGGGGGTGAGGAGCCAGCGCTTTAGGGGGTAGCCACTGTCACCTGCAAGGTATAACAGAAGAGTAATTATAAATCAGGCTTTAATGGGTAGAATCTATACAATGGTGTTTATGTACTTACCCAGGAGCCAGCAATCATGCGCAGTGCCTGCCTGCAATCTGCTCCCTACACTACTGTGCGTCAGGATGAATGAGTCATGTGTTGACCCAGGCCACCTTGCCACTACATTGGTCAAGATCATGTCCGAGGTACAAATAATTTGTACATTGAGTGAATGCACATTTTTTCGGTTCACATAAGTGAATTCATTTTCACTCGGAGCCCTTATAGCAATGTGAGTGCAGTCAATTGCGCCGATTACATTTGGGAAACCGGACATTGCTGCAAATTGCCTTTTAATGTTGGCCTGTTCACCCACAGTGTAAGGAAACCTGATGTATTGACTGGTCATTTTTATAATGCCATCCAGAACAGCCGACATTATGGCGCTGAGGGATGGCTGCGATATCCCAGACCTAAGGACATAATTTAACTGAATTATATCATACCCAAAAGGGGCTTTAGACAGACAATGTAACATTATATAATATTAATCATATCAAACACTTACCTGTCGGCTAATTCCCGCTGAAAGGAGCCAGTCGCCAGAAACCCCAGAGTGGTCAGCACCTGGATATGCACCGGGATGGCGCGGTTCCGGCGGGTGGGTCTATCTAACACTGGGCCCAGTTCAGCACATAGATTCAAGAGCACCGCTCTAGGGAATCTAAATCGGCTTATTAGCCAGTCATCATCATGGGCCAGGAAATCTCCGTGGTCCCTAAAATTTCTCTCCATCCTGATCCTACCATTTGCGTGATCTTCCAGCAGTGCCAGCGCATCCATTGTGCAGCATTACGCACGAGTGTCACCGCACTATTTATATGCTCACTCAGCAAATTGAATGATTGTTACACACCTTGTCACAATTAACAGTAATCCATCAGTGCCATCCACCGCTCTGTATCATTTGAAGATGGAAGTATGATATATGAACATTGTACATACAGTAGTAGGCCTAATGGCTCACTAAAGGAACACATCTATAACACTGCAGACTTGGGTGTTTATGATTACGCGGATCTATAAGTCTGATATGTGATCACATTAAATGTATGAGATCAATCTAGCTTCAATTCACCACCTCACCATCTGCACCGCCAGTTCCCCCTGTCTCCAAAATGTTCATAAGCAAGCATCAAAGTTGGTGTACCGCTGCGCACATTCTCAGGCAAAGTTTATTTTTAGAAATCACAACCTTTGCGTAGGTAGTTGCATACGCAACTTTCAAGCCCCGTTTTGTGTGTAAGCAAGTTTTATAAATGAGGCCCCAGGTCTTTAACCTCCTGAGCTGATTCCTCACCTGGAGAGGTGTGAAGCCTGGTTTACGCTTCTGCGTCGCGTCGCGTCGACGCCGTACCTACGCCGTCGACACAGACCCCTACGCAGACCCTACACCGTAGCCTGACACGCACCTCCAAAAAATCCTGACCACGCATTACTTTATTTGTTTTAAGAACTAAACCCGAGTAAGGACCAGGAGAGTGGTATACTATAACAAATAAAACTGGCTGCACTGTTTTCATTTTTCATGAGAAAGACTGAGAACAAGGCTTTCAAATGAGTTATAGTTGAGTTTAGGTTTAGGGTTGATTAAAAGACTTGAGTCAAAAATGGCTGCAACTCCACCTCCTCGGCCACTGCCTCGAGGAATGTGAGTATTAACATGGCTTGGAGGAGTAGCTTCATTTAGGCTAACATACTCATCAGGACATAGTCAGGTTTCAGTCAGACAAAATAAGTCATTTACTAAAACAGATTTAGAGGACAGAGATCTGATGTTAAGGAGTCCACATTTAATTCTCCTATCTTGTTGTGCTATTGTAGTCGTTGTTTTAATATTAATTTTTCATGTATGTACACTGTTGCTCCTAAAGTTGGGATAAAATATTTTTTTCCTCTTTTCATGAAATGATTGTGACAATATGATTTATTCTTTTCAGATAAAGTGTATATCTTCCCAAAACTTTATTAATCAATCTTTTCCAAACATATCATATCATAATGAAAATGAAATCACAATTAACCTTTACAAACTGTAGTCAGGCTTAAAGGTCCCATATTATAAAAAATCCACTTTTATCTGGGATTTCGGGTGTTATTTTGTGTCTCTGGTGCTACAACACGCATACAAAGTGTGAAATAAGACCGTCCGTGCTTTTTTGAGTGAGATGCAGATTTCTGAAAGCACCTTGCCTGCCTCCAAGCGAGCCGATCAAATTCAGCGAGGACAATTATGTAACAAGGTCACATATTTGCATACTCCCACCCACCAGCCACCACACCCTCCTCCTCTCCCCGGTGTCTCTCCAACCACCAGATACAGATACAAATAGATATTTGCAATTTTACACGAATCAAGTAGTGTTTTGCTACATAGCACAAGCTAACGCTAACCGCTAGCTTCTAGTTAGCAATCAGCAGGGTCTCCATATGCAAACCCAGCGACCCAGTTGGTCAAGCGATACATGCACAGATGAACTACAAAATAGAAACTAGAAACTAGAAACTACAAAATTCAAAGTGCAAAATCTCACTATATTAACAGTTGTTGAATAATCTAGAAAATGATTCACTTTTGTGTGTGTGTGTGTGTGTGTCTGTGTCTGTGTGTCTGTGTATTGCACAGGGTATAATGATGATTTGATGGACATGATCATAGAGAAGGTCTTTGTTGACTCGTCATTGAACAGAGCTGAGATTTTGATGATAAAAATCCTGCCGGACGTGTCTTCACAATATGAGCATCCAGACAAGGAGGAGGCCATTGCCAGCTACGTGTCAAGATTCAATCCGGGCGTATCTTCCCGGGCGTCAGCAAACTCCCAACGTATCTGAAGCACTACGCACGATGAGATGACTACACAAATCTTCTGCCCAAAGAAGCCCCAGCACCAGCTCACAAAACTCCTGTAGGCTAGATATTTGTAATAACTGACATAATTGAACATTATGTCAGTCAACAGGTTCTATAATGTCAACATCTGTAAGACAGACATCTGTTAAGAAACTAACAACAGGAAGGTGGACCAATAAGAAGAGAATAAATCCACATAAGTAAACATCTAATGAACTCTGTAAACATCAATGTTGAGCATGTGTAATGTAAAACCATCAGGATCACAATGAAAATGGACATTACATGAAGGCATCTTCTTATGCTGGATTAACATACAGTTGAATTCCATGGATGTCATCAGATAACGCCTAATGACATTAACATTTGTCCATTGTAAACATCCTTCAGTTTCCAAACTGACTTAAGTTGAGGAATCTCAACTGTTACTTGGTAACATTTAAAGGGGTAATTCAATGAGAGTTTCACAGAAGCCCTCTTGCTTCTTTCTGTTACTGCCGAACAAATAACAGTGATTCATCTACCAGTTCAAAATTGTTAAGTGAAGGGTGTAACAAAGATGGAAAGAAAAAGATCTCAAGGTAAAAACGGGTCCAAGAACAATTTCCTCTTAATGCTCCGTCCCTGAAACATGAGATCGTAAGAAACAATAAGTTCAAATGGAAGTGTCAATGGAAGATGCCAAAAAAATGCAAGTTAAATAATGAAAGCTTATAGTAAAATGCTATTACTAACCTGGTACTCCTTGACAAGTGTGTTGCTGTCCTCGTTGAGGTAGACACACAGACCTCTTGTGACACAGTCTCTCTTTACTTCAATGTTGTCCCTCTAAAAAAGAAGGCATGTTAAAAACAATTCTCCAATCTCAAATTTAAGACGTTTTCCAGGACACTGTCTTATTCTTAATACAATGACTACTAAAAAATAGGGGGCAGCTTATTATTGCATACACAAGGTTTATTTGTATTTGAGCTATCAGATTTGATCAGAAATTATGGCCCGAAAGAAAATATATACAGTTGCATTGTAATTCTATTATGGTTCATGTTCACATAGACTGTCAGGTATCATAATAATTGGACAGTTTTGGCTACAGTCATGCTGTACAATCATGACCAATGTATGGGAAATCAGAAAAAGTTTATGCAGCACTAAAATGCTTCTCATGTGTATGCTTGTGTTCTTTGTATCACATAGAACTAAGAAATAACTGATTAAAAAAAAGTAGCAAATCAAGAAAGAGAACACTGGAAAAATATTCCTTTTCACCCAATTTTTGTGTGTGACACACTTTTCAGTGGACTTAATGAAGTGACAAAGTACATGGAGTAGGATACAAGCACAGTAGATTGACCAGCTTTCTGGCATATTAATCTTTAAAAATACCCGTGGTGACATCTATACTTTTACCCAATTATTTACATAAATATAGATATGGCTTATAAAGTTAGAGACATGGCTTATTAAGATCAAATAAATAATCTGTTGCTGGACAGATTTTATGATTAGCTGATTAATTTTCTCAGAGGTTCTGTTTTTTTTTTTTTTTTTTTTTTTTAAATTAGCTAAAATCACATACCTACCATCATAAAATCCCATGGCTGGTTGATTTGCTTTCACACCACAAATGAATCACATCAGAGTCTATTTGGAACCAGACCGACTCATACCTTTTCAAGCAGTTCAGTCCAGTTTTTGGTCCACATCAAAGTTCAAATGACATATTTCACTGCAGTCCACATCTACCAAACTAGCTGGGTAAATGGACCATGGCCCAATTTAACTGAACCAAACAGGCTAGGTCTACAATCATCCTTAGAAATGCTCTCAATCAATCCCTGGTGTAGACCAAACAGCAAGACTGAGATAGTCTCAAGTGTGATCTTGGCCCACTTCTGTTGTGGCTCATTTGAAGTGTGAAACCAATTAACCACAGGATTTTATGATAGCAGATAGCATGTGATTTTACAATTGTTTTAGATGTTAGAATAATTTTAGGTGCTTAACTACAAATAAATCCCTCTGCTGATCTTGAAATCTGTTCAGGAAGACATCTTAAAGCAACCATGAATAAGACCTGTATATTTATGCAAATCATTTGGTAACCATTATAACACAAAAGCGTGTCAGTGCGGATATTTTTCCTGAACAATGGATCAAAACCACCACCTTTTGTGCTTATACCCTACTCCAGGTACTCTGTCAGTTTATAAAGTTCATCAAATATGTGATTCCACAGTGATTTAGCACCAAATCATTACTGTGTAAGCCACATCCTTTTCATCCTATCTCTACCTGTTGGTCATTATTTATAACATGAGTCAATTTGCTGTCAAATACTTATGTTTATAATCAGTTTCTTTGTGAACTCTTTGTCACACAAGGAACATAAAAACATTAGAAGGATTTAAGTACTTCATAAACTTCTGTCAGTCACAGCAATTTCATTTTCCTACATGGGCTCTGGTGATGCAGGATGGTAATTGCCAAAGCTGTACAATCGTAGAGTTACCTTTCAGTCTGTACAACTTAATGCTTACCTCTCTTGGTTCATTTTAAAATGTCAGTGTCAACATGAACCACACCAGAACTAAAATGCAACAAGATGTCATTTTTTCCTTGGTTTGGACTACATGAACCAAACTACTACCACTACTACTTGTATAAAACTTTGTGAAATTCCATTTAAAAAATTCCAGTTTTAAGAATATGAGAACTCTTCTCAACCAAGTGTTAGACTGAAAGAAAGAATTTACTTAGTTAAATAATGCAACAGTTTAATGCACTTGCCTTAGCTATCGGAGCCATGAGCAATCGGATCTTCTTTCCAGCAGCCACGACTCTGCTGCTGAAGATCTTGATCAAGTTAGCTGTGTATTGGTCAAGTTGTCCGAAGAACTTGGCATGAAGTGGCAAATTTGTTATATGCATGAATTCAGCATTTATCTGTAAGAGAAAAGGTCAAAGAAAATGCATGAGATATCTAAACAACAGTGATCTAAATTTCCATGCTTTAAGAAGAAAACATTTTCTGAGCTGAAGAGAAGAACAAACAGACTTTTGACCGTAACAGGAGAATTGCTATTGGGGCAATATCTTTTATAAGCCCTTGAAACTTGGGCAGTTGAATTACAGCCAGCATTTAATAAAATATATATATATATTCATGAATTAGGTGTTGTCTGGATGTAACATTTTGTAGTGAGTTTCATAATTTGAAATACTATCCACATAATACCACAGAAAATAACAGTTCACAAGGAATTTAGAGTACAAAAATGTTAAGACTGAATAAAACAAACTTTTAACCAGGGAAAAAAAATATTTGTACATAAAACAGCATGCAAAACATCAATATCAATAATCACTTCACTCACTGTAAACAAGGCAGGCCACCTGTTTACAAATTCAGAGATCGCAGGTTCGTTATGGACAACCTCCTGACGTCTGTAGGAAAAGGTCCTCTGCATTTTCTCCCTGACCACAGCTTCACTGTTTCTCTTTTTCACCTCTGTCAAGAGAGCTACCTGTTCATCTTCTTGTTTCACCCCCAGGGAGGGATGGCAGGAAGTTTACCTCTGCTTTCCTTGTTTTTTTTGATGTTTGCAGCTGCCTTGTCTTGACCTCTGTGCTTGTTCTTGAGGGAGTTCACACTGACCTCTGGGAGTCCAATCTTGCAAAGTTTTGTGCGAAAATTGGCAACTTTTGTCTTTAGATATTGTTTCCATACCTCATAGCCAGCACAAGTTCCTCTTTGCATCAAGCATGAATGAGTATGCACCAGAACTTCAGCGCCCTCGTCAATTTGGGAGTCACTGGGATATGCTGTGTATTTGAAGATCTCTTCAGCCATACCTTCAAGGATATCCATTCTTAGCTTTGGTGGAGGGATAAGAAGAGTGCCATTTGCTCTGAATTCTGCATTTGCTGTTTGGAGCTGAATTTCAACTAAATATGAAAAGTGGGGAATAATGAAGATTGAAGGCCAAGTGGAGGTCTTTGACTCTGGAATTGGATCCAAAATGATGGTGTCTGCACTGCCAAATGAGTGATCAGAAGACAAACTCACTTGGTCAAGGGATGGAGAGCTGAGGGTGTTTGCAGACAAGCTTCCTGGGATCTCAGAACTGTGTGCTGTGCTGGTTGAAGTTGCCATGCTGGTGCTGCAAGATGGCAGAGTCTTTGGAATGCCGGAGCTCGTTTCTTCACAAGCAAAAAAAATCACTTTGAGAGTATCCCTATCTCTTATTTCACTGGTTGACATAAGATTAACATATTCATTTCCAAAGTCTACATCCTTGTATTGGAGCCTGAACTGCTCTGTAAGTCCAAAAGCAGTCTTTATCTCATGGACAAGCTGATCCACAGATGCTGGCATCCCTGACGTGAGGGTAAGTTTTCTGGCATCATCTCCACCAAAAACAATTCTCAGGTGGATGGGACTTGACATCTTTCACTAAACCTATTCTAGAGAACAAACATAGGAAACAGAAGTTACATAAAGTACACAACCATTACTGCAGCTTCATATCAGAACTTCAGCTAATGGTTATTTTCATAATTAGTTGATCCAAATTTTTCCAGAAGGTCACTCCAACTGTATAACTTGTACCTTGACTTCCTTTGTTACATTGCAGTGGCTGTGCATTTGGTGCAGCTTGTAGGGCACAGCAGTAAACCTTAGCATGTAAAAAAATCTAAAAGTACCAAAAAAATCTCTTAAATGCTCTGAATACTTTTGATGCAACTGGCAGAAGCAACTTCACACCATCACTAGAGGTGTTTGTTTTTCCAAGTGTCCACCAACATGGTGGGAAGAACTGCTACAAATCAGACTTTAAGACACATTGTTTAATGCAGAAACAGCAGTTTCACTGGTCTTGCCAATCTTGGCCAGACTCCCTTCACAAAACTATAATTTTAACATCATCATAATCAACAAACTAAGCGGAAAAAATAGAACCCAGCAAAACCATCTTGGCTCATCTTTCTGCTGTTCCATTGATCACTAACTGTGGTTTTGTCAAAATAAACCTGTTATTCACCGCATTAATTGTGAAAATGTCCTGGCTGTACATGCAGCTTCTCCCTGCTGCTTCTTTGATGTCCCCCCTACCTCTACTTCCTTACTCTGGTGGCAGGGTGGGACAGTGGCAACACTGTCGCCTTCACAGCTAGAAGGTCCTGGGTTTGATTCTGAGGGCGTATCCTCCACCATGCCTTCGGTGCCTGCTGCCCCTTAAAGGGGCCTTTCTGTGTGGAGTTTGCATGTTCTCCCTGTGTTCACCTGGGGATATCCTTCATAAAAATGAAACTCCCCTCTAAAAAACATGCATGAAGATCACCACTTGACCAATGGTGACAAAGAAGAAACTGGGTTCCCAGGCACGGAGGAAGGACTGACCAGGATGGGTCAAAAGCGGCGGAAGAATTTCACCAAAGCATGGCGTGTATGTGCATGTGCATGTAGTGTGACTAATAAAGGATGTCTTTCTTCTTTATAAATCTACATTTTTTCACATCAATGTCTGTGAATAAGAGGTTTATTTCACCAAAACCAGAGCAGGTGATTGAATAGTGGAAAATGAGCCAAGCCCGTTTTGGTGAGTTTTATCTTTTTGTGTTTGCATGAAGATAAAGATTTCAAAATTATCATTTTGTAAGAGGAATTTGATTAGTTTGGAGAAAGGAATTAAACAACTGTTTCTTGTTAAACAAAACACATTTTGCTCTTTAATATGGTATGTCTCAGTGGTTCTTTCCTTAATATTTTCAGACACTTGGACTAACAACCTGAGCCAGTCCAGGGCAAAAATAAGCACTTTGGTGGACTTATTTGGACAGTGCAGTTACCTCAAAGAATTACACTGAACCAAAGTTTTGCTTCTGTCAGCTGAAATGTTCTTCCTCAATATCAGACCAATTTCAAGAATTGTTGTTCCCATCAGTCACTTCAACACAAAAACATGACAAAATAGATTAAAAATTGAAAACGAAAATAGAGCCCTATGTTTTTGTGCATTTGTGGATAAAAATCTTTTCATAGATTTTCTTTTCTTTCAATTAAAATTTTCGAGGATTGAGTGGTTGTGGAGAGACCTGTGGGCAGCTGTAACATGCATCAACTATGATGTTCTCCACTACCTTGAAGAAGAGGGCTTCCTCAGCATCACCAATGATACACACCTCTTCTGCTGTCACTTTGTGTTTCTCCCACGCCTGCAGGATGACCTAGATACTTTTCACAATGGTTGGGACCATCATTCGATGAGAACAGAAAGCCACATGACCCCTAACCAGCTGTGGGAACTGGGTTGTACACATTACCCAATTCCAGGACCAAATAACACAGAGGTACATGCAATGGATATTCTTGACACTGAGTGGGAAAACAGCAGACTTTGGTGTACTTACCACTCGAGCATCATTCCACACACAGCATGCCCTCTGATCGATGGACAACTGACAGCTTTAAGAGATGCAGTTAACCCAAGAGCTGCATCCCAGTCCTTTGGCTGCGATACTTACATTGCTGCGATTCAATTTTGTGAGCAGTTTCTTGGGCTGTAAAAGAACTGATCAGGAAATCAGAATGGCTTTTGTTTTGAGTAGATAAAGACACTGAATCAAATTGTCCTGACTACGCGTCGACGCGACGCGTAGTCAGGATTTTTTGGAGGTGCGCGTCAGGCTATGGTGTAGGGTCCGCGTAGGGGTCTGCGTCGACGGCGGAGGTACGGCGTCGACGCGACGCAGAAGCGTAAACCAGGCTTCAGCCTGCGACCACAGGGACAGTGAGGAGATGGTCAGAGGAGACATACGAGACACTGCAGGGCTGTTTTGAGGTGACAGACTGGCAAGCACTCTGTCAGTCGCATGGAGAGGACATTGATGGGCTCACAAAGTGCATCATGGACTATATCACTTTCTGTGTGGACTCCACTGTCCCAGCCAGGACTGCCCATTGTTATCCAAATAACAAGCCGTGGGTAACAAAGGACATCAAAGTCATCCTCAATGAGAAGAAGAGGGCCTTCAGAGCTGGTAACAGGGAGGAGGTGAGAACAATACAGGGGGAACTGAAGGTGAAAATTAAGGAGGCTAAGGAGAAATACAGGAGGAAGCTGGAGTGGAAACTCCAGCAGAACAACTTGAGAGAGGTCTGGAGTAGAATGAGGACCATCACTGGCTTCAGAACGACCAACAACAGAGGAGTTGAAGGCAGCGTTGACAAGGCCAATGAACTGAATCTGTTTTTTGGTAGATTTGACACTGCAGGCCTGGTTCATCCCCCCTCCGACTCCTCTGCTGTCTGTCCCTGGACGACCACTATCAACCACTTCCCCACTCCCCCCCTCCTCCCTCTCCTCCCTCTTAAGCCTGGTTTACGCTTCTGCGTCGCGTCGACGCCGTACCTACGCCGTCGACGCAGACCCCTACGTGGACCCTGCGCCGTAGCCTGACGCGCACCTCCAAAAAATCCTGACTGCGCGTCGCGTCAACGCGTAGTGACGTGAACGTCGAGGACTGTGATTGGTCCGTTCAGAACGTAATTTTCGGTTCAGTCGCAGCCCTATGGTCGCAGCACAACAACACCGCCATTTTCAAAGTTTCTGTGGTGAGAGCTACAGGAAAAACTGGACCAAGCCGAAGAAAGAATTATCGAGGAGGTACGCAAGTACGACCACCTCTACAACTCCTCTTCGCGACAGCAAGAGCCCCCCGAAACCATACAAAGACACAGCCACACCCCCCTAGCGGCTTGGCGGTGAATAGCGGAGCAACGCGTTCCCTCGACGCAGAACTATGAATGCTCAGTGACGGCATAGGGTGTACGCCGTAGGTACAGCGTCGCCGCGACGCCGAAGCGTAAACCAAGCTTTACACCTCCCCATCCTCCTGTGTGAGCCCTCTCCACACCTCCTCCTCTGGCTGACCCTGGAGAGACTCGTCCTGACTGTACTCTCCAACCTGAGGACTACACCCCTCCCCCACCTGTCACCTCCACAATGTGCTTCACTGCTGACCACGTGAGAAGACAGCTGATGAGACTCCACTCAAACAAGGCTCCAGGCCCTGATGGTGTCAGCCCCAGGGTGCTCAAAGCCTGTGCCCCCCAGCTGTGTGGAGTTCTTCACCATGCCTTCGACATGAGCCTAAGTCTCCAGAGGGTCCCCATGCTGTGGAAGATGTCCTGCCTTGTTCCTGTGCCAAAGACGCCACGACCAAGGGCCTCCAAGGACTACAGACCTGTGGCAGACCTCCCACATCATGAAGACCCTGGAGAGACTCGTCCTGGAGGTCAAGCCACTCTTGGACCCCCTCCAGTTCGCCTGTCAGCCCCGCCTCGGAGTTGAGGACGCCATCATCTACCTGCTCAACCATGTCTACGCCCACCTGGATAAGCCGGCGAGAACTGTGAAGATTATGTTTTTTGACTTCTCCAGTGCATTTAACACCATTCGTCCAGCTCTATTGGGTGACAAGCTGACAGCAATGCAGGTGGGCACCCCCCTAGTGTCCTGGATTGTGGATTACCTGACTGGCAGACCACAGTATGTGTGCCTGCAACACTGTGTGTCAGACAGAGTGGTCAGCAACACTGGGGCCTCGCAGGGGACTGTCCTCTCTCCCTTGGATGTTGGATGTATCAGTAAGGGTGATGAGGATGAGTACAGGACTGCTGTGGACAGCTTTGTCACATGGTGTGAGCAGGCTGAGGATGGTGGATGCCAACAGACTCAACAAACTGATATGCATGGCCAGTGATGTTGTGGGAATGGAGTGTGACTCTGTGACGGTGGTGTCAGAGAGGAGGATGCTGACTAAGCTACGAACTATCTTGGACAACATCTCACACCCACATCATAATGTGCTGGTCAGACACAAGAGTACTTTCAGTGAGAGACTCATCCCAACAAAATGCATTCCTGCCTGTGGCCATCAAACTTTACAACTCCTCCCTCTGAATGGCCCTTGGACTTTTTCACTCCCTGTCAGATCTTTCATATTTATACTGCAGTTCATATATCATATCATATATATCATATATATATCATATATATATACTCAGTATATATATTTTGTTTTATATATGTATATATATTTTTTCTTTTCTAATTGCACTACATGTTAAATCTCTTCTATCTCTTCTATTCTTGTAAGGAGCACCTGTAACGTAAACAATTTCCCCTCAGGAATCAATAAAGCATTTCTGATTCTGATTCTGAATCATATTTTGTATTTTTGCCTGATCTGAATTGTGTTATTCTTATTGCTTTGGTAAGAGAAAGAAACAGAAGAAGGTACAGCATAGTAACATTGCAAAAATGAAACCAGTACAGTTCATTTCACTGTAAACACCAATATTAATGATTTATTTAATATAATACAAGGAATGTTACAAAAAAGGCTTTCATCCCCTTATAGTTCACTTAACCCCTGCTTGAATGATATCAGTGCAGAGATTGTTCACAAGGAACTGAAAAACTTAAGATGTACATATATACCACATTTTTATGTGAAAGCTGAGATTGACAGATGTTTCGTAATACTGCAAAGGACTCTCAGTAACAGTGTGGAAATAAATTCAGTATACAATAAGAACTTCTTGAACGCTTGCAGAGATAGTTTACAAGTAACATTTATGGGAAGTACTCCCTTAGGTTAGTTCCCTTCAGTTTTACAAGTCTTTAAACCATAATTTAACAGAACAACTAACAATTTAAAAATGAACATATTCTACTAAAAGATCAAATCTTGTCTGACAAGGGTAAATACAGGCCAAATGTCACTCACACAAGACCAAATCCTGTATGGCAAGTGCAAATACAGGCCAGGATGTCGTTTTTAAAAGATGTGTAATCCTTGTAATGCCCTGGGATGCGCAAGACAGGTGGAGGCTGTGGGGTATCTTCTCTCGACCACTTCTACGGAGAGACTCGGTGGTAGAATCTCCAATCCGGTCCAGAATTTGACCAGGTCGGTCATTTCAGTTGGTGTTACTATGGAGTAGAGTAAAAAGGAATTAAAAATCTCTTTTGACTTTATTAGTCATCAGGATAAATGGCCAACTATGGCACTAACAGCTTACACTCAATAGGAGATTAGTCAAACCCTTGAGAAAAGTTAACAGAAAAATAATTGTTAGAATGAGACTGGTTGGACTCGACTATTAAGCTGTCAACAGCAACATCATATATATATAAAAATCGGGAGGATTTTTAAAAAAAATAAATTCATGTCATGTTGCTGTTTCTTGCTCAATAGTGTCTCTGTAAACCTACCATTAGCAATGAACTGTCAAGATAGCCTGATATGTGGCATTTGGTGTCAACTGAACAATCATCATCATCGTTGCTATCCTCATGAGGCCATGTGAGTCGCTGAAGGAGCACCTGCATCCTAAAATCACATGTAACTTTTGCACTCTTTTGTAGTTCTTTGATCAAACACCACTGGTTGGTACCCATGATGTCGATTGTTGTGTATGTAGGAAAACAGAAATAACAAGAACAAGATTGAAAACAGACAGTAATAGATGCTGACCAGGAATTAACCATAATATTTAGTAGTAAATAACGGAGAGAGAGAAGAGAAGAATCAGGGGGAGACATTCCCCTTTATTATCACACACACATGCACACAGCACACGGAGGTGAAATTTGTCTTCCGCCTTTGACCCATCCTGGTCGTCCTTCCTCCGCGGCAGACCAGGAGCGGTGGGCAGCCAGACCGGCGCCCGGGGACCCATTTCTTCTGTGTCACCATTGGTCAGGTGGTGATCTTCTTGCATGTTTTTAGTGGGGGTATATTTTTACGGAGGATACCCCAGGTGAACACGGGGAGAACATGCAAACTCCACACAGAAAGGCCCTCCTCGAGCAGCAGGCACCGAAGCATGGTGGAGGACACACCCAGTGCCCGCAGCGAGATTCGAACCCAGGACCTTCTTGCTGTAAGGCGACAGTGTTGCCACTGTGCCACCGTGCCACCGAAAAGTCTTCTTGGAGGATGCGGGCATCGATCCCGCTACCTCTCGCATGCTAAGCGAGCGCTCTACCATTTGAGCTAATCCCCCGATAACAGAGAGAAGATTAGAAGATCAGAGTAATTAAAATTAACCTCAGGGCTGAAATTTCCTGCTCCCTCTTTAGGAAAAAGCAAGGCCACTGTGTCAAGGTCTTTGGGTCATCAGAGTCCACATTGGGGTTTCTTTAAGACCTCATCTCAGCTGCTTAATTTGCCTTGTGACACATCCTATTACCTGTTAATAGTAATAAGACAGAGGATAGAACACGTAAAAGCAGGGTTGAAGAGCAAGATAGAAAAACAATGATTCCATTTGAATACATTTATTATGCTTCAATTCACTGGTGAATGAAGAAATAATACTGTTAATAATAATACCCACCATCTTTTATGTTTCTAGGAAAATAAGTTTTGTTTTTTTTTGTGTTGTTTGTTTGTTTTTTTACCTTGGGAATAAATTAATCTGAAAAAAAGTGCAACAATTTAATTTTGTCAGACAACTTTTTTTCTTTTTTTCTTTTTTTTTTTTTTTTTAGAAACTTAGCAATGGGCATTTATAACCAAAACATCGCTCACAGGATAAAAAACAAGAATTGTGACTTTCACTCACAGCATGGATCAATAGCTTCTCAAAAAGCCATCTCCTGTTTTTCTCAGTTAGGGAAAGGAGGTCCCAGGCAAGGGCCAAGTCCTGGACACGCTGTTTATCCTTATCTATCCCACTTCAAGCTTCAAGGCAGAGGGAAACTAATTATTAGATAGAAAGAAATATGTGTAATGCCAGATACTACAGATGGGGGACAAATTAAAGGAAAAAACAGAAATACCTGACCCCTACAGTGAAGGGGATTCATCCATAGGGATCACTGAATAGTCTGATGAAAATAATGTGAATTATATGCTATGGTCTTCACAGTCACCAGATCTGACCAAATTGAACACCTATGGGAGATTTGAGGCTGATGTGTTAGAAAGCGCTCTCCACCACCGTCATCAAAACACCAAATGAGGGAATATTTTTTGGAAGAAAGATGTTCATCTCTCCAGTAGAGTTCAGAGACTTGTAGAATCAGTACCAAGAAGGATTGAAGCTGCTCTGTCAGCACATGGTGGCCCAACACCTTACTAACACTTTATGTTGGTTTTTAATACTAAACCTCAGATCTTGATTTGTTACACCACCACTGGCTGCATCCCATTGTTGCGAAGGTTTTCGGCACGTAATCACCAAACCCGTTGTTCATCTGTATGGTTAAGCATATAGCGGCTCTCGTCCATAAAGACAACATGTCACCAGTGCCCAAGCTGTAATTTTTTCTGCAAAGTCGAGCAACTCTGTGTTGGACAGTTAGGCATGGACACTTGGTTATTTGTCTTGCTCGGTAACCATGCTGAAGCAACCTTTGATTTACAGTTTAGCAAGAAACATTAATTCCATGGTGTCTTCTCCACAAATGATGAACGCGACTCGCTGGCATTTTCCGGTTTCTACGGCACTGATTAAGCAGTTGTCGATCATCTCGTCTGGTAGTCAGTCATGGTTGTCCTGGAGATTTTTGTGGCCTCAAACGACCCTCCTTTCTGATAATGGCATGTCATTATTTTTATAACATTAATATTACTGCCACCTACTACACATTTCATACTCTAAACTGACCAAAAGGACCAAACATAAACACTGGCTACACATGCCAGTCTAATTTCTATTTCTGGATGGTCATAATATCATGCACATTGATTTGCTACCTACTTATTTTTAAACAGTTTTGATTCTGTTTAGTATTTGGTTCCTTATTTATCTGCATTTCGTTCTTGCACCTAATTCTCTTTACGAATACCATATATAGATTTACATCACTGTCATCATTCCTATCATTGCTGCTGTGTTTCCATATTGTGACTATGGTACCTCCTATTATTTTACTGACACCTGTAGGAGAACAAGAGACCTGCACCTAACCCCTGCATTCCTTCAGGAGAGCTGGGGAGGACAGACATTACCACATCCGGATAATGCAAACAATATGTTGGATTCAGCTTTGGATGTTCCCACAACTCTAAACTCACAATTTGTATGGTATCAATGTTTTTTCCTGTGTTTCTAGCTTGTAAAATGACAAAGCTATGATCTTAATCCTCACAAGCATTTTTGTACAGGTTTCTACCATGAAACTAGAGACTAATAGCGGTCAGGTTCTAGATATGTTACATGAGACATAATGAGTCATGAGCCATAATTAGTAGTTCTTAATTTGCCAAATATAATCTGCCTTTCCTTGTTTCTTTGCTCTATTAGTTAGTTATACTATTAGTTATCATATGTTAGTATTAGTTTTACGCCCCAGTCTAGGGGAGCCAAGACGCAACATAAAAGAGTGACAAAAAAACAAACTTTGTCTCCAAATCAACAAATATTCTACGACCAAACCCAGGTTCAATAGTAAACAATCAATTTATTGGTATCAACAAAAAGAGACCTGATGTACAGGTAAAAAAAGGGCCACAGCCAAAACAAAACAAAATAGTGCTAACTATATACAGTGTTACAAACGACCAACCAAAACCTGAAGAAGATCCAAAACCCACCACCACAAACCACACTACCAAAACTAATTCTACCACAATACACAACCGAGATCTGGGGACAAAGTTCTTTTAGTTCAAAACGCCAGAAACATAGGAGCCACTGCTGTCAAGCCGAGTCCCCCGGCGAATGAGAAATCCCTGGTTTAAGAGAGCTGGATGCTGCAGCAGGGACCAATCGGAGAGCGACACCACTTGGTTTATGGAGGAGGGCAGGACCAGCACAGCTGCTCAAAAAAAAAGAAGAGCACACACTCACACACAAAAACATGAACCGGACAAAAAGACGCCACAGGACCACACAGGAACAAACACATAGCACAATACGGCCAGGGCCGTAACAATTAGTATTGAAGAATATTCCTATTAATCAACGAAATGTGTATGTTTGTGTCAACATACATGTTGTAAACAATGTCGATGTATGATTGGAAATTAATCATTTAAACTCTGTGATTGACCAGAGCAAGCAGATGAGATGAGATGAGATGAAGCAGATGAGTCCATTGCAACGTTTAGTTAATGTTTTTCTTTTATAGGATGACATAACAGCGTTCACTTGTAAATCATTCTAAAGCACGAAGTGCCATAGGGTATATTCCCTGCAGCCTGCGGCAAACACTTACTTCACTTCCTCTGCACTTTAGTTTTTCTTTAGTTTTTGAATTTGTCTTAGTGCCATTTAGTTATTTTTCCAGTCTTGTAACTTCAGTTTTTGTTTGCCACGCTAAATTGCATAACTTTTTCAAAGTTAAAGCTGAACTCTGCTTTTCTTTAACTGTTAAGGCAATCACATAATAAAATTTTTGTAGATATTTTTGGGGTGAGCCCTATGTTCCCACAGCCCTGTGTTCCCACATTTCTAGGAAATTTTCAAAATTAGGTCTTGTGTTCCCACATTTCCTTCAATTTAAGCCCTATCCTCCCACAAGATTTTCTGGAAGCACTAGCAGTAAATAAATGAATCAATGAAGGAGTAATTTTATTTTGAACAGAAGCAGCAGAAATCATCACAATGAAAATCATTACAAGACAATATAAAATAGGCTGATCGAAAAGGGTTTCGGCTGAAGCAGAGCTTCGAGATGCTGAACCCTTGTTTTTATTTCCTTAAGTTAGACAAACAAAACCAGATAAGTACAAATACGCATATGGTATACACATGTAATACAATCACATGCTACATATATACATATACATACTACATACACATACATACAGTCATGGATGAAAGTATTGGCACCCCTCTGGAAGTGTTGGTTGTCTAGCAAAAGTCGCACACTTTTGGAGGTTTTTTGATAAAATAACCAAACCAGGATCATTTCAATAACGTAACACAACTAAAACAACAATTGGTATCCCCAAATTCAACACAAAATACCACCCATCTGTCTAGGCCAAATAGCCGCTTTTCTTCTGTTATCGACGCCAAAGGACTAGCCCCTGAAACATCTCTCTCTGTCCAATATTGGCTCTCAACACTGCAGCTTGACTGGTTCTTCCTGTTGGACCACATTGCAGATTGGAGTGACCAGTGGCACCGGGGTCCATTTGGGTTCGGGACAGTCCATCATCAGAGCGCCGCTGGCACAGAAGTAGGCGTCCTCCACGACGCATTTGATGAGTGTTGGTGTCGTAGGCTATACAATCTTAATTCTTATTGGACTCGCTTAGTCATTAATTCAAGAAATTAACACTGCATTTGTGTCCTCATTCTCTTCAAAACTTCTTCTCACTATTGCCAAAATCATTCATCTTATTATCCTGCTATAGCTTCTTCACCTAGTTTTTTATATTACATCACATAATCCATAGTATTCATCATATCGTTCATTATTTAAATCCCTTCTCATTATTGTGCCAAATAAATAATACTTTTCACTCAAGTCGTTGTCAGACAGTGTCCTTTTGAGCTGGCAATAGATGATCACTGTATCAAGACCTTATGCTTCAGATGATGAGACTGATCTACCATTAATAAATCAATTATTATTAAATGAGCATTAAAAGAAAAGAATAAATAAAATCCTTCTGATCTGATGAAGGTTGGTGCCCTTTCTACATTAACAAGTGCAAACATTCCACCTATTGTTGTTTTATTTTTATTCAGACTCAAGAAGGGTTTCAAAAGAAGTCAGTAGAGGGCAGTATAACACATTCTCAAGTTTCTGTGTCAAATTACTGTTTCACAACACTCCCACTTAATTTTACACTGGCACACAAGCACTTAAGGAATTTTAACTAAAAACAGTATTCTATCTCCAAATAATGTCAAGATAATAAATCCTTTCAACTCAAAACTTGCAAGAGTTTTTTTTTCTTACTCCCCCCCCCCCTTTTTTTTTTTTTTTTTTTTACCTTGCTTACAGTTATAACATAACATATTGAACAATAAACAGTAGTAAGCATTTTAAGCATACTTAAACATGGCAAAGTCCAATCTCTCTCTTAAGATACTCAAACTTCTGTTTTGTCAGTGGCTTTGTCAAGATATCTGCTTTCATATCCACTGTTGGACAATACTGCACTTGTATTTGTCTGTTCTGCACACATTCACGAATGTAATGGTAGCGAATGTCTATGTGCTTGGTCCTTGAATGATTGTCCTCCAGGATCACTGTTGGTGAATCACTCATTCCAAGATCACTCAGTAATCGCCTCAGCTAGGTACTTTCTTGAGCTACTTGGCTGAGTGTGACATACTCTGCTTCTGGTGTTGAAAGTGCAACAGTTGCCTGTTTCTTGCTGAGCCAGCTCACTGCTCCTCCACTCAGTAAGAATACATCAGACCTTCACATTTGCATCTGCTGGTGTCGCAATGGGATTCCATACTTCTGAGAATGGTTTCAATGTAATGCTTCTGATGAAGAAGGACACAGTTGTTTGCTTTGTCTTGGACAACAGAGATGCCCAGGATATAGGACAACTCACCCATGTCCTTCATCTTGTAGTGCTTCTTCAGAGCTTCTTTCAACTCATCCATGCTTTCCCTTGATTCTGTGATCAAAATCAGATCATCAACATACACCACTAGTATCTCCAGCTCCTGTCGAGATCTCACAAACACACATGGATCTGATGTGCTCTGTGTAAAGCCAATGTCCTTCATGAACGCTGTGAAAGACTTGCTCCAGCAGCGAGGAGACTGCTTCAGTCCATATATTGACATATTCAGTTTGCACACTAGATGTTCCTGTCCTGGTTTAACGTATCCTTCTGGTTGCTCCATGTAGATTTCCTCTTCCAGGTGTCCATTTAGGAATGCAGTTACTACATCCATCTGGTGTACATGTTGGTTATTTTGGACAGCAAAGGCCAACAATGTACGAACTGAGTCAAACTGTACCACAGGTGAAAAGGTCTCATCATAGTCAGCACCATACATCTGTGAATAGCCTTTAGCGACAAGCCTGCACTTGTGTCTCTCCACTCGTCCATCACTGTGATGCTTGACTTTGAACACTCACCTTGATCCTATGGCCTTGCGATCCTTTGGTAAATCCACTAAGTCCCATGTCTCATTTTCCAGCAGCGACTCATATTCCAAGTTAGCCGCTTCCTGCCATTCCTTTGCATTAGGACTCATCAATGCTTCTTTCAGTGTGCTTGGCTTTGTGACACAACACATATTAGCATAATGATCAGCAGTGACCATGTCAGAAAACTCATCATATCCATACCTCTTTGGAGGTTTTCTGACTCTGCCACTTTCTCAGGCAGGTGTGTTGACAGTGGTCTCGTCAGCTGGTGTTCTCCTTTCATCTGTGTTGATGGTTACTTGATTCTCTGAACAGGACTCCATTTCCTGTTTCCAACCAAAGTCTGATTCATTGAAGATGACATCATGACGAATGAGAATCCTCCTCTTTTCTTCATCCCACAGACGGTAGCCCTTGGCATTGTTTGCATAGCCCATGAAATGAAGCTTCACAGCTCTCTCGTCCAGTTTTCTTCTCTGTGTGTCTGGGACATGAGCATAAGCAACACAACCAAACACTCTGATGTGACTCATGTCTGGCCTTTTGCCACACCATTTCTGGTAGGGTGCCTTTTTTTTTTTTTTTTTTTCAAAACACATGTGGGCAACCTGTTCTGTATGTAAGCTGCCGTTGCTATGGCCTCTGCCCAGTAGATCTTTGGCAACTTAGCATGAGATAGCATACTTCTTGCTGTTTCAATCAGTGTTCGATTTTTTCTTTCCGCAACACCATTTTGCTGAGGTGTGTGGGGTACAGTCATCTCATGGTGGATACCTTGAGCCTTCAAGTATTCTTGAAATTCACTTGATGTGTATTCCCCACCATTATCTGTTCTCAGTCTTGTGACTCTCTGCCCACACTCATTTGAGAATGTCTTCTCAAATTCTTTGAATTTGCTAAGGACTTCACTCTTCTGTTTCAGGAAGTAAACCTTGCAGCATCTTGAATAATCATCAATAAAAGTCACAAAGTACTTTGCTCCACCTATAGATTCAGTCTGCATGGGACCACAGACATCACTATGGATCAGCTGCAACTTACGTTTGGAGCGAATGTCTCCCACTGGCTTGTGTGGTTTTCTAGACAGCTTGCCCTCCACACACGCTTCACAGAAGGGGGTTTCTTTCTCTGCTGTAAAATCCACTCCAGTTACCAGATTTTTGAGTTCCTTCAACTTGCTGGTGTGACCCAAACTCTGATGCCACAGGCTGGCTGCTACTGTTGCACTTGATGCACCATGACAAACAGGTGAACTTCCCTCGACGTCCAGCTGATACAATCCATCAGATCTCTGTGTTCCCATCCCTAGAAGAAATCCATTTTTTCCACAAATGTAGCAGTGAGACTTCTTGAACTGCACTGTATTTCCTTTTCCGGTAGCAGCTCCCACTGAGAAAAGATTCCTGGATAACTTGGAAACATAAAGTACATCATACATTGGGACAGTTTTTACACCGCTGGATTTGAATGTCATTCCCAGTTTGATGTTTCCAAGTCCTAGGGCTTTCACTGCCCTGCTGTCAACAAGTTTCACAGACTGTGGCTCTGGAAACTGCTGGTAGACTTGAAGATGTTCTTTGTGACAAGTCATGTGCTTTGATGCTCCAGAGTCAATCAACCACTCAGCCTGTTATGACATCTCATCCTGGTTCGTCTCTTTAGCTACAAAAGCACTCTCAGATGAGTCTTCATCTTCACACATCATGCTTTTGGCCTTGTGGGTTTTATTTTTCTTTTTTCTGCTTGGACAGTCACATTTTATATGACCTTCTTTCCCACACTTGTAACATCTGAATGAGCTGGGTCTATCACCTCCAACTGCCTTTAAATTAGGCTGCATATCTCCACAGACTGTGTTAACATCGCCGATGCCCCACCAGATGCAGCACCATCATGATCAGCTTGCAAACGCTTTTGCTCTTCATTTATTAATGCTTGCTGAACAAACTGCAGTGTTAAATTGTCCATCTTTGTCTCCAGTGCAGTGACAAATTGTAGCATAGCTTGATGGTAAACTGCCCAGGAGTGTTACAATCTGGTCTTCCTCCTCAATAACAGCACCGATTGCTCCAAGCTGATCAGTAAGTTCCTTCATTCGCTTTAAATGATCAGTTAAGATTTCTCCCTTCATTTCACATCTGAAGTACTTTTTCTTTAGGAACAGTTTATTTGCAAGAGTATCTCTCTCAAAATGTCCTTTCAGCATGTTCCACGCCTCTTTTGGGGTCTGATAGCTTGTAATCAGGTACAACTGGGGGGGTACTTACATTCATCACCAAGATGGAAAATGCTTTTTCTCTCAGTCTCTCAAATTCTGCTTGTGCGTTAGCATTAGCATCTGCTGCTACCACCTCCATTTCCATTACCATGCTCCACAGTCCTTTGGCTTTCAGCAAGTGCTCCATCTGAAATTTCCATGTTCTCTGGTCCTCTCAGCTTGTCAATAAACAGCTTATCTTCCATTGTGAATCCCACAACACTGTTTATATTCCACAAAACTCCCTGTAACACAGCTTTTTAGCGACGCTCTGGGCCCATAACCTATTGTTTTTTTATTTTTATTCAGACTCAAGAAGGATTTCAAAAGAAGCCAGTAGAGGGCAGTATAACACATTCTCAAGTTTCTGTGTCAAATTACTGTTTCACAACAAAACCCAAAGGTTTAATTCCCCTACACACCGCATCTTCCTGTCACACATTTCATTCCCTAACCTCACCAAGATGACTAACACAGTGATCTGCTATCTTGCCATGTTAATATTGTTTAAACTTTTTTTTTATTATTATTATTATCTTTATTTATCTCTCTCTCTCACACACACATTTTTCATACTTTGTGAATGCAGTTCAACAAGGGGAAAAATATTCATATGTATATATATTGTATATGTGGGTGTATATAAGTATGTATGTACATATATGTGTAAGTCCATATGTATGTATGTGGTTTTGAATAGTGAGGCTGCTAACGTTTTAAGTACAACTACACTGGAACAATAATGAAAAACACCGGAAAATATGATGTTTAAATTAGATTCATGTATGAGTTGAGTGAGCCTGAGTAATCACAGCCCATAAGTTTGTAAGATTGCAAATAGCAAAAGTAGAGAATAAAGGCTTGCTGGGGCATGCCTCAAAATGCTGACTGTTTTAAAAAAAAGCGAGGTAGTTGGCAGTCTGCCACAGTTAGATCTGAAAAACGGTGACTGAAATTCCATAAGGCAAGGTAGTTGGCAATCTACCACAGTTAGATCAGAAAAACAACCTAAAGTCCCAAGAAAAAACTAATGGTGGCACAGCTTCTTAGACACCTTACTTTTCTTACCCACGGAAGTAAAAGACCCTTGAAAGATAAAAATCCATGAGCCACCCGACCTGCCACCATAAAAGCAGGACAGCAAGTGAACATTGTCAGGACATATAATCTTCCAAGTCAGCTAGAGATGACTTGGAAAACAAGTGCTGCGGGGGTTGTGGACAAAAAAAAAAGAACATTGCAACCATCCCACTGGGCCCATTGTTTGGAATACCAGAAGGACACAGAATAGAAGGACAAAATAGGGAGCTCCTAAATCCATGGCTGAGTATCACTGTTGTCACAAGAAGAGTTAAGTGGGAAATAGGCAAGTGGGGCTATATTACTAGGCACCCTCAGAGAGGTTGCAAAACGTTCGCACAAGAGGCGGAAAACTTAAGCCAGGAGTGACTGCAGAGAAAATAATAGCACTGATAAGGTAATAAGAAACAGACAGGGAGGCAGAAATACCCAGAGGTGCCCAGCAAGGCTAGATGGGGGCCAAATTAGGATCAAAAGGAGCAATGGAACAATAGAGAGACAACTCCGGCTTAATAAAAAAGCATTAATAAAAAGAGTTAGTAAAAAAATGCCACCCAGATCACAAAAAGCAAATTCAGCAGTGTTTGACAAAATTGTATGTTAGAACTGCAAGAAGCCAACAGTGGCCTCAAAAGGCATCTTCAAAATGACATGTTGCAATGAAATGGAAGCTAGCATAAGATTCTCAAGGCCAAAGACACTAGTGACAAAAGAGAAGGCAAGAGAACCAGAGAAAGAGAAGTGTTAAGGTGCAGCAGCAGAAAATCTGTGACTATGCCCTTAAAACAGCACCACTGCAGCCATTGATCAAAACTGCAGGACAATCCAACAATGAAGCTGAAGGGGCTTTTCAGGAAGGATGGAGGAGGAGGAGGATGTGCAGACCTTTCCAGCACTAGGAAATTCAGACTTTTCAAAACCATTTCAACTGTACGTTGCTGAGAGATTGAGGTATGCATGTGCAGTGCTGATGCAAGATTCCCCGACAGGAAAACAACCATTAGCTTATTGCATCATCAAGCTAGATAATGTCGAGGCAGGGTTGCCACCCTGTTACCTGAGATTGGCAGCAGCTGTGTTTGCAGATCATCCCAGTCCCAAAGAGACCAAAACCTAAGGAGCTCAATGACTTCAGGCCAGTCTCCCTGACATCACACGTGATGAAGACCATGGAGTGGCTGCTGCCACACCACCTGAGGAAACAGGTGTGCCAAGCCCTCGACACTCTGCAGTTTTTACCAGGAGGAGGTGGGAGTGGAGGGCGCCATTGTCTACTTGCTGCACCAATCCCTCTCTCACCTGGACAGGGGCAGCAGTGTGGTCAGGGTTACATTTTTGGACTTCTCCAGTGCCTTCAACACCATCCAGCACTGGAGAAGTCCAAGAATGTCTGGATAATAGACTACAGGCAGACCTCAGTATGTGAGACTGGGGAACTGCAGGTCTGACACCGTGGTTTGCAGCACAGGAGCACCGCAGGGGACCGTGCTCTCTCCTGTCCTGTTCACCCTGTACACATCAGACTTCCAATACAACTCAGAGTCCTTCCACATGCAGAAGTTTGCAGACGACACTGATGACACGATCGTGGGCTGTATCAGGAGGAGGAGTACAGGACACTGATCCAGGACTTTGTCACATGGTGCGACTCCAACCACCTGAACCTCAACACTGTTTAACATTAATGTCAACATTCCTCAACGTTGTGACTGGAATCTGTACAACATCTGTGCACCTTAACTTGCATTCTGTTTGCACTGGACATTCAAACTCTGGACATCTCATTTAAACTCATGTAAACACTGGACATTTCTACTTTTAATTCTGTTTGCACTGGACATTTGGACATTTTTACTTTTAACTTTTAATTCTTTGGTTGCTGTGCTTTAGATTATTTATTTCATGCCTTTTACTTAAAGTTTGTGGAATATGCTGTAACTTGAATTTCCCTTGGGGATCTATCTATCTATCTATCTATCTATCTATCTATCTATCTGGGAAATACTATTGCACCTGAGAAAATACTATTGCACTTGAGAAATACTAGGTCTCTATGTATGTGTTGGTTATAAGGTTCAGACTGGAGCCACACAAACCACAAGGATGCAGAATTGCCTGGACTTAATACTTGTTTATTATGATTTTAATGCTTGGGTTGAGAGGTGGTGTCACCGAGCCATGGTTCTATAGGAATAAAGGAAAGAAAGGAAACAAGTAACTCATGCCTGCTACATATAACTAAAGTACCATTAAATTAGAATACAATCCATCTTATAAATTCGTGATCCATAAACAGATCAAACCAAACGATTAGGCATGTTACAATTCTTAACTTACTTAAACTTAATGCATTAAAATAGGTCTGGATGGGGGTCACGTGATGCCGTCACCCTGAGCAGTCAACTGCTGCTGAGCTCCCGCTGCTAATGAGCTATATTTGTCTTTTAACGCTACCTTAAAAATAATAACCGCAAAGAAACTTGCATATTAGCTCCCAGACAACATGCCAAACACAAAAGCCTCCAAAGCCGCGGCAAACACGCCTGTTGAGGACCCAGATTCGAAGAAGACCGCGGCAGCTAGCAAGGATGCTATGCGTGCTGTGGACAACGAAGCCCTCGCTATGGAGATTTCACAACATGTCGCTGAGAAAATATCTGCGTTGATGGAGAAGAGGTTTGAGGATCTCTCAGCCACTTTGGACAATATTACTACACGCTTGGAGTCCAATACTAAACGCATTACCGAAGTTGAGAGCCGCGTTTCGGAGGGAGAAGATAACATGGCGACCATGGAGTCCAAGTTGAAGAGCCTGGAGACTAAAGTCCGCACTTTGGCGGAGAAGAGCCTTGATATAGAGGGACGCAGTCGCAGGGAAAATATTTTAATCTTCAACCTCAAAGAAAATACGGAGGGCCGACAGCCGATTACATTTTTTGAGAAGTGGCTGCCTACACTGCTGAACTTGGAGACCAAGTGCGGCATCATTAAAATTGACCGTGCACACAGATCCCTCGGCCAGTCGCAGTCCAACCGGCCCCGCGCAGTGATCATCAAGCTGCACAACCCGAGGGACAAGATGAGGATCCTGGCTGCTGCGAGGGAGAAAGGTACGCTGACGCATGATGGACAGACCATCTTCATTTGGCAGGACCTAGCGAGCGGAGTTAAGGAGATGAGACGCGCATTTAACGGAGTGTGCCAGCGACTTATTGAGATGAACATACATTTCTCTATGCGCTTCCCCGCTACCCTGTGCTTCACTCACGGAGGGAAAAATCACTCTTTCCACTCACCAAAGGACGCACTTGCCTACATGGACGATCTGAGCTGAACTGGAGGTGATGTAAAAATACATGTGTCCTGCCAGTTATAGATATGTATCTTCAATAAGTTTGTTATAGTAAGTTAAATTAGTTGCAGGTGTTTTTCTCACTTTACAAGTTATTATACCTAATGTTGTTGAATAGCTGGTGTTAAGCTGGTTGCTAAAACAGAAATATATTATTTTATACGGTTGTTATATGACTGTGAGCTCATGGTAAGCGGGGGAGCAGAGAGGTTTTTCTTTTTTCTTTTCTCTCTCCCTCAGTGATGGTTTTGCTCAGCTCCGTGGGCCCCGTTCAGTGGCTTCGGGACAGAGGGTGGGGGGAGGGCTGGGGAGGGGGGGTGTTTTGGGGATTTTGTTACTGGGTGTGTGTTGGGGTTTCATCGTTTGGGGATGAATATTTTGTTCATGATGTTCTGCCGTCTTTATTTACTCTCGCCAACATACATTTGATGCCATCTGGGAAATCTCCCACGAAGCTGTCCACATCTCCACCTGCAGGGGCGCTGAGCTCCTCTGCCCTGCTGCAGGGCCCTCTGCTTGATTACACATTCTATTTACTATATCTGTTTTGCTATGAGTAATCTTAAAATAGTCTCCCTTAATGTTAAGGGATTTAATAACGCTGTTAAAAGACAAAAGATCCTTACATTCCTGAAAAAGGAAAAAACACAAATAGCCCTACTGTCTGAGACTCACTTAAATGATTTGGAACATCTCAAACTGAGGCGATCCTGGGTGGGCCAGGTGTTTTACTCATCCTATAACACAAACAGCAGAGGATGGATACTAATCCATCGTTGTCTCCCATTTACTTTAGAGAAAACTATAAAGGATAATAATGGTCGCTACATCTTAATCTCAGGTTATCTTTATGGGGAACAGATCCTTATTGGTTGCATATATGGCCCAAATTCATACTACTCCGCCTTTTTTCCTAAGCTCCTATCTGAAGTCACATCACTATCCACACCTTATGTCGTGTTGGGGGGCGACTTCAACTGTGTCCCTGACCCAGGCCTCGACCAGTCCCCACCAAAACCTGGCCCATTCCCTCAAAAGAGTCTCAGACTGAAAGAGTTTTGCCATGATTTAGAGCTGTATGACACATGGAGAGTGACCAATCCCAGGGGGAGAGATTACACCTTCTTCTCCAGTCCCCATCAGACGTTCTCGAGAATTGATTTTTTCCTGACATCCAGGGTGGTCTTGGATAGGGTGGAAGAGTGCTCAATTGGCATATGCTCATTGTCTGACCACTCTCATGTGAGTTTAAGTATCAACCCTCCTTACGCTGATCCAGCCTCTCGCCACTGGAGGATGAACCCTTCTCTACTGAGCAGTCCGTCATTTATTGACTATATTACTGAACAGTGGAATATTTTTATTGCCGCTAATAAGACTCCTGATGTCAGCCCATCTTTACTGTGGGAAACAGCTAAAGCCTATCTTAGGGGATGTATTATATCATATACCACAGTTCAGAAAAAAGCTGCTTTGAAGGAACAACTTAGCTTGGAAAATATAATACAGCAGATGGAGGCACAATTTAAAAATGCACCCTCTAAATTTTTGTCTAAGAAATTAGAGGCAGCCCGCTCAGCCCTTAATCAGCTTTTAACTAAAAAGGCTGAGTCAGCCATTTTCTTTGCAAAGCATAGGCTTTATGAATCGGGAAACAAACCTGGCCGCCTCTTAGCAAGGTTGGCGAAAGGTAGAACAGAGTCAAACACAATATCCTCACTGTTGGATGACAAACAGACTAGACACCACAAAACCAGTGACATCAATAAAATAATGATGCAATTTTATCAGAAGCTTTATTCATCTGAATGTGAGCTTTCTGGGGGGAGGAGAAAAGAGTTCCTCGATAGAGTCTCCTTCCCATCCCTGTCAGAAGAACAAAGAGAAAACCTGACTGCACCAGTGACTGAGAGGGAGGTCCATGCGGCTATAGTGTCCCTGAGGGGTGGAAAGGCACCGGGGCCTGATGGGTTCTGTCCAGAGTTCTATAAGAAATTGAATCACCTGCTCGTTAGACCACTTACGGACATGTATCTGGACTCCTTTGAGACTGGTCGCCTCCCCCCAACACTTAACATAGCAAATATCACTCTTATCCTTAAGAAAGATAAGCCACCTGATGTCTGTGGCTCATCCAGGCCTATTAGCCTTATCAACGTGGATAATAAGCTACTATCAAAATTGCTCGCAGCAAGATTAGAAAAGCTCCTGCCTTTCTTAATAAATACTGATCAAACCGGATTTATACAGGGCAGGTTATCTGTCACAAATGTGCGAAGACTGTTGAATGTCATACAGTACTCAAAAAAGACAAACCATGGAGCACTCGCCGTATCTTTAGACGCTGAAAAGGCGTTCGATAGGGTGGAATGGAAGTATTTATTCGATGCTCTTGAGAGGTATGGGCTGGGGGGCGATTTTCTTAAATGGATTAAGGTGCTTTACAGCTCCCCACAGGCCTGTGTTGTCACTGGTGGCATGCAATCATCACCTTTTCCACTGCATAGAGGGACGAGACAGGGCTGCCCCCTGTCCCCGCTACTCTTCGCGCTAGCAGTCGAACCCCTAGCGGAGGCTATAAGACAACATAAGGACGTACATGGGGTGACAATGGGAGGGAAAACCCATAAAATAGCCCTGTACGCCGACGACATCCTGCTATTTTTGACTAAACCAGATTTATCTATACCAGCTATTCTCTCTATCATTCAGGACTTCGGCTCATTCTCAGGTTACAAGATTAATTATGGAAAATCTGAGGCTATGCCATTAGGCTCTACCGATCTGGCTTCACTCACCAACTCCCCCTTTAAATTGTCCCCTACAGGCTTCACTTACCTTGGGATAAAAGTCTCACCTGATCTGACTGAGCTGTGGAAGCTTAATTTCTCTCCTATAGTAGCTACAATAAAGAGGGACTTAGACAGATGGCATGACCTCCCGTTATCCTTTATGGGGCGCATTAGTTTAATTAAAATGAATATATTGCCTAGGTTATTATATCCCCCACAAATGTTACCCTTATGGATCTCCAAAAAGGTTGCTTTTGATATAGAGAGGGCATTCTCTAAATTCATATGGCATGGCAAAAGACCCAGACAGAAAATTAAAATCTTACAGTTACCCTCAGATGAAGGTGGCCTTGGCCTACCAAACATAACCTATTATAACTGGGCATGCCACGCTCGCTTCTTGTGGGAGTGGCTGCATGCTCATCTGGACTCCAAGCCCTGTCTATAAGACATAAGACGATAAGAAAAAGCTACACCGGGACATCAAGAGTAATCCAATTGTATACAACACAATTAGAGTGTGGGAGAAGATCTGTAAACACCTAGGCAGAGGGGGTTATGCCTCGTTTCTGACCCCTCTTACAAGAAATCAGGATTTTCCCCCGGGTCTCCATATTAGTATTTTTGACAGGTGGCACGATAATGGGGCACGTGTGATTGGAGACTTATATGACAATTTGATGTTAATGACTTTCCAACAACTGCAGTCCAAATTCAGCATCCCTAAAGAACATCACTTTGGCTTTCTTCAGATCAGACACTTTATTGGATCTAAGACCCTATCCCCTCCTGGTCTGGTCATATACAATGAGGTTGAGAGGTTCCTTATTTCACGAAAAGGTGTCACCGGTTTTATTTCTTGCTTCTATGCACTACTGTACTCTCTTAATACAGGCAATATCACAAGCGTTGCGCGGAAGTGGGAGAGAGATTTTGACACAGAATATATTGAGGATGACTGGCAGGAGGCCATTAAAGTTTTTAAATCCACCTTTACATGCAATAGATTGAGAGAAACACAGTACAAGATACTGCACCGTCTACACCTAACTCCATACAGATTAAATAAGATGGACCGTCAGATTTCTCCTCTATGTATTAAGTGTCTCAGAGAGTCTGGAACGTATTATCATTATTTCTGGCAATGCAAATTGATCAGAAGATTTTGGGGTACAACCTCTCAAGAACTGAGTGGCATCTTTCAGGTAAAGGTGGGGAAGGACCCTGGCTTTTTCATCCTCGGCCTACCTTCAAGGGAATTGACCATGACCCGCTTGAAGTTTAAATTATGTGACAAATTGTTATTACTGGCTAGAAAATGCATTTTAATTAACTGGATCAATGATAAACCACCTACTGCCACTTTGTGGTACAGGGAGATATTCCGGGTCCTCCCCCATGAAAGACTCAGTGCAGTCATGAGGGGTAATGAAAGGTCCTTTGATGAGATGTGGGCTCCTCTGCTGAACTACCTACCTGATACTTTGACTCAGTTAGTGATGAGGGGTCAGTTCTCATTACAGTGGTCATATTCACCTGAGAGAAATGCAAAAGTGCCTTCGATTTGAAACCTGCACACTGCAAAACCTTGTTTTTTTTGTTTTTTTGTTTTTTTTGTCTGTTTGTTTGTTTTGTTTTGTTTTGTTTGCCTGAAGTATTATTGCCCTGTGTGGGAAGCTGATGTGACTGTGACTGAACTGATGAGTGTTATGTGCATACTGTACGTGGAGCGATGTATACGGTGGGGGCCCTGTGTACGATGTGGGGGATGTATGTGGGACTGATGGCTTGAAGACTCACCTTTTAGGGTCAAATGGATGGCAATATCCTGTTTTATCATGTGTATTTCTGTCTGTCTTTGATCACTTTCTGTACCTCGGACGATGGCAGATTGTATTTTATGTCATATGCATATGTTGAAAATTAATAAAATTTGTTTAAAAAAAAAAAAATAGGTCTGGATGTACTTACAATGAACTGAGGTCAAATACGCATGGCAAGGTGAGCATCACCAGTACACACGCACACACAATCTGGAGACAAAGGGAAAAAAGGGGGAAGGCCTCTACTGGGCCTCTATTTGTAGAGTGGGAGGGACAGTGGGAGGTGCTCACATGCATCTCCTGCTCTGCTCTCCTGCAGACAGGAGTGCTCCGCCTTGGAGTTTGTGACAGCCGCCCCCGGATTTGTGCAGCAAATACGTTCATTCACTTCAATCAGTGATCTCAGGAAGTGGGATTAGTCTGGCAACAGGTCGTAAGTATTCTCGTCCTCGAATACTGACCTTGGCACTGCGAACCTTTCCATCTTTAATATGTACAGTTTATAAAAATACAGTTGTCACTGCAGATAATAAATAATGTTATTGCACAGATGAGAGAAATATTGTTATGATTCCTATACATTTGTTTTGTTTTGGTGTATTCTGGATGCTGTGTGTCATCCTGGGCACAAGGTGGTGTGTGTGTGTTCTGTTCTGTGTCTGCTCTTGTTAGAGGTTACAGGTCGGGAGGCGTGATTGGCCGGTGCCACTACTTAAGGGGGAGGTCGGCGGGCTGTCTCCCTCTCCTACTTCTCCTTCCACTACCAAGAGAGGGCCATATCAGAATGTGACGCTGCCGCTATCGTCGATGACTGAGACTGTGGGTTCACTGACAGTTATTGTTTGTTCTTGTAAATGATTCTAGCATTGTAATAGCGAGGTGAGCCGTCTAGTAGTAGTAGTAGTAGCATGTTAACCAGATATTTCTCCTGTTTTTGGTTAGGGAGGATTAGAGTTCTGTGATTTATTTTATTTTATTTTTGACAGGTAAGATGTGAGAAAATTTAAACCTTTTGTTTGTTATGTTGGCCATGCCCTCCCCAACGCCATTGCTACTTGTTTAAATGAATAAAAACCTTACTAGACTGCAGTGAAGTTGTGAACGGCCTTTATTGGGAGCTGGGAGGAAGAGAGGAGCTCTTTTGTGTTGTGTCCTGGTTCCCCTAGTCTGGGGCATAACATAAATTGGGGGCTCGTCCGGGAGGCCGATCTCTTTATCTGTCAGGTAAGTTTTTGGTACGTATTTTTGTAACCACTTTGTCCCGTACGTCTGTTTGACAATCTTTTGTTCCTGCAACATTATGGAGTTTAAAATTGATGAGTTTAAGGTTAATCCCACTTCAGCTCAATTAGATGCCTGTCGGGTGGTCGATTTAATGTTAATAGCTGCGTGGCTGGGTGTTGATGTGCCGCTGGCTGCGAGGAAGCCGAACTTGAGGGAGCTGATCGTTAAAGCTCTGCAGCAGAAGTGTTTGATTGGGGCTACAGGGGTTGGGGAGCGCGAGGAACTGCCACTGGGGGCGCGTCCTAAGGAGTTGTTGCCAACCACCACCTTACCATCAGCGGCTCCCTACCATACACCAGTTCCCACTGATCTGCCCACTGTGACTGGGATGACTGCGGAGGAGCTTCGGCTGACTTTCCACATAAAGGAAATGCAGGTGAGGAACCGGGAGTTGGAGGTAGAGTCCAAGTAGAGTCCATGCATCTTCAAGTTAAGATCCTAGAGCTGGAGTATCAGCCTAGGATGCCTCCCCACTCCCCTAATCTGCCAGTGTCTCCACATTCTCCCCGTGACAGTTTCGACGTAAGCCGGCACATCGCACTTGTGCAACCCTTTAGAGAAGCTTAAGTAGATTCATATTTCAATGCATTCGAGAAAATTGCGGCCACCCTAAATTGGCCAAAAGATGTGTGGTCTCTGCTTTTGCAGTGTAAACTGACAGGGAAAGCTCAGGAAGTGTGCGCTCTTTGTCAGTGAGAAAGGAGTACTTTTAGATAAGTGGTGCCAAGCCAGCAAAGTGACAGAATTTGCGCAGCTGTGAGAGCTCGTGCTCCTGGAGGAGTTCAAACAGTGTCTTCCGGAGCGTATTGTTATTTATTTAAATGAACAAAAAGTTGTGTCGCTTACTGAGGCTGCAGTGCTGCCTGACGAGTTTGCGCTAAGAGTGTTTTTGTGTCTCCTGTGCGTTGAGAGACTCCCGGATTTGAAAACAAGAAGCCTGTTCACCTCCCGGCGTAACACATCTGCCGCGGGCGAAAATCGTGTTTGTTTTTATTTTCGTGAGCCTGGCCACCTGTCATGCCCTGAAAAAGAAAGATCAAACAAAAAATGAAGAACCATCTGCTGTCGTGCTGATTCACTGTGGGCCTGCTCAAGAAGAGCATGTCACTCATCCAAAGTCCAAAGTTGTGGACGAGGACTCTAAACCATTTATTTTCTACGGGTTTTTGTCTGTGCCTGGAAATGAGGTGGACAGTGTTCCGATAACCATTCTGCACGATACATGTGCCAAATGTGCCAGACAGACTCTATAGCTTGTTGTGGGGTTCTGCCATTCTCTGACAAAACCTACTGTGGGACAGATTTCCTGGTGTGGGGGATTGGTTTGAACGTGTGCCCGTTCACTCTGTCAACCTCTCTTCTGCTTCAGTGACTGGCCCAGTATGTGTTGGGGTGCGCGCTGAGCTGCCTATATGAGTAGTGGATCTTATCCTAGGGAACGATCTGGCTGGAAGAAAAGTGTTTCCCATGGTTCCCGAGGTAACTTAAACTCTGACCACGGATGTAACTGTCTCTTCTCCACCCGATTCACCTCCTGTTTTTCCCTCATGCGTTGTCACATGTGCCCGCGCTCATAAGATGGGTGATTTAATAGACCTGTCTGACTCTTTTTTGAGCGTGCCAGACAACTCGGGCAGCCCCGCTTCAGGAGCGAAAGGTGTGAATAGAAGAGCCTGTGTCTGTCTGTGAACAAAGAGCAGTTTGTAGCAGCCCAACAATCTGATTGTTCTTTAGCAAAATGCATCTCTGCTGAGGAAGGTGTGTCACAAACTGTGTCTTACCTGTATGATGATGGTGTTTTGCTGCGTAAGTGGGTCCCGGGGCTGGGATGGCGTGTGACGTGGTGCGCCAAGTAGTTGTTCCCACTGAGTTTTGTTCTCAGGTCCTGGGCTTGGCCTATGATCACGCTCTGTCCGGTCACGTATCAATCAATCAATCAATCAATCAATCAATCAATCAATATCCTTTATTTAACCAGGTAAAAGACTCATTGAGATTAAAATCTCTTTTTCAAGAGTGACCTGGCCAAGAGGGCAGCGAAGACAAAGTTACAACAATACATACAACAACAACAGCAATCACACACTATAGTTAGAAACAGAAAGTACGTACAACATTGACACAAGAGCATGCGACAGGTCAAAATGATTTAAAATGTTTTGGACGTAAAACAATTTAGAAACAAGTACATTGCCCAATAGAAATGGCTTCTCTGTCCTTTCAAATGGACTGAAATTCCCCCAAAGTGATCAGTTTAGGTAGCCTCAGATCCTTCTGTAAGTCATTCCATGACCAGAGGGCAGCATATCTGAAGGCTTTTTTTTACCAAGATCTGTGTTGGCTCTAGGAACCAACATACGGAGGACGTCCAGTGAGCGAAGGCTGTACCGACCAGAATCTCTACACATATAAGAACACAAATAGGTGCACTGTTAACGATTGCTGTATATTTACGGTGAAATTCTACAGCCCACTCCCGTTTCTGTGGAATACGGCAACTTGCTGCAAGGAAAATTGCATTCTGGGAGCCTTGTGTGGACAACCCGCGCCGATATTTGAATCCACAGCAGAATGCTGTATGAATTGCAACGTCACAGCTGCTGACAGCCGTGTAGCCAATCCAGTCTCAAGGAACGCATTTCCCTCCTCCCCTTTGCTTCGGCGTTCAGTCTCCAACCTGGCTCTACCTCCGACAGAGACACTTCCTTGCGCGAATTAAGATTCAATTCAGGTAAGAACCAGACTAATGTTGATAACAGCCAGCATAAAGGCGAGCCTTATACTACGTTCATTCGGGAATGCAGGAAGCCGCTAGCCTTATGCTGGTTATTAGCATAAGGCTAGCGCGACTTCCCGCTTTATGCTAACGCTTTTACGCTCGCGACAGACTTTCTAGTGGCTTCGACGCTTCATTCACCAGAGCTCGAGACTGCGACCAAAATGGTCGCATATGCGACCTTTTTTTTCAGAGTTTGCGAGTAAGAATTTCATCTGGTCGCGTTCGTGCGAGCGCATCAGTTTTATTACTCCGTGGTGGTTGAAAGTCGTCCTTTTTTTTCCACTAGCTTAGTAAGCCGCCTCCACCTGCACTCTCTCCTGTTGAGACAGCGCCGTCGCGTGCACATAAGCCGTCGCGTACACGCGCAGCGCACAGAACTTCAAGACACCAAGACTAGCGTTTCGCTATTCTCAAAAATGAAGCGGTCTATTGCTGATTTTTTTTTTCCCCAAAAACTAAATAAGGAGAGAGAGGAGGAGACTGGTGGTTAGGTAGAGCCAGCAAAAGGTGCCGAATCAGACGACCTGTCGGGAGCAATGCATCACCCGAAACACTGAGCCCCTCCCAACTTTTTTTCAGCGGATGGATGAGAGTAATCGCTCAACAGAAGAGAACGAAATGGTCATTAAGTTTAACACTGCCTATAACATAGCGAAAGAGGAACTCCCGTTCACACAATTCAAATCCCAGATCGCACTGATGAAAAAAAACGGGCTGAATGTGAATCCAACCTATGGCAATGACAAGGCATGTGCCCAGTTCATAGGAAAATCATGTGCTGGTGCGACCAACTGAGAAAGTTGGTCGCACCAGTGCTATCAGTGGAAAAGTTAGTGTAGAGCCCTGTTCACGTCGACTAAGTTGCATCAGTAATGTCAACATAATATTTTAAACGATATGTTGTGAGCTAGTGAACCTATTATTTATTATTCGTGTCGCACCTTGCAGGTGAAGCATTCACCCCAGCACACCCCTGGGTTACAGTGCATGAAGATGAGACTGTGTATTGATACAACATATATACAGAATATAGGCGACAGGTTGACGTTTGGTCCTAAAGATGGCGCCGCGACTACTGTGTGACGTCACATGAAACCCATGGATAGCTTGTTTCAATGTATTTCAGTGGGGTTAGGTATCTTTGGATTTTGTCAGATCATTCATTAACATGTTCCTTTTTTCCCCAGGAAGTAATGCCTGTGGTGTTTTGAGTGACTGTAAGTACACACACACTGCAGTTCAGTGTTGTTCAATGTTATGTAAATGTCCTGTGATGTCGGTCAAGTTTTTATCCTCTGTGTTTGTGTCTTCCCACAGAGCACAGAACTTTTTCTGTGATAAGGAACCAAGCTCCTGTATTGGTTTTTCTTGAGTGCGTAAACATCTTGATTAATTGACAAGATTAAACATCTTACCAACATGTTCCACTGCCAGTTTTGTGCACATGTAAGCAATGATATTGCAGGATTTTTAAGGCACATAAAACTCCACAGAAACATTGCAAACTGTCTTTACAAATGTGGTTTTCCTGATTGTAAGAGTGCTTTCAAACAGGTTACGGTTTTGAAGTCCCATGTTTATAGACATCACAGACAGAAAGAAAAAGGACAAAGTGTGTGTTCTGACATAAGTTTAATATGTCATGTTGATTTTTGTGATGTCCAGTGTGATGGTTTGAGTAGTTTTTTCAGGCATTTGAAGACTCATATCACAGAGGGTGCAATGGTTACTTGCCCATTTAGATTGTGTGAGAAGACATTTACAGTGAAATCCACTTTTACATCACATTTGTCAAGAAGTCATAAAAGCTGCACTGAGGGGAATCTACTTGGTTCCATAATAGAGGCACCTGTTGTGAATCCAGGCAGCTCCCAACAGATCAATGAAAAGGACCAGCCCTCTGGTGGCTTATCTGGGTCTTTTCTTGATGATGCTGAAGAAATAGAGGTTTGCCCAGAGATTGCAGATGAAACCCTTTTCTTGCAAAATCTGTCACTGTTTTACCTGAAGTTGCAGGCAAAGTTTCTTCTGCCAGCCTCTGTCATTCAAATGATAATAGAAGATATTCAGGACATACATGATGTCAATCAGTCTCACTTGCTTTACAAACTCAATGAAAAGTTAGTGACTCTTGGGTTACCAGAAGCTGATGTTAAGAAAGTGATTGATGTGCTAAAAAATGAAGATCTATTTCGGGAAACCAATACTAATGCTTTGAAAACCGACCAGAGACGAAAAACTCTATTTAAGAAGAGCTTTAACTATGTAGAGCCAGTGCCCATATGTCTGGGACAAAATGAGTCTGGTAAAGAATGCTTTGCTCAATATGTTCCCATCAAAGACACTTTGGTTTCTCTTTTCCACTCTGAGTCAGTGAGGCAACAGCACGCACAAGTCCATGCCCGCGTCCAAAACAAAGACATCATTCAGGATGTTTGGGATGGTCGGACTGTTTCAGACAATCCATTGTTCAAAGCAGAGACCTCGTCATTAGGCTTAATCCTCTATCAGGATGCATTTGAAGTGGTGAATCCACTAGGATCTGGAAAGAGAAAACACAAAGTCCTTGGAGTCTATCTTAGCCTTGCAGATGTGTTGCCTCATAATCGCTCCAGGATTGATCAAATGCAACTTGTGCTCCTTTGTAGAGAGCAGGATTTCAAGTACTTTGGCCAAGAATTAGTCTTTGGCAGACTGGTCAATGACTTGAAGGACCTTGAGATCAACGGTGTTACAATGCCTGATGGTCAGGTGCGTAAAGGAACATTGTGTGCCATTTGCGGTGACAATCTTGGATCACACAACATTGGGGGATTTGTGGAAAATTTCAGCAGAAGTGTGCACTTTTGCAGATTCTGTGAAATTGATAGACAGACTTTTCAGTCAGAACCTCTTTCCAAAGCGCCGACCAGGACACCACAGTCTTACAATGAACATTTACAGAACAAAGATGATGAATCAAATGTACAATTTGGAATCAAATTTGACTCTCTCTTTAATGACCTCACTTACTTTCATGTTGCTCAGCCAGGCTTACCACCATGCCTCGGTCACGACCTTTTTGAGGGTGTTGTTTCTTATGACCTGGCGCTATACCTAAAACATCTCGTCACCAAGGAGAAGCACTTCAGCTATTTAGAGTTGAACAGAAGGATAAATAAATTCAAATACCTTGGTAATGATGCAAATGACAAACCTTGTGAGGTTAACCCTGGTAGTGAAAAGCTTAGTGGTCATGCTATACAGAACTGGTGTTTCCTTCGAGTTTTGCCTCTTTTAGTGGGAGACAGAATTGATTGCCCAGCTGAGAATGAGGTATGGCAACTGGTATTACAACTCCGCCAGATTGTTGAGCTCATTTGCGCTCCAGCCATAACCACAGGTCAGATAGCCTACTTGAGGGTCCTGATTGAGGAATATTTACATATTAGAATGTTGACCTTTCCTGACCAGCCACTAAAACCCAAGCATCACTATATCATGCACTATCCAGAACTCATAGTCTGCTGTGGGCCCCTCATCCGTCTCTGGACGCTCAGGTTTGAGAGCAAGCACACATATTTTAAACAGTGTGCAAGAAAGTTACATAACTTTAAAAACTTGTGCTTAACTCTTGCAGAAAGACATCAGCTCCTCCAAGCTTTCTTGGGTGCGGGGAGCCTCTTCCCACCAGACGTGGTAGTGGAAAGGGGGACTGTGTTTTATTCCGTTGATTACAATGATGAAATCAGAGAGTCAGTTGCCCATTTTGACTTTCATTCTGAAAACACAGTAATGGCACATAGCGTCACCGTGAAGGGTACATGTTACAAGAAAAACATGTTTGTCGCTATAGAAAGAGTAGATGAGGGTATTGTGTTTGGTAGAATCAAGATGATTCTTATTCATCAGGAATCCGCAGTGCATTTTATCACAGAGCGATGTCTATCAGTGTGCTTGCCTGATCAAGGTGTTTATTGTCTGGAATCCACAAAAAAATACCTCTGCATTAGTCAGGACAAGCTATTAGACTATTACCCTTTGCCAGAGTATTGCATGTGTGACTTACCTGTCGTGGTTCTTCACCACTCTTTCCCCTCACTAGAGTAATGTCCAGCGTAGAGGAGCAGATCAGGGGAGATGTTCTACAGATTTTGCCAAATCTTCCCAGGGAGACAGTGGACCAGTTGTTGAAGAGGCTAATAGAACACTGTGGTGTGGAAAGTACAGAGGATCTACAATATGTAAGAGAGGAGGACATCTCAGAATTGCTCAGGCCAATTCAGTGCAGGAAAATCCTCAGTGCTTGGAAATTAGGTAATGTGTCTAAGTACATGGACTCTTTGGAAGATGTTCATTAATGTCTCAGATCACTGACAGATCACTAAGATCAGACTAAAGGCTAGTTGCCATTAATTGAAGGGGACTTATCCTTGATAGAAAGCTTAATTGTTACGTGGCAGATAAAAACAAGTGGAAACAACAAATCATAGTGTACATGAAAATAAGTAGTCCAAAATGTGATACTGTGTGTGCAAAAAGATAATAGTCTAGCAAAAATAATGAAAATATAAGAAAAAAAAAACTGAGTATTAAGTAGGGAGGCCATGGTGTGGAATTTTCCCCACACAGTAATAAACTTTTGACAACACCGGTAGAGAGTATACTGACTAAACATATTAAATACATTTTTAAACAGTCACTGCAAGTCATAACCCATCGGCGCACTGCAGCTTTTTTAGTGTACTCGCTTTTGTTGCCAGTGGCTCTGAGTTATTTTCCAGGACAGTAAATTTGCCCTGTTACACTGTACACTGACCACTTCACATTGTTCCAAAGTGTCATTTCTTGTGTTTTCCCATGAAAGGACATACTAAAATATTAACAAATGTGACTGGTGTTGGACCGTGTACTTCAGGTGTGCCACTGTAGCTTAAAAAACATAGGCCAATTTCAATCAACTTTTTTTTATTATTTTTTTTTTAAGTCATTTGGGGTCACTTTTCTGACCACCCTTAATGGACATGTGTAACAAATTTGGTTCTTTTATCTGCTGCGTAACAATTTTGGACAAAATCCACCTACTATTATACAGTTGGTTAAGGTTTGAACAAGAACTACTTGGACTAGTACTAGTATATATCCTTAGATATGTTTTGGAGAGCCGGTTTGCCTCGTGATATTTTTATCCTATTGATATTTTGTGTACTTTTCTGTACTTAGTGCCTTGTATTTCAGAGCCAGAGGGCCACACTGCAAACCGTTCAGTCCTGTCATCGAGCCACGCCAATGACTCCAGCTCACTATCAAGCTCCTCAGCCTCAACCACCCCAAGACATTCCACCACATCAAGTTCCTCCACGAGATCTCTCGCATCCATCACCTGGTCAGAGACATTTGAGGTTCAGTGGGGCAATATGCCAGAAGGACTTCAATTGGCCCTTGAAAAGGAACAGAGACCACTCCCTGCTCATCGCCGGCAAATGATTCGAATTCTTGCTGATGAAATACGAAAGATTGAGGCCAACCCCACCAGAGCACAGTGTCAATCAATCTGTCGTAACATAGTCAGGCAGTATCCAAAGAGCTTTGAAGATATAGATACAGAAGGATCAGGTGTTAAGTACGCATCACTTCTGGCGCAGCTGAAAAGCCGCATAGAGCACCTGAATAGGGGCAACTACTTGGCACACCGCCGTTCTTCTAGAGCAGAAAGTGGCACACGAAAGAGAGGGTACACTGACATGTACGGCTGTACAAGTTGGCAACCAGATACAGCGCCTGGTGATACCCGTGAGCATCTTGAAGAAGAAAGGAACAGGATGGTGGAGCTCTTCTTACAAGAGGGTGTAGCCGGTGGAGAAAGAGGAGAAGTGAATCAACTGATGAAGTCAACGTACAGTCTGCAGCGTCACATGATAAATGCCACCCCAGCCCCTACCATTGGGGATTTGAAAAAAGCTTGGCCTTTTCTTTTCATTCCAAGCGGCATGCTGACACATTTCAAACTTCTGACGGAGAAAGATGCCCGCAGACAGCTGGAGCAGTCACTCGCTGAGTGGGGTGCACCACTTGTTGAGTTGTTGAAGCGGAAGGCAAGCAACAAAGATGTCCAGTCTGCCCTGCCAGGAGAGGGAGTTGATGTAGCCTCCTCCACTGTGCCACTTCTCTTGGCCCACTTCAAGGAGGACAAGGAAGGACTTCTCCTTCAAGCTGATGTAAGTTCCTTTCTCTTAAGTGCACCTGTCTTTTATTAATGCTTGTTGTGTGACATTGCTTGCATTGTCTGTGTGTATTTCTGCTTGTAGGTACTCAGTGATTATCAATAATTACTTCACCATGTTCATTTCTTAGGACATGCACAGCCAAGACACAGGCAATGGTCCAAAGACATGCGGATGCATGTGGCTGACATCTTGCATGTGTGTCATGCTTTTTTTAAGAGTCTGTTGCGTTTAAGTCCAGGTGAAATGGTTGTGGAATCCTAGGGCAGGACAGTTTTTGTTTTGAATGTAATTGGAACATTATCAAACGGGCAGGTCATCAAATTAGTCAAATCAGGTTGGGAAGATTTCTTTATTTTTTGACTTTTGTATCATGTTATTGTTTTGTTTATATCTGTAAGCTGATGAAATGGAATGGACTTTTCCTGTTCAGTAGGAAATGTGTCAGTTTGTGGGATTCCACAGCCATTTCTACTAGACTAGGTCAATGTTGTGAGCAAGGTAAGAATTCACAAATAATTGGGGTTTTTTTCTGCAGGCAGGTGCATCAGCTGCTGATGTCGAAGAGGCACTTATCCTGCCTGCCAGTCCTCGGTTGATACTGGTTGGTATGTGCTCTAAGTATATTGTATCAAATGCTACCAGTCATAACCATTAATCTTTCATTGTTCTTTATTGGAAATATATGAAATCCTAAATTATTTGTTTCAGGTGATACTCGGCACTGGATGCTGAGCATTGAGGGCCAGGTGGTGTGTGAGGGGACCACCTTTGTGTCTGGCCTTGCAGTGCTTTTTGCGTCATATTACAACTTTAACCTGCAGTACCAGGATGAGGCGGCTTGTACGCTGGAGTTCATTCAAAGGTCAGCAGCTCTCACACTTTCACCTACATACAAATAGTACTACTTCCATGTTGCCTGTTTCATGCATGACTCTCAGGAGATTCACCTGTGAATCCCGTGCCTTTTTAGTGGAGGCTCAATTGCATTTTCCTGAGAAGCCGCAATGTGCTCAAAGCATGCACTTGTGACACGCTCAATTGTACACGTATTTTGATATGTATGGAACTTCATAACACACACAATGTCAGAGGCAGTAGAGGATATCGGATTGCTAAGTGCATGTATTTATTTTGTGCATTTTTTTGTGTTTTCCATCTAAAAATTTCAGACGGTTCATCGATATAAATCCTGAGAGGGGTACGAGAGCCAAACAAGGAAAAGTGGTGTCAAAGAAGACTGGAAGAGAAGTGCAAAAGAAGCCACACAATGTCAATCCACACGTTGCCACACTTCTGCGCAAGCTTATGGATTACAAGTGGGACTTTGTAAATTAGTCAACACGTACCCCCTCTCACACACACACACATACACATAGGGAAGGAGGTGAGAGGGACAGAGGAGCAGGAAAGGGGAGAGAAAGAAGAAAGGGATGGTGGTGTGAGGAATGTTCAGTTCGTCTAAAACTGTTCTAATAGAATGTTTTATATTAAAAGGGGCGGAGGAGCAGGAAAATTGAGAGAAAGATATCTTCTAATAATATCTTAATATATTCTAATAGAATGTTTTATAGTAAAAGGGACAGAGCAGCAGGAAAAGGTGGAGTGGGAAGAGAGGGAGGAGAGGGACGGCAGTGTGAGGAATGTTTTGTTGGTCTTAATATGTTCTAATAGAATGTTTTATAGTAAAAGGGACAGAGCAGCAGGAAAAGGTGGAGTGGGAAGAGAGGGAGGAGAGGGACGGCAGTGTGAGGAATGTTTTGTTGGTCTAAATATGTCCCAGCTGAAATCCCTTTTTGCATTTGTTCTGAAATGCTAGAACATTGTCTGTTCAAAAAATGTTTGATCAGCCAAATAAAATGTTTTATACTAAATTGCATTTGCTCTGTTTTTAAGTAGCTAGATCAAATGTAGTGCTGCCATTAGATTGCTATATTGAAAGCGAAATACTGTGAATTAAATTTACAAGACAGGGCTGTAAATGGAAATGAAAATCACTGAATAGTAGTGTAATAAAAATTACAGCAATAGTAGATATCAATATGAAATTGCTGTAAATGGAAATAAAAATCACAGAAAAGTGCTGTAATTAAAATCACAGTAATAGGAGATATTAACATGAAATTGCTGTAAATAGAAATGAAAATCACAGAATAGTACTGTAATTAAAATTACAGTACTATTTTGTAAATGATATCTACAGTAATACTGCTGTAAATTTACAGCAATTAGCTGGCTACTCTGCTGCCAGTAAATGACTGTAAATTTACTGTTAAATTTTTTACAGTGTGGGAACCAGCCCGAGAAGAGATTTATATATAAAAACCATCCATCGAGAGAATCTGCGGACAGACAAAGATGGACAATTTGCCATTGCATACAAAGTGCAGTGGTGGACACGATTGCCACAACCAGTCACAAAATGTAAAGCACAGTGATATACAGTATCCAGTTTTTTCAAGTAAGTGTCAGGTGCATTCATAAAAAGTAAGTCTCCATAATCTAGAAAAGGAATGAAAGTGGTCAGGATGAAGTGTTTTCTAACTTGTAGGGAAAAACAGGACTTGTTTCTAAAGAAAAAGCCCAATTTGATTTTAAGTTTAGACACAAGTTTTTCTATGTGTGATTTAAAAGACAAGTTCTCATCAATAACAATTCCCAAGTACTTATATGTCGTGACCATTTCAAGCTCAACCCCATGAGCGGTTGATATTTTTGGAATGTTCAATGGCAGTCGTTTACCATTTGAGAAAAACATTACCTTAGAATTATCAGCATTTAGCACTAGTTTAAGCTGAGTCAGCTGGGATTGAACAACATTGAAAGCTGACTGCAAGAGCTCAAGGGTTTGCGCTACAGCAGGGGATGAACAATATATGACCGCATCATCTGCATAAATGCTGCTGTATGTATCAGAAAAACTTATAACAGAGTACTCCGCTACTTTTCTGGCCTGGATTAAAAAACAATGTTGCCAACTTCTGCCACTTCTGCCTGTTTGCCAGATGATGGGGAAACCAGACCAGGTAATTCCACCTGCTCCTTTACAGCCAATCCCAGTAATCAGTGAGCCGTTTGAGCATATCATAGTTGATTGTGTCGGTCCCCTGCCAAAAACAAAATCTTGTAACCAGTACATATTGACTATGATGTGCGCTGCTACACTCTTCGCCGAGGCCGTTCCATTACACACGCTGTGTGCCAAAGGAGTGGTGAAAGCTCTGGTCAAGTTTTTCTCCACTTTCGGACTGCCAAAGCACATTCAGTCTGATCAGGGATCCAATTTTTTGTCCACTGTGTTTTCCCAGGTTATGCATGAATTATCCGTTATCACGTTAAAGTCTATGTTGAGGAAATATTGTATTGAGTCAAATAAGGAGTGGGATGAGGGGTTGCCACTGCTCCTGTTTGCATATCGGGAAGTTACACAGGAATCTCTTGGATTCAGTCCGGCCGAGCTGGTTTTCGGTCATACGGTGCGGGGTCCATTGCGCTTGCTGCGAGAGGGGTGGCTCGCAGATAAACCAGGTCCTGCGCAGAACATCTTGGATTATGTGAGCTTGTTCAGGGAGAGGTTACACTCGGTGGCTGAGTTGGCCCGTAGTGCTCTCTCCAGCGTGCAGACCAAAATGAAGCAACAGTTTGATAAAAAAAAAGCTCTACAACGCTCTTTTTAGCCGGACGATCGGGTCCTGGCGTTGTTGCCTTTACTCGGTTCTGGTTTGCAGGCTAAGTTTAGCGGTCCCCACGAGGTGGAGAAAAAGTTAAGTGACACTGACTATGTGATCAAGACACCAGATAGAAAAAGCAAAGCCGTACTTTGTTCGCCACGCTTCCATGGTGGATGGGTCCCCTGTGTCTCCTGTAGCATGTGTCCTTCCTGTCTTGATTGCATATTGCCCCAAGGTGGATGGTTTGTGTGACCAGTCGGGAATGGTGCCGACTGCGCGGCTGGAGAACTGCAAGATTCTGGCGGGGTTGGAGAACTATTTGTCTCATCTGTGTGAACCAGCTCCAAGTGATGTGTGTTGTTTGATCCGCGAACATGTACAGCTGTTTGGTGATAAGCCTACCCAGACCACTGTTTTACAGCATGATGTTGACGTCGGTGGCCACCAACCGATTAAACAACATGCATATTGCATTAATCCCAGAGAGCTCGACCTCTTAAAGGGGTACTGGCAGGTGCCTCTTACGCCTCATGCATCTGAAATATCCGCGTTTGTCACACCAGATCACTTCCTTCAATATACAGTTATGCCCTTTGGTCTTAAAAATGCTCCCGCCACTTTCCAAAGACTGATAAACACGGTGCTCTCTGGTGTTAAGACTTGCGAGGCATACTTAGACGACATTGTGGTGTATTCACCCACCTGGGTCGAGCACCTGTGCACTTTGCGCGAAAGAAGTTCTTGGTTGCTTGAGGGGGGCTTCACTCACATTAAATCTGGCAAAGTGTGAGTTTGGTAAGTCTGTTGTCACATATCTGGGGAAACATGTGGGACAGGGACAGGTGCGCCCTCTGGGGGCTAAGGTGCAGGCCATCCTTGACTTTCCTGTGCCAGAGACTCGGGAGCAGCTCTGCCATTTTCTGGGCATGTGTGGCTACTACAGTGGTTTCTGCAAAAATTTTGCAAGTGTAGTTACACCGCTTACTGGAATGATGAGTCTATCCCGTCATTTTGTGTGGATGGATGCGTGTCAGGAATCATTTGATGCAGCCAAGGCATTGCTCTGTAGCACTCCGGTGTTGGCTTCACCTGACTTCGTTCAGCCTTTTAAGGTTAAGGTTGACGCCAGTGCCCTTGGTGCTGGTGCTGTCATGGTGCAGGAGGATGAGAAAGGTATTGATCACCTTGTGTGTTTTTTTTTCTAAAAAGTTTGATAACCACCAGGTGCATTACAGCACCATTGAAAAAGAAGCCCTGACATTACTGTGGGCCATGCAACATTTCGAGGTCTATGTTGGGTCAAGTTCCGTTCCAGTCCAGGTGTTCTCGGACCACAATCCCCTCGTGTTTTTGTCATGCATGCACAACCACAATAGCCACCTCATGCAGTGGTTGTTGTTGCTGGAGGATTTTAATGTGGAGGTGCACTATATAAAAGGAGCAGATAACATCATGGCCGATGTTTTATTGGGAGTTGGTATTTAGGTTTGGTGGTGTGACTGGGATCAAACATTTCTGAAGGGGGAGAAATGTTTGATCTTAGGTGGGGGGGTGTGATGATTCCTATTCATTTGTTTTGTTTTGGTGTATCCTGGATGCTGTGTGCCATCCTGGGCACAAGGTGGTGTGTGTGTGTTCTGTTCTGTCTGCCCTTGTTACAGGTTACAGGTCGGGAGGTGTGATTGGCCGGTGCCACTACTTAAGGAGGAGGTCTCCTACTTCTCCTTCCACTACCAAGAGAGGGCCATGTCAGAATGTGTCTCTGCCGCTGTGGTCGGTGGCTGAGCCTGCGCGTTCACTGACAGTTATTGTTTGTTCTTGTAAATAATTCTAGCATTGCAATAGCGAGGTGAGCCATCTAGTAGCAGTAGGAGGGGGGAAGCCGTTTATGTTAACTGGATTTTCCTCCTGTTTTTGGTTAGGGATGATTAGAGTATGGTGATTTATTTTATTTTATTTTTGACAAGTAAGATGTGGGGAAAATTGAAACCTTTTATTTGTTATGTTGGCCATGCCCTCCCCGATGCCATTGCTACTTGTTTAAATGAATAAAAACCTTACTAGACTGCAGTGAAGTTGTGAACGGCCTTTCTTGGGAGCTGGGAGGAAGAGGGGAGCCCTTTTGTGTTGTGTCCTGGTTCCCCTAGTCTGGGGCATAACAATAGAGCATATATAAGCCTTACAGTGATCTGGCTGCTGTAGCATGACATGGGGGGTAATGAATGTAGTCTGTGAAGTGGAGTGGAGAGGGGTTACGTGGTGTAAAGAGGGTGCTGTTGATGTGAGGGGTGCTGTGAGGGGTGCCCCTCCTGAATGTTCTATGACTGTCTTGCCATGCGAAATGAAATTCTTCCGAATTCGTGGAATGCCATTTCCTTTCAACTTTCAAGTTTGCTTTAATTTGGTTTGGGGGGGGGCAACAGAGTCAAGTGTCATACACAAGGAACCTGTAGCAGTATCAGCCAGATGGTCATTTTGGGAGGGACTAAAGTTAGCATAGGAGTCCTCTGTTGTACTGAGACGTGGCATTGATTTAAACACTGATCGGAGTACATCCTTAAATTCAGCTATAGCACTATCAGATAGGCATTTGGTGTACAAATAATGGCCGACATGTCTGGTAATAGGAATTCAAATTTATTAAATGATGGTCCGATAAAACAGGATTCTGTGAAGAGACTATTCAGTGTTCAGTTTCCATACAATATATCAGAACAAGGTTGAGAGTATGGTTAAAACAATGAATAGATCCATGTACATTCTTACAGAAGCCAAGTGAGTCTAATAATGACGCAGTACTAAGGCTACTTTATCCGTTTTTAGGACTAAACCTGATAGAAAACCAGGTGCATGGTACACTATAACAAATAAAATTGGCTGCAGTGTTTGCCAAGTTTCATGTGAAAGACTAAGAACAAGGCTTTTGAATGAGTTCTAATTGAGTTTAGGTTTTGCACTGATTAATGGGCTTGAGTCAAAAATGGCTCCAACTCCACCTCCTTGGCCACTGCCTCGAGGAATGAGTATTAATATGGCTTGGTGGAGTAGCTTCATTTAGACTAACATACTCTTTATGACAAAACCAGGTTTCAGTCAAATAAATCAGTACTATGGTCTGCTGTTAACTCATTTACTAGTACAATTTTGGAGGACAGAGATCTGATGTAAGTAGTCCACACTAATTCTTCTATCTTGTACTATAGCGGTGGTTGTTTTGATTTTTATTCAGTTTTTATGTTTAACTCTTCTTCTGTGTACTTTTGGTTTGCTTAGTTTACATGGTCGGGGTGGGTAGCCTTAATCCTGCGCTGAGCCTATTGCAACAAAATTTCATTCATCATACGCCTATTGTCTACCGAATAACAATAAAGTTTGTCTAAGTCTAACTGTTCTAATTGTTAAGATTTAGCATTTTAGATCTGGATTCAACTGGCTTAGTCTGGGAAACATGGAATGTGGAGTGGATTTTCATATTATCTGGGAGTTTTAACCGAACAGATGTGGGTGAAATAATCTTATCAATAGTGAATGGACCAATGTATTGAGGAGACAATGTGCTGGACTTAACCTGAAGAGGGACATTTTTGGAGGAGAGCCAAACCTTCTGCCCTGAGTGGTCCTCAGGCACCAGAGTCCAACGTTGATCAGCCATCTTCTTGTTGTGCTTGGCGGTGTGTAGTACACAGTAAAAAATGGGGTGTCAATATTTCAGTCAACCTATTTTAACCTAGATAGAGTGTTCACAACTATATGGAGAGTAAACCCACTCTAAGAGTAGAGTTAAAAGTCAGTGTAAAATTTTGCAGACATGCAGTGAAAAATTCAACTCTGCAGAGTGATGATTACGCGCCAGTCTGCGTAATGTCTTGACTGCTGGTTGCCGTCACATGCAGCGGGAGTTGTCTGGAGTGGTGCCACAGTCGGGTAAGTAACGTTATTATTCCTGTGTCCGCAACATCTTTTAGTAATAATAGTAGTAATAGTTTTTCAACTAAACACGGCTTTATAGTTTCATAGATGTCGACTGAGGACATGTTGTCAATCTATCTATCTCTCTGTTGGAAGACTGCAACAAGCAACTAACTTGCTAGCAGTTCGTAAGTTCGACATGTTATCATAAAGTTAAGATGCACGTGCAGTATGTAACATGTTAACTACGTATTTTTTCTGAGTGCCAGTGAGACTATACATGCTGCCTGCCTTATGGCAAAGTTATATCTTATTGTTTATTAGTATGCTAATTGTTAATAGCTAATAGCTAATAGCTAATTAGCTAGAAGCAAATACCACCACGGCATAGCGAGAATTGCCGTGGTTGCGCCCCCCAGTGTGGCCTCAATACCCGACGTCTCAACGGTCAGTTTGTCCCTTTTCTGAAGTGGCCAAAGTGGTGCCTAAAATTACACAGACAGTGGTGCTTCTTTACACAGCGCCACAGCCATTGCGCTGTGCACACCATACTGTTGCTCGCTCTGGCTGATGAATGAAGTAATATAAAGTTGTAAAGTGATGCTTATGCACAGCGAGACATGCTCATTCATAGAGTGACAAGAAGTGCTTCAGTATAGCGGACGTTTACAGCGGGTAGTGAGCTCCTGTAGTCTCTTCTCATGCTACTATAGCCGCTTCAGTAACTATGGGACATTTAGGGAACGTCGTAAATTGTATAGCATGAGCTCTCAAATCAGCGATTTATCTGATATCCCCCTGTTAACTTTGTGGAAAACTTAAGATGAAGAGGAACTGGACAACTTTGAGCATGCCATTTCCTAGTCAAATATAACTGAAGGACTTGGACTAAAATAGACATGTTTTAAGTCTTTCTGTTCTACGACCTATTGGAAGAATTTTGCCTTTGCCATAGACTATTAAATTTTGCCACAATGCCGTTTGACTTAAAAGTACACATTTTCTGCTAGGGTTAGCATACCCACCATACATACTTAGTTAACTGATAGCATGATAGATTTGTTCATCACAACTTAACTATATAAACTTTGCCTTGTTGTCCACAGTAATCAAGTGAATTGCAATCAGAGTGGATCAGTAGTTGGTAAGTAGGCTCAGGTTATGGAACAGAAGTTCCAGGTTACTCTTTGTTCAGCTGTTTTTCTTGGTTGTTATTTTTTCCCTATTCTTGTTTTAATAGAATATGCTGCTGCGTGTTTTGTTTGGAGGGGAGCAGAAGTATGTTAGGCTGTCTGACCTAACATTCGATGCCTTCATAAAAGAAGGTTAGTGAGTACATCAGGATAAAACAACATCACAACTTTTTACTTGGTTGAGACACCTAATTCATCATAAAACCATTCCTTCTGAATGATCTGAGTTGATAATTGTTTCTGCTATGCCTTAAAATGGATGGGAATGACCTATTGACTTAAGTTTCAACACAACAACATTTTGTGAAAACATGAGGCTTACTCTACTTAGCTGACATTTTAATTCTCATCAGAAGGAAATGGTCTTTCAAGCTTTGTTATGATTTCTGTGATACCCTTTTCCTTTTCCTTCCTTTACTTCAGTGTGCCTAAAATTTAACATAGCAGAAGGCAGACAGCCAGATATGAAGGTGCTAGACCAATCTGACACAGAAGTTGACAGAGAGGTCTTTGAAGAAATAGTGAAGGAGTCACCTGGAACCCTCCGAGTCATGTTGATCAATGAAGAACTTGGTAATCACTGACCATTCACATATATGTTCATGTTAAACTTAAAGGCTGGGATGGAGTAATAACAGTAACATTTAATATGCTTCTGTTTTGTTCATTTTCCCTAATGCACAGATGCTTCTCTATCATCATCATCATCATGCTCAGTAACATCTGACGATACTATCATTCTGAACTTCACGATGTGTGACCCTCCTGAAGAAGCAGCTGGTGCCGAAGGAAGTGAACCTGAACCTAAAAGGCCATGCCACATAAACAATGAGGCAAAAGCGGTGGGTAGTGGACATTGTTGTTAAGTCTAATCTGGATTTTGTTCCATTTAATGGTGTGTTTTTAGAAGTGTTTTTAAAGTGTTTTTATGTTATCATTTTCCAGTCGTACATATGGTTTACAAATTTCTGACTGCATGTTTTTTTTCCATTTAAGTTGATTGAAAAAATCCTTACAACAAAGCCTGGCAGTGAACACATCATGCAAGAGTATGCAAAAACTAAATCTCTGAGAGATGCCACCAGAAGACAGATGATAAACATACTTGCTGCTGAGATGACACAAACACATGGGTAAGAATCATACATATAGACTATTAAGAAACATTGTTAATATTTGGATTGTCTTTAATTGTGTCCACTTAATTGATTGTCATCATTGAATTCATACATTAGGACATCCCCCCCTAAAAGTGTCAGAGTGATGTACGCACAGGGGATAGTTGCTCTGTTTCCATATCTGGAAGACCCATTTTCACAACATGGATATGTAAGTAAAAGGGTAATTACAACATTTAACCCATAATTGCCCTTAGAAATGTTGATAGCATAGTCAGCGTGTGTTTATTTAATTACATAGGAACATTACTACGACCCAGAGAGTGGTTCAGGATACCTTGCATGGCGGTTGAAGACCATTCAAAGGAAAGCTGCAGACGAAAGAGGTCCCTCTGTCAGCAAATCTCCCAAAAGTAAGTTTACTTATCAGTTACATATGATATTGATGGATTGTGTAGGCAGGAGTCAATAAAATTGTGTTTTGTCTTAAGGTGGTGGGCCAGGCCATGGTCAACCTAGACCCTTCACCACTGACAAAGTGTTATCTGATGAGGAGGTGGAAGCAGCTATTGCTGTTTTGAAACACTCTGCTGATGAAGACACTGTCCGTGAGAAGATGAAAGCTACCTTCAGTTATCGTCATTCAATGGTCAACGATGAAAAGAGAACAGCAGATGTGTTCTCAGTCTTCCCAAGATTTCTAGACACACCAGGACTGGTAAGACATCTTCATTAGCTGAATCACTGAAATATATACAGCATGTGTTATGGGTACTGGCTGCAGATGCCTGTTAACAGCTGTACAGTATCTGTGTCTGAGAAAACGAGTCACCATTTGCAGGACATAGCTGCTTCGGTCGAGTTCTCACGCACATTTTGTTATTCAAGCCATGAGACAACATAAAACAGAGACACTTGGGCCACCAAAATCATAATGTTAACTTTGCCTGTATAATATAGTAACTAAATGCATTGCCACCATCACATTTTACATACCGTCAGGGTTTTCCTTGTTTGTTTGTTTTTTTTGAGACCAAGGTGGCAAAGGCCTGTGTGTGTATGTGTATAGCTGTACTGTCAGATATTGTCCCAAAGGGCTAAAACACTGAAACAAAATAATTTAAATTCACAAATGTGGGAACACATCAGTGGGCACATCAGTGTCTCTCATCACTCCTTTCTATCCACTGTATTTTTGTTTTACAGATAGAACAAGATTTCCGACTGCTGTTTGGGGAAGCCACAGCCAACAAATTCTTGGAGAAGTGGCCCACCAATCTCAAGACAAAAGTGATAGCAGAAAGCCAAGGACTGGTACCAACCACAGAGCTGCTGGATTTAATGTGTAATGCTGAGTCAACTGCTGTGGTTGAGAATGGTATGACAGTGTTTTTAATTGCTATTGTTTGTAATTGTGCCAATTTAATGTACATGTGACATAAAAATGTCATATTTTATGTATCTTATATTATTATATCTTACACTGTATTTTTATTTTATTATTTCTTCTAACAGGCACAATAACACATTTCACTGTGCATTGTTTTATGTATAATTGTGTATGTGACAAATAAGTCTTATCTTAACGCTAACCTGACGTTTGTTGGTCTATAGGCTGGGACAGTGACATGTCTGCCATCTTGCTGCTCCTCCATCTCCTGCCACCATCCGCACAGGGAAGGAAGAGGCCAGGGAAGATGTCAGCATGTCAGGCTGTGGAACACCTCATCAAATTCATAAAAGTATGCCAAACAGTTATTTAAAATAATTTTCATCACCTCAATTTCATGCCCAGTGTTCTGTTGTCAGAGATTTGTCACTAAATATTTCTGTCGAATGTTTGGTTGTAGGCTGGAACCAGTGTACAGCAGCACCTCGATAACATCAGTCAAAGCAGCCAACCCTACCTCCTCGCTCAGGGACCTGCAAGAAGCAGCATTCACACCTTCTTTATTGTGATTGAGTATGCACTTCCATGTAAGGCAACAGGTTCAGTGGGAGCCCTTGACAAACTCTTTAAGGCCCATTACGTCTTTGGTACCTCATACAGCTCTTCCCTGGCCAACTTTTTCACATTTCTGCAAACAACCATTTACAATATTGACGTTGGGGAAACAAAAGAAACTCCCAGAGTTGCAGAGTTGCGAGCAAGAATGGTGCGTTAGATCAAACAATGAAGTGTTTTCTTTGCAGAAGTGACCATGGGAGACCAAACAACCTTATAAAGCACCTTAAAGTAATTCATGGTCTTTGTACTGGCCGGACTCTTCATCTTAAATGTGGCCAAGAGGGATGCTCACGTTCTTTTGGTAGCTTTTCAGGCTTCAGAAAACATCTGAATAAGTGCCATGTAAGCGGTTCATTTGATTCTGTTGAAGAAGGTGACTTTTCACCACACCAAAGTGTTGAGTGTAATGCCACTGATGTTAGTGTGTCAACTGAACATTTGGAGACAGAGTCCACAGTGTCTTCTACGCACCTTGTAAATAGTTGTGCATCTGTAATTTCAGATTTAAAGGCAGCAGGTGTAGGCCAAAGTGTTCTGAACTCTGTTGTGATTTCCATGGAAGAGATTGTTCAAGATATCCAGCAGCATGCTAAAGAAACTGTCATTAAGCATGTATTTAGCGATGATAGAGAAACTGAAACATGCAAGAAAGTTGAAGCATGTTTTGAGGAGTTAGAGAATCCTTTCACAATTCTTAATTCTGAGTACAAGCGATCAAAATTTTTATCAGGTAAGTGGGAAACTGTAGAACCAGTTGAATGTGTAATTGGCTCAAGATTTGACACAAGGCGAAATAAAAAGACTGGAACATATGATCAGATTGTTGTTTAAGATAAATTCATGTATGTTCCAATTTTATCTACATTGGAGCTGATATTTAAAAGTCAGTATATTGCTGAAATGTTGAAAAGCTCAGACACTGAAGACTCGAGACTCAGAGATATTTGTGATGGATCTTTATTTAAGACTCACCCTCTGTTTTCAACTGAAAAGCACACAGTGCAGATCCAAATGTTCTATGATGACTTCGAGGTTGCGAATCCTCTTGGTTCCAAGCGAGGTATTCATAAATTGGGTGCAATATATTTTACCTTAAGAAACATCTCTCCAAAATGGAATTCTATGTTGGCCAACATACACCTGTGTGCCTTATTTCATGCACAAGATCTTAAACAGTACAGTTTTAGTGAAATTCTTGCTCCTGTTGTTCGAGACATTAAAGTTTTAGAGACTGATGGTATTGATATTCCACTGTATGGAGGTCGTGTTCGTGGCAGTGTGGTACAGGTTACTGGTGATAATTTAGGCTTATATAGCTTGTTTGGTCTGGTGGAGTCTTTCAGTGCAAGGTACTGTTGCAGATTTTGTTTAGCCGAAAAAGATGACTTTCAAACAGAATTCTCTAAAGATTCTTCCAAAATAGTGTTGCGCACCAAAGACACCCACACTGCTCACTGTCAAGAAATGGCTCAAAATCCATCTCTTCCATATGTTTTTGGTGTGAAGAGATCAAGCTTATAGAACTCTTTGACATATTTTCACACAACTGAGAACTTCTCAGTTGATGTGATGCATGACATTTTGGAAGGCGTGGCCCAGTACGAGTTGAAGCTTTTGTTTTTGTATTTTAAAGAACAACATGTTACACTGGGGGAGCTGAATTCGAGAATACAAAGTTTTGATTATGGATTCATGGAGAGAAACAATAGGCCAGTGGCTGTGAATTTCGGTGGAGAGTCTAATGATCTGGGACTGAATGCAGCTCAGTCATGATGCTTATTGAGGAATGCTCCGCTCCTCTTTGGAGATTTGGTAACCTCTACTGACCAACATTGGGGCCTACTTCTTTTTATAACTACAAAGAATGAACATTGCATTTTCTCCCATGTTAACTCAGGGTCTGTGTGTATATTTAAAGCATTTGATTGTGGAACACCATAAACTGTTCAAGATGTTGTATCCTCAGAAAAAACTTTTACCAAAGCACCATTTTCTTATCCATTATCCCCGCTGCATCCAGAAAATAGGACCTGTACTTCATAGTTGGTGCATGCGCTATGAAGGCAAGCACAATTTTTTCAAGAAACAGCTCAAGTCATTTAAAAATATCACCAAAACACTGGCCAAAAAACACCAGCATCATATGGCACATATTTGGCGATCTTCAACAACTTTTAGGCGGTTAGACATTGGTCCTGGAAAAATGGTGTCTTTAGAAATGGTAAAAGGAGGTTCTGAAATTGTCAAGGCAATGCAAGTGCCCTCCAGTGTTAAAATTATGAAAGTGAATTGGGCGAAACACAATGGTTTTGTTTACCGCCCACATCTGGTTATTTGTGGCAAAGTCGAATCTGAAATGCCTCTCTTTTACCAGATTGAGTCAGTTCTGATAATACATGAGAAATTGTTGCTGCTCACTGTGCCACTGTTTACAGTAACTTTTCAAGAACATTTCCATGCATATGAAGTGACCAGGACAAAGCAAGATGTTGTTGTCTTTCATGTTGACAGTCTGCATTATCCCAGGCCTTTTGACATACAAATGTCATATGGAGGGAATGACACAGCTCTCTTTGTTGTCCCATATTGCTTCATCTGGTGAGCATTAAAGCAAGTTGTTACTGTAAACTTGTTTGTTTGTGTTTATTTCCATTTGATAGGTTAGATCACAGCAATTCAGTAATACATATAACATCATAGTAAAATAGCACATCACCTAGATGTAAAAAATAACACTGTAGAGAAATGAAATGAAATAATGAAATATTACTGCACATTAGAGTGTAATTTTAAAAACTAAATTTGGAGTAAAATTAGCTCTATAAAGTGTAATCAGATTACTCTGAACAGTGTGAACAAACCTCAGTGTTAAATATTTTTACACATTTCATTGTTAATTTTGACACTGAATTGAGTAGAATTAACTCTGAAAAGTTGACACTGGCCATAGAGTAAATTTTACTCTGATTTTGAGTGGGACCAAATGTTATCTGAAACAGAGTTAAATTAAACTCTCTAAGAGTTAAATTGACACTTGGTTTTTTACTGTGTAGAGCCACCAAACCATCCCTCTACACCTTCCGGCACTGATGAATATGATCCTGGACCGAAGGCACCGCAATACCCCCCTCCTGATCCAGAAACAGCAGAGGCAGTTGGTTGCCGAAGTGCTCAGGCCACTGTGGGCATACTCTATCCAGGGGTTGCTCGGATTTTGGGCTGCCATACACTGTAGAGCAGATATTTCAAATCGTGGTTGGCTTGCTCACTGTCCATTGGTTTGAACATGGAAGCTTGAGGAAAGGCTCACTGAAGTACCTAGGGTGGAACAAAATGCTTTCCAAACCTGAGACAACCCTCCTGTCAACCTGGCATGGAGCAGTTTTGGAGGACAGCGATAAAGATGAGAAAGATGGCAGGATCCTGCATCATTTGATGGGTGATGTCTTTCATCCTTACAAGAAGGGTCCACAGTCATTGACAGCCAACTCCCTGACTCATGGTAAACATCACCATGTTGTTACATGGCATCTTCCATAAATCAAGTGATTGCTTCAGGGTCTTACAAGCTGCTGATGTCTAGAAAACTAGAGTCTTGAGAGATCACTGGAGCATCTTCGTGTGATGCTTTGTGGATTAAGGAATCCATCTCTGGATTTATAGGCAAAACTTCTCAAAAGAGGAGAAGGGCTTTCTACCCAACCATGATTTGCTGACTGCCCATGTTGTCTTTGAATCTGTATTGCATGTGGTCATGAAGCAGCAAACTAACTCTATCCCAGGCCAGAAGATGGGAGATGATGGAATATTTTGGGTAGATATACCTTCATCTGTCAATGACTCTTAGTACCATGGCCCTGATTGTGGTGTCCCCGGGATCAATAATTTCAGATACATAAAACTGCTTGACCTACATCTTTCTGAGGGTGTTCTAAGATGCTCCCACATAATCTCTTCCGTGTATTCTGGGTCTGTCACAGGGGTTTTAAATGTCTGGAATACCTCCACAGGGAGATGTCCAAGTGGCATTCTGATCAGATGCCTTAACTACTTCAGTCCTTGACAGGGCAAGGAGTATTTCACATTCCATCTTACTCTTAGTCATGAACAAGATGCCAAGATATTTGAACTCCTTTCGTTGAGGCAGTGACTTACTCAATGAAAAGGGAGTAATCTACCATTCTCCAGAAGAGTATCTACTTCTGGCTAATGCAACTAGTTCTACAACTTGATAAATTAAAAACAAATACTTATTGATCATCTAGGAACAACAAATACCCGTACCAAATGTTAGACAAATCTGTGGAATTTTTGGACAGACAATTCCACATTGTCATTCTTATGGGGAGATGCTCTTGGATTTTCAAATATTTATCAGTGGCATAGAACCTGGCCAAAAGGGAATTCATGTAACTCAAAAAGTAGTTTTCTCAGAACTACTAAACGAAACCGTCCATGGGCCAACAGAGACATGCTAGATCTAATGACAAGGGCTGAGATTTAATGATATCTCTTTTGTTAAAAATACAATAGATAATAGATAAAAGAGCTTGGTCTGCACCAGCTCTACATGGAAAATGTCCTGAGACAACTTCTGTTGTGATTTGGCACTATACAAATAAAATTGAATTGAATATAGGATTAAAAATAATAATAATAAAAACCAGTTTCTGCTTCACTCTCCCTTTGTCAAATATTACAGTATCACAATTGCAATCATATTACTGACCGCTTTTTGAGCTTGGTTACTTGGTTAAAATGGTTACTGAGAAGGGCAGTGGATTCTATATTGTAGGCACAGGCTGCTACAGTTAAGAACGCATCGCTATGGCACACAGTGCCACAGTGTCAATAGTGGAGTCACAGAGGGTGATGGGGGCAGGTGAGGATGAGTTCTTCCTGTAGTCCACAACCATCTCCACTGTCTTTAGAGCGTTGAGCTTTAGGTTGTTCTGGTTGCACCAGGTCACCAGATGGTCAACCTCCCACCTGTCAGCGGACTCGTCACCATCAGAGATGAGTCTGATGAGGGTGATGTCGTCCGCAAACTTCAGGAGCTTGACGGACTGGTGACTGCAGGTGCAGCTGTTCGTATACAGGGAGAAGAGCAGAGGAGAAAGAACACAGCCCTGGGAGGATCCAGTGCTGATGGTCTTTGCGTCAGAGACATGTTTCCCTAGCTTCACGCACTGTTTCCTATCAGACAGGAAGTCTGTCATCCACCTGCAGGTGGAGTCAGGCACATTCAGATGGGAGAGCTTCTCCTGAAGCAGAGTTGGGATGATGGTGTTAAAAGCAGAGCTGAAATCTACAAACAGGATCCTAAGAAAAGAGTAAGAACTGAGTCACCAGAGTCTTTGACTGCCTGCGCGTCACCAAAACGTTGTCTATGGCATACACTACTGTGAGTATCAAAGGAGAAAACAAGTAAATGTGTCTCTCTCCTGTTAAAAGTCATTGTACCTCACCCAGTACTCTGATCACTCTGTTTCTCCCTCTCCTTGCAATCAATTTAAAGAGTAATCCAGTCAGATCAAACAAAAATGAATTAACAGGCATTAAAATGTCTGTTTTTGCAATGAATTGATGCATTGATCCACTTGATCCATAGAAAAATATAGATAATGAGATAAAGCGTGTGTGCCACTTGTAATAAATACAAACTGTCGTGGTAAAATAATAAGCTACAGCATTGAAAATGTTTTTTAAAAAGATTTTGAACATGTCGTAATCAGCTAGACATACTAGTCGCACTCGTCATTTTTGTTTAAGTGAGACTACCAGTTGGAAACAGTGTTAACTTTTGTAATTAAGAGGCCCATCCAAAGTAACTGTGGCCCACCCAAAATTGAAATCCTGGCGCCGTGCCTGCATAGTATGTCAAGCATATTTCTATACATTTCCATTAGACTTTTTTTCTTAATCTGTCCTGAATTGGTAAATTTCTCCCAGGTGAATCTTGACTTTCTCGAATGAAGGGAAATGTGTCTAGCATTACATAGATCAACCAACGATCAACCAGTTTTCTGAAATAGCTCAAAGGTGCATCTTATGAACCATCAACTGGCAAGTATATATATGGCCCGAGCACAACACAATGTTACAATGTCTGACAATGGAAGGACAAGGAATTTGACAGGGTCAACAGCCAGAGAGAGGAAGAAGAGGAAGAGGAGTGAGGCTGCATGGCGGAGGAGTTGGGCAGCAAAATAGAGCAAGAGGCAGAAGAGCCCGAGGACATATCATATGCGCATTCCTGATGAAATAAGAGCCACACTTGTAGAACACGTTCTCAATCATGGGCCGAGGCTGTTCGAAGGGTGCAGTCAAATGTTGAGAGAACAACTGTGTCCTCAATCATTCAGACTTTTCGTCGACAGAACAGGTATGTAATCTAACAATAGGCACTGTACTGTAATACTGTATACTTTCTGTAATGCTTCATACAATATTACAGTATTCCACTTGCATTTTACAATATACAGTAAGTATACTTTATACAGTGACATTTTATCTTACTCAATTTTGTGTTTTGCATTACTAGATTTTTTCCACATAGGACTGCAAGACAACTTCACAGGGGTGGCAGGGCCCCTTTTCACACCTGAACAGGAGGAGGCTATTTGCACCATGGTTGTAGAAAACAATGCCATAAGACTAAGGGAGATAAAGAGTGCCATTATAGAGGACAACAACATCTTTGAAAATATCCAAACAGTCAGCATCTCAACCATTGACAGGGTGCTGAAAATACACCAAATGAATATGAAGCAGCTGTACACTGTTCCATTTGAAAGAAATGATGAAAGAGTGAAGGGGCTGTGTTACCAGTATGTACAGGTAAAACATATATGGGCATGCAGTAACTGTACCTTACAGTAAACAGTACAACATCGTATAGTGATATACAGTAAGTGTGACCTTTACACATTTGCTATGGCTGTAGAAAAGAAGATGCAATATTATGTGCTGTATAGATTTGATGTAACTGTATCTTGTCCCAAATGAAAATGCATGTAATTCATAAAACTCATTTGTGTCTTCTGGATATGGCGTATAATGGAACTGGAAGCACACAACTTCATCTACATGGATGAGGCTGGCTTCATCCTAACAAAACGTAGAAGGTGTGGTCAAAATTTCATCTGCCACAGAGCTACAGTTGATGGGCAAGGCCAACAGGGCAGGAACATAACCATGGGTGCTACTATCTCTGAGAATGGTGTGCTAACACATATTCCCAATATTGGGCTGCATGTACAGTTTTCCCTAAGGAGAATGTCCTATATTCACATTTCCACTTGTGTTTTTTTGTTTTTTTCTTGTGCTATGCATTGCTGTTTTTTTCCTTCCTGTATCACAATGACATGGTCTGTCAGCAAATTACAGTAAAAACAGTAAAAGTGTAAATGTGAATCTTATCCAGTCACTTGCAATCAATCTCCCACATACACTAAGGTGTAACTCACAATTTACAATAATTGTCATCAAAACTTTAGCCATAGTTTACATCAGAACATCCCTCCAGAGTACACTGTTATTGACAACATGACTAAGCAATTTGACTGTCTTATCCGTACACATTGACACAAGAGGCTCTATTTTCGTCCCCACCGCTGGCGGAGCACAGGGTGCACACCCCACGCAGTGGTATTTTTGTGTAACGTAGGTGGGTGCGCAGCGCACTTGGTATTTTGGTAAACTGAGGCACACAGAGGTACGCCAGGATGGGCATTGCGGCGCACTAGGGGGAGGTGTCCGCAGGATCAGCCGGCGTATTTGGATTTTCGGTCCATTTCGGTCCACGTGGCAGTGTAAAAGTGCGCTGAAAGCTCGCCACCCCAGACCTGGTCAACTCTGTGCGCCAGCGGTGCACCGCTGGGCAAGTGGATTTTCCTAAACCGGCGGAGTCGTGCGCCCATGTCACCAATATCTCACAGGCAGGTTTCCACAGTGTCTGGCATTTCACTGCGAGCAATAATTAGCAACAGCCACGATTCAATGCAACTATCTGAGTCAGCACATACAGTCAGACCTAAATTTATATATTTTGATCAGTATCTCATCTGACCACATCGCAAGCGCTTTCGGCACGCGTAATGGTCACTCAACCTGACCGAATGTACACAGGTGAAACAGGGATGCAAACTAATCAATTAACGTTGCTATGCCAACCAGAAACAGCAGTGGTATCCTATAGAGCACATACACTGCATCTATCTCAGAGCACTCGAGAGACAGAGAGAGATAGACACGTGGAAAAAACCTAAGTGATGTCGGCTATTACCCACGTCATTTCATTCCAAATAGAAATGTTATCACTGTAATGCTTAATGTTATCTACAAAGATGGAGTACATCATTGAGGAGGAGGAGGCTGAAGATTTACCATCTAAGGACTTCATATTTAGACATGAGTGAGCAGGAGTGCAGGTGGGCCACGAGAATAACGCTTTCCACACTGCAGGCTATGCAATTTTCTTTAATCATCTACTCTTTTGCATGTCACAGGAACAAATTACATGTACCAAGGGAGGTCGTCGACGTGGTAGCGCGCATCATGGCCTCCGATGCGCACCCTGGCTGCGCTCTCCCGGCTGCGGGCTCAGTCATCCTCGAAACTTGCCATGCGCCTCGCCAGCGCCGTTTTTAAATGTGAGGCGAGGAGCTGGTGTTATTGGTGAAGATCGGCTGTGTCAAACCCACTCCACGCCTTCTCCCCTCCCTCCTTCCAAGTTGTGCCACTGGGTGGGACTGAGATGAGAAGGGGGAGTAGTTGCACCTGCAGCACAGTGCAAGAAAATACCGAAGTCTGCGCCGCCACGCCCCATCGGTGAAGCGGACCTGACTTTGCGCCGCGCCTCCACTGTGCTGGTGGCGGGAACGAAAATAGAGCCCAAAGACTTGTTATTCTGATGGCACTGACATGTTCATTGACACAGATATTTACTTTTGAGAGATGAACTAGAGATGAAATTGTGAATTTCCCTTGGGGATGAATAAAGTATCTATCTATCTATCTATCTATCTATCTATCTAAGGATTTTGAGCAAGTAACTGCCTTTTGCAGGTAATCCATGGTGTTTTGCCATTGTACGAATTGTTTTGAGAAATGCACTTACTGTTTTGCAAATGTTGAGCAACGATTCAAGAAATGTACCAAAGCGACTGAGAAAAACTGTAATTGTGATCGTTGATTTTTAAGGTTCAGTTAATCAAATTAAATAAATTACTTTCCCGAACAAAGAGAATTCAACAATAACAATAATAATACAACACCTAATAATTTGTCTGTCAACGCATTGTGTAAATTAGAAATAGGATAAGAAGTGGAGCAAACCACTGTGGTGATGCTTATGAGGGGAGGTTAGTGATTTGCAATACTTACAGGAAAAACTCTGTTTTGTTTTTGGAAAGTCTCTCCCATAAATTCTGCAGATTGACACATTGCAGATCAGAAGTCTTCTGGTCAAAACAACTCACTGTGCCAGTCTCCACTTGTGGACAGTGGATCACAAACAGGAAGCAGCAGGTGGGGCTGGGGAAGACCACAACCAGCACCCCAACAATCAGCCCGGGAGGCGCCCAACTATGGAGCTGATAGAAGACTGCACCAGTCTGGATTATTACAATTCCTTACTGTCAGGCTGCCCAAATTCGTTGGTAAATACTCTCCAGCGGATCCAGAAAGCTGCACCATGCGTTCTGACAAAGGTGAGGAAAACAGATCATTCATTCATTCATATTCTATACCGCCTATCCCTTTCGGGGTTGCGGGGGGACTGGAGCCTATCCCAGCTGTCAATGGGCAAGAGGCGGGGTACACCCTGAACCAGTCGGCAGTCGATTGCAGGGCCACACATATAGAAACAAACAACCATTCATGCTCACACTCACACCTGAGGACAATTTAGAGTCACCAATCAACCTAATGAGCGTGTTTTTGGTCTGTGGGAGGAAGCCGGAGTGCCCGGAGAGAACCCATGCATGCACGGGAAGAACATGCAAACTTCACATAGAAAGGCCCTGCCCGATCCAGGGATCGAACTGGCGACCTTCTTGCTGTGAGGCACGCGCACTACCTGCTGCCGCTCGTGAAAACAGATCATATTTCTCTGAAATTAGTCACTCTGCCGTGGCTTTCTGTAGAATCTAGAATAGGATTTAAAATCCTTCTCCTCACTTACAAAGCCCTAAATGATCAGTTCAAATTCAAATTCAAAAATGCTTTATTGGCATGAACAAAGACATGTTGTTGCCAAAGCAGAAGTAGTTTTACATATTAAACATTTAAGAAAGGTTCACACATTAAACATTAAAAAGAAGAAGATTCACATAATACACATGAAGCAAAAAGATTCATACACTAAACATTAAAGGAAAAGATTCACATATACATTACACATTTTATATACATATTATTTAAACAGGTGTCATATATGAAAGTTTTACTGATGTAGTCAATTGTTATACAGTACAATTCTTTACATTTTGGGATCTTATGGTGGTTGTGAGTCCCTCAGGCTGTGGCAGGCAGAGACATATTTAGCTGCCAGAGGAGCTGCTGTCCCTTAACCCAGGAGGACAGACAGTTTCCTCTCTGGGGTTAGCATTAGGAAATCTGGGATTTTCTTGGCCATTTCCCCGTAGTGGAAGTCTCTTATTGCAGAGAACTTGTTACAGTGGAGGAGGAAGTGCATCTCTGTCTCTACCTCCCCTGTCGAGCAGTGACCACATCTGTGTCTTCCTGTTTCTACTGCCAGCTGGTGGTCACTGAGCCTGTATCTGGTCAGGATCCATCTCTGCTTCGTATCTCTGACAGACTGGAGATATTCAGCCAATTTATATTCTCTGTTTAGAGTCAGATAACACTTTAGTTTGGGTTTTTTTTTCATTTCTCCAATGTTCTAAATATAGATCTTTTGAGTGAGCCACCATTTGTTTAATTCTGTTGTGTTGTGTTGAATCAGTGCTGATGGGGGTCTGGTTGGTTAGCTTAACCATCAGCTGACTGAGGGGGCTGTTTTCAGAGTTCAGCTCTTGGGTTTTTAGTGCTTCAAATGGAAGTGTGTCTTTTGGGCTTGAATTTAGATTAGTCCAAAATGTAATTGCTCGTTTTTGTATATTTAGCAGTAATGGGAAATGTCCCAGTTCTGCTCGGCAGGAGTTATTTGGTGTTTTCCTTTGAACGTTTAGAGTTCTTCGACAGAATTCAGTATGGAGGGCCTCTGTTGGGTGTTTGTCCCATGAGTCATGCTCCAACCCACTGAGCGGGTCCCAGACTTCACTTCGATATAGAGCTATTGGTAAGACTACGTTATCAAATATTTTTGTCCAGCTTCTAACTGGGATGTTAATGTTGAATAATTTGGTTTTTAATGCATACATTGCTCTGTGTGCTTTTTCTTTGAGTGGATTTATTGCCATATTGAAGTTTCCTGATGCAGATATGGTCAGACCAAGGTAAGTGTAGTTTTTTGTGTATTCAATTAGGGTGTTCAAAGTAAAATGGTATTTGTTTTCAAGACATCTGGGTTTTTTTGTTTTTTGTTTTTCTTTTTGAAAGATCATAATTTGGGTTTTCTTAAAGTTGATATCCAAGGCCCAGTTATGACAGTATTGTTCCAGGATGGTCAGGTTGTGTTGAAGAGCGTCACTGGTTGGGGAGAAGAGAACGAGGTCATCAGCATAAAGCAGGTATCTGATCTCTGTGTTAAGGAGTGTGAGGCCCGGAGCTGCTGACCGGTCCAACTGGTCTGCCAGTTCATTGATGTACAGGTTGAATAGTGTTGGACTTAAACAGAATCCTTGTTTGACACCACGTCCTTGAGTAAAATATGCTGTTCTTTGGTTGTTAATTTTCACAGCACACTGGTTGTGCTTGTACATATATTTGATTAGATCATATACCTTACCACCTAGTCCACTTTGATGGAGTCTGAAGAAGAGTCCTTCATGCCAAATGGAATCAAAAGTTTTTTTTTTAAATCAGTAAAACAAGCAAATATTTTCCCTCCCTTTTTTTGGTGGACATGTTTATTAATTAATGTGTCTAAAGTGTATATATGATCTGAGGTTCGGTAATTTGGAAGAAAGCCAATTTGACATTTACTAAGAATGTTTTTTTCTTTAATAAAGATTAGTATTCTGGAATTTTAGGATACTGCAGAATATTTTTCCAAGGTTGCTGCTGTTGTTAGGGTCAAGTTTATTTCCATTTTTATAGATTGGAGTGATCAGCTATCGATCAGATATCAGGAAAGCAGCCAGCGGTCAGCACTATGTTGAACAGTTTAACAATCGCAATTTGTAGCTCAGGGGTACTGTTCTTCAGCATTTCATTTTTGATGCAATCCGTGCTACAAGCTTTTTTTTAAGAGTTTTCAGTTTGTCTGTCAACTCTTTTTGTGTTATTGCGTAGTCTAATGGGTTTTGGTTACTCTTGATGGCTGATTCAAGGTTGTCTAACTTTGTTTTAATGTCAGTTTGATTTAGGTTTAGATCTTCAGGTGGGATATTTTTATAGAGGTCATTAAAATAATTTCTCCAGATGTCTCCATCTTGTATTGCTAACTGTTGTGGTTTTGCAGTTTTTAAACTATTCAGCATGTCCCAGAACTGATCCTGGTCTACTGCGTTTTCAATGTCCTGAAACGTTTGGTCGGTGTAGTGGAATTTCTTTTGTTTGATGATCTGTTTATATTGCTTTAGAGTTTCAAAGTATTCATGTTGTAGTGTTGGCTCATGTTGCTGTCTGTGTTTTTGGATTGATAGCTGTCTTAAGTATTTCCTCATTTCATTACATTCACTGTCAAACTATTTGTTGTCAGAGGTTTTTTCTTGGCCGTTTGGATGGTGGGTTTTTTTGTTTTTCCAAGCTTGGCCTTTAATGCAGCTTTTTTGAAGATGTGGTTAATGTCTTCTGTTGCTTTATTAACACCTTCAGAGTTATTTTGGTAGAGTGAATTAACGTTGTAGAGTTCACTTCTGCCCTTGAATGTGACTTCATGCAAAAACGGCGGCGCCCTGTTTGGCTGCAGCTGCACAAGCTCCCAACAATTACAATAGTCACGATGAAAATATGCCACCTACGATGGCAAAGTCAGTCAGTAATACAAACAAAATAGTATATGATCACCAGCTCTTGTTGGAACTACAATCATCCAGTGACTTTGGCTTTGTAGATACAACTACTCTGGAGTGTTCACGAAGCCTTGGAGCATTACGCCGGCAAGACCTGGAGGCCTATGGTGTAGCGGACTCGCCTAACAGCACAGGCCGACAGAGATCCAAGTGGAGGTGGTGTGACCGGAAGCAGAAGTGCAGCTGCCGAGGTGGGCCAACAGCTAGGCTAAAAGCTAATCCCTTTAAAACGCCACTTCCATCCATCTTCCTCTCCAACATTCGCTCAATGGAAATAAAATAGATCATCTGCAGTTGGAACTAACATCAAAACGGGAGATGAGGAACTGCTGCGCAATAATCCTGACAGAGACATGGCTAAACTCATTAATTCCAGACAATGCTGTTAGCATAGAGGGGCTAGCTACATTCCGTGCTGATAGAAGCTGCGCACTCAGTGGTAAATCCTGGGGGGGAGGGTGGTTTGTGCATCTATACCAACAACAACTGGTATAATAATGCAAGGTATGTCTCAAGCTATTGCTCACCGGACATTGAGCTTTTGACTGTACTCTGCAGACCATTCTATCTGCCTGGGGAATTTACTGTAGTTTTCATCACTGTTGCGTATGTACCCCCCAGTGCTAACACAAAGGAGGCTATGTGTGTTCTCTACCAGACTATTAGTGAGTTGCAATCCACTCACACTGAGGGCTTCTTCATTGTTGCTGGGGGTTTTAACCAGGCCAATATGAAGACAGTTCTTCTGCATTTCCACCAGCATGTGGATTGTGCAAACAGGGGAGTGAACACACTGGACAAGGCCTACAATAACATCAAAGATGCATTCAGAGCAGCCCTGCACCCTCATCTTGGCTGTTCAGACTATCTGTCCCTTATACTAATTCCCGCATATGAGCCCCTGCTGATCAGAGAAAAACCTTCAGTGAGGCAGGTGATAGTGTGGTCTGAGGGGGCTATGGAGGCACTTCAGGACTGTCTTGAGTGCACTGACTGGGATATGTTTAAGGAAGCTGCCTCCTACAATGATCACATCAATATTGATGAGTATGCCACGTCTGTGTCAGCTTACATCAACAAATGCATGGATGATGTCAGCACCTTGAAGAACATCATCACTCGGGGCAACCAAAAACCCTGGATGACTGTGGATTTACGGAAAATGCTAAAGGCATGGAACTCGACCTTCAAGTCTGGTGACGCGGTGGCACTGAGGACAGCGAGAGCCAACTTGAACCGTGCCATCAGGCTAGCAAAGCGTACCCACAGCCAAAAATCAGGAATATGTGGCAAGGCAAACTACAAGGAAGGAAGGAAGGAAGGTTTGATGCACTAAACAATACTCCTGCAGTGAAAGCTGTTACCCAGGAGGATGAAGAGGCACTTTGTCTCAACACAGATGATGTGCGGAGATCTCTGAGGAGAGTCAACTCACAGAACACCCCAGGCCCTGACAACATCCTTGGTCAGGTGCTCAGAGAATGTTCAGATCAGTTGGCTCACGTTCTAACAGACATTTTCAACACCTGATTGCATCAAGCCAAAGTCCCATCATGTTTCAAGTCTGCCACTATCATCCCAGTGCCACAACAACAGATCACAACACTTCTAACGACGTCGCACTCACTCCCATTATGATGAAGTGCTTTGAGAGGCTGGTAAAGGAGCATATCATCTTCAGGCTCCCCCCCACATTTGACCCCTTCCAGTTTGCCTACCGGCCTAACCGCTCCACTGAGGACACCATCTCCTCCTCTCTCCACCTGAGCCTTGCTCACCTGGAGCAAAAAAACACTCATGTGCGGATACTGTTTCTGGACTTCAACACCATAATTCCACAGCATCTGGTAGACAAACTGGGACCCCTGAGGTTCAGTACCCCCCTGTGTTATTGGCCGCTTGACTTCCTCACTGAAAGACCTCAGTCGGTGCGGGTGCAACTCCCGTGTCATCACCCAGCAAAGACTCCCCTCAGGGCTGTGCCCTGAGCCCTCTGCTGTTCACTCTGATGATACATGACTGCGTCCCCAAGGCCACCACCAACCACTTTGTGAAGTTTGCAGATGACACAACAGTGGTGGGCCTCATCAAGGATGACAATGACCTGGCCTAGAGAGAAGAGGTGGAGCAGCTGATGGGCTGGTGCAAAGACAATAACCTGATCCTGAATGTGGATAAAACAAATGAGCTCATTGTCGACTTCAGTAAGCACCAGCCCAGCCACGCTCCACTTCTCCTCAAAAACACGGCGGTGGAGGTGGTCAGCAGCACCAAGTTCCTCGGGGTGCACATCACGGACGACCACACCTGGGGCCTCATGTACAAAGACTTGCGTGGATTTCCTACTGAGACATGGCATAGGCTCAAATCCAGAAAACGTTGTACGCACAAAAATATCCCAATGTATGAATCTGTGCGCATGCATGAATCCAAGCACATTTCCTTTGTACAACCCAATCGACGTGGAATTGAGCGCACATGTTGGAGTACCCGACCCCTCCCTGTCCATGCCTCTATGTAAATACGCAAATCATATTTAAATGAGCCCTGCACATGGGAGTCCCCTCTCTGCACGATCAGAAAATCAAAAAAGGATGAGTAAGATGGGAAAGAAAAAGAATTTCACCGAAAGCGAATTGGAGGCGCTACTTGCTGAAGTGGAGGTGCGCAAAAAATGTGCTGTTTGGCACTCTGTCCTCTAGCATAAGCAACAAATGCAAGAGGAGTGAGTGGGAGAGTGTGTGCAAGGCTGTCAATGCTGTGGGGTCAGAGAAGCGCACACAAGCAGAAGTGAAAAAGAAGTGGTCCGACATCAAGGTGGATGTGAAGCAGAGGATGGCTGCCCTTCAGCAGACCGACTGTCCTCTCAATGACTGACCGAGTGCAGGAATGGAGGTCATTGTACCTCCGCTCTTGGTCAGTCTTGAGGGTTGGATAGAGGGGTCATCAGCCAGCTCTTAAGTGGGTAGCCACGGCCGCCTGGGGCCAATTGAAAGCAGACAAAGTAAACTGGATTTACAGTTTCCATTCGTTAATTTTATACACTACTTACATGGATAACACACTATTGTTACAAATTATTGCAGAAGTGCGCCAGGGAAAAGGTGAGGCTGATTAAGACATTTCACACTTTGCGCACGGAGTATTAACATGAGTACTTTGCACACAGAGACAATCAGGGGCTTGTAGGAAAGATCTTAAGCTGTAGTTTAACCAGCAAGAAACAGCAAGTCACTAACTTTAACCACTGACTAGTAATGATGCTGTGAAGATGGGATAGAATTTGGGGGCGCACATGCGCATCACAGGGATTAATATTAGGACAATTACACGAATAAATTTACTCACCAAGAAGCCACCCTGTTCCCAATCATGCTGTTACTCAGAATGTATAAATCGTGTGCTGAACCAGGCCACCTCGCCACAATGTTGGTTAATCGCATTTGCGCATCACATATGATCTGTACATTGATCGAATGAAAATGTTTCCTGTTGACATATCCAAATTCATCATGTGATGCCGCTTTTATAGCAATGTGTGTGCAGTCGATAGCTCAGATTACATTAGGAAAACCAGCTCTCGCTCCAAATTGCACTTTAATGTTGACCTGTTCAGCTGCATTGTATGGGAATTTGATAGACCTGGCTGACATGCGGATAATTCCGTCCCACACGGCCTGCATGGCTCGGCTCAGGGTAGACTGGCACAGTCCCGATCGGTTGGCCAGCTCCCTCTGGAATGCCTCGGTTGCTAGGAACCCTAGTGTGGTCAGCACCTGTATGGGCACAGGCAGCGCATGGCTCCTCGCTGTGTTGTACTCCAAGGCCGGCCGCAGCTGAAAAACAGAACTGTGTTTCCGGTAATTAGCAACAACAAAAACAGACTTGTGTATATACATTTAAATTGTTATATTTCTATGCTCTTATTTTAATAGATGTGTCATGCACCAATTTCACTAGAAAAAATTCCTAGTATGTGTAAAATCGTACTTGGCAATAAAGCTTTTTCTGATTCTGATTCTGAGCTCTGTGCACAGATCCAGAAGGATTGCCCTCAGGAACCTAAAGCAGCTGGTGAGCCAGTTGTCATCATGTGCCAGTAAATCCTCTCTGTCTCTGAACACACGCTCTCTTCGTATTGCACCATTTGCAATGTCTTCTAATACTGCTAAAGCAGCCATTGTTTTTAACGGTATTTTTTGCACCACTTTGCGCATGCTTTTATATACACTCATGTAATTGCAGACACGTGGGTGTGTTAATTGTTCATCAGTGTTAATTGCTCATGTGTCTCTGATGTGCACATCCCAGCATCACCTCTAAGTGTCTCCAAAGGATCAATAGCTGTAGAAACATGCGTACGCCAGCCATTTGGCATGAAATTGGCGTGAGGCACCACATATTTTCACGGTCATTTCACTCTTGATACATCTGAACTTTGCCGTGAAAAAGTACATACGCACCCTTTGTAGGTGCCAGGTATCGGTGAATGTACATCTGTGCACTCTTCGGCAAGTTTCACATCCTGGCGGAGTCTGTCAAAGCTCCTGATGAAGCCTTCCTTTTCCATAATCACAGAGCTCCTCTGTGTCTCTCATTTGTCAATGTTGACAATTAACAATCTTTTTGGTGTCATTTTCCATGACAGTGTAGGGGCAGTACTGAGCACAGACCTAAGAATAATGACAAATTCACAAGAAAAAAGGATTTTTTTGTCAAAACTGATGTAATCCTCCTCATCACTGTCGTCATAGCCACTGTCCTCCTCTATGGGTTCGTCTTCCTCTGAAGATGAAAGATGTCTGTTGTCCTCGCCTGGAGACCATGTCTTGTCCTCTGCCCAGTCAATACTATGTAGAAGACAAAAAATGCTGGTGAATGACATTAAACATATCAAATATTACATAAAATATGTGTGCATACCCCTTACACAGAATTTTGTATGTTATTGAAGTCATCTTCATCAATGTCATCATGAATGTCCTGGTATGACATACTAAAAAAAATACAGAAATACAAATTTGTAAGACAAACATCCCAGGTTCATGTGGCAAAATATATCTATATATAACATATACAAGGGATCTGCTATGGTGGTTTGGGATCTGTGATGTATGCCAGAAATAGTCCTTCAAAGGACTTCAACACTACATAGATCAGGCAGATGGGTCAGTAGTCGTGATCCTTGTTTTCTTGGGGATTGGTATGATGATGGAGGTTTTGAAGCAAGCTGCCATGTGACCAGTGCCATGTTTCTTGTTAAGTGTTAAAAATGCCTGTGAACACTGGAGATCAGCACAATGCTTCAAAGTTGATTGAGGGGGCACAGTCAGGTCCAGGCAGATTCTGTCTCTGAAATACCTTGTCAACGTCCCTCTCCAGTATGGTGAGAAATATAGTGGGGGTGGAGGGGGATTTGGTGTCTGATGGGTGGCCCTTCTGAAAGGGGGGAAGTGAGGGTTGTGGGGTGGGGGAATAAGTAGAGGGGCGGAGGAAAGTGTTCTTTTCAAAGCAGCAGTAGAAGGTATTGAGGTTATTAGCAAGGTGTAAACTGTTGGCTGAGTGGAGAGCATCAGGCATTTAGTTGGTGATCTATCTGAGCCTTTTCCATACAAATGCGCTGTGATTTGCTGTTGTTTCTCAGCACACAACCGTTTAGCATTCCTAACTGCCCTGCTAAACCTGGTCAACACAAGGTATTGTTATCTGCCTGAATTGAGAATCATTACTATTGATAACTAACATACTTTGTTTCCAAAACTTGAATGGCAGGTTCCTCAGCCTTACTGACACCAAGACCCTCAAAATCATCATCAAAATCAAACAATAGATGTCAGACCACAATCCTTTTCCTGGTAACAAAACAATGAAGTAGTGCTCAGACTAAATTTAAATGATATACTTTATATTCTGTGTAATGTTACAGACATGCCTCAATTTTTTTTTAGTTCTGCTTATGTTCGTAGAAAGAATCAATGATCATGATCAGAGTCAGACCAAACATCTAATTACATAGTATGAATCCAATCAGACAATCATTTATCATTTTGCAGGTCCATCTGTCAGACTGTTTAACTCCAGCATCATGTGATGTAGCACTGTGTTGATGCTGTTCTCCTTCCTAATTTCTACATCATAAACCTGTTTCTGATTTTGCACTACTGTTCAAGGCTAATATAAGCTCTATTGCTAATATCTGCTCACATTTATCCATTTCACCTGGTGCAATCTCTAAATTTCTAAAGTTGGATATTTCTCTCATCTGTGCAATAACACTATTTATTATCTATATTGGCAACTGTATTCTTATAAACTGTATATATTGTGCATATAAATTGACCCAGTATTCCCAAGTGCAATATTAATTTCTTCAGGTGCAATAGTATTCTCAGTACTTTTTTATGGCAGTGGGATTCCTTGACCTCTTATGCTACTGTGCCTGCTTTTTAACCTGCTTGCTGTAACGACTAAATTTCCCCGGTGCGGGATCAATAAGGTCATATCTATCTATCTATCTATCTATCTATCTATCTATCTATCTATCTATCTATCTAATAAGCAGTAAACCATGTAGGACACCATTAGCTGTGAGAACACGGATGATGCTACACATACATATTATGAGGACAAACACCAAACCTAGACTGCTGGGTCACTTTATAAAGGTATTTTCTGCCGTTTTCTAACTAAAGAAGACAACCAGTAATGTTAGCCTTAGTGTCGGACAGCGACGGACGGACCATTTGGCATAGTGGGCATTTTCCCGGTGGGCTGATATGCTATTTGGGCCGACAGTCGGCTTTTTTTAATTTTAAACATTGGTCTGACCGGCCCATAATACCAGACAGTTGATCAGCGGCCAGATTGACACTGGGCTGGCCCAATCACATCGTTAAACACCAACCCCTTTCGCTTAGGTCCTGCCAGCATAATGCATTCGGCAAAAAAAGAAAAGTCAGTGCAAGAGTTTGTTCATAACCGCTGACCGGCCCTCGACACACGCTGGTCTGCGGCCCATAGGTTGTTTTCTTCACTGACACATGACGGGGCTCATGTCGCCCAGTCATATCGTGAGACACTTCCCCTCTTTTGCGTTGGTAACATAATATGTTGGGATCTTCGAAAATGGAGGGAAAATGAAAAGGAGGTGCAGAGAAACTGCGAGACAAGAAGAAGCCGGCTCTTCAAGCCAACGCTGCCAAATGTGCAAAAATGTTTGCCACGGCAGGGCCTTCATCAGCTGCCATGGCCGATGACAGTGGTGGTGGTGGCAACATTGAAAAGGGACATGCAGCAAAACCTGCGGTAGGCTGGACTGCTTTCTGAACACTTGTAATGAGTAAAGCAACCCAACCCCTTGGTAAATCTGATAACAATAAATAGTCAATAACATATTTTTGGCTAATGTTCTATGGCCAGGTTAGTTTGTATTTAATCAGATCAATCAATCATGTCTATTATTTCTTTCTCTCTCCCTCACTCATGTGTCATCATCCCTCTTAAGTTTTCAGTTTCTACACTGCTATTTTTATGTTGAAGATTGATCAATAATTAAATCTCTCTCTCTCTCTCTCTCAAACATACATACGCAGAGTTCAAAGTTCATTCCGGAGTTCAGCCACATTCATTCTTTTGGACTGGGTAAGTTCACAATTTATTGAGGACTACTCTTGGATAAGTTAGCATCTGATCCATAATTTCCCATCTCTATTCTTTCTCTTTTCTTCCTCCCTGAAACACATAGGCACACCCAATAGGATGAATTCTGCTTAAAGATCCATTAGTGGTGGAGTATACTTTTTTGTAGTGTTAATAAATTATGCTTTTTGGAGGTATTTAATGTGTCCACTCTCACTGACTACGTTTACATGCAGTCAATAACCCTTTCACAACTGGAATATCAGCAATAACCCAGTTGTCAGACACTCCCTCAGACACTCATCTGGCTCTGATTGGTTGTTTTGTGTTGGATGCGGTAGATTCTTGCAAATCGCAGTAGGAGCAGTAGGTGGGACCAATGGAGCCTTTTTTTCCCCACAGATTACGTGTCTCATGTATTGCTGTCGGGTCATAGGGACAGTTTTAGCAAATATGACAAAAATTACTTTCATAGAAGTTACCTACTGCAGTTTTAAATACCTGAAAAACTATAGTGCAACATGTCACTAAATTAACAGTTGTTGAATAATCTCATAAATGATACTAGTGATTCACTTTTTTATGAGTGTGTTTGTGTGTCTGTTTATTGCACAGGGTACATTGGTGATTTGATCGACATGATCATGGAGAGGGGCTTTGTCAAACCCATTATCGTACAGAGCTGAAATTCTGAAGATAAACATCCTGCTGGACGTGTCTTCACAAGATGAGCATCGAGACAAGGAGGAGGTCATCACCAGAAGCACATGCAGTTGTATTTTTGTATCAAACTCACAGCAAGGAGGTCGCTGGTTCGATCCCCGGGTCGGGCAGGGCCTTTCTGTGTGAAGTTTGCATGTTCTTCCTGTGCATGCGTGGGTTCTCTCCGGGCACTCCGGCTTCCTCCCACGGACCAAAAACATACTCATTAGGTTAATATGTGACTCTAAATTGTCTGTAGGTGTGAGTGTGAATGGTTGTATGTCTGTGTGTCTGTCTATGCTGCCCTGCGATCGGTTCAGGGTGTACCCCGCCTCTCGCCCATTGCTAGCTGGGATCGGCTCCAGCCCCCCGCAACCCCGAAAGGGATACGCAGGTATAGAAGATGAATGAATGAATGAATGAATGAATGGAACATGTTACACATGTCTGACTTAATCCTTGTTTTCCAAATACCTTCTTGTCATATTTCACATTCACCAAAGCACAAAGCTCTTCTATAAAGAAAGGCATATCTATGTAACAGAAAAAAAAGTGCATAGAGTTAATACAATTTAAGGTAGTTGATTGGAGAAATAAGATGCCAGTTAAAAGTGCAGGACATGGAAAATAATCTGATGCATAGGTAACGTTAACTGAAGTTCAAACTTGATGTTTAATAGAAGCTAATAATTCATTGTCAACATACACACACTGAAAAAAGAAAATAGTTGGTCCAACTTAAATGAATTGTTTCAATTGGTAACACCTAAATGAATTAAGTTCTTTGAAATTAAGTTTATAAGTTAGAATAACACAATTGATTTAAGTCACATGTACTTAATAATTTAATTGTTCTCAAATCAATGTTTTGCATTGATCCAACTTAAAATTAAGACAAGTCAACTTAAAGTTTTCAGTTTATCCAACTCAATAATTTGCATAACCCAAAAGTAAAATGCTGCTCCTTTCTAACCTAAAACTACAGTTTCATGGAAATTACTTTTTATAGTAACCTTAAAATTAAATTTTAGTTTGTTTAATATAAGTAAAATTACAATTTTAAGTTGGCTGAAAATATAAAAAACCCTCAAAATCTGATTTTTTTTAAAAATACTTTATTTTATAAGTATAAAGAACCATTAACTTAATGGTAATTTTATGGCCACCAACACAGCTTTTGGGCCAACACATTACACATTTGTCCTTTTTAAAACACATGCTAAAAATGCACAAGTAAGTGTTACTAGGACCACAAAGTTATTTTTTCAGCAAAGTGCAAACTAGTGCAAGTATTATACAAATATACCTAACAATCTCAATACACAGTGTTATCACAACTGTGAAAAAGTGCCAAGAGTATATAAAAACCTCTTCAAGCAGTTATGCATATTATGCATCCGAACAGTCTAACTGAACAATGGGGATGGAACAATACGAACACCTCTTTGGGAGTTTTGTTGTGTAACTGAACACATCAAAAATGAAATGCGACTTTTCCCTACAAACATAAGGAAATATGTGTGGAGAAAACAACAATAAACTTCTGCTAAACCTGTTACAAAATCTGTGTAAAAGCATTTCAAATTGTGGTTCATGGATTATATGTTGAGTCTCTTCACATTGTCTCTTGGAGCATAAAGAAAGGTCCAACATCCGAAAGAGACTGCACTTTTTACTAAACACCATTGTTCTTTCACAATATGGCACTAGGCAATTTGTTGGCCCAGAGAAGGAATACTTCGTAGTGTGTCATTACTGCAAGGTTTGAAGTTTGCTATACAGATTATGGACTTTGGGGGACATCTTGTGCTGATCAAGCTGCATGATGATTTTTTGGAGGACTTCAAAAGTGAACCGGAAGGGTTTTGGGTAAGCTAGGTTGAGCGCATAAATGAAACCCAGAAGCAGGGCACAAGCTGAGGCAACTGACGTCAGTTCATGCAACACTTCCACACCCTCAATAGTGATGCCAATGTCTTCAGGTGGCTCCTGCAGTCCTTCCCCTTCCTTCCGAATGACAAACACAGCCATGGTGAGCTGCTCCAGGTCCCTCTGAACATCATCGGCTCCAGAGTCCTACAGAGGGGTACAGGACACAAACACAAATCATCATTGGCCACACCTCCTACTGTGATGATGTTTTTCAGTGACATACCAATTATGTGTTATGTGCTGGGCTGGGTGTCATCATACACCACAACCAGCAGAGAGGTGTATCAATCTGACTATCTAACTGTAGGCAAGAAAGATAAGATTTCCCAAAATGTCAAACCATTCCTTTGAACTTGTATAATAACTAACTATAACTAACTATAACTTCAACAGGCAAATTCTTCTTACTTTAAAAAAAAAAAAAAATCAAACCAATATGTTATGTATTGTTGCTGGGAATTACATTATGTCCAATTTGGCCATGATAATAAATACAACATATCAGCAATCCAACTGTGGTTTCAAGCATTGGTTGTTCTAACAGTTGAGACAATCTCTCTTTTACAGTACGCTAAATCTAGGATATTTTGTGTGTCCCTTTGATAAGATGTGCTGACATGCAAATAACTGTTGAAACTTACAAGATATTCCTTGATCAGGTCATCTGCATCTTCTCCCAGGAAGATGATGAGGGCTTTCAGCACACATTCCCTCCGAAGATTAATGTCCACATTCTAGAAGAACAAATGTTGATTCATTTTGTTGCTCTAAATCTCATAAGACATCATTACTCTTATAGCTTATCACTTACACTTACTTTATTTAAAACAGACAGTCATTTACAAGCCCAGAAATTCATTATAGAAAGAAAAAGTGATGAGCTTAGTGGTGTCGTTTTTGAGTCACTAAAAACATTAATGCATATGAATGACATGTTCAGCATTGGCCTGCCCATATTAATGTGAATGATACCGGTATAGTGTGACAGCCCTCTTAGTTATGAAGGGTCTCATTTAATGGTACAGATTTACCTGGTCCAAAGTGTCCATAATGTCTGAAGTCTTTTGCCGTATTGCTCCTCCTTTGGCATGGATGACTTTGATCAGCTGACTTGAGTGCATGTCTAACTGGGCCATGAACTTATCAAGAGGAACAGCTATGAACCTTTGGAACTCTGTGTTAATCTTAAAACAAAACACAAATGACAGTAGATATTGTATTATGGAAAAAAAAATGCAACTGCTCTCATCCTGTATACAAACTCAGAACACAAAGTAACCACTGAAGCATATTTGATAAAATGTCAGTAAATTCTGTCATTAAATTCAGTGCAATCTCAACCACATCAAATTATGACCAATTCATGAAAGCTCAATGTAATAAATCCTAAAGCATACAGACTTTGATCACTTCAGTTCCTTCTTACTCCTTTCTGTGTGAAGAGGGCAGGCCATCTGTCCTTGAAGTCATGAATGCTTGGTTCTTGGTTTACCACCTCATGGCGTCTGTAGGCAAACGTTGCCTGCATCGCAGACAAAATGGCAGGTTCACAGGTTCACAATGCAGGTTCACAGATCAATGGAGTACAGAAGTCCTGTGGGTTAAAGATATGTTAGAGTTAGTTTGTGTGATCATATTATGACAGTGTTTTTCACCATGTTTACAGTGTTCATCTGCATCTATATACTTAAATATATGTACTCAGACTCGTACTGAAAGTGTGCTGGGCCTACAAGAAATCAAACAGCTCTATTTTCTGTGTTAAATAGTGTCATACTTTTTTCTATAATTTCTATTTGTAATACAATTTTTGCAAAATTATGAGTACTGTACATTAAAAGTTGCTGTTACAGCTCAAGTTGAAAAAGGCCTGTAAATCACCTGCACTTCACCTTTACTGTAACAGTTGAAATTTGTTACTTTTTTCACTTCAACACACCATCCTGTAAGTCACATACAGCCACATTTCAGGCTGGTCTGTAGCACTCTATTCTATTCTAGGAGTGCAAATTACCTTCGACAGTCCTGGCCTGAAGTAACCACTGCCAGACATGAAAAGAAATATATCAATCAATCAATATTCCTTTATTTGTCCCGCGAGGGGAAATTTCAGAATACAGCAGCATCAGTAAAGATTAGTAAAGATTAATATAAGAAGTGCAATGCAGATTAGAAACAAAACAGTATATACAAAAGAGTGAGGATTTAAATAAAAATAAAAAGAAAGAAATTGTAAAAAAAATTGTAAGAAATTGTAGATCGTATTTACAGATTGTTATGTACATGTATTATTGCACAGCTTATTGTCCAGACTATTGCACTGATTACTTGGGGTTGTTTTTATTGTACAATCTGACAGCTGCAGGGAGGAAAGACCTGCGATACCGCTCTTTCACACACTTTGGATGTAGCATCCTGTCACTGATGGAGCTCCTCAGTGCAGTGAGTGTGTTTTGGAGGGGGTGGGATAGATAGATAATTAGAAATCAATTAATATTTAGGAAAAGGACATTTTCATTCCAGTGTTAAGTTTGGTTTGTGTATTTTTAAGGAGTGTAATACAGAACTGTCACTGCTCATTAACCCACCTGGTAACTAATTCAGGACAGGGAAGACAAGAGTCTGCAGCAGCAGACACAGACTAGCACAGTTGCTTATTAACACACTAGCACAACAACACAGAGCTGGGAAACTCTCCACACAGCAAACATTTATCACCACTTCCTCGATAATATCCAAGGTAAATACAAGGCAACCCTGCCACCGAGGCACCGCGTACCATCTACTCCCTCTCCCACAGCCGATTCGTGTGTATAGGAGCACTGCACACACCCTCTCTCCTCTCCTCCTGTCCATCTCAATGTTAAGTACTGTACATTGAAAACAGCGCAACTCCCTGAAAGCATAATTAACTTTACCTTCCACATCACCCGTAGCCGTGAGGACAATCCAAAACTTGCGACCGCATGACCTGTGGCCGCCTACACTTGTGTATAAATGCGTGCGGCTCAAGTACCGCGAGCCCAGCTTGCTGCTACAATGTGCTAATGCTAATGGATAACCAACACAAAGTCAACATCAACACACTGCATGAATACACAACTTTAAGCTAACGTTAACGTTACGATATTAAATCGTCCCGCCTGCAAACTAATAACGTCCAAGCACAAATCACCAACTAGCCTGATATCATTACAGCTAACATTAGGGTTAGTTCATTAGCAGGACTGAATGATAGCAAATTTGGTCCAGTCACTCCACTAAAAAAATAACAAATTTAACAACACAGTCGGACCATTTAATATCTAACATGTTAAAATATTTGTTTTACCTCTGACTTACCTTCAAGAAGCTGGAGAAAATAGTCGGGCTGCAGTTGAGAAAATGGCGGCTCAATTGCAGGTGGAAAGTTTGGGAGAACGTCATGACATCAGACGCACAACATCACGAAAAACCTAAATGATGCATGTTCACTCAAATGAGAATAACAGGTTACACATGTACTGAGGGAACAGCATATAATTCCAAGTTGATATACTCCACAAATGTAGACTGCCTTAACTAAAGCAAAAGTCTGAATGAAACTCACTTAGCAGTGTACGTCACTTCAACTACTGCTGAAATACACTATTTAGAGCGCAATACAAATCCACCGTGTTTATTAGTCTGCGCAAGCTACAAGAGCTACGTGTTTGCACGAGTAGTAAATAATTTGCAATAACATTGGTAAACCATGCATGACAACATTTGTGAATTAACGTCAACCAGTACAAACTAGAATACAGTTGTCAAACAATTATCTCATGGTTTTACCCCAGCCAGCACACCCATGTGGGGCCCACATGGTTTGCACCTGGACTGATATGTGGGGCCCATCTGGGATACCCAACTGGGGCCCAGCTAATTTTGTCCGCAGTTTCCTTGGGGGCCTCACATGGGTTACCCCAGATGGGTTGATGATGAGCCCTTAATTGGCTCCATACAGGGCTTATATAGGTAACCCCAGTTTGTTCCATCTGGGACCCACAGGAGTTTTCCTACATGGGTTGATGATGGGACCCAGCTAGGTCTCATCTAGTGCTCTGATGGGCCACAGCAGGTATAAATATGGGCTACCATATTTGTCTGCTTGGGTTACTTTATTTTACAGTAAACCCCTAAATGTAATTGTGTATTTAATCTAGTAAACACACAAAAATGCTAAATGTATTAATACAATGAAGAGAGGCCAATATTGTAGTTAATGCTTTTATTTCAACAAGAAAAATGCAAGGTTTAAGTGAGAGTTGACTGCATATTTGAAAACTCCTTGATACAGAAAGCAAAGTTTTACTGGCAATAGGTTGAACTGTTCTTGCATATGTGAAAACTCCCAGATAATCAAAGTTTTACTGGCAGTAAGTTGAACTGTGTAGCTACTGTCATCATAAAATAAAGTATCTACCTTGCATTGGTACTTGTACATTACTACGTTGTTACAAAATAGATTTTGGCTGAGACAAATTAACACGAGTGTATGTGATGAACGCTTTTAATTGACTACCGGTTTTTCTAGGTCAAGTACAGTAATTTGCATATCAACCAAATACATAATGATGCCTTGGATTTATATCTATGTCAATATTTTGTGCATTGTCATTTCATTTGAGACCTTATCTCCATATCTTGAGACTTACCCTTCTTGCTCTTCACCACGTGCCCTTGCAGTACGGTTTCCTCCCCTGTCCCTGGCACCAATTAGCCACCTGGACACTGCCTTTTCAGCTTCTTTTCTGGTTATTTGGTTTGTAAGGGCATCAGTACAGGAAGCTAGTGCTACATTACCTGTTCAGGTGGCAGCGGGGGAAAGGAAGTGAGGCGACCAGGAAGTGGGCGGTCTTAAAGCCTAAGAGCAAGAGGGAGTCCAGATAGACCAGGTCCCCTCATATAGAGTGCCCTTGTATGATGATTGGCTGAAGCGGAAATGAGTGCAGGGCAGCACACTCTCGCAATAGGGGCGGAGCTGAGCATTTCACCCTTCTACAATCAGCTAGTTTAATTAACCGCTAACGTGACAAGAAGCCACACATTCAGATTCAATACAAAAATAACATTATTGTAGTTCTTACCTTGGGCACGTGTTACACGTACCGGCTGCGGCACCCGTATACAGCTATTTGTCCTGTAAAACAGGGAAAAATGATCAGGCAGGGAGACGTGTCTCGACTTTACTGAATCCTCCGTTGTTATACTTTATTTACAATTCATATTCACCTCAAACTGTTTACATTAGTCCTTTACCCACTATTCACTACTGCTGCACATATCCCATCTCTTCAGACATGTTTTCATGTTCATAACACACAAAATAAATCTCAAAATTTCAAACAACATATCCATACATACATTTATCCAAACAAGTTTGGCCATCTCTGCATCCCAAATGCACTAATACAGACTCCAGCAAGTCTCTCCTGGACTTTAGCTCTACAGTATTGAGAATGGAATACACTTAAACTACCAACGGTGGCTAAACATGTTAACATTCACTCTTAACACTAAGGTTAACAATTTCTGTACATTTAAAATAAAATGTACCTTTAAGCATGTCAAACAATGTAAACAGAACCAGTTCGGTACATAAAATAGCAGACCAAATGGAGACGTGTGGCTAACAAAAGCTAACAAAATGAACGAGTAAGTGCAGCACCGCTACGGCTACTCGCGATAAATGGCTTCTTCGGCAAAATGAAATTAACCGGTCATTTAACTCTTTTATTTGGACCCATCATCATACATCTGCATTTGTTTCACAAGCAACAGCACTTGTGTGGGGTTTAGACACATTACTAACCTGTAAAACAGGGAAAAATGATCAGGCAGGGAGACGTGTCTCCACTTTACTGAATCCTCCATTGTTATGAAGAGAAACCAGCAGAGCAACGGTGATGGCCATAGGCTGGTGTAAACAACGGTCTCGCACTGCCACCTACTGTCATAAAACCACCACTGCAAGCTACTGGCTTCATATGATCAAATTGATCCTTTTAAAGAGTAGAAAAATAGTTGAGCAAAATTGCATAATGTGCTGGCATATTTAGATTTAGAATAAGCGGCTTAACTTTCCAGCTGCATTTGTACATTAGCCCAGCAGAGTCAAAAAAAAAAACAAAAAAAAAAACTGCATATATACAGATTACCTTGCTAGACACAATTTCATTTCTTTTCTGCTATTTTCACACTGGAGAATGAAGCCCACTTGGGACCCATCCAGTACCCATGTTTGCTGTCTAATTTGTATGCCCATTTCTAGCCCACGTATATTCTTTTGGGTTGCCCATGTGGGCCCCAACACCAACCCACTTAAAAGCCCACTCTGAGCCCATGTCCAGTGAAAGCCCACCCAACCCAGGTAAAGCCCATGTGGTCCCCACTTGGACGTGTTGGCTCGGACTTTGCCAGAACAGAGCTATCTTCAACACGAAGATGTGACTTGCTGCAAACTTTCATCAAACAGGAAGTGGGAGGGGTGTTGAGTGGGACGTACGTGTTTTGTTTTATACGTCATGTCACCCTCATCGGACTCATCTCTGTCCGCCTACAGGTGGGAGGTTGACCATCTCGTGACCTGGTGCAAACAGAACAACCTTGAGTTCAACGCTCTAAAGACAGTGGAGATGGCTTTGGACTACAGGAAGAACTCAGCCTCACCTGCCCCCATCACCCTTTGTGACTCCACTATTGACACTGTGGAGTCTTTCCGCTTCCCGGGAACTATCATCTCCCAGGACCTCAAGTGGGAGCCAAACATCAGCTCCCTCATCAAGAAGGCATAGCAGAGGATGTACTTCCTACGGCAGCTGAAGAAATTCAGCCTGCCAAAGACAATGATGGTGCACTTCTACACAGCCATCATTGAGTCCATCCTTACCTCCTCCATCACCATCTGGTACACGGCGGCACGGTGGTACGGTGGCAACACTGTCGCCTCACAGCAAGAAGGTCCCGGGTTCGATTCTCGCTGCGGGCACCGGGGGTGTGTCCTCCACCATGCCTTCGGTGCCTGCTGCTTGAGGAGTTTGTGTGGGAGTTTGCATGTTCTCCCCGTGTTCACCTGGGGTATCCTCCATAAAATATACCCCCACTAAAAACATGCAAGAAGATCACCTCCTGGTCTGCCGCGGAGGACAGACGACCAGGATGGGTTAAAGGCGGAAGATAAATTTCACCAGTGCATGGCGTGTGTGGGCATGATGCATGTATCTGTGTGACGAATAAAGGGGATTGTCCCTCTGATTCTTCTTCTTCTTCTTCTGCCACCGCCAAGGACAAGGGCAGACTGCAGTGTGTCATTTGGTCTGCAGAGAAAGTGATTGGCTGCAATCTCCCATCTCCCAAGGACCTGTATGCCTCCAGGACCCTGAGGCGTGCAGAAAAGATTGTGGCTGATCCCTCTCTCACCAGACACAAACTCTTTGAGACACTCCCCTCTGGCAGGAGGCTGTCATCCATCAGGACCAAAACTTCACACCACAAGAACAGTTTTTTCCTGTGTGCTGTCAGCCTTATCAACAAGGCCAGGAACTCCCCCGTCACTCTTCACACTCCACCTCTGCCTCATCTTGTCACACTGACATAGACACAACTCTACGCGTTACATTAACGCTCAGCTTGGACTTCTTTCTGAAAAAACAGACTGTGTTTCTGGAACAAACAAACAAGCAAACCAAAAAACAGACTTGTGTATATATCATTATATTGTTATATTTTGTACTCTTATTTTTGTTAGATGTGTCATACGCCAACTTCACCAGAACAAATTCCTCGTATGTGTAAAATCGTACATGGCAATAAAGCTTTTTCTGATTCTGATTCTGATTCAATGTAATACAACATCTTTTCATTAGTCAAATAGATGCCTAGAACTGACAGACATGGAAGAGAATGTGCTCAAGCCATTCATAGTAAAAGCAGGTAATTGCCACAAGTGGAGCTACGTGGTTTTCACTGGGCAGCGACAATATAATATGTATATGACTAAAAATGGTAACAGTTGCAATGAATTTAAAGCAGGGCCATGGTAGTAGGTGCAACCATGAACTAAAATCCAGGTGCAGCCATGATCCATGGGAGCCTGCAAGATGAGAACATGAAGCCAAATTAGGAAAAGACATCATATTAGCTTCGGTCTTTCTAGATCTAGAATATAATTAATAACCCTCTCCTTACCATCAGAGTCCCAAATAGTTGAGCACCATCATATGATAAAGAGATAGTAGTACCCCATTACTCTACTAGAACATTGCATTCCCAGAATGCAGGTTAACCTAGGGTTCCTAAAGTCTCCAAAAGCAGAATGGGAGTCAGAGCCTTCAGTTGTCACATTCCTCTTTTGTGGAACCATCTTGTAGTTCCAAATAGTAGGCTTAAAACTTCATTCTTTGATAAAGATTTTCTGTAGGACTGGATCAAGCTTGCCTAGGAAAAAATCCTAGTTATGCTGCTATTGGCTCAGATAGCCGGGGAATTCCGATGATATGCTGAGCTCCTCTCTCCTCTCCCTCTCCATCTGTATTGCGACGGTTTGCTGTGGGCATGTGAGGGGGGAGTTTTTTTAGGGCGCCAGCCAGGTCTCTCTCCTGACATATAAGATGTTTGATTTAGTCGGTCAGTTAAGTCCTAACCTATTGTTATTTTTCATATAACCTGACACTTTTTGAAGATGATGAAGAGATGAAGATGTGGATGAATGAATGGATTGCCATTTGAGGTCCGGGTCACAGCTGCAGATGGTGCGGGAATGCAGCAGTTCAAGAGGTGAGGATTAATGGCTCACTTTTCTGCACAGGAGTTCCGACACTTTGTGTTTCACACTATCCCGCATCAAACTAACTCGGGAGGTGGAGATTTTTTATAAAGCGGCGCCATCCAGCCTCGGCGAATCGGTGCCGCACAGTGCACCCAGGGGGTGGTTGCGAGGGCGTGGGCAGGCTGGCTGTCACACTATGCATTCATATTCCATAAATGCATGTTACTAATTTTTGTTAGAACACATACTTCAGTGTTGTGGATCAGCTCACATGATTAGGTTACATTATTATATCATTCGATAGTGAGTTTCAAAGGTGTTGATCATCCAGATCATCCTTGACGCTTAGTAAAGTGTCTGGTTTCATCTGGCTTCATTAAGAAATATAGCTGGGCATCATCTGCATAGCAATGGACATTTAAGGAGTTTATTCCTGATAATATTGCCTAACGGAATTACTATTGTGAATAGTAATGATCAAAGCACAGAATCTTGTGGAACTCTGTGTCTAACTTTAGCAAACACAGAAGAATCGTCATTAACATGTACAAACTGGAATCAATCTGATAAATATGGCTTAAGCCACCTCAGTATGGTTCCTACACATTCTGAATCCTGCTTTCTCAAGGATTTTAGAGAGAATGGGTAAGTTAGATAAAGGCTGAGAGATAACTAAAACCCAGGGCTCAAGATGAGGCTTTTTAAGAAAAGATATAACCCTTTACAGAACTTTGGTACATGGACTGTTGACAAAGATTTGATCATATCCAATGAGGTGCAAATTAAGGGTAAAACTTTTTTTTCAGCAGCCTAGCAGAGATGGGGTCCAACAGAGAGGTTGGTGGTTTAGATGAGAAATTGAAAGAAATTGTCATTTAGTTGCTGAAGGTCGATGGAAGAAAAGCAGTCTAAATATGTTAGATATAACAGCTGTTTCTAAGGTTCCTGTGTTTGAAGATAAATCTGTACCAGTTGAGGGCTGGAGGTGATGAATTTTGTCTCTAATAATTAGAATGTTATCGTTAAAAAAGCTCATAAAGTTGTTACTACAGGGGGCTGTAGGAATACATGGCTCAATAGAGCATATATGAAAACAGGATATCAAGTATGCACACAAATATACAAATGTAACCGATAAACAGTTCCCAAATGTGTAGTGAAATAAATATACATGTACTGTGATATGTACAGGTATCAACAGATAGTGGTAAATATACTGAGATGTAGGCAGGTGTAAAGATTAATTGCCTCCTCAGCCTACAGATGAAGAAAAGTCATTGTGTTGCTGTCTTTGTGATAGCTGTCTTGGTGTGGTGAGTGCAGGTCTGGTCCTTGTTGATGTGAACCCCATGCAACCTGCAGTTGCTGATTCTCTCCACTATTGTCTCATTGGAGAGATAGGGTGCATCCTTTTTGCTGTTGCTTACTGTAGTCTACGGCTACCTCCTTTGCTTCATTGACATTGAGATTGAAGTTGTTGTCTGGCACCAATATTAAAACGGAGAGAGGGCGTCTCCAGGAATTTAGCTGGTTTAGAGTGGCAAGGTGAAGGAGAGTGGTGTTCCTATTAGAGAACACAAATGGATGGTTTCTCTTCCACTGACATTTCCAGCCGCATGCGTCGGTGTCGGCGTTGTGTCTCTCCGCCATACACCTCTGTCAAAAACTGTCTTTTTATGAAATTGACAATTGACAATTCTGAAACTTTTTTACGTCATACTTTATAGATCTTGTTTCTTTTTAACTACTCCTCCTAACCAGAGAAACAATTTTAGTAATCAGACGCCTCGATCTCAATTAAATTAATCTAGCTGAGCACAGCTCAGCCGGCCATGGCTCCACTTACCTCGCCATCTGGCTGTCAAAGCTGTTTCACCCTCGGCGAGAAAATCGCTGAGCTGGAGCAGAGGATCTCCACTCTATACAAAATCCAGGAAGCTGAGAGACACCTGGACACTATCCTCTTTGGCCCTGCTCAAGTCTCTGCCACCAGCAAAGAGCTTGAGGCCACGGCTCCCTGCTCGGCTGCTGATTCCACACAGCTCGCTACTACGGCCCCGGCCGCGGGTTCCACTCCACGTGCTGCTGCTTCTGCTCTGGCCGCTGCTACTGCTGCCCCGATACTCGGCTCTATGCAGGCTGCGGCTACCGCAGCGGCCGCTGGTTCCGCTCTACCTGCCTTTCCAGAGGACCCCTGGTTCCAGCTCGGGGCTAAACCCAAGGTCCCAGTCAGCTCCACTCCTTTACACCCGGACACCTGGGTGGTTGTCGGCGATCGCAAAAGGAGGGAGAGGCCGTCACGTCACACTCCCACAACCTGTGACATCCAGCTACAAAATCACTACGACATCCTGGACTCACTCGAATTTCCACCACTGGCTGGGAACCTGGGGCCTTCTCCTTCACCTCCCAGGATTTTAAATGATTTCAGTGGATCTCCACCGCTCCCGCCTGTCCCGGTGAGCGCACCTGGGCGGACCACTCGCCCCAAACACCCTGCCGAGCTTCAGCAAGCTCCTCTATTTGAACACCTGGCTACAGTCCACCTGCAGAGCTTTTAACGTTGGTTTTATTGACAATTTTAACCTGTTTTGGAACCGTCCCTCCTTTTACAGGGCCGACGGAGTTCACCCCAACAGGCTTGGCAGCCGAATGCTAACGACTAATATTCACCACACCATCCAGTATGCTCCACGAGATTGACTGTTAACCTGTCACACCCCCTCCCCAGATTCTTCTTCTCCGCCTACACCAGCTGCTCATGGCACTATTGCACTCACTAGCCTCCCCGACAGTCCACAGTTGTCACTACCACCTAAACCGGACATCTTTCCCATACGAACCATTACAGGCAGACGTTTTCCCCGGACTCATAGACAGAGTGCTTTTAACAGAGACAATCTCGTACACCCGGACATTTTATCTCCCTGTGGTCATACGCGCACGTTCAGCACTAACATTAACCTGGCTGTGCTGAACGTGCGCTCTCTTTTAAACAAATCTTTTATCATAAATGACCTGATTTTAGACAACAAGTTAGATGGGTTACTTTTAACAGAGACATGGCTTGGCACAGAGGCACCAGTTGTTCTCACCGAGGCTTCCCCACCAAATTTTAACTTTTTATTCTCCACCAGGGGAGGCAAGAGAGGAGGCGGGACTGCATCAATTTTTAATAATATTTTGTCAAAGGAAGTTTATTTTAACAGTAGTCCTCCTGTTCTCTGTATCACTGCTTATAGACCACCCCATCATTCCACTGCTTTTATCAGCGAATTTTCAGAGCTCTTATAAATCATACACACCTCTTATACAGGGTTCTAAATTAACACCCGCCAACCCGCCAAATGCGGGTTAAAATTCATATTGGCGGGTGTAAATAAAAACTTACTAGCCAATTTGGCTGGTAATGCATTAGGCAATCATGTCAGTCAGAGGCGCTCTACAGTTCTTGGTCATTTGTCCCCCGGACAGTCCGTCCTACATTTCCCATGAACACTGTCGTAATGCTACGTGATGACGTACAAGACGCCCATTGGCTGTGCGCAGGCACACTACAGTCTGTAGTGCAACCGGCGCGAGAAACCACGGAAACGCAAACACAAAGAAGAAGAAGAAGAATGAACGGTGGCGTATAAACTGTAAAAAAGGAGACTGAGCTAGCTAAAAGTAAAAAGTAAAGTTAAACTAAATGCTGCGGTGGTTGGGACAGACGTCTGGGGGCGAGAAGAGGAAGGAGGCACGGGATGAGAATGTCGACAAAGCGTGCGAAACGAAGAAAAGAAAGTTTAACGCTAAATGGCTGACAGGTTGTGAATGGCTTGTGTTTGCCGTCATGTTTTGTAAGGATTGCTGCCTGTACACGAAAGAAAAAAACAAGACGAATAATTTTGTGGTGGGGACTAATAATTTTAAAGTGGAGGCAGTAAAGGACCATGAGAGTGCCCGAAGTCATCAGGAGAGCCTAAGGAGTCTGCAATACTGACTGCTGCACTATTTGTGTTTTCTAGTTGTACATACATAATTCAATTTATTACCAATGCAATTTTTTGCAAGTGTTTAAGTCATGGCTGTTACTTATATATTTCTTATTAAAGAAGGAAAGTAGAAACACTTTAAGTTGAAAGGAAAAATACATTTTATTAGGAATGTAATGATACTAAATACTTACTGGAAAAATGTCTTTTATAAAATAATAAATCTGACAGCATTTTTTGTTTGTATAAATTAAATGTTTGCACTTTCTGTGTATATTTTGTTTCATGTGTTGTACTTTCTGTGCATTTTTCATGCCAACAATGTAAATAAAATGATCAAATGTATTCAAGTGGCACTCATAATCTCTTATTTTCACCGGGAAAAAATTTGGCTGGTGGAAATTCTGATTGGCTGGTAACTTTAGAAGGTCACCAGCCACATTGGCTGGTGATCAAAAAAGTTAATTTAGAACCCTGCTCTTATAACAGAATTTTAATAACTGGCAATTTTAACCTGCACGTGGATAACACCTCGGACTCACTGTCCAGAGAATTCTTGAACATTTTAAATTGCATGGGTTTTAACCAGCACGTCACACAGCCAACTCACAACAGAGGACACACCCTGGACCTGGTCATAACTTACGGCCTCTCCACTAGTGTGTCCTCTGTTGTCGACGTGGCTGTGTCCGACCATTATTGTGTGTATTTTAACATCTCCAGTTTTAACCATCATGATGCCCCAGTGAGAACAGTGAGGAAACGCCACCTAACTTCTGAGGTGGCTGCAAATTTTATCGAGATTTTACAGAGCACTCCTGCAGAAGTTTTACCTGTACCGTGTGATTTTATTGCTGACAGTTTTAACAGGATATTTACCCCCGTGGAGAAACAAAGATGAAATTAAAAAATCAAAAAGACTATGCAGGATTGCAGAGAGAAGGTGGAGAAAAAACAAACTCACAGTCCACTACGAAATATTCCGTGGACAACTCAAATTGTACAATAAAACAGTCAAACAGGCAAGAATATCCCATTTCTCAAATCTCATCTCAGATTATAAAAACAACCCAAAATTACTTTTCTCCACCTTCGATTCATTTAACTAACACCAATTTTAAAAAATCCCCAGAGACACCAACGGATGCCCTCTGCGAGGACTTTGCAGACCACTTCAGAAGTAAAATCGCCAACATCAGATCCAGTCTTGTATCACATCAGAACGTAACAATGCAATGCAAGGACACTTGGTCGAGTTTTCTCCCAGGTAAACCCAACAACCTGCCTTTTAGATCCAATTCCCACATCACTTTTTAAGACATTTTATGGATTCTTCGAGGAAAAGATTTGAAATATAGTGAATTGCTCTCTTCAGACAGGTGTCTTCCCTGCTGCCTTCAAAACGGCAGTGGTGAAGCCCTTTCTGAAGAAGAGCAATTTAGACCCCAGCGTTCTTAATAACTACAGACCTGTATCCAACTTACCCTTTTTAAGTAAGATTTTAGAAAAGCTGGTTTTTAACCAACTAAATTATTTCTTAAATACTAACGACATTTTAGAGAAATATCAGTCTGGTTTTAGAGTGAACCACAGTACCGAGGCAGCCCTTTCAATTTTAAACGGTATAGGTGTAACGCGGACTCACAAAAACTCACAGTCCTGGTGCTACTGGATCTAAGTGCTGCCTTTGATACAGTAGATCACCACGTTTTATTAAACAGACTCAGAAACCTGGTGGGCCTCTCTGGTACTGTTTTTAATTGGTTTTACTCGTATCTCACAGACCGCTGATTCTATGTAAGTTTAGATACATGTTCCTCCAGAACCCGTGAAATGAAGTGTGGGGTGCCCCAAGGGTCAATTTTAGGTCCAGTACTTTTTCATCTTTATATGCTTCCCCTTGGGGATGTCATCAGGAGACACGGCATCAGCTTTCATAGCTTCGCTGACGATACACAGCTTTACATTGCCGTGTCTCCTGATGACACAGGGCCTATTGATACCCTTTTAAACTGTATTTTAGACATCAAGTCATGGATGGCAGAGAACTTCCTACAGCTCAACCAGGATAAAACAGAGGTTTTAGTTATTGGTCCTGAAAGCAAGAGAGAGACACTTTTACCAAAACTACAAGGTCTTACACCCTCACAATCTGTTAAGAACCTGGGCATCATTTTTGACTCTGAGCTTAGTTTTATTCCTCATATTAAAAATGTAACAAAGGTTTTTACCATCTTAAAAATATAGCCAGAGTCCGCCCGTTTCTCTCTCAGGCTAACACGGAGGTATTGATGCATGCTTTTATCTCTTGCCGTCTAGATTATTGTAATGCCCTGCTCTCTGGTCTTCCCAAAAAGACTATCTATAACTTACAATTACTCCAGAACTCAGCCGCACGTGTGCTGACGAGGACCAGAGGGCAGGATCACATTACACTGGTTTTAGAATCGCTGCATTGGCTCCCCGTGTGTTTCGATTTTAAGGTGCTTTTATTAGTTTATAAGTGTCTTAACGGTCTTGGGCCATCTTATTTATCTGACCTGCTTTTATCATATTAGCCCTGCACCGGCCTTTTAATTGTTCCGAGGGTTCGGACCAAAACCCACGGGGAGGCGGCATTCAGCCACTATGGTCCGAAGCTTTGGAACAGCCTGCCAGAGGGCATCAGGACCGCAGAGACTGTTGGTGTTTTTAAAAGGAGGCTCAAGACTCACCTTTTTAGTTTGGCCTTTAATTGATTTCTTCTACTCTCTTAAGCCAGACCTGTTTTACCCTAGCCTATTGTTTTTTAGCTGTTAGGACCTTTTGTTCTATTCAATTTTAGGTTTTAGGTCTTTTATTCTATTGTCTTTTAAGTTTTAAGTCTTTTTATTCTATTGTATTTTAGGTTTCAGGTCTTTTTTATTCCACAGTCTTTTATGTTTTAGCTCCAGTGCTTCCTCATGGGGGGCCTCCACGCTGGGAGGTGTGCCTGGTCTGCCGGGGCGTCGTCCTGGGGACCCCTCGGGCCCGGAAGGCTGGGGGGCTCTACACTGCGTGTGGAGTCCACCCTGGTCCAGCCTGGCACTATGTGTGGAGTCCACCTCGGTCTATCTGGGTCGTCTCTGTTGTGGCGGTGCTCCCTGTGGCCGTGGGCTGTGATCCCTTACAGTGTGGACGAGCTCCCCATAGTTGTTTTTTTTTTTTTTTTTTTCCTTTCATGATTCCTCTGTGCCCTGCCATGTTATTACACTGACAGTTTCGTTGGTGTGTGTGTGTGTGTGTGTGTGTGTGTGTGTGTGGGTATGAGCGTGTGTGTGTGCATGGTGTGTGGTGGTTTTGTAGGTCTATGGGTGTGTTCTTCTTTCAATTATACCACTGTTTTATGTTTTTATGTTCTTGTGTTGCATTTTCATGTATGAAAGGTGCTATATAAATAAAGTTTGATTGATTGATTGATTGATTGAAATACAGATGTCCTGCTTATCAATGATTTATTTGGCTGTGGTCTGCAATAGTAATACAAAATAATAATCAGCATGGCAATCACCATACATAATATGCAACATAATAACAGAACAAAGGACTGTATTCATCATTCCAGCATCATATAAACCATACAACTTAAACACCTCACATGAGGCACACAGATAGCACAAAGCCCACTAGCCTTAACCACGCACCAGTGTTAGTTAGCATTAGCTATAACTTATATGAACAGCAAATGAATACACTTGAACACAGTGTTAGTATCTAACTACTACAACGTAAAGGTGCTAAACTCACCTTCTGGCATTTACTCACAGCAATAACTGGGTAGAGGTGAATTACGGTAATGACAAAGGAGAAAAACACCATCGTATTAATGAGAGAAAAACTAACTTTCGGCACGGCATTCACACACGGGTGTGATACATTCAAAAGAGTTGGAACAACGATGGCGCGTTCAAGAATGTAGGACACATGAGAATTTACCGAAAAACAACTATTAATGAATGGAAACTTAATTCAATAAACAAGTTCACAACATAGTGTGTGGGCTTTCTAACACAGCCGCCCCCCGACTGTCTGCATAGACAGTCGAATCCAAAGTAGAAAGACCACTCAGGTAGATGTATCTTCATCGGCGTCTTCGAACTTAGGGAGCTTGACCAGACGGGCTACTGGTCGAATGTAGGTTTGACCCTTGACCTTAATGGCAGCAGTCCGGATGCGTCCATCAGCTCCAGGGTAAGTAGCTGTCACTTTCCCAACTGGCCAAAGAGAACGTGGGAGCTGAGGATCCACAATGAGCACCACTTGGTTCAGTTCAAGGTGTTTCCCATCCTTCTGCCACTTCTGTCTCTCCTGTAGGCTAGGCAGGTAGTGAGCGATGAATCTGGACCAGAATTGGTCGACAAGAACCTTTCTGTGCCGCCATCTGTGACTCCCAAGGGTGTTACTACAGTCATAAACAGCCTGAGGAAGTGATGCGTCATAGCGTCCCATCAGTAGGATACTAGGTGTGATGGGATCCGGATCAGCAATGTCTGATGAGATGTAGCTGAGGGGCTTAGCATTCAGGACGCCCTCCACTTCCACAAGGACTGTGCGGAGCACTGTCTCAGGCACAGACTGCTCCTTAAGTACGACCTTGAGAGCAGTCTTCACGGACCTCACTTCTCTCTCCCACGCTCCACCAAAGTGAGGAGCGCTGGGGGGATTAAAACACAAGTCAATCTGCTGTTCTGCCAACTGTTCCTTCAAGTGAGGAGCCATGGCCTCAAAGGCCTCACGTAGTTCTCGGGCTCTGCCAACGAAATTTGTTCCATTATCGGACAAGAGCTCGGAGGGCTTGCCTCTTCTGGCGATGAAACGCCGTAAAGACATCAGAAAGGCGTCAGCGTCGAGGCTCTCCAGGAGGTCTAGATGTATACAACGGGTCGTCATGCACTTGAAGACAATGCCCCAATGTTTCTCCGTTCGATGTCCAATCTTCACTGTGAAGGGGCCAAAACAATCGACTCCAGTTGAATAAAAGGGTGGCTTATAGAGGCGGAGATGACAAGGTGGCAAATCCGCCATCTTAGGAACAGAAGGATTCGCACGCCATGTCTGGCACTGCATGCAGTGACTCTGATACCTCTTGACTGCTTCCCTCCCCCACAGGATCCAAAAACGACGATGGAGCTCCGCCAGAACTCTTTTCAGGTCCAGGATGCAGAAGGGTCTCATCAGAGTCCTGGATGATAAGGTTGGTCAGAGGATGCTTTGGATCTAGCAAGATCGGGTGGATGGTGTCTGGCTCTAGCTGCTCCGCTCTTCGTAACCTCCCCCCAACTCTGAGGAGTCCTGTGTCCCTATCATACTCTGGAGATAGGTAGCCCAAATAACTGGAAGTTGGTAAGGGTCGGTCAGAGATGAGCGCCTTGACCTCTTCTGGGAATGACTCCAACTGCGCCTGTTTTAAAAGGAGATTCTCAGCTTTGATGTAATCCACGGCTGTGCTGGGTGAGTTAGAGTTTGAATCGGCCGCCCCGTGTAGGGACTGTGCTGTCGCCTGCATGAGGTCCCTCCATGTGGAGATCATGCTGACATCAGGGAGTTGAGGACAGGAGTCGACAGTCACCTGTCCACAAGGGAGATTTCCTTAGTTCGCTATCCTCTGGCTCTGGATAAACTGATGGGCTGGTTGGCCAATGGTCCTCTGTGTGACGCAAGAAGTCAGGGCCTTGGTGCCAACGGTGAGGTCGGGACAGCTCCTTCAAGGTCTTGCTCCACGTGATATCATCAGCAGGGTTGTTCATACTATCCACATACCTCCAGTTGTTCACATCAGTAAGGCTCTGAATCTCAGCCACACGTGTACCGACGAAAACTTTGTAGTGGCAAGATTCTGACCTTATCCAGTGAAGAACGGTAGTAAAGTCTGACCAGAGGATGACCTTTCTGATGGGTAAGGTGAGCTCAACTTGAAGGACACCGGCTAGTTGAGCACCGGTGAGAGCAGCACTCAGCTCCAACCAAGGCGTGGAGAGCTGCTTCATCTGGCCAGAACAAAGGAGATATGGACTTCTTTCTGGGCATCTTCTGTCGAAATAAGCAACAGACCTGTATGCTCTCTCGGAGGCATCGCAGAAGATGTGAAGATCTCTACTTGACATTGGTGAGTCAGCAGACGCTGGTGCATAACATCTGGGGATTTCCATGTGGATCAGGTCGGGAATCTCCTGTTCCCAGGCGAACCATCTGTTTCGCAGGCTCTGTGGCTGGATCGGGTCATCCCAACTGTTACGGCTGCACAAGCATTGAAAGACACTGATGTTCCATTATCTGACAGTGTTCTAATGTCAGAATTTTCAGGGGAGGGTGAGTTGGTGAATAAAACCGAGGCTAGCCCTGCCTCTCCGAGCGACAGCGCTGCAGAGCTGGTGCGCTCCACCAGTCCTGACGCGCTCTCTCCTGACTGTCTGTCCCTGCCGGTGACCAGAGAACGCCTGTGTGCTGCTCAACGGGATGATCCAACACTACAGAAGTGCTTTTCAAAGGTGAGTGCAGACAAAGCAAGTGGTGGAAATGTGGTTTATCTGCTTGATAATAATGTCTTGGTGCGTAAGTGGTCACCTCCCCAAACCGCAAATTATGATTGGAGTTCTGTATATCACATAGTAGTACCTTTTGTGTACCCTCAGCATGTCCTGACCATAGCACACGAGAGTCAGTGGTCAGGCCATTAAGGGGTAACCAAAACCTACAGGCTTATTCTTAAGCATTTCTTTTGGCCGGGGCTAAAAAGTGATGTAGCCAAGCACTGTCGCTGCTGTCACGTGTGCCAACTTGCTGGTAAACCAAACCAGCCTATTCCTCCTGCGCCACTGCATCCCATCCCTGCACTAGGTGAGCCGTTTGAGTGAGTGATAATTGACTGTGTGGGCCCTTTGCCGCAAACAAAAGGTGGAAACCAGTATTTACTCACCATTATGTGCGCCACCACCCGTTTCCCCGAAGCTGTTCCGCTGCGCAAAATAACCTCCAGCTCCGTGGTAAAAGCTTTAACGAAGTTTTTCTCCACCTTCGGTCTTCCCCGTGTAATCCAGACAGATCAAGGCACAAATTTTCAGTCTAACTTATTCAAACAGGTCCTTAAGACGTTGCACAGGCAGTATCCAGCGCACATCACCCAGAAAGTCAAGGCGCCCTAGAGCGCTGGCATCAGACATTAAAATCTATGCTCCACAAATACAGCCTAGAAACAGAGCGAAGCTGGGATGAGGGAATACCCTTCGTGCTGTTTGCAGCCCGTGAAGCCGTGCAGGAATCCTTGGGGTTTAGTCCCGCTGAGCTCGTCTTTAGCCATACTCCCCGCGGTCCGCTCAAATCCTTGCGAGACCAGTTCATAGCGCCCAAATCTCCTCCCGAGGAGAACGTGCTGGACTTTGTTAGTAAGTTCCGGGAGCGTTTGCATCGTGCCAATGCTCTGGCAAAAGAATCACTTTCGGCCTCACAAGCTGTGATGAAGCGCCAGTATGATCGCTCCGCTGTTCCCCGGCGTTTCAGCGTCGGCGACCAAGTTTTGGCTTTGTTGCCCATCCCCGGTTCTGCGCTGTCAGCCAAATTTGCCGGCCCGTACAAGATCGTCGAGTGCCTCAGTGACACAGACTACGTTATTGGCACTCCTGAGAGAAAACGCAAAAAGCGTGTATGCCATGTCAACATGCTGAAGCGGTATTATTCCAAAGAGCAGCCCGAGTCGAAACTGGAAAAGTTTGCTCCTGACCAAACGCCTGTAATTACACGCAGCTGTGCGTTAATTGTGTGGGACAGTCCACAAGTGGCTGGTGATGACGTAATGACGCGTCACGGGTCTCACCAGACTGCGAGACTGCCGAATAGTGAAATGTTAAAAATGTTGCCTTCTGTGTTAGGACATTTGCCCGCAGAGCAGCAACATGATGTGATAGATTTGGTGAATGAATTCCCCTGTCTCTTTGGCGATGTGCCAACTCGAACCACGGTCATAAAACATGACATCGATGTTAAGGATGCTCGGCCCATTAAGCAACATCCTTACCGTGTTAATCCTGTTAAACGTGAATTGATGAAAAAAGAAGCGGAGTATCTCCTACAACATGGCTTGGCCATACCCAGTTCTAGCCCCTGGCGTTCTCCATGTCTTTTAGAAGCCAAATCTGATGGCTCGCCACGTTTCATAACGGATTTTTGAAAAGTGAATGCCGTTACCGTCCCTGACTGTTATCCTCTGCCACGAATGGAGGATTGCATAGATAACTTAGGCTCTGCTAAGTATGTAAGCAAGCTGGACCTGCTCAAAGGTTACTGGCAGGTGCCTCTGACTGACCGCGCCTCTAAAATCTCCGCCTTTGTAACTCCTGATCATTTCCTCCAATATACTGTGATGGCTTTCGGTATGTGCAACGCTCCAGCGACCTTCCAACATTTAATAAACACTGTTTTGACTGGTCTGCCTAACTGCAATGCATACCTAGATGACCTTATTGTGCACACCACAACATGGGGAGAACACATGGAGACCCTTAGACAGGTGTTCACTCGACTGGCACAGGCGTCTCTCACCCTAAACCTGGCTAAGTGTGAATTTGGTAAAGCCACGGTGACTTACCTAGGAAGGGAGGTTGGCCAGGGGGAAGTACGTCCAGTTGATGCTAAGGTCACTGCAATCACAGAGTATCCCATTCCATCTACCAGAAGAGCCCTTCGCAGCTTCTTAGGCATGGCAGGCTACTACAGGAGTTTCTGCAGAAATTTCTCTGTTGTGGTGCTTCCTCTAACCAATCTGCTTAGTCCCAAAGTAGCTTTTGTGTGGACTCCTGAGTGTCAGCATGCATTTGAAAGCGTGAAGTCTCTTCTCAGCTATGCTCCTGTACTCGCTGCTCCTGATCTCTCTCGCCCTTTCAAGTTAGTGGTGGATGCCAGTGCTAAGGGTGCAGGTGCTGTGTTATTGCAGGAGGATGAGGATGGGGTCGACCACCCGGTGAGTTACTTTTCCTGGAAATTCAACAGGCACCAAGCTAGATATTCCACCATTGAAAAGGAAACCCTTGCTTTGTTGTTGGCACTTCAACACTTTGAGGTGTACGTTGGGTCCAGCCCGTTACCAGTTGCAGTCTTCACTCACCACAACCCACTCGTTTTTCTGTCCCGTATGTACAATCATAATCAGCATCTTATGCGGTGGGCTTTGATTGTACAAGACTACAACCTGGAAATCCAGCATAAGAAAGGGTCAGAGAACGTATTAGCCGATGCCTTATCCAGACTTTAAGTCTAGAGTGAAATTGGTGAAGCTGTAACAAAACCCCTGGTTTTGTGCTTTAAGGGGAGGGGTGTTACGGCTGCCACCGTTCTTGGTCTGTGTTTGTGTATGTGTGCTTGTGTCTTGCATGAGTGTGACTGGTTGCAGGTGAAGGGGTGTGGGAACCGGACTCCTCCTCCTAACCAGCCGCTGCCCAATCGCCTACAAGCTGTCATTACCTGCCGGCTACAAGAGTCGTCCCAGCCTGGCAGTCTGCGGCTGGCATCTTTGGTGACCAGTCCTCGGCACAGGAGAGACCCATTTGTTGTGACAGAGTTGTCAGAGTTTGACTTTTGATATTCTTTTGGCTACCAGACTCGAACTGAGCTAGGCTTAGACGGGGACTGATTTGCACTTTCACGTAGTCATATTGTTTGTTAGTTACACTAGGATTAGGGGTGCTATTTCGTGTTGTATTTTGGTTCTTGTTTTTTTTTTTTCATCAGAAACTGTAGTACCCTCATTTAGGAGGGTTTTATTTCCATTTTGTTTTGAGTGTGGTTTAGGCAAGCTCTTCCTTTTGAAGAGTTCACCTTTAGTTAGCATTACTTAAGCTCTCATTTTTGGAGAATTCTCTTTTGGTTTTGATTATTTCATTAATTTGAAAAGCACCCAAACTGCTCTTTTCGTTGTCTTGGCCTTTTGCCTTTTGTGTATTAAAACAGTTTGGAGCACTTTGATTTAAAGAAATAATTACTTTTCAACCCCTTCCATCGGTTGATTTTTGTTACTTCCCTACCCCCTAGTGAGCTGGGTTGTAACACCAACCGATTTGCTCCTTCCAAAGATCTTGGACAAGAATCTTGGCTCTCGTGGTAAATGGTACAATATAGCCTAGTGGATCATATTGACAGGTGAGTACTTTATAGACGTTCCTCAATGTGGGTTCAGTTCTCCCCACTGGTCTATGTTTGTACTTCAGGGAGTCGTGGAGGCAGTCCCAACGTAACCCAAGAGTTGGCTCCTGAAGGTCCATACTGGATTGAGAAAGCCATAGCTCACTGCTCTAGGATCTGGCGTCAGGTGGAAGATCTTCAATGGCAGCTGGAACGTTGCTGGCCCACTGGCGTATCTCAAAGCCCCCGGTGTGGAGCAGCTGTCGCAGACCCTTGACAAGGTCCTTTGCTTCCTCCTTTGAATGGGTGCTATGAAGGCAGTTATCTACATAGAATGACTGCTCAACACAATCAACGAGATCACTGTTGGATTCGCTTGTGTCCTGGACATGCCGCTGCAGGGCATAGATGGCGCAGCAAGGGCTGCACGTAGTGCCAAATGGCAGGACTTGCCATTCGTAGATCTTTGGTGCTTCGGTCCTCTTCATATCTCGCCAGGTGAAGCGCAGAACGGGTTTGTCAACTGGCAGAAGGCGTATCTGGTGGAACATACTTTTGATGTCACCGCTCACCGCGACTGGGTACTGCCGAAACCGAATGAGGACTCTGAGCAATGATGGACCTAAGGCAGGTCGAGGGAGGAGAAGGTTGTTGAGGGACACCCCCCTTCATACTGGAAGGAGCAGTTAAAGACAATCCTGTCCTTGTCGTTGTGCCGCACCATATGGTGAGGTATAAACCAGGATTCTGGGGTTGACCACTGCTATGTAGCCCATCTTCTCTAATTTCTGGATCTCCTGGCAATATGCCTCAGAGCGTTGTGGGTCTTTGGCAAGTCTCCTCTCAGTGCTACGAAGACTTGGCAACACTGCTTCCATAGAAGCTTGAAGAGTGGTGGAGTTGGATTGGCGAAGCAGCGGTGTAGCATATCCTTGGTGGCACGGTGGTACGATGGAGAAGGTCCCGGGTTCGATTCTCGCTGCGGGCACCGGGGGTGTGTCCTCCATCATGCCTTCGGTGCCTCTCCAGGAATTCAGCTGGTTTAGAGTGGCAAGGTGAAGGAGAGTGGTGTTCCTATTAGAGAACATGAATACAGATGTCCTGCTTATCGATGATTTATTTGGCTGTGGTCTGCAATAGTAATACAAAATAATAATCAGCATGGCAATCACCATACATAATATGCAACATAATAACAGAACAAAGGACTGTATTCATCATTCCAGCATCATATAAATCATACAATTTAAACACCTCACATGAGGCACACAGTTAGCACAAAACCCACTAGCCTTAACCACGCACCAGTGTTAGTTAGCATTAGCTATAGCTTATATGAACAGCAAATGAATACACTTGAACACAGTGTTAGTATCTAACTACTACAACGTAAAGGTGCTAAACTCACCTTCTGGCATTTACTCACAGCAATAACTGGGTAGAGGTGAATTACGGTAATGGCAAAGGAGAAAAACACTGTCGTATTAATGAGAGAAAAACTAACTTTCCGCACGGCAACTATTAATGAATGGAAACTTAATTCAATAAACAAGTTCACAACATAGTAACTGTGTGGACTTTCTAACAAATATGTCATGGCTCTGACCCTGAAACTTAATGGTGTTGGAACTTTAGGTTGCCAGGGAATTGTGTGTGAACAGGGAGTACAGGAGAGTCCTGAGCATGCCGCCCAGAGGGTTGCTGCTGTTGAGAGTAGGATGGAGAAGAAGAAGTAGAAACTTTATTTATGTAACACAAATCATGCATAAAATGTAACACAAACTGCATTAAAGCAAATGATAATAATGTGTGATAAAACAACAAATACAAGGAAAATAAGTAGAATTAAAATAACAGGACAAGAAAAAACAGCCATCAGGTAAAGGCAAAGCCATTCAGTGATTTAAAAAACAATAAAATTAGTTTCAAACTAATTCTGTGACAGACAGGTGACCAATGCAAACATTGGAGTTACATGGGCTCTCTGTCTGGTTTCCGTCAGAACATGTACTGCTGCATTCTGTACAGCCTGTAACAGACCAATAGCTTTCTTAAACACATGAGTCCAGCAGTGTGGGTTTACGTTTATGCAATCAGCTGCTCACGTGTGTAAACAACGCCCTCACTCCTCTCTGTACGGCCCTCCGTTACCAAGAGTGTAAGAAACATTGCAACACAGTTACCAAAGCCACAGTTAAGAGATAGAATTAAAACGAATGGAAAAAACACACTAAATGCACAAAATGCTTAAAAGACTTTACAATGATTGATCTGGGTCCTTCGGTTGATCATGTGCTGATGCGATGTACACAATGAAAGGTAAAACTGATTGTAGTGTCTGGTGAGAGTTCATGGTGGGTTTTCATGAAGTATTTAATTATATTTCTGGGTTGTCAGGTGTAGTTTTGGAAATGCTGGAGAAGATGAAATTTTTACTCATACTCATACTTCAATTTGTTTTGTTAAAGTTTTTATGGATGACTGTAGTGAATTGTTGACTTTTTGTCAGGGTTGTAGTCAGGGTTCTAAATTAACTTTTTTGATCACCAGCCAATGTGGCTGGTGACCTTCTAAAGTTACCAGCCAATCAGAATTTCCACCAGCCAAATTTTTTCCCGGTGAAAATAAGAGATTAGGAGTGCCACTTGAATACATTTGATCATTTTATTTACATTGTTGGCATGAAAAATGCACAGAAAGTACAACACATGAAACAAAATATACACAAAAAGTGCAAACATTTAATTTATACAAACAAAAAATGCTGTCAGATTTATTATTTTATAAAAGACATTTTTCCATTAAGTATTTAGTATCATTACATTCCTAATAAAATGTATTTTTCCTTTCAACTTAAAGTGTTTCTACTTTCCTTCTTTAATAAGAAATATATATAAGTAACAGCCATGACTTAAACACTTGCAAAAAATTGCATTGGTAATAAATTGAATTATGTATGTACAACTAGAAAACACAAATAGTGCAGCAGTCAGTACTGCAGACTCCTTAGGCTCTCCTGATGACTTCGGGCACTCTCATGGTCCTTTACTGCCTCCACTTTAAAATTATTAGTCCCCACCACAAAATTATTCGTCTTGTTTTTTTCTTTCGTGTACAGGCGGCAATCCTTACAAAACATGACGGCAAACACAAGCCATTCACGACCTGTCAGCCATTTAGCGTTAAACTTTCTTTTCTTCGTTTCGCACGCTTTGTCGACATTCTCATCCCGTGCCTCCTTCCTCTTCTCGCCCCCAGACGTCTGTCGCAACCACCGCAGCATTTAGTTTAACTTTACTTTTTACTTTTAGCTAGCTCAGTCTCCTTTTTTACAGTTTATACGCCGCCGTTCATTCTTCTTCTTCTTCTTTGTGTTTGCGTTTCCGTGGTTTCTCGCGCCGGTTGCACTACAGACTGTAGTGTGCCTGCGCACAGCCAATGGGCGTCTTGTACGTCATCACGTAGCATTACGACAGTGTTCATGGGAAATGTAGGACGGACTGTCCGGGGGACAAATGACCAAGAACTGTAGAGCGCCTCTGACTGACATGATTGCCTAATGCATTACCGGCCAAATTGGCTAGTAAGTTTTTATTTACACCCGCCAATATGAATTTTAACCCGCATTTGGCGGGTTGGCGGGTGTTAATTTAGAACCCTGGTTGTAGTAGTGGTCGATAAATGCTTCCAAATCCAGTAAATCCTCTGCTCTGAATGCAATACGCTCTGTATAAGACATGGCAAAGGAACAAAAAAAATGTAGTCCTGTAGGTATAGTTGGTATAGTTTTATGTAAAGTGATTTCCTTCATTGTCTGGGCTGTTCTTGCACTTCCATTGTCCATTTCTACATCGTTCTGAATCGGTGTAATTCTGTCCACTGGACTTTAAGGTACACATTTTTGGTATTCTGTCCTCTGTATCAATATCCTCTGTCCTGGGATGCCCTCTGGAACTGGTGGAGGAGGTGGGGGGGGGGGGGGGGGGATGACAGCCAAGCTGTCCTCCATGACAGACAATGACTCCCACCCCCTCCAAAACAAACTCACTGCACTGAGGAGCTCCATTAGTGACAGGATACTACATCCAAAGTGTGTGAAAGAGCGGTATCGCAGGTCATTCCTCCCTGCAGCTGTCAGACTGTACAATAAAAGCTATCCCAAGTAATCAGTGCAATAGTCTGGACAATAAGCTGTGCAATAAAAACATGTACATAACTGTCTGTAAATACGATCTACAATTTCTTACCATTTTTTTTTACAATTTCTTTCTTTTTATTTTTATTTAAATCCTCACTCTTTTGTATATACTGTTTTTATTTCTAATCTGCATGCACTTCTTATATTAATCTTTACTGATGCTGCTGTATTCTGGAATTTCCCCTCGCGGGACAAATAAAGGAATATTGATCTTGATCTTGATCTATTCATGGTGCCATCTATAGGTCAGACTCAAAACACTGTGTTAAGCCCATCTCAATCATGGCCTGAAAATGTGTACCCACATATATGATAATTGGACAAATTGTTAAGGAGGCATGGCCATCACCATTCACCATTCACCATTCACCATTGTTAGTGGGGCAGGTTTCATGTTTCAAGCTCATTACATTGTAATATGATAATACTAATGATGATGGTGATGATATTGATGATACTGCTACTCCTGCTATAACTGTTATTATTATGTATTTATTATCATTGTTGTTATTATTTGTACCAATATTAATATTGTCATTATAAACCAGCACAAACACAATAGAATTTTTCATTCATTCATGTATTCATTCATATATTTTTTCCCCTTTGAGACCTGAACCCTAAATATTGACTAGACATCATGACCTATGTTTTGATGATAAAGCATGGAGAGGTTTCCAGTGCTGAACTGGAACCTGCTTGACTGCAAGAAACCTGCAAGCCGGGTTTTGGGCCTTCTTTCAGAAAGAGAATATTTACAGTCTTCTGTGGGCAAATGCAGAACTGAATTCATTTGGAAGTGTGTGTCGATCTGTTGTGAGATGATACTCATCACTCTCATCCTTAATGTCTTGTCTTTTGTAACAAAATTTCACATGAATATTTTAGTGATTTGGATTCTTGGAAGCCCTAGAGATTTGACATTAAATTGGTTCTCAATCAAATTCCGTCTTAAACTGAGACACTTCTCTTACCCACACTTCCATTAATACAGTAATAGCAGGTCACAAGTTTGATTCTTGACTGAGAATTTACCCAACAGCAGCAGCAGACCTTAACAGTAGACAACTAAAAGTACTGTCACATGTCCAGTAGATGGTGGTGTTTATCTCTATAGCCAGGAAATCTTGGTTGCCAGCTTGAGGCAGCAGGAGGCATATCCAGCCTATAGTGTAGCTGCACTCATATAGTAGATCCATTCCATTAAGATGCAAGGCATAATTTATACACTAATTTTATGTGTACCTCTATGCCACAGGCTGCAATATGATTATGAGCTTTTGGGTTTATTTCTCTGAAACAATGACATTCAGTGCTCTTCTCTTAAAAAGTATGATTGCCCAGTTGAAGATCCATTATTCTTCCAAGGAATTATCTGTCTGTGGTATTTATACAGTGCATTGTGGTGTCATGCTATGGTAAACTGGACTGTTTATATAGCGCTTTCCTGGTCTGACAACCACACAAAGCGCTTTTCCAACATGTCTGCATTCACCCATTCACACACATTCGTACGGCAGCTAAGCCACCTGCTCATTATGAGTGTTATCCATTCACACACACTCACACACTGATGGCACAGGATAGGGAGCAATTTGGGGTTCAGTATCTTGTGTGTTACTTGATGACATGCTATGTCATCAAATTATCTGGAGTTAATTGCTGTGTCAGTAAAAGAGGAACAGCTTCATTTTTAGATTCAGATTCGGAGACTGCATCAATTATGACAATAATCAGTAACACATTTCTAACATTTTTTTTAAAGTATGTGTGTGTGTGTGTGTGTGTGTGTGTGTGTGTGTGTGTGTGTGTGCGTGTGTGTGTATTTACAAACACACAGAGCAGAGGTGGTCACTGAGTCCAGGTCTTTGTTCTGAATTAACAATTAAAACATGATGAGAGACATAATGAATGAGCTGGCTCCTGTTCACAGTGCCCAAGGGAATAAAAGAGATCTCACACACACACACACACACACACACACACACATACACACACACACACACACACACACACACACACACAAACATGCTCCTGTATTTTGAATGGTGTAATGACCAACCAGATCTTTAGTGACAGTACAGAGCAGATATTTTTGAGTTTGTTTGCTATCTGATCCTGTCCAGAAATGTAGGCCTCAAGTTTCAAGTTAATTTGCCTTTACAACTGTGAGAAATCCAGTTGAAATGAAACATTTCCACAAGACTACAAAACCTCACACAAGACATAGCACATCTACAGTGTTGTAACCTCTGTTTGCTGACATTATTGCCAGAAACAGATTTAAAATGATCCAACACTTTAATTAGATACAGCCAGATTTTTCTACTGTATAAATTTTTATACTATATATGGCCAGATTTGTATTTAATAGTTTTCTTATGTCTTCTTCTTTGGGCCTTGCTTTGTTTTGTATTAGTTTTCTGCCACTGCAGTAAAGACTATAAGCTGCACTTTATCAGTTAAAAGACCAGTGCCATGGCTGACAATTTCTGAGCTGTTTGCACACCGGATTTGTGTGGCAAAGAGGAAGTTATTGTATCTGTCCGCAGCAAGTAGAATCCTTTCTGCTTCGCTTTGAGCACCTTTCCCTCACCCTTTTTTTACTAACCCACACACACATATCTATGTGCCTTACAGACACTCACCTTAAAGGTGTAGATAGTGGTAGTATAACTCAGCTTTGCTTGCTGCAATCTTGTCTGAGAAAAACACACACATCCTACAAAACACATCCTCCATTGTGCTTCTCATATCATTTTGTTAAGCTTCGAACCTCGCTTTGAACCTTGAGTGCCGTAGTCAATGACATGGCCAAGTCAGCCATCTTGTCTTTTCTCTCTCTCCCCTCTCCTTTTCACATGCTCTCACACATGTACACACTCGCACATGTACACATGCATGCCTTGTTGCCTTTACACTTGTTAGTGCAGTTGCTTGTGTTATGGCTGCCTGTGGTGTAGTTGTAGTTGGACAATAGATGTTTACTGATTGAAGGATTATTGAGTGTTTATCAGTTTTGCTTAAGTTAAATAAAAGATATTGTATATTTAAGGAGTGGTTGTCTGTGATTATTTGTTATTATTATTTCAGATCTGTTGTGGTAACAGCTGGTTGTGACAATCAGTGCTCAGATTCAACCCTTCATTGAGAACAACATTGGCATTTAATTGTGAACAGCCCTTTTATTAGACTGTATCCACAGTTTGGTTATTGCTCCCTGATCTCAGGATGGTGCCCTATTATTATCAATTGATATTAATAATTTTACTAATACCAATGCAGTTATTGGTATCAATACAATAATGTCAATAATATCTTCTAATAACCAAACCTGCTTCTACCAGATTCCAACATGTGACTTAATGAATCCTCTCAGCCTGCAGTTTGATTGGCTGCTGTGTAAAGAGGAGAGCACGTTCTTTATAGAGTTGAATGTATCCAAGCCAAGCCTGGAAGTTTTGGGTAGGTGTAATGTGAGTCTTACTGCTGACTGATTGATGATGCGTTCAATGGGGAAAGGACCAATAAAGCGAGGGAAAAGTTTATATGATTTAATTCTGAGGAGAATGTCGTGAGTAGTGTCAAAAGAGGTTGAGATCCCTATTCCCCTAACACACACAAGAACTGTGAGTGTCACCCACTCCTAGCATGGTAATGTAATACCATTCAGCGTTTGTCATATTAAAAGTTATAGCAATGATTGAATTTAAGCTGCTGTTATTGTAACCAAATGATGCAATGAAATCATATGAACAAGTGTAATACAATCAAGCACAAGGTTTTGTCAGCAGAGCTAAGTTAATGAAAAACAATAAATGATCTTGGATGTAGAATCAAGCAAGAATTTTGAGAAAGATGAGAAAAATGAGGAAGTCACGTATGCACCTAAGTGAGTAAGTCACATACTGTAGGCTGTGAAGAATGGGCTGTACTAAACTTTGGTGGAACATTACCAAAAAAGGACATGCACATATAAAAGTTGCACACACAATATAACAGTTTGGTGTGCAAAAGGACATGTGCAATAGAGAAGAGGGATTAAGAGAGAAGGGTATAAAATAGGCAAAACAAGGAGAGAACAGGGTTCTTCCTATGTTTCTACAACCTCAAGCCAACTCCAGAGAAGGAGTATGTCAGGACCCTAGCATTACAAAGCAGGACTTAGAAAAATCTACAGCCAACTCAAGAGGACAAAGCACAGGAGGAATAACCATTTTCCAACTGACTGCATGTAGTGGCCACAGACAGTTGCTCTTTCCTTATCCTTTCTGACTGATTCTTACGTAGTTTTGAGTTCTAGTGTCCTTGTCATTACTGGTAGCATGAGGTACCTGCAGTCCAGTCAGGTTGCACAGGTAGTCCAGCTCCTCCAGGATGGCATATCCATATGTGCGGTCGCAAGACGGTTTGCTTTGTCTTCCAGCACATCAACTCAGCAGCAGGACCCTGACTTTAGAGCGATTGTTAGACCTTATGCTGGTGCTTCTGACACCGCCAAGTACTGCCACAGACTGTTCAGGAGCTCACCGATAACCTGATCCAGGTCTGGGAGGAAATCCCCCAGGACATCATCCGTTGACTCATCAGGAGCATGCCCAGACATTGTCTGGAGTCCATACAGACACGTGGGGGCCACATACACTACTGAGTCACATTAAGAGTTGCCGTGATGAAAATCATCCAAGTATTTTTACTTTGATTTTCAGTGTGATTTTGAATCCTGCCCCCAGTGGCTTGATGATTTTGGTTTCCACTGACCATTGTTACATCATTTTGTTCTCAACAAATTATACAATATAGACCAGTAAAGATTTTCAAGTTGAGTTCATCATGATCTGAAGTGTTCCCTTAATTTCTTTGAGCAGTGTATGTATCTATCTATCTATAGAAAGATATCTATAGATAGATAGATAGATAGATTTAAAGTTCTCTGATGGTAGTAAAATGTAGCTGGTTGTGTGACTGACATCTTAAAGGTTCTTAAAAATTACTCTAGCTTAAAGAAATCAACAGACCATTTGGGTTTGTCCCTAGCCACTAAATTTCATCCTAGCACCATAGTAGGAACCCAGAACATTTAGAGCAGAGCTGTCATTAATGGGTATGGCTGATATCTTGATCCTGACTCAAGGACTATTCAGTCAGGTGCAGTATCAGAGGACACAAGTTAGGCGTCCGGATGTAGGTACTTCTCAACGCAATCTTAATGTGGGACCAGGGATGACTAGGAACTGGACGTATGCCAGGTTTTTGTGCTCTTAAACAGTTAATCTCCATCAACCCCACAAAGTTCAGTGTTTACATATTATTTGCACTACTACAACATTGCACATTACTGTTCATGGTTTACATTTATTTATCACTTGCAACTTGCACATATTTTTCTGGTACATAGTTTTTAACTCTCTCTCTCTCCCTTTTTAAGAACTGCTGTTATTTTTTGTTTATATATTTAATTATATTTCGCCATTATTCTATGTCATATACTTAGTTACACTGTGTTATATTATTATATCATTATCATAATATATCTTATATATTATACATAATACACAACTATATACTTTTTATACTTAGTTATATTTTTAACAATTACTGTTATTCTTGTTTATATACTTAGTTATATTCTAAGAATTGCTTCTTTTCTATGTTTATATACTTAGTAATATTTTTTAAGACCATCCTTTTTTCTTAGATTTATTCTTATCCTTATTTTTCTGTATTGTATATTTTTTATGTTTATGTGTATGTTTAACCTGCTGCCGCAACAAAAGAATTTCCTCAAATTGGGATCAATAAAGTCTAAGTCTAAGTCTATCGTAAACAGTTCTCAGTTACAACTTATTAGGGTAAAATTCTGTAGGACTGAGAATCAGACCCTTTAGACAGAGAGCTGCTCCAGTACTTCCTGTACAGGGTGACTCTGAATCTTAACAGTAGATAACCAAACTTGCTGACATAGTTTGTAGATGGGGGCCTGGGTCCAGTGTTTGCAAGCAAACCGCCACATTGCAGAGAGAGAGCAGAGGAGGGCAGATTTGGCATCCTTCCAAACTTTCCTACAGCATAGGAGGGGGGTCTGCACAGATGGAACAGAGTTCTCACATTCCTGGGGCAGAACCAGCTCAGGATGGTATCCTAAGGAGGCATCAAAACTGGAAAGACCTGTAGCAGAACTGGTTAGTGTTATGGTTCATTCTGTTTGGCTGTTCGATTGAGGATGAAAACCAGGCTTACAGTGCCACCCAGGGCTTGACAGAAAGCCTTCCAGACCTGCGAAACAATGGTCACTGTGTCATTGTGGGGACATGTCTGCAGGGATCCCAGGCAAATGAAACACTTGGTGGATGATATCAGTCAGTAGTGATATCAGTAGTTTCATTGGAAATTTCCCCACTGTGGGACTAATAAAAGAATATCTTATCTTATCTTATTGGCTGAAGGTAACTTTGGCAGAGCAACAAAACATGCAGCTTTAGAAGATTGGTCCACTATGGTCAGAATGACTGTATTACCTTGAGAAAGGTACAGGAGCAGTGCTTGCAGAGGGGCAAGCCAGGCAGTTGCTTGGAGCCCCCGGCCACTGGGGGGGCCAGGGATGACTAGGAACTGGATGTATGCCAGGTTTTTGTGGTCTGACCAGATTACAAAGGGGTGTTCTGCTCCCTCCAGCCAGTGTCTCCACTCCTCCAAGGCCAGCTTGATAGCAAGCAGCTCACAGTTCCCCGCATCATAATTCCACTATGCAGGAGAAAAATTCCGGGAGAAAAATGCAGAGATGAAGTTCCTGTTCAGGACCAGAATGCTGAGACAGGACGGCTCTGACCCCAATATCAGAAGCATCCACCTCAACAATAAATTGTCGAGAAGGATCATGCTGAACCAGGATGCGGGCAGATATAAACAGTTTATTTAACTTGCATTTGTAACTTCAGAATACCAGGTAATTGGGAGCGAGGTTGAGGTGTTTTTGGTTAGTGGAACAGCATCCCTACTGTAGTTCCTGATGAATTGGCGGTAGAACTCGGCAAATTCAAAAAACTGCTGAAGTTGTTTCTGGGTGGTTGATGTAGGCCATTCTGCCATAGCTTGGATTTTCTCAAGATCCGTCTCCATGTGCCCGCTCTCAATAATGTTGTGTAGAAATTTAACAGATGAGACATGAAACTCGCACTTCTCTGCATTCACAACTAGTTTGCTTTGCAAGGTTCTGGGGCTAAAAGAACCATCATCCAGTTAAAAAAAAACAACAAAAATAACTCTGAGTATTACATTGACAAAAGCCTGAAATACAGCAGGTGCATTTGTGAGTCCAAAAGGCATTACCAAATACTGAAAATGTCCAAAGGGAGTGTTAAAGGCTGTTTCCCCTTTATCCCCTTCTCAGATTCGGATGGTATGCATTGCAGAGATCCAGCCTAGTGAATATAGTAGGGAATGGAAGGGACAAAGACTTTTGTCTTTCTTGGCCTCAAAAAAGAACTTAGCTCCTACAGGGGATGATGAAGGGCAGATTAGACTGGTTGCTAGGGACACATAAATGTATTTTTCCATGCTCTCTCTTTCAGGACATGATAGGTTGTACAGCCTGGTAACAGGTAAGGGGGCTTCAGGAGGCAAATCAGTTGCACAGTCATAGGTAGTGATCAGTCTTCACTAATGACTAGGGCCAAGTCACGATACTGTATGGCAAACAGGTCAGGGGATTCAGCGCTTGGAGTGAATGGATGGTCACCAGGAGAATGCAGAGCTTACTGCAGACAGTTGGAATGACACAGGGGAGACCGTTCAATTATACTACCCCTAGTCCAGTCAATGCACAGGTTGTGGTGTTTAACTGTGGTTGCCCTAAGAGAATGGTAGTATGTGGAGCAGACATGATCTGAAACTGAATCAGCTCATGATGTTTGGCAATGACCAGGGACATGGGAATGGTACAGTGAGTGGTACAGAAAGGGGAGAATCAAGGGACTCAAGAGGGATTCCAGATCCTGCACGAGGGTCAATTCGCGCACAGATGGACAAAGATAACTGACCATGACCATGAGTGTGGCTGGAATCTGAGTTCAGGATGGAGATGGGGCTGCAGACAGTGTTTGGCTCATCCGTATCCCCATTGTGATTGATAGGCCTGGTCTTTTGGCCACAGAGAATGGGTGCCTTGATGCCAAGAAAAAAGACGTTCATCGTCTGACAGTTTCTCTCTGCAGGAGATCACCATGCCTGCCCTAGCTGCATGGGCTCCTCTTTGGGCTGGAGAAGGAGGCAGGTGTGGCTAGGGGCAGCAAGGAGTTGAGACGTGTGCTCAGAAGAAGGATGGGAGTGGATAGATTAATCAGTCCTTGCAGCATTCATGCAACCGAGCATCCACTCAAATCACAAGGGAAACAAGAGTATCAAAGTTAGCAGGTTCACCTCGGGGAGCTAATTTGTCCTTCAGCTGTTAATTTCCCAGAAATTCCCTTGAAGAAGATCATTGATCCATTTTGTGTTGGCAGTCACAATGCGGAACTCTCAGGAGTAGTTGGCTGCACTTCATAATGGAGGTTCCACAGTTGCTTCACAGAGTCTCCGCCATGATTTAGGTGATCAAAAGTGTATCCAGATTTCCATTGAATGTGTTTTCGTGTGGAGCATGAGATTCTCTGAGAGGAAGGTGAACTGATGGCGTGGAGACCTTGGAAGATGAGCTGGCACAGGGAGTCTGGGAAGAGAGCTGGGTGAATAAACAAGGTATTTGGTGACTTAACTGAATGAGTTGGGCTGACATGGCCCAGTTATTAGACTAGAGGAGATGAAAACTCTGGAACACGTTACAATGCACAAGGAGAGCAAAGTGGCTGAGACATGTCACCAGGCTCGTGAGTACAACAATCTGGCAAAGACTGGAGAGATCAGCATTCTTATTCTGTTGTGGCTGTGGTGGCTGGTTGGCATGGGAAGCAGGTGTAGGTGAGCCATGATTACAGGGAACCGCCCAGCACACACACACACATACACACACGCACACACACACACAGGACAGACACAAGGAGAGACCAACATGACAGAAAGAGACAGGGGAAAAACTTGGGTAATCACAAGGAAAGAGAGGAGGAAGGTTTCCTAGCATGTCTTGGTCTAACCTAAACCACAATCTTTCCTTATACCTTAACCATACTATAGTTGCCTTGCGCAGATACTGTAGAGAGAAGTCATTTTAAACATTGAACATGTGTTGGTGCTTTTCAGAAGAACATTACATTTCCAGAAAAACTCTTCTATTATTTAAAAATACTGTTGCTGTTACCACTCGTAACCACAGTCATGACAAAATTAACCAGGATGGACATTTTAAGATTTATAACTTTCACAGCAACAGGACACATTGACATGTATTTTGTTATCTTAATAAATGTTAATAGCATATCAGTCTCTTTTTTAAAAGACTTTAAAAGTGTGGAATGGGAAGAATGGGAATAATTAAAGAATGTAATTTTTTAATGCTTTTGGGAGAGGTGAAGCAACGCATTTTTCATGAATCAGGTCAGGCCATTATGCTGCCACTTCATATACTCTGTGTGCTTGTATAGTCACAATTATTTCTCAGTTCTGTAAGGGTTTCTGTAGCTCCTGATAGGTGAGAACGATGAAAAGGCGGCATTGCTTGTGATCTTTTGTTCAGTCCACTCCAAGATCTCAGACTTCTGGCCCAGCATCAGATGTGATTAGTGATATATAGCTCAGTTACTCACTGGGCTTTGTGGTCAGCGACCCTGCTCCACCCTGAGTAAATCCTGTGAGTTTGTTGTGGTGACTATGATTATCACTCCTCAGCTGATAGACTGACCAAGCTAACAGGCTGAGGTTTCTCCAAGTTTTTGATCACAACAGGACAATCAGTGTGTCTATGTGTGTGTTACTCTTTTCCAATTTTTAGGATGTTAAATCATATTCAATTAGACAGTTAATTTTTTCTACCACATATACAAGATAAGGCTTTTGTATGAATATGAGATGATATTCTCTTTTGTCCAGTGATGCAGATTGGATGGTGCTCTTCTGCTTTCTGTGGTTGACTGCTACAGGGGTGATTAATGTGTTCATTTCCCATTATTAAAGACTAGAACAGTGCTGCAGGCTACAGATATAGGGCCTCGTCATAAATCTTAGCCAAATGAACAGTCAAATAATCGCTCATCGGAAATGAAATCTGGGCTCATTAATACTGATGTCCAGATTGGGGGAAGAGTACACACACATATACACACACACACGCAGTCTGGGTGTTTCATTCTCGCATGAATAAACACATACAAAAGCACACAGAATGAGGATTTTAGGGGGTTCTGGTCAGGTCTGTCACCTTGGTGCACCACTCAACAATGACAGACTAATTATTAGAGGAGAACACAAACATAGGCTCATTGTGGATCTTCTGTCATGTCTCAGATCCCACACAGTGAGCAGTGACCCAGTGACCCACAGGCTCTGACTTGAGCAGTAAATAATAACCTCTGCACATTGTTTGACTTCTCACCTCTTCCGACTCCCTTCACATTCTTTATTATGGATTCTAACTGATGGGTTTATTGCTTATGATGTGTGAATACAAATGTATTCTTTTTGATTGATTTGAATCTCAGCAAGGAATGATGGTATTAATAATCACACTTAATTGCATGCAAAGTAATATGCTATATCCATATCCATGCTTAAACCTATATGTTTTACAGTTTTGAAGACTGAATCTCATGGAAATTCAAGAAATATATTTAAGTTGGGAAAATAAAATGAAAAGGGCAATGTATATAATAATACAAGCTCAAAACAGCATAAATAAAAATTCATGCATCACCTCAATATTGTTTTTTCTTACCTTATTAAATGGACAAAAAGGTGACATTGCTTGCATTGTAGAAAATGTATGATGCTGTTTTTTTAGTGTGACCCATAATAGGAACTAAAATTCAGGATATCTTGACTATTCTTTGTGTCATTTGTCTCTTGTGAGTCCCCCAACCTTATGGAAGTCTAATGATAAATCACATGGTTAACCGTTAACAGGGCTGTAGCAAATTCTGAGGACAGTGAGCACATTTGACATTGGACCATTATTACCATTATTATCGACATAAAACATAGATGGCAGGTTCATTGCTGTATTGATTAAGAGAGTCTGTATTGAAGTGCAATTTTTAATCAAAGCTTTGATAAGTGACAGAAAAACTAAACATGGTAGATACAGAATAACATGTTGGATTTTCAGTAGCGTAGACGACATGTCTAATGACTAATTGTATGCAGAGGACTGATTAGCAGAAAGATTAATGACATGTAGGGGCTATATTATAATAAGTAAGCTTTGATATATATGGTTTGAGTTAATGATAAATGCTACTTTTTTTCAAAGCACAACAATAACCGTCTTAAAGTTTTGAGAGGTATACAGATGTACCTAGGTGAAGGCACATCTTAACTGGATAATGATCATCAGACTGTGTCAGGACTTGGGTACTGCTGCACATCCTGGTTTACAGACTTGCTCCCTGCTTCAAGGGGCATTTTCAGGTGTGCTCACTTTCACATATACCAGAGAAAATCCTTCAAATATATTATGTTTGTTTCTGTCATGACTGCTCATATGGACCCATCAGACTTTGCTGTAGAGATCTTCAGGGAATTTTGACCTGATCCAAAACAGACCCATGGAATACCTCCTTGCATGACAACTTTTTAAAAACGATACTGGAATACTTTCCAGAATATTGGCACGTGGCAATTACAGTATAGTTAAAGCTGCAGTAGGCAAAACCTGTGCAAACCTACACGCAAGCCTACGTACTATGGTGACTACAGGGTTACCAGAAATGATAACATTGTCATATTAAGAGATTATCCTTTTAAAGACCACAGTCGGTTTAATTAATCAAGAGAGTGATACTGATCAGTCTAACATTGAGTCAAACCTCCACCAGTAGTTTTACAAGATGTTTGCAGATTTTACCTGTAAACCATTTCTGCACATTTCATTAACACACAGCTCAGCTCACACAACAACTTGGCCCAGACAAATGCAGGGACATGCCACAACTGTTTATCATTGATCAGCCAGCCTCACCAAGCGTTCTTCTATCTGAATACATCACAAGCTTGCTGCTATTGCTGTATGTCAAACAAACAGACATACACACACCAATCCTCACTGACGTGCAAACCTACACAAGAAAACACACATAGTCATGCATAAACATGCAGCAGCACCTGGATACAAATACACATCTATGCATACTTGCATGTTACAGCCCCCTGTCTCCCCATCCCCCCGTCCACATACACACACACACACACACACACACACACACACACACACACCATACCTCCACCCAGGTCTCTGCTGGCCTCCTTTGCGAGCCAGCTCTGACAATGCTAATAATTCTCACTGGGGCACAGGATGCCGGGTGACAGAGCCAGCCAGACCATGGCTGTCGGCGGAGGGGAAGGGTGTGTAGACAGGGAATTGTGGGGCAATGAGTGTGTGTGTGTGTGTGTGTGTGTGTGTGTGTGTAAGGGGTGGGCGGCTGATGAGATGAGGTCAAGGATGGTGGTGCACAGGCCCCTTCTCTGGTGATGTGTCGGGAGGGATGCACCGATCCCCAGCTCGATGGTAATTTATTACATTTAAGACAGGGCCTGACACCCTGGATCAGCCTCCATTCAGATCACATTGGCTGGCCCGAGTGGTGGGAAGTGTGTGTGTGTGTGTGGAGCAGGGGAGGGAGGGGGAAATAAACACAAAGGAGGAGACAGCAGGGACAGGAGGAAACAGAAAGAGACTACATGGAAATGATATGCGATGAGTAGAGATGTAGCCTGGGGCATGGTGCATGTTTTGCCTGTTTCCTTATAGTTAGTGTATTTATAATTAAAATATATGCCTTGAATAATTTACTGATGGAGCATATCAAAGGAAAATGTGTAAGATTTTTCTACTGAAAAAAATAACATGCTGGAAATATTCAACTTTTTGCACTTTATTGTCTTCAAATGATCTGGTCTTTCTATATTTATAAAGTCTGGTAGACTTAGGATAGGCTCAGATGTTTTTTTAAAAAAATTGATTTTTCATTTATTTATTTATTTACTTACTAACTTACTTACTTCTAAACAGAAAAGATGTTTGGCCAATATACCCTGTATAGAATCATTCTTGTTTATAGATCTGTTTTTGCTTAAGTCTCCTTGCAACTACACTTCACATCACTGATAGCCACTTTCCAAAGAGCTTTCAAGGCAGTTTTACTTGCAGTTTTTCTTCCCTGAACAGCTTTTAGTTCATTGATAGAGTTGAATTTGCTTTGGTCAGTCAGGTAGCATAATCCATCACAGTAAACATCACATCAAATATCACTTTTGGGTTAAAGATCACATTATATATGATTCAGTTTAAAGTTGAATTCATCAGAGAAGTCAGCACTGCATTATTCATTTAACAATTACTTAACCATAGAAGTGACATAAAATTCACTCTGTACTGTAGACTCATAAAATAAACTAAAACCACTGTATGTAAAGCATAAATGATTTTTCAATAAATGGATCCAAAAAACCCCAAAAGTCTACATTCTTGCATTTTGGTGTTTTTGTTTTGTAAATAAGCCATTGCGTATGTTGGCATCAGACAAGGATAAATGTTTTCAAAACAGGCAACAGACAAATCAACAAACAACAAAACACCAGTTAGACAGAATTTAAGTTCAACGCTATGAATGCATGGTACAAGCTCAGGGCGTAGTGGTAAAAAAGGCCACCCAGCAACTGGAGGTTTCTGGTTTTATCCTCGCAACGGTCAATACAATGTCCATCATGATTTGACCATAGACACTTAACCTTACTCTTACTCATTTGACATTATGTTGGATAAAAGCATAAAATCACACTCTGGCTTTAGGTATTTATTTTGTAGTTCATATTCATATATCTCAAGGTTGATAGCTATATGTACACACTTTCTGCTTTTGAAATTTAAGTGTATTTAATCACAGTAGCTGTTCAGAGCACTTCAGCCTGCAGGGGATCTCAAACAAATTGCAAGTGAAGTCTTTCTGTTCCACATTCATTCCTTGCACAAATTCAATTATTTATTGAAATCATATCATCGTTTCTGTGATATTCCAACTTGAACCACATTATCAGGCTCCATTTTTTTTTCTAAATGTCCTGTCTATTTTATTGTCTATCCTTTCGTTCTTATTTCATGATTTATAGCAAGTCTTTTCCGTGGATTAGTCCAGATAGGTTTAGTGGTCGGAGGTTTTATTTTGAAAATCACGACCGGAAGACATCGTTTAAAAATGCTGTGCTTTGTCAATAGGCAGAGGCTGGTTGCGGCGCCCAGCGCCTCCACTTGCCGTCAATAGCGTGCCCTGCTGATCACAGAGCGGTCCTATAAGCGACTCTCCAGCCTACATGCGGACAGTGAGCGTGTCGGTGCGCAGACATGGACAAAAAGGCACTATGAGAACAGAGCGGACCGTCAGTGTATTCCTGTGACATGGACAACCCAGAACCAACATCAAACACTCAGGTATGACACATTATTAATAACCTCTTCGCTGAAGAACCACAGGAAACCAGTTTGCCAGTGCGCGTTTGGCACTCAAAGTGAAGACTGATGATATTTTTGATCATTTTGCCTTGATTTCAATAATTATTGACTTGCTCCATGCCAAAGAACACACCAGGATTATAACTCACTCTTGGATTTAAAAGTCACCGATTTAACTACTCCTCAACACTGAACTTCTCTTAGACGTCGGGAAATTGTGCACGAAGATGGCGCAAAGGGTACGTCTAATTTGACGGATTATTTCTGAATTTTCAATATTTAAATGCTTTGCACAAGTTTCTTCGTTTTCACCATATATCATTTTACATCCTTAGGATGGGTTCCAGTGATTAACATAAGGCAAATACATGCATGAAAAATATGATGTGGACTTTCATGGTCCTAATAATTTAGATGCAAAAATTTGGTTTTGTCCCAACACTTTTTGTTCCTCACATGTTCATACCCTAATGTCACTCTTCAATTTTTACCCCAGTACGATGAGCTGGCTCATTACGGAGGCGCGATGGACGGAGTCGGAGTCCCCACCTCTGTGTACGGAGACCCGCACGCACCCCGGCCCTTGGCCCAGGTTCATCACCTGAATCACGGGCCGCCCCCGCACCCGACGCAGCACTATGGAGCCCATGCGCCACACAACATCATGCCCAGCAGCATGGGCAGCGCTGTCAACGACGCACTGAAGAGAGACAAGGACCAAATCTACGGGTGTGGATATAGTAGTCACAATAAGAATAAGAATAAGAATAAGAATAAGAATAATGATACTCAGCAGATTGTTATTATGAGCCAATAGAAACACTTCTAAATACATCGTTAATGGTTATTAACAGGCACAACTGTTCATTTATTTTTAGCTGTTATGCAGAAAGCCAGAATGACAAAAAGTCCACATAAATCTATATTTCAATCTGACAAGGAATCCTGCAAATGAGATAAAGTAATACCAGCACTTTTGAATATAGCTACAATTTTGTGTATTTTGTGCTTTTTGAAACAAGAGGAAATGATGCACCTTATATCTCAGTCGCATCGAGAATTGCTTCAGATCTCTGAACAAGTTGTCTGCAATGGAAACATGAAATAATCTAACTGGCTTGTAACAAGAAATAATAAATAAACATTTGTTAAGTTACGACGCGGCTTTCTTTGGTTAGACTCACCAAGCTTAACAGTTCATGTACAGGCGCAACAATGGCTGTATAATCAAAGGGGCATGTCTTCACCTGTTATGTAGCCACCCTTTATTCCCTCTGCTGGCTCTGGTATTCGAGAAGTGCGAGCTGGCGACCTGCACGCCCAGGGAGCCCGGTGTGGCGGGTGGTGACGTCTGCTCCTCCGACTCATTCAATGAAGACATAACCGTGTTTGCAAAACAGGTAGGAGCAGTGTGTACTGAATGTACGGAAATTAAGAGAGCGGTTGAATTAAGCAATTAAACGTGTCAAGAAAAAATAATATTAAATCAAATACATTGGTGCAGCCGATTGTGTTTACGGCTAAAACTCCAAAATTCGGTTTTGTGCAAAAAAAAAAAAGAAAAGAAAAGAAAAGAAAAGAAAAGAAAAAAAAGTCAAATTACTCATTGGTTTATAATTTAGTCAGTATGATGAATGGTCAAAATCGCCCCGATTCTAAAGATGAAAACGAAATCCGTTTGACAGCACCAACTGATGCCCTTCATTTTCTTTCCCTCTGCAGATACGCGCAGAGAAACCATTATTTTCTTCCAACCCAGAGCTGGATAACTTGGTGAGGGCTGTCTTCTCTGTCTGTCGTTCTGCTTTAAATGTCAGCTGTTTTCTGCTGTGTGTTGCTCTCTGCACAGCGCAACTTCAGAGACTGGCCCCTCTACACTTTTAGGACACCTTTTTTTTTTTCTTTCGTTTAGTAATAAAATAAAATTAATACTTATATTTTGTTGATTATTAGCGTATGTATACATTTCTCATGATTTTGGCACCCTGGGCATCTCTAAAGTCATGTCTTATTTTGTAATTCATATATTTTTATTTATTTATTTATTGGGGGGATGTGCGATTTGAAATGTATGGGGGGTTATTTTTTGTTTGTTTTTCTTTTTCTTTTTTAGATGATTCAAGCGATTCAGGTCTTACGATTCCATCTCCTGGAATTAGAGAAGGTAAATATTATCTCTATTCTGCCAATGATGACTTCAGATCTAATTCACACATTTAATAGGACATTTTATTATTTGTTCATCTTAAACTCGGATAATCTAAATGAAAGACTGAATTTAACAGGTTCATGAGCTCTGTGATAACTTCTGCCACCGGTACATCAGCTGCCTGAAAGGCAAAATGCCCATCGATCTGGTCATAGAGGAGCGAGACGTCTGCAAGTCCGACTTCGACGACCTCTCAGGATCTTCCACCAACCTTGCAGATCATGTGAGTCAGTCTGTCTGCTCTTAACTTATATTTGCTCTAAATTTCTGCCTACCCTTTCTTCTCGTAAATCTAGAGTAGCAACGGGTAGACGATCTCATTTTCTTTTTTTTTGATTTTGTTTAAAGCGCTGTGTGAGCTGCTTGCAGAGACCTGCTTCTATTCCATTATAATAACCTCTGGAAATTCTCATTTCCCATTACTGAAAAGTTATCATAAAGTTTTTGTTTACTTACCCAAGTGGATATTAGTGGCTGTCTGCTGCAGACTCATAAGATGATTAAAAGATAAGAGGATAAAATTGTTTTGTGCTACAAATCAATATATTTTTTTCTGACTTTGTTCTAATCTTTGCATTTTTTAAATAACATACTGGAAAGTTTAAGGCTGCTAAAACAATTCAGAAAAAACAAGCTGACGGGGGAAAAAAAATATTTTTTTGTGGGAATTCTCACAACTTGACAAATGCGGAGAGTGACCATGATTGAAAGATAATTTTGTTTAATTTTAACAGCATGCGGGAAAAATCTCATAAAACGGGATGAACAAATGTTGGGTTTGGTGAGTTTTTGGTTTGATAAATGAAACAGGGGGCTGTTCTTATTTGGTGTTTGATGGCCTGTCAGTCCTGCCTCAGGAAGATTTTGGATTTTGTACAAGAGGAACTGGTCTGCTAGGAATAATCACACTATGGACAGTTGAGATTTGTTGTTGAAATCATATTCCATCTGTAAATGAGGCTCTGTAACTTTATCTGATATTTATAGTGAAAATAGTCAGACATGATAATGATGATGATGATCTTCACAGCACACAGTGTTGTGTTTGTTGTTGGGCTTCAGTTTCCCTCACAATAGTTTTTCTCAACCAATAGGATTATTATAGATAGAGTAGAGGGGGTCTTTGTCAGGCGCTCCTCCCCTGTTGTGTGCTTTACACAGCCTCTTCCTACCTTTGGCCCTTGCATTCATTTACAAAGAAGCAAATTCATTTGGACTGTGAGCAAAGTCCTCCATGAACAGCTATAGTTTTACAGTCTAATTCATTCACGTGCTTCAATGGCATGACATGGATGATGTACACTTCTCAACATTTAGGAGCTCATAGTTGCTATTGATCAGGTCAAGGAAGATTTCTAAATTGATGAATAGATTTTAAGTAGATTTTTAATAGGAATATAAAGTATACAGGATGAAAATAAATCCTAATTTGGTATAATCAATTTTAAGGCTGCCTCCATCCTCTTGAAAATAAAATACAAAAATGTGCCTTATCCAAAAATGCATGGCATCTCATGGGGTCATGAGAAATGTACAACCTAATAATGGGATCATGAGCCAGAAAAGGCTGAGCATGCTGTTTTTACAGTGTTTTTACAAGATTTTTAATATTTCAGCTGTAAACTTTTCAAATGTGAATACAGACACAAAATGTTGTCTGCAGTTTCAGTGAAAAAAAAGCACCATTGATTTCAATTACTTCATGAATATACATTCTCTTTGTGCTTGAGAGTGCAATTCTTAGTACACTTCCTTCTGCATCAAGCGGCAAAACACAATCTGTGTATGTTTGTTCGTGTGTTTGAGGCCACCAGTTGATGTGACAGGACACTCCCCTGCTGTAATGTCTTCCAACGGCTGCTGCATAATGAATGTGCTGCTTTCCTCTGGGTACAAAGATATGCACAGCTTTGTAATGTACATGCATGCTAACAACTTACTGTAACACGATCTACTTATGATTCACAGGGGCCAAAAACAGTGTTTGTGAGTTTACAGATGTCAGTTTAAGCATTTTGTCTTTTGAGTCCCAACATTTTATTTTCTCAAGGTGAGTGAAAATCTGCCAGTACAACTTTATTTGATCAAGCTCATGTTTAATCAATATTCTTCAAGAATTTTATTGAAAGTGTCATTTTCATCAGACCTGTGCTGTGATCTGTGAGAGACACTGACATTCATTCAGAGAAAATTCTAGAATCAAAGGAAACTGCATTTTGAACAAGTTTTGGAGAAAAAAAAGTGCATATATATGTGTGTGTGTGTGTGTGTGTGTGTGTGTGTGTTCAGGTTCAGTAAAATCATTGTAAAACTTTCACTATCAGCATCAAGCAATATTCAGACTATGCATTTTATGCCTTCAATTGGGGAACAGAAGATTGAGAGTTGATGTGAAAGAGATTAAATTAACAATACCAAAACCCAAAGTCAGTTTTGTAGAATTTTCTTCTATATTTTGATTTTGATAGTCTTGTGTAATTTTATGATGCACATGGAAGTTAGATCAACATGTACCTGAAAAGTTACAATACTCATTTGTCCATAGGCAGTTTTCCTAAATCTTCTTTAATCTGGACTGCCCTAGTTTCTTTGGAACAAATGCCATAAATTCATATTCGAATATGTAGTTTTTCTAATAACACAGAGTTACTTAGCCTTTATACGGTCATTTGCAGATACATAAGTTAATTTATATTCAAATCATGTGTTTAATTTATATTCAAACCATGTGGTGTTTCATGAGTCTGTAGGAAATGGGCTTCTTTGTTGCTATAACTCAACTGTCAGATTAATAATTATGTAATAATGACTAGTTTGACCTGATTGTGCTGAACACCCCTTCATTCAAAATATTTGCTATGTTCAAGAAAAACACAAAGTCTACATTTTGTCTACATTTTGATGGCTGTCTTTACCCTATGCTTGCTGCTACTGGTCATTTTGTGTAGTAATTTAACCTGTCTTTACAATGGCTCAACTGGATAACTTTGTGAGGCAAACAAGTACTGTTAAAGGTAAACAGAAGCATGAATTTTTGGTAGAATTATCTTCATCTGTGTGTGAATCTCCACACTATCCTCCATTTCTGTTAATTGGATTTTAACAGATGGGGGTTAAGAAATAAGACCCTCATTAGCTTAATAAATGTGCAAGCACATGGTGCCTCTTTGAGTAGCTGTGTGCACTGAGGAGTTGTAGTTATTGTGCGACTGGACAAGAAAAGAGGGGCCATTATTGAGAGGCCTCATTCACACTGCACCATTGTCCTCATGCTTCTTGTTGTCATCTGCCGAGCTCTTCATCTGATCACCATCCGGCAAGCAGCTGACGCGTCAGCTGAAGAGAGAGATCTGCTGTTTGGTTTGGGCTTATGGGTGTCTGAGTGGCCAAGCCAGTCAGCTCAATAAATACAGGGTTTCTCCCCAACATTGGTCACAGAAACAGCCAGGAAACAGGACAGCCATATGCTGCAGGGTTACCATATTGTCCTCTAGATTCTTGCTCTTATTCTTTCTACAATTGTATTTCAATATCCCTCCTGGACAGAATGGTAATGCTGTTCTTGTCTCACATTTTTTGACAACTTTGTTGCTACCTTACTATGCCAATCATGACAGACAGCTGTCTTTGTGACTTTGGGGAACTGCATAATGGACCTCATACTGGACCTATTGGATCTTCCTCACCTTTTTTCCACTCTCCTCTCCTCTTCTCTATTTCCTTATCTCCTGTCCCCTGGTGTGCGGACCTCTCCCTGACCTCTCAGAACTCAGCGTCCTGGAGAGACATGGATGATGCCCACTCCACACCCTCTGTGGGCACTCCAGGACCATCCAGTGGGGGACACGTCTCCCACAGTGGAGACAACACCAGTGAACTCGGTAAGAGTGTCCGCAGGCCTCTTGCATCCTCTTTCATATCAAAGCCCTAACTTTCCTGTGACCTCTTCCTAAGGCCTGGGTACTGCTGCTTGGTGATTTGGGGGGATTTGAAGAAAGTTCATGCACTTAGCTCATCTAATCAATTTGTCTTAATTGCGTTAATAAAACAGATAATCTAAGTTTAGGGATGGCAGCTCTTGCAGGTATTTCCCCTCAGCGTAAGCATCAATCTGCTGAAAGTAGTTCCCATTTTCTCATGTTCAAGTACCAGTTGCTAAAAACTATGCAGGGAATAATTCACCTTTTCCATTTTTAAATGAAAATATGTATGTCTGATTTTAGAAACTTAGGTCTTCATTACGAGCCAAGAGATTTTGGGCTGAGTTCCACAGACATGGTAGAAAACCAGAAAGTACTGAGAGGTAGACTGTAGCTACCATTGAGGACAGTGAGGTCATGTCCTCTATGTTTTTTTTAAGGAACCTGGTGGTGTTGTATATTTTCAAAACATGCACATGGTGCATGCTGATTTGGTTGATTCCAGTTATTTTAGATTCAATATACATAAATTTGGCTATAGTTTTACACCAACAAAATAATAATCAGATACAGGATTACCCAACAACTTACCCAACAGGATTTAGTCTTGGCAGTGAAGAAGATATTTTGAAATAGCACTTAGACAGCATTTGTGATAGTAAATTGTATCTACAAAATATATAATTGAGTAGGATTTGATTTATGACCAAGTATTTCTAAAACAAGATGGCTTTGGTCTGTCATGGGGTGTGTTGACAAAATTACACAGTTGAGTTTTACCAGATGTGAATAATCTAAACTTAGTTCTTACTTCAAGTAAGAAAATGAAAAAGGCAAGTAATGTTGAATTTTCCATGTAATTGTGACTCCTTTTTTCAATCAGTGGGGGTTCTCAATTTCGGGTCAGTTACTGCTGATGAAGAGATTTTCTGAGTTTACTCTTGTTGTCTGCTGTTATTATCTCCTGCTATCTCCCTCTGAAGCCCTTGCTCTTCTTGTGTTGCACTGGTGTTCCTGCACTATAAGGGTTATATGGCTTGTTTTTGTTTTCTCCCCTCTGGGCACAGTAAAAATAGAATAGACTTTAAAGCAACTTTCCACCCTCTGCCCATCAGGCATCAGGGAGTAGAGCATTGATGAGAACAATAGGAGGATGCTTCGCAAGACAAAACAAACTCAAAAGATTAAGAGACAATCAGAAACAGATCAAGATTCTTCCTTTGATTTTACACCCAATGCTTTTGAAAATCATCTTAGCCTCTCACATGCACCTAAGATGCACTGATAGTGTGGCATGTTTTTTTTGGTAAATCTTAATTCACCCATTCAGTATCCAGAAGTTGATGCTAAGGCAAGCTGAGAAGGCCACTGTGTGAATAGCTTCTTTCCTTTAGGTTTTTTTTAAATAACAGTGGGGGGTAAACCAAAGGTCTACACCCTTTTGACCTGGGAGAGAATGCATAGAGGATGGGGGTGGAGACTGCCCCAATAGGGATGTAAGGACATAGCACTTTATAAATCAGGAACAAAGGAAAAGAAGAGCGCAGAATGATCATCAATCCGTGGTTGCTGCAGCAGGATCTACTGGATACTACCCGCTGTGTCACCCTGGTCCTCTTTGTTGTTTCCAGGCTATTTTCATACCAGGAAAGAGTCAAGCACACAACCAGAAAGGATATAAAGTACAGTTAGAGGCATATAATTCTAATCTCATTTGGAGCAGGTCGGTGGCTTTCATAGGGTTGTAATACTGTTGTCATACATATTAGGTCAATACTTGGAAAAGATGGCTGCCTTTTTCATGATGATGTGAGCATGAATGCAGGAAAAGCGATCTTATTGATTTCATCCTAAAACTGTCTTTAGATTATGTTCAGATGCAGCAACCAGCAAGGTTGGTGTCCCTTCTCATTCTAGTAGTCAGCGTTGCATGTTTTTGTACAGATACAGTGGTGGTGGTGGTGTGGTTCGGCATGTAATGCTTGGGTTTGCTTCCTGTGTCTTAGATGTTGTTAGATTTAGGCAACTTAAACACTTGGTTAAAGTTAGACAAAGATGGTGATTTAGGCCAAATATTCTAAAAAGTCAGTGCGCTCCATTTCATACCCCAAATCAGCAATGGCTTTTCCTCAAAGAATAATGTTCATTTGGCACCAAATTGCAGGGCACAAATTACTTTCAGAGCTAATATTCAATGGCATTGCTGGAAATACCGAGTTCATTAGTGAAGTGGAAAGTAAAGGTGGTGGGTGAATGTATAACATTTTCAACTTTAATGCTGAAGACCAGATCTTTTGTCCCATCATAGATCTTCAGATTTTTGTCAATCATAACCACAACCTTTTCCGACCTTTAACCACCATATATGCCATGTGTGCAGAGAGTGCACAATCCCAGTTCCAAAAAAGTTGGGGCACTGTGCCAAACATAAATAACACATAACGTCATTATTTGCTAGTCCTTTTGACATATGCTCAACTAGTACAAGGACAATACTGTTAATGTTTTATCTCACCAGCTTCATTTATTGCTGTAAATATACACATATCCAGATGCCAGCAACAAATTTCAAACAAGTTGCAAGTGCAAGTGCTCCAAAACACTACTAAAGTTTTGTAATGCTCAAAAAACACCTGTTTGGAACATTCCACAGGTAAACAGGTTCACTGGTAACAGGTGATATTATTATAATTGGGGACCAAAGGGACACTCTGAAAAGGCTCAGTCATCCATGAGCAAGGATGGGGTGTGGTTCACCACTTTGTGAAACATTTAATTGTATAAAAGATGTCACTACATGAGTTCAGGAAGACTTTGTAAAACCAAAACACAGTTTGTTTGTAAATGACTGCATTCTGTTTTTATTTAGGTTTTACACTGTATTCCAACTTTTTTGCAGTCAGGGTTGTAGAAATAGATCATTGAAAAATTTGGTCTTGAATGTAACCTGAGGTTTGGCAAAATCATCCAATATCAATGTCCTGTTAGGCAATTATATGTTGATGAGGCGAGATGGCTAAACATTACTGTACATCGAAGGAATAAACACTCATCAAGTTGAAGAGGAAGGAGGAAGATGGCGGCAGTGAATGGCTGTGAATTTTTACAGCAAACAAACATCAAATATATAGGCATCTGCAGGTCTGTTGTTTGTCAGACATGTTGTAATTGTGCTACTACTCATGCCATACTTCTACAAAGCACTGCTTGCACGTCTGAGCAACTTTACATGACCAACAAACAAGCTTGCGCCCTCTCAATGCAGTCTGCGGTCAGCCAGTATCTTGCATAATCTTGTATAAGTATCTTGTATAAGTAGTACAAGCACTCAAACTGCATTATCAAAGGTTGTTGATGGTCTTCCAGTTATGACCACGAGGAGTTTCATTGTTCCATTTTTGTCTTGGTGAGCATGCATTTGTTTACTGGTACTACTACTGTCCACTGTGATATCCCTGACCTGGATGGAGTGTGCCGCCTGCCATGAGGCTGGGGAGGCAGGGAGTTGGGACACCTTTGTTGACTGTCTGCCTGTGCTGTGGTGTCATTTGGACTGAGGTGGGACCTGCATGGCTGGTTGGTGGAGCAGCATGTCTGGTGAACCCTGACAGGTGCGATGTGGTGACAAGAGGCTGTGGATGGCTGTCAACTTGTACTTTGCTATTGTGCAAACTGGGGCAGGATGTGGCTATATGACCACTGAGCCAATCTGGTCTACCCACCAATGAAGCAACAAGTGTAGTCCTCTCAGGGCATACAATCATATTCCATCGGTGGGTAATGGGCCTTAAAATTACATGCCTGAAGAACTCTGACAAAAGCAGGTTGGAAAGTTTTTTACACCAACTAAACTTTTGCTATTTATTATTATAATTAATGGAAATGTTGATCTTCCCAGTCCTGACTGAAATGTTTATATCAATATTCTTGTATTTTCTGCAACTTAAAGCTTATCATGCAAACTATAACAGATTCTGCTTGTACACATCTTATCGAATGTAATACAAGTCTGTATCTTTCCAAAAAATCCAATAATTCCAACTATGCCCTTTCCCTCAAGTATATCTGTTCTGTGACCTGCAGCAAAAGCAGTTAAACCATAAAAAAGACCGATCTGCTTCAGAAAAAAACATCTACCCTGTCCCTATGTGGTAGAATTCAAAGGTTTAAAATTTGCCATTGAAACACAAGTCACAAGTCCTGCCCCCAAAATGGACAAAATTATACTTGTGTAGTCAAAAGCATGTTAACTCCTATTCTTGATTCTTTCCTCTCAATATAGTATAGTAGTATAGTAGTAGTAGTATAGTGCCTGCACTGAAGTAACTTGCAGTGGAGTTGTCTTTTATGTGAGTCAGATATATGTGCATTGCAACAGGTTGTAAATTACTGTCATCTATAAACTCCCAAGTGTCAGTGCAAGTGTCTATTTATCACAATTTACTGATCATCAAGTCATAAAATCAGTAATAAGTAATAAGGAGCTTGTTGTATTGGGTCTTATCAACCTAACAGCTCATCAAAATCATTGAAAAATAATGAAATAAATTTTGATCATTGTCAATTAATCAAGGTACCCACTTGAATCTGTAACACTAGTAGTTCACTCCTCGACCTTATATTTACAAACCAACCTTTAAAAATACACTGTCTGGTAATTCATACCACAATATTAGATCATAGACATTTATGCTGCCAAGGACTGTCTGTTTTATCTCAAAAACAACAAATTCAACTGCTTCAGTTCAGCGCTGAAAATACAGATATTGATTGGGGCCATGAACTGTCATTTGAAAACCTAGATCCAGTTCATGGATAGATTCTCGAAATTCTGCAACTACCCAAACAGAGGACAAAATGTAGAGGTCTTCAAAAGCATTGGAGAGTGAAACATGCTTCGTAGAGATCAAAAAGAGACAGCCTTAGCTTTGCACAGCGTTCATTTCTAAAAGCAAATTGTTCACACAGGTAATTCAAGTCATCACTGGTGAAACTAAGAAAAAGAATGACAATGTTCAAATTTCTCTTCATGGTACTCTAATTACTGAAGCTGAAAAGATTGTAGGCACTTTCAATGATTATTTTGTTACATTCGTTAAAGGGCTAGCATCTTACTTTAACTCCCTTATCCCTCACCTGCTTTTTCTTCTGCATCTCACTAGTTCCTTTTCTGTGAGATCACAAAGAAATAGATTTTTTTTTTCCTTTTCTGTGAGATAACAAAGAAATAGAAATTTTGATATTTTGAACACTCTCAAAAATGCTTGTGCTTGTGAAACTTCTGATTTAAATCTGAAGTAGGGACAGCTGTGGCTCAGGAGGAAGAGCGGTCGTCCACCTATCAGAAGGACGGTGGTTCGATTTCTGGTGTCGGCAGTCCACATGCCAAAGTATTCTTGGGCAAGAACCGAAACTGAATCCCAAAACCACCCCCGATGCTGTGCCATCGGGGGTGGTTTTGGCTTACCTACTGTATCAATGTGTGTGTGAACGGGTGAATGCAGACTTCAGCTGTAAAAGCGCTTTGAGTGGTCTTCAGACTATAAAAGTGCAATACAAATACAGTCCATTTACCATTTATATATGTTTTTAAGACTCATGCTGACCGCTTTATGCCTTTTGTACATCATTTTATCAGTCTATGTATCAGGCTTTCTATCTTACCTTTGGGCTGGACAAATCACCCCAAATTTTAAATATGAGGATCCAGCTCTTGTTTCGAACTATAGGCCAGTATCCTTTCTCCCAGTATCATCAAAATGAATTGAAAATCACACCATCTCACCCATCCATACTGGCACATACCTACATGCAATCAATTTGGTCCTCCACCACAAAGGAAATCACTAAACTAATAGCAAGGCTATATAATAGAGCTTATGAGGTCCATGGCAACCTCTCCTCTTGGATTTGCCACTGCACTGCACTTTCAGATTCTAACGCCCTGACTTTTCAGAACTGCACAAATAATCAAATATTATTTTCAGTTCCAGAACAATCACTCCCCTCCAACACTGCTCTACTTCTTATACACAATGCAAGACAGAAATGAATCACATATGCTTATTCCAGTACCGGGTTGCAAAAACAACTTTGATCACAGATCATTTTTTGCACACAGACACTAAATCTGTAATGAGAGCACATAATACATTACATCAGTAACCTTTATTACATCTTTATTACACATTTCAAACCTTTCATTTCCAACCATTTCAAATGCATACAAACAATATCTGATGGAAGGACATACCTACAAACACTGATTCAAATCACATATACTTTCTTCATCCATGGTTGTCTCCTCTTTAGTATCTATCACTACGTTTACATGCAGTCAAAAACCCTTTCATAACCGGAATATCAGCAATAACCCGGTTGCGCACGGCCATGTAAACACCTTGAATAACCGGAATATGCTCATATTCCGGTTTTTAAAACCCCCTGGGTTATTCCTTTTCTAACCCGAATATTTGGTCGTGTATACGCCTATCGGGATATCCCGAACGGAACATTAATTTGTGTTCTGTGCATGTGCTATTTGCAAGGAATCTTGGTCTTTTGAGCGCAGGAACTACTTGTTGAAAACATGGCGAAACGGAGGACACCACATTTTTGGAGCGAGGAGGAGACAAGTCACCTTGTAAGTGTGGTGAGACAAGAATATCATGTCTTTTGCAGACGGTAGAAAGTACCGGGATAGCAAGATATACAAGAAGGTGAGCGAAAAGTTACGCTACATTAAGCTGAAATGACGTGCATTGCGTCATGACGTTCTCCGTGCGTCGACACGTTGTCCATGCGTCACTGTTTTGATCGGGATATCCCAATTGAGGAATAACCCTGTTTGCTCACGCATGTAAACAGGTTATTCCGAATGTTTCAGAAACCGGAATATTGACCATAACCCGAATATTGACTGCATGTAAACGTAGTGTATGTAGCTGTTTATGTTTTGGTGTTGTCTTGTTTCATTTTATTTTATTCTATTTTTTTTTTTTTTATGTAAGTCAGTTCTAACTGAGGCTTAGTTTTATTGTAAAACATTTAACATTACTCTTTCTCCTTTTTTTTTTGTTGTTGTTGTTGAAATGACATGATATACAATTGGGAAAATGCCAGCAAATAGATATTCAGGGACGCAATGGTTCACAAAACTTAAAGTAACTGTTGAATACAGTATCACCATAAATGATCGATACATGATTTTCACTGCTACAAAGGGATTTAGCATTTATTTTTTACCTGTGTTATCTTACTGAACACGCAATATTTTAAGCATTTGTTAGTTAGAAATGCATTCATTACATTCATTTATATCAATCTACCCCATACACATCTACCCCAGATTTCCATTTGAAATCTGTAAGTCATCTCCAGGCTGTGCTACAGAGACAACACTATAAAGAGTTGCAGAGACTCAAACATTGTCATTGAGTGCAACAATGGAAATTTCGCTTAAGCATAAATCAAACTAAAATCATAGTTTTTCAAAATTACAAATGGCAAAGGGAAATGAAACATTCCTTGGGCAGAATGAGTATGATAAAGATTAAAATTTAATTATAATCCAACAGAAGACAGGAAGTGATTGTGTTGTCCTTGTGTAGTAGGATGTCATTAGTCCTGCCTCCATGGTCAATGAAGCCTTTTATCCACTGTCATTTGGGAATACTAAAGTGGTGGTGATGTGGCTTCCAGCCCTGAATAACCACAGGTAGATGATCCATCCATTATATGGCTGGTGCTTTGGCTCATGGCTGCCCGCACCTCTGTAAGCTCCCAGGTTTTGGTTGTTGACTTGTTAGCTGTGTGACATGCAGAGAGGGCTGTCTTTGATACATCAACCTGCAGGGTGACTGCTGTTGACCACAGCCAAACAGACTTAGTTCTCCCAGGAATGTTAGTAAGGGGTCTGGAGGAGAGCATGGAGGAGGCTTGAAATGTCCATCACAAAGACCCAGCTAAAACAAAAGGCAGTGGAAGTGACTCAAAAAGACCCTGCACACTTGTGTTGATGAAAAGAATCTCGGGAAAAGGATGTGTTACATCTTTTTGTCACATCCAGAGCCTGGAGTCAGGAGGAAGGAATGTGGCAATATGGAGGCTCTTACATGCCAACGAAGTCACAGCTTCACTCAGACTGCAAGCTAATGTCCCTTTAACATTTGTCATGCCATGGATCTCAGAAATGTTGTAAAAAGAGGGGAGAAGACACTGACTGTGACAGAGGGGGACAGAGAGAAAGAGGTAAATGCTGGATGCAGAGGGAAAGGAAAGCATACATTGTTGTGTCTGCTCTCACAGAAAATAAATTATTTGGTTGAAAACAAATGACCAAATCTAGTATTTTATGTCCTAATAATTGTACATAATTTATTCCTAAAGGGTCAGTTTTCCTGGATTATAAAAATCCTAGAGGTATATCCTAGATAGAGGTTCCTAGGCATTGGTTGTAGAATGAAAAGACCGTACTGTGAACAGTGAGGGTGAGAGGCTCTTTTTTGATGACTGGCTCCAGGGTTAGACCAGTAGTTGTATTCACCTACTGGTCACACACAGCATGGGGAACATGATCTTGATATGCATGCTATTGCAAGTGTGAAAAACAAATGACAAAATTCTGTTCACCTTATGATTTATTTGAGAAAATGGGAATTTTTAAAATTTGCCTCTCTTATTTAAAACCAAATAAAAAATAATTTGTTATATAAAACCACAGCAGGCTTGTCAGCTTTCAGCACTCATGCCTTGTCATGCTTGTAAATTATCCCCGTTCATCTAAATGAAACTTATGTGCTTTGGTCATCTTTGCACCTTGCCCATCAGTTAAAGGTCCAATGTGTAGGATTTAGGGGGATCTCTTGGGAGAAATTCATACAGCAATCATAATTAGGCTTTCATAAGTGTATAATCACTAGAAAATTAGAACCTTTGTGTTTTGTTACCTTAGAATGAGCCATGCAGATCTACACAGGGAGCAAGTTCTTTTCCATGGAGAACGCCATGTTGCACCGCCGTGTTTCTACAGTTGCCCAGAACAGACAAACCCAACACTGGTTCCAGAGAGGGCCTTTTGCATTTTTAGTGGCCATCGTTGGTTTCCCTACATGCTTGAGGGGCAGCATAGATGAGGAGTGTTCAGTTGGTTGTAATCTGCAACCTCACCTCTAGATGCCACTAAATCCTACTCATTGGACTATGAATTGAGAAATGCCAGTGGTCTTCTCCACTGGACTTAGAAAGTGCTCCGGCATCTCTAGAAATCTTCTTTATTCCACAGACACTTGCATATGCAACTTATCAGTAAATTTCTGTGTGCTGCAGTTACAATTTAGAACAGTACTTCTCACTGCCATTTTCTGCTCCCAGTTTGCAAACTGTTTATCTTTAAACAGCATTAAACAACTGCATGTCCCCATCAATAGCTTCCAATTTTCATGTTCACCTTCTCACACAGAGGATTTCCCATGTCTTCAAAGCCTTCCAGACTACTTCTTTTAGACCTTTGTATCATGTCTAATACGGGGAGGAGCAGCAAGGTGTCACTGATGATGGATCAGGGCCCTGCTGAGCTCATTAGGCAGGCCACTACTGATGCAGCTTTGTGCTGCAATCAGTTCTGCTGGCTACTCCACACTTTGCCTTATGGACACATCGTCCACCAACTTCTTCACCAAGCATTAACACCCCCTGAGCTACAGAGACCATAAACTGTGGAGGAGGAGATGAAAGAGAAAATCCAAAATTTTAAAAAGATACACTTTCCAATGTCAAGAATATCTGACGTGACATTATTTTTTGTCTCTCATTGCCTATGAGCCTTGCTTTCTTAAAACAAGGCAATCAGGGCTATAAGAGTATATATTTTTTTCAATAGAAACCAGTTTGTTTGACAAATTTTTACAACCAATATCTTGAATTAGTTTAAATGATCTCACTGAACAGGCATATTTTTTTTATTTTTATTTATTCATTTATTTTTTTAACTTTTTAAGAAAATAAGGGCTTTTTAGGACTCAAGTGAGTTGTTACAAGAACTTATTCACAGATTAATGATCAGCAGTTTAATTGTATACAAACAGTATACATAATGCTTAATTACAAATTACTCCACTTACTGCATCTCCAATGCATTGATGAAACCCAGCACCAGTGAAGAGCAAGAAATGATTATAATAACGTTAAAATATAGATGCAAGTGGTGATTCTGGGTTGAAGCCCTTTTGTGCTCATTAGATAGAAACAGCTCAATGGGCCCAAATTAAAGCCACAAGCAGTAACAAGCAGCTTTTAAGCTTACCAAAAGTTGAGCAAAGTCACTTCAGCTGCTTTAATTTGTTTAAACAGGGAGTACAGGGAGCACACAAAAATTCAAAATGGTTAAAAATTCGCCATAACTAAACATTACGAACAACCACAGTAATCCTTGCATGTATAAGCAAACAATACATAAACATTAATAGATTAATTGAAATATACATACATACATGCATCAGTATGTATTTGATAATTAAGTAGAGAAATAGAAAAGAATACAGCAGCAATCTGGGAGACCGACCAGTCTGGCAAACATTTATTTACAAAATGATAAGCCCTGTGGCAAAGCTTTAATGTATCTTTTTGTAAACCACAATTCTATTGCGTAAGAGATACCATTGACTCGGAGTATGTATGGTATTCATACCTGTCAACATTAGGATTTTAAAATAAGGGAAATTTTCCTGTGCCCTCGCCTGGGCCGTCCCGCTACCTTTCCCCCTTTTCCACATACCCTTTACATTTAGAAGAGGGCACACACAGTGAATCCTGCAATCAGTAGGCAGCAACTTGCTTTAAAAATGTCAGAGCAATAAGGATTGTGTTAACAAGTTCCAACATTAAGTGACTACAATAAAATTGTTGTTTATTTGTTATTCCCTCTGTATGATAGACTAAGATGTCGGTGACATATTTGACAAAAAGCATGACTTTGTCGGACACTGACAAGAAAGCCTCCTCCCATTTGGTGAGATACTTGCACAAACATGTAACCTTTTTGGCAGATACTTCATCTTTTTTGTTACAGACAAGGGCTACCTCTACATACTGTCACCTGCTGTACCCTAGGAGAATGTAGTTTAAATATTTCCCACCTTTCAGAAAGGTGGGAAAATATTTAAACAAGAGGACAGCAGGGCAGAAGGGTAAAATATGGAAAAATGGATTGATAGGACTGACAGTATTTGTGTCCAATATCATTCTACTAATGTTCTGCAGAATATAAAAGCCATCATTCATTAACAAACTGCATGTTGTAAAGTAGTATGGAGATTTCTGCAGAAGTAAAGAAAATGTAAATTAAAGAGAGATAAATCTATACCAGCACAGGGTTAACAGAACTGAGTGTATGAGAGCAGTAATGGTAGAATGTGGTAGAAAGGATAGGAAGACTTCTCTTCATATCTTGGGGTGCTGTTTTTTATGTGCTTTTCTTCTTAGCCCTGGGGCAATACTCCAGCCATCCCTCCAGTAATGCCCACCCCTCCAACTACACCCCCCCACCTATTCCCTCTGGGGTCACGCATGCGGGCACGGGCAGGCAGGGAAGGAGCAGGGGGCATGTGAGACTTGCACGGTTATACAACTTTGAGACTGCATCGTCACACACTGGTTAGAATGGCTGAGTTGCTGGGGAACAGTCAGAAGCGATTAGTGTAGCATAGGATCTGCCCCGCGGCTTTTCCCCTCTCTGGAGCAGACGAGAGAGGGATGAGGAGAGGAGAGAAGAGGAGGTGGACCAGGGTGGGGTGTCGAGGGTGGGTGGAGGGGAGAACAGCATGCCTTCCTTAGAGTGAGTCCTGTTTGTTCTTTCCTTCCTTCTTTCTTTACCTATTTATGCTATTTATGGTTTCCTCATATGAACTTTATCATCTGAAGTTGGAAAACACTAACAGTAACAGTCAAATATAAAACTGAAGTCATCATTAGCCCACTGTTTATTACTGAGACTTATATAATTATGTATTGAATGAACTTGGCCTTTTTCTTTAAGAGATAGAGGGACCATTTAGTTTCTCTTCATTGATTCAGCTCGACATTGTATTCATCTTAGCTGATTTCTTGATGGGAGTGGGAACACTGTACTGACTCAGAGCTGGACACCATCCATCAAAATTCCCATAACCCCCAGAGCCCCCATCCATACAATAGAACAACTTTAATGTCAGTACTCATAATTTGAAATATTTATGCATGAATATGGCTCATATAGGTGCCTTTGATTGATGCATCTATAAAAACAAGAAGACATGCTCGGGCAAATCTTAAGAAAAGTTGGGTTTCTGCCCTGCCTCAGGGGAGGAGTCTCTCAGATGCATTATTCACATGCCCTCCAGGCAGGCTTTCAAGGCTTCTCTGCCCTGAGGGCAAGAAAAATAACCACCATGGTTAAAAGCAAATCATCTCGGCTGATGCACAATTAATGGCAGAGAGGGAAAGGGAGCAGAGTACCCCTTGTGTTGTGAGATGGAGTGAGTTATCTAGCAGGGGCGGAAATTTCAGCGTAAACGAAGCCTCCTGCCTCAATCCACACCAGTTTCCTGCTGAAATCAAACAAGGATGCTGCTAATGGCAGGATCCAGAGCCTGGCATGATGGTGCGCTGCAGACAATCCAACACAGACGTTGTCAGTGGGTATGGGTTGGGGGTTGGTTGCCTGACAAGATTGCAAGGATGATGGCTTCACACCTTACTTACCCACCTACCCACACCCATCTCATTCTGTCTCAGTGCCCCAAAAGAACTCCAAACTGCAAAGGGTTTGATGTTTTTGTATTCATACTTCAATTCACAGACTAGAATTTTGCTTTTGTTTTTGTTTTTTTTCTTCATATTATTAAAAGGAAATCTTTAGTCTTATTTCTAACAGAGGTCACATACCATATAAATATGAGCACATAGCAGTGAGTCTGACTGCAGATTGAACGTTCATTATTTCATGCCAGGCACACAGCTCCTGCAGTCATTACCTCATGTCAAACGCGTGGCTTAGATTGAATTAATAGCTCTTGGTTTTATTGAGCTCCCACACTACAAACTTCTCTTCATTATCCAGTGGTCGGGGAGTCAAGCAGAGGTGAGAGGAAGAATCTTAGAGGCCTTTAATCTTCCTCCGTCTGCCCTCTCGTGGTATGTTTTTGTCGAGGATGAAGGCCACACACAGCACCAAATTGTTAGCCCCGATTCTTTTATTGGAAGCCCAAGAATAGTCTGGAGAAATCTTTAGTTCACAACCAAAGTATTTATTGAGGTCACAGGTAAAGCATAGCAGTGCTGGTCTCAGATGTGACAGAGCTCTCGCAGGAGCTCCGTCAGAATAAGCACAGTTTTCAGACAAAAGTTCACATTTATCTTGTTGGGTTTGACCAAACCCCGTACAATAAACAGGCATAAGTTACAGAATGTAATTGGCCAGTTTCCAAGAAGTGGACGTATTATGCTTTGTTCGTACCTTATCCTTGACAAGTAATAAACAATCTGTGTGTGTGTGTGTGTGTGTGTGTTGTCTTTAGGCGTGGATCTAAATGCAACAGATGTCACTCACAGACAAGAGTCATCACAGAGGTGTCATCTATCTCCTGTCATCCTGACTGGTTTTTGCCAGTTCTGTTATCTTACAACTCTGAACGGTGCAAGGACATTCATTTAGGTTACACAAGTGTAATAAAAGATCACAGGATGAGAACACATAAAATCACTTGAAAAGACCAAATCGTTGCAAAAGCTTCTTCATAACCCCACCCCTCATCTCTCATCACAGGAGATGGTCTTGACAATAGTCTGGCATCACCGGGTACGGGAGACGAGGATGATCAGGACAAGAAGAGGCAAAAGAAACGAGGCATCTTCCCCAAAGTGGCCACAAATATAATGAGAGCATGGCTCTTCCAGCACCTTACGGTAAGGGAATTTATCGTGGATCCAGTTAAATTACTTTTGTTCATACAAGCCACATCCAGCAGAGAATTTTAGAGATTTCAAACGCTATCAATTTTTCTTTGTCTCTGTCACAGCAAACATACATTGATTTCACTTCATACTAGAAACAACTGTTGTCCAACCTCAGCCACTCCATTAGGCAACAGTTGTTTGATACGATGACTTTTCGCCCAAGAATGAGCCCAGGCTAGATTTTCCAAAGACATATAGAAACTAAGTTCATCGCTCTAGTGTAAGAGAATGAGGCAAAGATGTATTCGCATCTAAAGGTCCTCTTTGAAATACCAGTCTGGGGTTTGTACAGAAATCCCTATCAGAAGCCTTTCATTCAGAGGTCTGTGTGAGAGGGTGAGTAAGTCCCCACCAGGAGAGCTTTACCATTTATCCAAGGTCCAAAAGATACTACTACTGCTGTCTCCTCAGTTTTTCTACCTCTCTCTTGCTTAGATGTGTTATAACCCCTCATTTGTTGAGTTTGTAAAAGGCCCATACAGATCCTGTGCTGAGTAATCCCCTGCTTTCCAAAGCCCACCTTTAAATTTTCCAGATAAAAAAAAAGGAGGATAATTGAATTATCCCCTCTCTGTTCCCCATCCCCTTTCAGGCCTAATTTGTTAAGCACAAGTGTTTGCCATGGCAGGATGTGCCTGTGAAAAGTGTGCAAGGGGACTTTGGCCTCTGAAAAGCCTATTGCAACACCAAAGCGATCAAGCATTCATCAGTCGTTGAGGGTGTGAAAGGAGCAGGATTATGTTTTGTCAGACGTTCCAGAGTGAGGCCCATGGTTGGAAGGCTGTTGGTGGGGGGGTGTTTCTGTCCTCCGCTAGCCATAGCCTCCTGCTTTTGTCGTCCATTCTGAAGACCCTTAAAAGATCCCCTTCTGAGGAAGCTTATAGAGAAAGCAGCTGTGAAAAGTTTTGATTCATTATATTGCTATATTCATTATCGGCCCATTAGCCTGTCCATAGTTGTTGGTTTCCATGCAGCCCTGCATTTTTCCTCATTGAAAGATTGATGGCAAAGGTTGAGTTTGGGTAGCAAACCTGACATCCACTGAAAGTCATTAGTTTGTCAGAGTCGACTGGAATTTGATTGTTTTCTCGGTTGAGATAAAATTAGATTCTTTTTGTGTATCTGTGACACCTTAATTATATAAATCACCCACAATTAGAAAGCCAAATCATTCTGCTCCCAGTCTCACTCATTCTTTTCAGGATTGTACATATTCTGCTGATTCCAGCAGAATTTGAAGTTTCTCTGTGATATCCATTCCAGATGAATGTCCATGAATCTGCTTACCAGGGATGAGCAAGTACACCACTATCTGTATCTGTGTCTGTATCTGTATCTGTTCAACCAGCTAAATTATCTGTATCCGTATCTGTACTCGGAGTGGGCAGGGCCAAACGGAAATGGGTGGGGCTTAAATCAGTGCATTATTTTCAGTCTGAAATTGATATACAATAAAAATATTAATATAGGGTACTTTCTGTGTTCAGCTATATGTGTGTATGTGTGTAAGTGGTCTGTAAGACTGTTTATTTTTTTATGATCTGTGTGAACTTGGTGATTCATGCAAACATCCAGTGATGGCAAACAGGGAAATAATATGTCAGCCTTGTTCACTGCATTCTTCTCAAAAGCACCACATTCAGTATGAGCAAAGGTTTCCAACTGACTTTATATCACCAGCCAAACTAAAAAAAAAACAAAAAAAACAACCGGAGTGGAGGCAGTGGCCGAGGCGACACGAGCCGTTTTCAGCTTTGTCTTGTCAAATGCACCGCGTACGTTGCGAAACAAGTTCACCAAGTAACTTTAAATATCATACAAACCGAAATAGAGGTGAGCTGAAGAAAACCTAAGGAGTACTGAAGAGAGCAACATGAGCTAAAGGCGCGTCTGTGTAGGGAGGGGCGGGCGCTGTGTGTGACCAATGTGGCCAATCACAGAGTGTGAAGACAGTTAGTTAACCAATGAGGATTTTCCCTTAGCACGAGCATGGATATTGACGAGTTTTACTTGTATCATGCTCGTACTCGTCAAAAATGCTTTATCCGTACTGGATACTCATTTGAAACAAGTATACGGCTCAACCCTACTGCTTACAAATGATTATGCAAAACCACACATTGCCTCATCAGTATCAAAAATAATGAAGTGATTGTACATTGATGGCTAAAATATAGTGTTCATTGGGAGGGGTAGGGGGTGGTGAGTCTGGTTAATATTGCTGATTTCCTAATGTGTGTGCAAGCTGTTATATCTGTCCAAATAATAATGATCAGAAACTTAACTCTTACGATACATTTGTTAACAGTACAAAGGCTCAAAATGTCCTATCAACATGATCTTCTTATTTCTGGAACACTGACACTCTCATCTGTCCATTCATCCATTCATGTTGAAAACCTGTGGACAAACAAAAAGCCCAAACAACTCTAAACTGGGTAAAACTATTTTTTTTAAACACTCGAGCAATGGCTCGAGAACATGTATAGTGCACCACACACTGACTGATGGTATTTCTGATGAGTGTGAGAGTATCCTGGAAAAAAAAAAAAAAAGAAACTAATCAAGACATTTAGTTTTCCATAACCCTGTTACTGTGGAGTTAAGATTGAGAAAAGGTTCAAGGGGTTAATGGGAAACTATAGTAAAATATACAATATACAAAAAAAAAAGAAAAAAAAAATTGGTTTAGACAGAGGATGTAAAGTTGAGAGTTGCATATTTTAGAATATGCATTTATTGAGCTTTCATTGAGAGATTTTAAATTGTATTAAAGAAAAAAAGGAGTCAATACATGGCTTTGTTTGAGTTACTGATTCAAAGGTGTAGGCTGCATTTTGTCACTGGTCTCAAAGACTGCAAAGCAACAGATCGGACACAGTTTTTTTGGACTTTTGATTTTAGGCTAGAGCTTAGAGTAGTCTGTCACCAAGCTCACAGGGATGCTTGCAGTTGCTGCAAAATATTCACTCTGTACAAGTATGTGTATGTATAGCGATATCAGTAATTTTTGCCCCTGTTTTTGCCATTGTTATTTGTGTAATTTTTTGTGTGTTGTATTTGAATTTATGTATATATGCCTGTGCACAAAAATGAAATTCTTGGAAGCTCATCCTTCCTGATGACCGCAGGAGGCGGCTGCTGGCCCGACAGCAGCAGAATGGGGAGTGGCCTGCAACCCTGGTCTCAGTACATGGGTCACCTCTGCCTGCCATCTGCTGCCCTCCTCCCACTGTCACTCACACACGCACACAGAGCCAGTGGAAGGACTGGGGTTTGAAAACAGGGGGATAAAACAGGGTAGGGAGAGGTTGGGAGTGATGGGGGTCTTAGCTTTATCGCGGCCCCAAACAAAAGCCACTATTGTGCCTGTTTATATCCTACCCGATCATTTGTCAAGCAATGTCAAATACTGTCACACAGTGCCACGTGCTTTTAGCCTCAAGTGTTCATGAGAACAAACTGTGGTCAGCCTCTGTTTTTCCAGAGTTCACGTATGCACTCACTTCCAGAAATTACTGTGCATGGGAGAGACTAGTGCAAAATTTGATTAAACTCACCGAGTTGGACTTTTGCATTGAAGCACAAGAGACTGCACTTGATGTGAAATCAGCTCTATGCGGGGAGTCCTATAAATGAATACAAGTTGTTTTTGGCTGTAGCCTTGATGTTTATTTTATTTAATTTTTTTATCCTCTTGTCACTCACAGCACCCATACCCCTCAGAGGAGCAGAAAAAGCAGCTAGCACAAGACACAGGCCTCACCATCCTTCAAGTGAACAACTGGTAAATCACTCTAAAACCAGATCTATACATCTGCCTCATAACATCAAGCTGCTCTGATTTCTGCTCACACATGCATGTCAAATCTGTGTCTTTGGTTTTTGAAAAGCATTATATCAGTAGATTTGACTTGACTGTAGACTGCATATTCTATGTTCATAATTTAGTCAAACAGAACACGTAGATGACATACACATATTTCTAGATTTAGTGTGAATTACTCTTTCTATAAATTGAAATATCTCTGATGCCATCTGTCCAAACAGCTGTTTAAAATTCACACAACAGATGTGCTCCTTAGCTTTAAAATGTTGGCTCACAATCTTCAAATTTAGCCTTTTCTTCAGTATCCTGGTAATTCAGGTGTGGTGTCAGTATATCCATGGTTACATCTTACTTTCAGTACCTATTTTTAACAGTACCTAAGTAGCTATAGACATGATAAAAAAAATACCCAAATTGTATCAAACTTCACTTTACAGACCTGTAATTCACTTTACAGGTCTGTAATTCTGAAATAAATTCCTCAAAAGAGTTTTTTTGGAAAGAATTATGTATGTAATGGTATGTAATTTGGTACTAGTTGTACAAAATGTAGATTATTTTATTCTAGTTATTTATTTGTTGAGTTTATTGAGACATTAATCGAAGAAAAAATTAAATCATTTTCAGTTTTCTGAAACTTTATCCCTTATTTCTGTTGAATTTGTTATACACTGAATCTCTCTAGGTTACACCTGAAATTTATTGGAATTAAATAATTGGAGATGTACTAACCATTGTATCTATTTCCCTATTAATTTCTCCTAGAGCATGTAGTTGCTTTTGACATGCTAAATGATACAATTTAAAATATATCTTATCCTGAAAATGATATACAACATATGGCATACCATTTTTTTTCTGAAAAAAAGAGAAAGATTTTCTAATGTGAAAGTTTTTTCTTTCTTGACAACAGTTAGGATTTCTGTTTTTATTAGCTTTACTAATGATCTAGCTGATACATGTCAAGGTCACAGGATGACACCTGAGCAAAGTCCATAAATTGAAAATGGCTGTGGGATACTGGGAAAAGCCTGGAAGTGAGCAAGAAAGCGACCCTTAAGTTAACAAGATTTCATCACATCCATGTAGTTCAAGGTCAAGAATGTCAAACGTTAAAAGAGATTGATTTGGAAACATGCTACATGCATAAGCTTTCAAGAATTTATTTGTATTTTTTTCAATAATACTTTAGTGGCTTTATTGACGCTCAAGATGAGTGACTTTTTATGTCCATCAAAGAGTTCACACAATATTGTTCTTTTTATTCAGGTTTATCAATGCAAGGAGGCGAATAGTCCAACCTATGATTGACCAGTCCAACAGAGCAGGTAATGCTGTAGTTCACTGAGTGTTCAGTGTCCTAAATAATTCCTTCCATTCAATGGACTATTCAGGTGACTCCAAATGCGAACTGTGCTGTCTTACTGACATCACTTATTACTGTAAATCCAATACAGGTAAAGAGTGGAAGCGATGAGTTAAGACAGTATGAAAAGTGACACAAATTATGTTTCAGAGGAGCCAGCCCTAAGAGTTTCAGAGAATGGATTGCATGAAGGAGGTGCAAAGTGAGGAGGTGGCTTTGTGTGTAGCATGTTTGGATTTGAAGCAGAGTGATTGTAAACTCTGGGTTGGTCACTCTTACAGACTTCTTTCTCCTCTCCTCTTGTAGTGAGTCAGGGTACAGCTTACAGTCCAGATGGCCAGCCAATGGGAGGCTTTGTTCTTGATGGGCAGCAGCACATGGGTCTCCGACCTGGAGGTAAGCAGTCTCCCATACAATTGTCAATCCATAAAAAACATACAGTAACATGCCATGTAGGTTTCATGTATTGTTTTGTATGCCTGGTAGCACCATTTCAGAGATGATCATTCTATAGCATCATTTGAAATTGTTTATTTCATACTTTGATCATAATCATGTTGCTCAAATCATTTGCTCTTGCAGCCCACTATCACAAAGAATTCCACTGATGATAATGATAATTATGATGATGATCACGCATGTTGTGCTCTACATCTACTGACAACATTCAGTGCCAAGTAAAGGTGTGTAGGTGGAGTTGGTGGATGAGGGTGTAGTATGTCCAACTGGAGTTTGCCTCCTGTCCAGACCAGCAATTAATAGCTGTGTTTTTATTCACAAGAACCACAGTCTTTCCCAAACTTTTGCTTTTTGTTACGTTGACATGACATAATGTCAAGTCACCCTCTTCAATAAAGTAATATGCCAAGATAATATAGCATGTACTATTCATTGTAATAGGATTTTTGCTGCTCCTGCACTGTCTGCACCGCCGGCATCTTGGAGTTACTGTTGTTACTGTTGAGTTACTATTCTTGATTTATGCTGCTCCTGTACGATGCCAGCAGCCATATCCATGAGTGCAGTCACTACGAATGCTGTTATGTCAGCTGGAGACTCCTACCATATGATTTCCAGATCTCTTTACCCAGGTACAGGTGGTGGAGCTGTAGGTCTCTGGTTCTACCAGGGAACAACATTTGCAGGCCTGATGTATATCTGGGGTATTTTGGAGATTCTTATGTCATACTAGTTGTCTCAGGTTCCAATTTGAACATCCACACACACACACACACACATACACACACACACACACACACACTCACTCACTCACAGAAAAGTACATTACTTACTTACAGACACTTACAGCCAACTGGAATTCTACCAAGTCCTGAGCAGGCTGTCATGTTGGACTTTTTTTACTCCTCATTTCAGGACCAATGGGTGGCATGGGTATGAATATGGGCATGGATGGGCAGTGGCACTACATGTAAATCCACTCCACTGAGGCAAGCCTGGAAATAAGAGTGAAGTAAGTAGTGCAGTGTTTATCTCTCTTCATTTATAAAAGGGGTGTCAAACTCAAAATGCACAGTGGCCAAAATTAAAAAAAATGTTCCAAGTCGAGGGCCAGACTGGTTTAATATTTGTTGAAAACTGATTGTAAAGACCTTATTGGACATATTGAACCTGGAATTAACGCAGCCTATTAGTTATTGCCTATAAAACAACAGTAATCATTAAATAAATGAAAAATGAGTTGCACTCATTTGTTATGGTTTTATCTGTAGCTTTTCATGGTAATTTCAAACATAGTAATTTGAAACATTTTCCCACAGGCCAACAACAGCCAAAAAATTAATTCTTTCAAAGAAAAATCAAACATGCCTGGTGGTAGCATGAACAGAGTGCAAAAAGTAAACATATATTTAACCTGAGTTTGGGCCTGCTCTAATAATAATTAGATATTATCATGCAAAAGACCACCTGAAAGTTTGCTGGAATGATTTTCATGTTAATGCATGCAACATATTCACTGTAGTCTTTTAGCAATATTAATCAGAATCAGAAATCAGAAATCAGAAATCAGAAAAAGCTTTATTGCCAAGTACGCTTTTACACATACGAGGAATTTGTTCTGGTGAAATTGGTGCATGACACATCTACTAAAATAAGAGCATAAAATATAACAATTTAAATCTATATACACAAGTCTGTTTTTTGTTTGCTATTTTCCGGAAACAGTCTGTTTTTCAGAAAGAAGTCCAAGTTGAGCGTTAATGTAACGCATAGAGTAGTATTTATATCAATGTGACAAAATGAGTCCGAGGTGGAATGTGAAGAGTGTCAGGGGGGGTTCCGGGCCTTGTTGGTAAGGCTGACAGCAGACGGGAAAAAACTGTTCTTGTGGCGTGAGGTTTTGGTCCTGATGGACCGCAGCCTCCTGCCAGAGGGGAGTAACTCAAAGAGTTTGTGTCCGGGGTCAGAGGGATCAGCCACAATCTTTTCTGCACGCCTCAGGGTCCTGGAGGCGTACAGGTCCTGAAGAGATGGGAGATTGCAGCCAATCACCTTCTCTGCAGACCGAATGACACGCTGCAGTCTCCCTTGTCCTTGGCGGTGGCAGCAGCGTACCAGACAGTAATGGAGGAGGTGAGGATGGACTCAATAATGGCTGTGTAGAAGTGCACCATCATTGTCTTTGGCAGGCTGAATTTCTTCAGCTGCCGTAGGAAGAACATCCTCTGCTGTGCTTTCCTGATGAGGGAGCTGATGTTCGGCTCCCACTTGAGGTCCTGGGAGATGATAGTTCCCAGGAAGCGGAAAGACTCCACAGTGTCAACAGTGGAGTCACAGAGGGTGATGGGGGCAGGTGAGGCTGAGTTCTTCCTGGTGTCCACAACCATCTTCACTATCTTTAGAGCATTGAGCTCCAGGTTGTTCTGATTGCACCAGGTCACCAGGTGGTCAACTTCCCACCTGTAGGCGGACTCGTCGCCATCAGAGATGAGTCCGATGAGGGTGGTGTCGTCCGCAAACTTCAGGAGCTTGACAGACTGGTGACTGGAGGTGCAGCTGTTTGTGTACAGGGAGAAGAGCAGAGGAGAAAGAACACAGCCCTGGGGGGATCCGGTGCTGATGGTCTTAGCGTCGGAGATGTGTTTCCCCAGCTTCACGCACTGTTTCCTGTCAGACAGGAAGTCTGTAATCCACCTGCAGGTGGAGTCAGGCACGCTCAGCTGGGAGAGCCTCTCCTGAAGCAGAGTTGGGATGATGGTGTTGAAGGCAGAGCTGAAATCCACAAACAGGATCCTAGCGTAGGTTCCTGCGGAGTCCAGGTGCTGGAGGATGAAGTGGAGGGCCAAGTTGACTGCATCGTCTACAGACCTGTTGGCTCTGTAGGCAAACTGCAGGGGGTCCAGGAGAGGGTCGGTGATGTGTCTGAGGTGTGAGAGCGCAAGGTGCTCAAAGGACTTCATGACCACAGAGGTCAGGGAAACGGGTCTGAAGTCATTAAGTCCTGTGGTCCTTGGCTTCTTGGGAACAGGGATGATGGTTGAAGACTTGAAGCAGGCTGGCACGTGACATGTCTCCAATGAGGTGTTAAAAATGTCTGTTAACACTGGAGACAGCTGATCAGCGCAGTGCTTCAAGGCAGATGGGGAGACAGAATCCGGTCCAGCTGCTTTCCGGGGGGTTCTGTCTCCTGAAGAGTCTGTTGACGTCCCTTTCATGGATGGAAAGAGTCGTGACTGAGGTGGGTGGGGAGGGGGGGGGGGGGGGGGGCCTTTAATGTGGGCATTGGTGGAGGTGACTGGAGCTGGAGCTGTTCAGAGGTGTCATGGGGGATGGTTGCTGGACTGTCCCTTTGTCTTTCAAAGCGGCAGTAGAACTGGTTCAGGTCGTTGGCTAGGCGTCGATCGTTGATGGAGTGGGGGGCTTTAGGCTTGTAGTTAGTGATCTGCCTGAGCCCTTTCCAGACAGACGCAGAGTCGTTAGCTGAGAACTGGTGTTGGAGCTTCTCAGAGTACAGTCGTTTAGCCTCTTTCACCGCCTTGCTAAACTTGTACTTCGACTCTTTGTATCTGTCTTTGTCCCCACTCCTGAAGGCCTCTTCCTTTGCCAACCTTAGCTGCCTGAGTTGGGCTGTGAACCAGGGTTTGTCATTGTTGTAACTCACCCTGGTGCGTGATGGAACACAGCAGTCCTCACAGAAGCTGATGTAGGACATCACAGTCTCTGTGTACTCATCCAGACTGTTGGTAGCAGTCCTGAACACATCCCAGTCAGTAGAGTCCAAACACGCCTGGAGATCCTCCACAGCCTCGCTGGTCCACTTCCTTGATGTCCTCACTACAGGTTTGCAGAGCTTTAGTTTCTGCCTGTACGCAGGAATCAGGTGGACCATGACGTGGTCAGAGTGGCCCAGTGCAGCACGGGGGACGGCGTGATAAGCATCCCTGACTGTGGTGTAACAGTGATCCAGAATGTTCTCCTCTCTGGTCGGGCATTTGATAAACTGTCTGTATTTAGGAAGTTCGTGCGTGAGGTTACCTTTGTTAAAGTCGCCAAGGACAATAACTAAAGAGTCCGGGTTGGTCCGCTCCACACGCAGTATCTGGTCAGCGAGCATACGCTGTGCGTCCTGCACGTTGGCTTGCGGCGGGATGTAAATGCCGACCAGAATGAATGAAGCGAACTCACGGGGTGAATAAAAAGGCTTTCAGTTAATGGTGAAAGATTCCAGGTCAGGAGAACAGTGCTGCTGGATCACTGTCACGTCGTTGCACCAACCACTGTTGATGTAGAAACAGATTCCTCCACCTTTAGTTTTGCCGGAAAGTTCCGTGTCTCTGTCCGCGTGGTGGAGTTGGAAGCCAGCCAGCTGCAGTGCAGAGTCCGGTATTAATCCACAGAACCACGTCTCGATGAAGCACAAAACCGCAGATGAAGAAAAGTCCCTGTTTTACCCAACAGCAGTTGCAGTTCCTCCAGTTTGTTGGGCAGTGAACGCACATTAGAGAGAAATATTCCCAGTAACGCTGTATGCTGTAATGTATTCTTTTCTCTTTCTAGTTTTATCTTAAAGCAACATAGCCTTCAGCACCCTGCTTTTTAGCATCTGAAATAGCCGCAAGACATTTGTGATGTTAGATTTTATTTCCAAGAAATGCAGTTGGTCAGATGTCAGCTACTTTCCTCTTTTAGAGACTGTCTGGGTAGAATTTCCTATGGTCCCAGTACAATGTTATAACTAACTGATAGAAATGGTGGACAAAACTAACAAGGGACACTTAAAGTTTGAATTAAATGCTAAGTTACCTTTAAGAGTCCTTTAAGACTATGTCCAAGATAATTCAATTCAGTTTTATTTATACAGTGCCAAATCACAACACAAGTTACCTCATGACACTTTCCATATAGAGCAAGTGTAGACTAGAAGTTCAAAGGTCCACATATGTTTTTTATTCAAAAGAAATCCAGAACAAGTGGCAATAACAAAATAAATAATTAATCAAAGTCACATCACGTGACTGTGCCAGCATAAAATCGACGCAGACAAAAACGACACATATTCTGTATTAGATTTAGGAGCTGTTATCAAATTTTCTGGCATAACATTAATGTGTAAACTCAGCAGCAACAACACACAACACTCTCTAACTACTGGAGTAACAGCAGTTACTGTTTTCATGTCACCATGACAACAGTGTCGATCATTTGGAAATCAGCCACATTAAAACATTCATCTGGGGACAGGATCACTGTTAAGGAATTCTTGGTGACATTGTACATTCTGCGTCTCTAAGAACTTATTGATCCATAGAAAATGTATTTAAAAATAGGAAATGTTATGCTAATGTACTGTAGCAATACAGTAGGACAATAATACATTTCTATAGAATGGGTAAACTATGAACTAAGGGCATTTTATCTTGTGGAAATCTTCCACCTGTGACTAACAGTGTCGAAAACAGTCACTCTCCACACCACCTCCTTTGCTTTCCATCACTCTGTCCTCCTCTTCCTCCTTTTTTCTTTGACTCCACCTCTTCGCCCCCAGCAATCTGATTAAGAGTCAACGTAACAGTCTACCACCTCCTTCTGCCTCTATCAGCTCCCACCACTGCTGATAGTTCTCAAATCAAGATGTATTGCCTGCCAGAGGCACCCTAGCACAGAGAGTTTTATTTAACACCCACTCTCCACTGCTCAATGAGCCACGCTGTAATGACACTTGCCTTGATTAATAGAGCTCTTTATATGTAAATAGGAGCTACATTTGGTGCTACATTTTTTCTTCACTGGTGCCAATTTTAGCCAACACAGCCCCTCTTCCCTGTCTGTTCAAAGAGCATAGAGTGATGCTTCATCTAAAAAAAACAAACAAAAAAAAATCTATCTGGATCTGCGTAGAGACATCAGCTCTCAACCTGAATAAACCTATATATTTTTGGAGAGTATTCGATCAAATTATGTTTCATTGGATGATCATTGACTAGTTACAGTAATAGCTCAGTAGGGATGGGTGTTTTTGCTCCCCCAATTTGATCTGTGGCGAGAGTGTATGCTGACAGTGACAGTAAATTCCTCCACAACTGCAGGAAAGAAGAGAGCCGTGTTTGGAGTAATATGAGGGATTTCCATAGGTGATAAAGCCAGAGCCATAACATTTAACCATTATGGAATACGTGACTGAATATGCAGTTTTACTCTCTTTTTGCAGCACAATACAACTTGCTCTGTCTCATGCTTAATTATATACTGCACATCTAAAGTTTACATGTATGTAAGAGAATGTGTGAAAGAGTTCTTTTTAAGTGCAACATGAAGGATGAGGACTTTGACCAAAAACATCTGTTTCTGAGATTAATCATCAAGGTAAAAAATAATTCTGAGATAAAGTTATGAATCAAAGATTTAGACAATTGAACTGAAGTGTTTATCCTGACAACTGAGCAAACCCCACCCACCAAGGAAGACTTTAAGCTTCACAACTTGAATAAAGATTATTTTTTGAAATTGAAAGTTAAAATATTTTTTGATCAAGGCTGTGGCTCAGGAGGTAAAGTGGTCATCCACTTATCAGAAGGTCGGGGGTTTGATCCCTGGCATCTGTAGTCTGCATGTGACAGTAAGAAACAAACAATATCCCTTTTAACATGCCCCACACCACCCATAATAACACTTCAGCCATATAATTGAGTAAAATAAGACAGACAGCAAAATGTATTTAGTTTATTTGCTTTCATATTTTACAAAAAAAAAAAAAGGAAAAAAGGAAAAAAGCACCAGGTAGCATAGAATTTCATCAATAACCCATTGATGGAATCCAATAGACGATACATAGCCTCTTGAACGTATCCTATATTGGAATAAGTTGTTCATTCCACTCAGCCAAAGTCCACATTTTAAGAAAAGTCAGAATTCTGGGAGTTAAGTCAGACTTCATAGAAGTATTAAGTCAAAATTCCTTCATGTCATCTTGAAGCATGACTTGTGCTAATGACATTAAGGACTAATACATATTAAACAAAAACATGTCCCTGAATCATCCATCAAATCTTGCTGATCTAGACAGCAAAGACTTGTTGACAGTCTTTGTGGCTACTATGTAGGCATGTTCACATTATGGTTATTGATGCTGACAAGATGACAGCTGACAGATTAAAAAATATTATGGCTGGTGTTAGCTATGTGATTTGGGAGAGTTCAAAGTTAGTCCCATTTTATTCTGTATTGTGCAAAATATGATGACTTAAACACTTTTTCATGAAACGACTCGACAAAACCCTAAAGTTTTCTTCCATACGGTCCAAATTTTAAATTGTGAATTAATTTGATTGTATTAACTCTCAAAAATGCAGAAAAAAGCCAAGATAGACTTTATTTACTCTTAATTTTGATGTCTCTGGACGTGTTGTACATAAAGTGGAGGAAAGATAGATAAAGAAGACAAATCTGAGAGTCTTGAAAAGATAGAAAACATTTCTGCTACCAGAGGTGTAGTACCGCTTGTTTAAGTATCGCAGTGCGCCTTCTGACACATGCCTGCACATACACTGTTTTGAATGTGTGGCTGTTTCAAAGATTATTATAGCCACTGGTCCTGCAGTGCCAGGTTTACAATACAGAAGAATGAACACAGGCAGCTAGTTTGTGTTTTGAATTATTTTTGTAACACTTTGCTTGCTCTAACGACTTAATTTCCCCAACATGGGATGAATAAAGTTTTATCTTAGCTTATTTCATTTTCTTGTGCTGAGCAAATAAAGCCACCTTTGAAACATCCATTCTGAGGAAATGTTGCAGTGCAGGTGGAGGTCAAGCTAATTTAATAGACTTGGCTATTAAAATGCAGCTAAGCAAGCAAGTTTAACAAGGCTAGCTTTGTAACATTTCTTTGCAAATGCATCACAGTTAAAGAAATCATTCTGATATGTTACTCAATGCAGGACTTGACATCGTGAATTACTCAGCACAGCTTAAATATCAGTATGACAACTTTGGCCATTCCATTTGTTCTTGTTGGCTGACTTGCATGACAGTGATGATTGGATCTTCAGGAGCTTAAAAGGTGTTGAATTTCAGATAGATTGTGCTAATAGGCCTATTCTATTTATTTATCTATTTACCAATCTATCTATTTATTTGCTATTAAGGTTCCTTTCTAGTTTATGAACCTTCAACAAAATGTAAATCACTATTTTTGGGGTGTATTGGGGGCTTGGACCAGGCCTGGACTCATGTGCCCTAACCCTACAATGTATGTCCTCTGCACGTTTAGGCCTCCATGGTTGGCTCAGGGATCTTCTTCAATCTGGTTGTGGAGCTCAGTACCAGAGCTGCCTCAGCCACCACATCAAACTCACCTGAACATACACCCACCTGACCAGTCCCACTTCTCCTTGTCCAAACCCGCACGGTGAGCACGTGTAGGGGATCACCATGGAAACGCCTAACCTCCCCACAAGAGGCCACCGACAAGCTTTGGCTTTAAACTCGAAAGAGCCTCAGTGTGAGCCTCGGAGCTTGACAGCTGCACAGAAAATAAGAAGACCAAGGACTTCTGCGTGAAGCGATGCAGTTTGACATATGCCCTCAATTTCTTTTTAAATTATTTATTTATTTTTCTATAACGGTGGATAACGACTTTTTCTTCTTTAAGTACAACTTTACCCCCCAATACCTAGTATGCACATCCCATCCAAATGAAATTGTACAAAGAATACACACAGACACAGACACAGACACACACACAGACACAGACACACACACACAGACACACACACACACACACACACACACACACACACCCTCTCCTTTATAAGACAAAACAAAAACACTGTGGAATATCTTTAAATATATATATATGAGGACTCGTGAGAGTTTTAATTGTTGTGTCTTATAGATTTGTGTTCTTTATTTGGCTGTTTTTGTCAATGTTTGTGCTTGTGATGACTAGAATAGACCGAGCTTTTAAATGTTTACTTTTTTTTTAAACCAAAACCAAGCTTTTTTAAATTTTCTCTGAATGTTTGTTTTTGTTCTCCATGCACTGCATCTCTTTATTTTACTTCTTTTACTCAACTTGTGTTCTTATAAAGTGGAACTAAAAACACTTGCTGAGGGAACATGACTTGAAGGCAGATTAAGCTCCATTTTTTGACTATGTCTGAGATAATTTTACAGCACCAAAGCACAGAGAAGTCTCCACTAAAACTAAAAAACTACAGACTTAATTAAGGAAGAGAAAACAAGGATGCAGCAGAGTGTTTAATGTGCAGACTGGATGGAATGAATTTTGTTGTGTTCCTGCGAGCTCATTTAAAAATTTGAAGGGGAAAGGCAAGGAGTTGAAGAAAATGCTGTCAGCAACAGCATTAATTGGTGGAGCAGGTCACGTAGCTTACTCTGGTTCGATAAAAGGTGGGATTGCAGTTGTCTGGCGTTATGCGACTGATGGTGACAGGAATGATGGATGGTCCGACTGTGAAAATCAAGAAACCAGGACGAAGGCGGAGGCTGCAGCAGTGGTCACCTTTTATAAAATGTTGTTGTTTCTATAGCTTGTCCTGCTGGAATGACTGGGTGTGTGTGTATGTTTGCTTGTGTGTGCGCGTGGGCGCGCGCATGCCTGTGACAACTAAAATCCGTAGCAAAATGAAAAAATGTGAAAACACGGGGGTCGAGTCACTTTTTTTGTCTCTTTTAAAAATTGAATAAATTCCTCCATTTTCAATAAAAATAGGCCTACTAATTACTTTTTACTGTCGGTTACCAATATTTTTCTCATCTGCATCACAGGAGAAAATAAATACATACATAACCACGAAAAATAAACAAATGAATAAATAACGAAAGAAAGAAAGAAAGAAAGAAAGAAAGAAAGAAAGGGACCTAAGCACCGAGGTGCTCATTTATCACTGTCAACTTATAACAATCCTCTGTGGTTTGTACTGACGATGAAAGCAAGAGCCAGAGCAGATTGCTGGAGAGTTGGAGAAGGCCTAAATGCGATTTTATGATTTATTGAAAAATATTTATTTTTTTCGGCAGCAATCTACCGAAATAATTACGTGTTAAAAACCCAACGGATTTAATAATAATAATAATAATAATAATAATAATAAACGAATAAATACTTGATTCCTCTTCTTCTTCTTACTATTATTATTATTTGTTTTCATTCGAAAGGTGGCTCTTGCAGATGACGACAATTTGTCCGATAAAAGGCGCCGTCTGTCTTCAAATAATACAACCTCTCCCGTTTTTTTTTTCCCAGCCATATTCACTATTTAATTGCCACTTGGAGCAAACAAATAATTGCTGCCTTAAATGAACTAAGATGGCATGTTTACAACCAAATACGTCTGAGCTGCGGGCTTGGCCTCTCTGTGAAGTCTGTCAATTTCAAATCCGACTCCACTTTGGCTCTTTAGATAGTAAATGAATTCAAACGAATAAAAAGATCCAAATAATATCAGACCGAGTGGAAAAAATACGAAACATATATCATAATGCTGTGGAGTACAATACCGCAAGCAAGACCACTGAACCAACTCTCAACAACAATAACATTCATTGAATGGTAGGATTTCACAAGACCAATCCGTATCCGTTAATGCAACTAATGAACAATTCTTTTAAAAACAACCTTCACCTGAGCTACGGTCTAAATAGAACGTAGGAAACGAGGGGGAAAAAAAGGTGGAATGATTTGTTGTATCGTCTCTTCCAGAATATATGAGTGCCGCTCTAAGAGGCCTAATTCTAATTTATTTAGCCCTGCCGACTGTGGTGACGATAAATGCGTTTTGAAGGCTGCCGGAAACAAGCACGTATCTGTATGAAATATGGGTCAGAGCTCCAGCAGAACGCTGTATCACGTGATGCACAAACTCAGCATTCTACTCAGAATCCTTCCTAAAAAAAACGGAAAACACAGGCAATCAAAGAATAGAATTCTGTTTCAAATCGAACAGCAGGTATATTGAGCTCTGTGTTAATGTTACAAAGTACAATCCATTCAAATGCATTTGACTTATGAGATCTGTACTTTGCGATATTAGAGGGACATTCTACCATGACTATTGTACAATATGGTAAACTCCACAAAGTGTGATATTGTATAAATATTATAAAGAAGCTGGCCATGGGAAGTGACACTCATGCATATAAAGAACAGAGTGACTATAAATTACATTCACTATAAACTCATAAGGGCCACAGACACACAAATGACCGGAATATTTGAAATATAACACTATAATCATATAGTCCTTCAGAGGCTCACACATTTACATGTGACCCTCAAAATACATAAATTCAAAGAATAATTTTGGTTTATTACCACTTGGGCTTTTTTTTTAGATTTAGATTTTAGATTCTTATAGATTTGTCACTCATTTTATCATAAAACACTGCACTCACCAAGCGGGAACATGGTGACATTCCTACAATTAAGTTCAATGGGGCAAGTAGCACAGTTGTCAGATGGATATTAAATGCAGTTTATGTGGCTGAACTAAACCACTTGATTTGGAGGTCAAACTGAAAGTGAGCACAAATGTCTAATAATACCTCATTGCACAGGAAAATGGTGTCAGCACAATTAGAACAAGTACAATAGGTCAATGTTGAAGTGATGCACACTTTGGGTCATAGTTTCACAGTTCAAGACTGTGGACACTGGGGTAATGTCTTTTGTAATTCCATCTAATTGGCTGATTCAAGTAAAGACTCACTATTTTTAGATTTGACTTCTTTTGAAAGTGAATTCAGGCTATTTATGGAAAATAAAAATACACTTTTTACAGAAACAGAAAGAGCAATTGAATAAATGAAATCTGAAAAATTTGATGCCAGTGAGTATGTAATTACAATGTAATTGTGAGAGTGAAGGGAATTGGAAATGACACAGTAGTAAAAGCACAAGTTTAAATAATAAAATGAACGATTGCTGAATTCTATTCTCCTGGTACAGGCTCCTGGTATTTTTCATAATTAATAATTAATATTAATAATAATCATTGTTACACGGTCATGACTTACTGGAACAACAATGCAACCATTGTTAGAGTGGCCATTATAGTACATGTGTATGTATGTATCTATCTATCTATCTATATATATATACACACACACATATATATATATATATATATATATATATATACACACACTCACACACACACACACACACACATATATATATATACATATACATATATACACACACACACACACACACACACACGTACGTACGTATATATACGTATACATACATACATGCATACATACATATATATACAGTATATGTATATATAAATGTATACATACACACACATATGTACTGTATGTATGGGAGCACTCAACCTGTCAAGTGCAGGATTTATTGCGCACAGTGTACTTGCAGATGTTAGTGTGAATGGTATGATGGGCTCACAGAGTGGTGAAGACAGCACAGGATCAGGAGGAGACGAGTGGATCTTGAGGACGTAGTGGAGTGCAGCGTGACAATAAGTCTCCTTGGGGTGAGATGACAAGTGGTGGTGAGGCACAGTCGAGAAACACAGATGGTGGTGCGGGCGAGAGGCAGCACACTGGAGGAGACAGGCTTCAGCAAAGACATGTGAAAGGTGGGGTGTATGTTCATAGACTTAGGCAGTCTTAAGCAGACAGCAGAGGGATTGATGACTTTAATAATCCCAAACGGACCAATGTAACGTGGTACCAATTTACGTGAGTCCACCATGAGAGGGAGGTCACGGGAAAAGAGCCACACCTGCTGTCCCGGTTGATACTGAGGAGAAGGGGTTCTGTGCTTATCCGCCAGGTGCTGATTCCTCTCCGACGAGTGCCGCTCTCCAGACACTATGGACTCCTTGAAGATGAGCCTGCACTGAAGGAACCGCGGCTTGTCTTTCCTGTGTGGGAAACAGAGGAGGCTGAAAACCGTTATCGGCCATGAATGGGGACATACTGGTAGCCAAGCTGGTGAGGGAATTTTGAGCATATCCAATCCATGGCAGGTGTGTGCTCCAGGATGCTGGGTGACGGGCCGTGATGCAGCGAAGTGCGGATTCCAGGTCCTGGTTTGCTCTCTCCGTTTGGCCATTAGACTGTGGGTGATAGCCAGAGGTGAGACTAGGTGATGCACCGATAGCCTTACAAAAAGCTTGCCACACTTGTGATGAAAACTGGGGACCTCGGTCAGACACAATGTCCACTGGTATGCCGTGCACCTGGAAAACCTCGGCCACCAAGATGTTGGCAGTCTCTAAGGCAGAAGGGAGTTTAGGCAACGCCACAAAATGTACCGAATTGGAGAATCTGTCAACAATAGTCAAGATAACAGTGTGACCCTCGGAGGGGGGTAACCCAGTCACAAAATCCACGGCTATTCCCTTGTGTCCTGAGTGATAGTGGGCCACCAGAAGGATTGCTGAAGAAATCTCAGAGTGTGATAAATACCAGGATGGCATGTTAATTTGGAGAAATGTCCCCACTGAAGAACCTGTGAGCGAACAGAATTAGGAACAAACATGCGGTCGACAGGCCCATTACTCTTCTGTGCCTCTCTGACTACCCTCTCAATCTCCCACGAAGCTGCCCCGATGATGCAGGACAGAGGTAAGATAGGTTCAGGCTCTGTGTCGGGAAAATCGGGAGAAAACTGACGGGAAAGAGCATCTGGTTTGACATTGCGTGAGCCTGGGCGGTAAGACAGCGAGAAGTCAAATCTGCTGAGAAATAAAGCCCACCGTGCTTGACCAGAATTTAATCTCCTCGCTGTCCGCAGATAAGCCAAATTCTTATGGTCTGTCCATACCAGAAATGGGTGAACTGCGCCCTCCAGCTAATGCCGCCATTCTTGGAGTGCCAACACCACCACCAGAAGCTCAAGGTTTCCAACATTGTAGTTCCTCACCGCCGCGGATAATTGCCTGGAAAAGAAAGCACACAGATGGATCTTGTTGATTTCAGCACCAAGCTGAGAGAGGACAGCTCCCACACCCGACTCGGACGCATCCACCTCCACCACGAATTGCTGCTCGGGATCGGGGTGGAGGAGCACCGGAGCGTGGGTGAACAGGTCCTTCAGCCTATGAAATGCACCTTCGGCCTCCGGAGTCCAGCGGTAGGGGTCTTTAACAGAGGTGAGTCTAGTGAGAGGGGCTGCTACTTTGCTGTAGTCTATGAATCTCCTGTAAAAGTTAGCAAAACCTAAGAAACGCTGAAGTTACTTACGGGAAGTAGGAGTAGGCCACTCTGCCACAGCTCTTATTTTGGCAGGATCCGGTTGAAGCTGTCCCTGTGCGATCACATAACCCAGAAAGTTGACAGAGTTTACATGGAACTCACATTTCTCGGGCTTCACATACAGACGATTCTCCAGGAGACACTGTAGGACCTGTTGCACCTGTTGTGTGTGCTCTCCCTGTGACTGAGAAAAAATGAGAATATCGTCTTGATAGAAGAACACGAATCAGTTAAGCATATCCCTTAACACATCATTGATAAGTGCTTGGAAAACAGCTGGGGCATTTGTCAGACCAAAAGGCATCACAAGATATTCAAAGTGGCCTAGAGGGGTATTGAAGGCTGTCTTCCACTCGTCTCTCTCTCTTATTTGGATGAGGTGATGTGCGTTGTGGAGATCCAGCTTCGTGAACACTGTAGCTTTGCAAAGTGGCTCAAAGGAGGGATCTATGAGAGGCAAGGGGTATTTGTTTTTGATTATGATTTTGTTAAGACCACGGAAATCAATGCAGGGGCGGAGTGTCTTATCCTTCTTTTCTACAAAGAAAAATCCCGCCCCCAGGGGGGATGAGGATGGTTGGATAATGCCAGCCGCTAGAGACTCTGAAAGATATTTCTCCATAGCCCCCTTCTCAGGATGACAGATATTAAACATTCTACTGGCAGGGAGCTTAGCCCCCGGAAGGAGGTCTATGGCCATATCGTATGGTCTGTGGGGTGGCAAGGAGAGGGCTAAATCTTTGCTAAAGACTTGGGACAGATGGTGATACTCAGGAGGCATGGAGGATAAATCCGGTGACTCCTGGGAGACCACAGGCGGTGATTCAGGGATCGATGAGGCAGACTGAAGACAATGGGTGTGCCAGTCAATATTTGGGTTGTGGACATGTAGCCAGGGAAGCCCAAGAACCACAGGTGAAGTGGGGGTGGGGAGCACACAAAACTAAATCTGCTCTCTATGGTTACCTGACAAGATAAAGGTTACGGGAATGGTGTGGTGGGTTACAGTGGCAATTAACCTACCATCGAGAGCACTGGCATCCCTAGGGACCTCTAGAGATTCTGTCTCAGTCCCGAGTTGGTCCACTAAATACCTATCCATAAAATTATCATCGGCCCCTGTATCTACGAATGGCGTGAGCGGCGCTTGACTATGATGACCATGTACAATGGCCGGTAAACTTACTCGAGAAGGAGGGCTGTGTTGAGAAACTGCTCGGCTCACCAGAGTGCCCCCTTTCACTGGTGAGCCCCGTCTTTTGGCGTGAGAGCAGGAGGGGATGTAGTGTCCAGCTTCTCCACAGTAGAGGCAGAGTCTCATCCGTATTCGCCGTTGTCTCTCGTTAGGGGATAGCTGCACTGGACCCAGTTGCATAGGCTCCCCCTCTCCTGCCGGGGGCGCTCCAGTCAGTCCAGGCAGAGCGGGTCTGGGAAGGGAAGGAGACGGAAGAACTGACTTGCAGCGGGGGTGGTCCTAGACTTGCCCGACATCTCCCTGACTCTCTCCCTCAAACGGTTATCTAATTTAATAACTAAGGAAACAAGTTCCTCAAACGAGTCTGGCTCATCCCGAGTGGCAAGCTCATCCTTTAACTCCTCAGATAACCCATTTACAAATGAAGTCACGAGGCCCTTCTCTTTAAGCTGTTCTCCGCGACTAGGATGTGGAAATCCTGTGAGTACGTGGCGGCTGGAGCAGCGCCCTGCCGGATTGACAGAAGTCGCTTTGCCGCCTCCTGACCGCGCACAGTTCAGAACAAAAACTATCAAATGACTCCAGCACCCATGATTTGCTCTCCCACAGAGCTGTCACCCACTGTCCTGCTTTCCCTCGTAATAAATTGATAATATAAGCTATCTTAGCCCAGTCACTGGGATAGCTGGTAGGCTGTTGGCTAAAAACTAACGAATACTGCAGCAGAAAACGGCTACAGGACCCCGGATCCCCGGCATACTGCTCGGGAGGAGGGACAAAGGGCTCTCTGGAGAGTGGTGGAGAAGCAGAGCAGGTGGTGAGCGGCACCTGATGACTCTGGGGAGCCGACGGAGACGCCATCTGTGGAGAGAACTGCGAGAGGTGAGTGTTAATGCAACTCATACTGGCATTTAACTCCTGGAGGGTGCCCATCACCTCTCTCAACATTTGCTCGTGGTGTTCTACTATAGCCCCTTGATTACTCAGAGCTTGGTGGATCTGGTCTGAGTCTGCTGGGTCCATGTTTAGGCCAGATTATTCTGTCAAGTTCGAGGTGGTAATTAGGACTCAAATGCAGACTCAGATGAGGAGAGACCGGTTAAGGATTTATTGCACACAGCGTACTTGCAGATGCTAGTGTGAATGGTATGATGGGCTCACAGAGTGGTAAAGACGGCACAGGATCAGGAGGAGACGAGTGGATCTTGAGGACGTAGTGGAGTGCAGCGTGACAATAAGTCTCCTTGGGGACGTGGTGGTGAGGCGCAGTCAAGAAACACAGATGGTGGAGCGGGCGAGAGGCAGGAGGCTGAGCGGGGTCCACCGGCGAGGTGGCGGGGATGCTGTTGCGGGGAGCAGGACGCTGGTAGTGGGAACAGGTGGATCCTCTGTGTGGGGAGTGAAGAACAAAGAGTGGGTGAGAGATCACAAGAAATGCACGATGTGTCTAGTCAAGAGTATATTCTTCAGCACTAAAGAACACGTAGAGCGCCGACTATACCACTGAGAGGTGGAAATAATCCGGCGACGAGCCCTCCGCTGAATGCCGTCTTTATACCGTCCGGGATTGAGATGGGAACCAGCTGAGTCAGTGCCAGCTCCCAAAACTCCACCGAACCTCATCCGAAAAAGGACAAAATGAAAAGGCAAGCCCCACACAACTATAAAAGAAACTAAAAACCACATAAGTCGAAACAGAAATGTCATGATTTGCAAAACACTGAAACCCCATATTTAACTGAAAATATCTATAACATTCTGACCCCGAGAAAAACAAGGAGGACGCAGGACACCAAAAAATAGGTTGCTTGGCTTTTTACTGGCACATGGTATGCAGCACAAACTGTTAGGTGTACGAACACCCTGAGACCAGAGGAAGGCGAACTCAAAGTGAAGGCTACAGGGATCACACAGGGCACAGGCAGGTAGAAACAAAAAGGGTTTATTAACTAAGGGTGTCCACAAAAACGGGAAAACAAAAGGCGAGAGCACAAAAACCACTCTGTACAGTTCAACTAAGGGAGTCCACAAAAACGGGAAGAACACAAAGCGAGAGCAAAAACACGCTCTGAAGAATCTGAGCTCCAACTCCTCTCACAACCAAGGCTGGGCTGAGGGCTATCCACAGGGCGAGATGCTCCTAAAACAAAAAGCAAAGCACAGGTCAGCAGACCGAGAAAGACACAGGGGATCAGAAGGCTGGCAGAGGAACACACAATACCACGGAGGTAAGCAGACGATCTGACGAATACTGGAGAGAAGAGCCGGGGTTAAATGCATCAGTTGATTGGAAGGTGATGAGGTGATGACATGCAGGTGTGTGAGAGGAGGCGGATAGGAGGGGCTGCCGAAACAGGTGCAGCCTCTCAACACGGACCTGGACAGACAAGGGAAGACAGACAAGACCACAAGGGGGCAAGGAAACAGGGAAAACACAGGGAAAAAAGGGGAAGACAGAGCCCTGCCTGACACAAACAGAGAGAAAGTCACATGACATGATACTTCTGTATAGACGTCCTGCCAGGTAACCCACACCTGGAGCCTAGAGCTCCCTCTAGATAATACAAAAAGTCTCAGGGTACTACAATATCATAAAGACAACACCTCAAATGTTGAAACTGAGAAATTCATTTGTTTTGGAAAATTATATCTTATATTAAAATTTGATGTCAGCAAGATGTTTCAAAAAAGCTGGGACAGGGTCATATTTACCACTCTGCTGCATATCCTCTTCTTTTAAAAGCACTCTGCAAGTGTCTGGAACTGAGAAGAGCAATTGTAATTTTGAAGGAGGAATGTTTTCCCACTCTTGCTTGATGTACAGTTTCAGCTGCTCAACAGTTTGGGGGCTCCTTTGTAGTTGTCAAGTGTATCTATGTTCTGCCAGTGCAAGCTTTCCCACACTTGAAAAGGGAAGGGCCTCAACTCTTTCAAATCAAACGCTGGATGTCATTCAGTGCATTTAACATCTTTACTTCATGGCACAGGTGAAAAACCTTAGATAAAAAGAAAAAAAACACACACATCCAAAATTAGAATGGCCATACCAGCACAGCACTGCTAAATATCATATATCATATAGGACTATGGGCGCACACGCCACTTTAACTTTCACAATTTCCAGAAAAGAAGGAAAAAAAGAAACATAGAAAACCGGCAGTCCTTTGAGAGTTTAGAGCCTTTTCCTCACCTGTTCCTCCACGAGGTCCATCTACTCCTGGCATACACACACAATGCCGACCTGTCCTGCTCCCCGCTCAGGTAATTACTCGATTCACCTCACCTGTGTAGCCTCGCACACAGCGGGAGCGCTTGCCATGGGTGAGCAATTGCCGGCGTCGGTGTGCGTGCGCGCACCCTGCTGTGCACACAGTGACGATCAGCTGAGGAGCAGGAGCTGAGCACTTGGAGCCGCCTTTGACTCACCACAACACCTCCTACTCGATCTTTCCATGGGTCTCAGGGAAGATCACACAACCTTCAGGTTACTCCAGGTGAGCCCAAGGTTGAAGCGTCAGTAGGCTTGCTTGTCCCGGTCCTCTATTGGAAGGAGGACAACAAGGCGTCTGACATCTCTATGCAGCACAGTACCTCTCCTGTCGCTTGCTGAATCTTTGACAGTTGGTCTGCTGCTGTTGACTGGAACACAATGGCTTGGAGAGACTTGAACATTGACATCTCTTATGATACCTTTAGAGTTGGGATTCACGCTAAAGACTCTCCCAAGCTTGAATTGTCCTCTCAGCACGTTTTGGTCCCACAGCCAGACTATGTCTCCCACGGCAATGTTTCTTTCTGCGGTGTGCCATTTGCCTCACACAAACAGGTTTGGACCAGCGAACTGACTCCAGGACTTCCAGAAGTGGTTGACTTGGACTTGTATCTCTCACAGTCTTTTGTATGGATAAATGGCAAAGTTGAATGTCTTGAAATTGCTGCTCTGTGAAGCTCAACCAAGCAAGAGAGAGTTTGGTGTGACGCATTCGAGTCAGTCTTCTAGGCTCTGAGCTCTTGCATCTATGGGCCGTTCGTTGGCGAGGTTGGCTGCCAGTTGGAGTCCTGTCAGGAACTCACTGAAGCTGAGGCCTGTTTCCTTCCCAAGACTTTGGAGTGCCCTCTTATTGATCCGCACTGTGGCTTCAGCGGCTCCATTTCAGTGTGGAGAATGAGCTGGATTGATCTTCCAGGTCCACTCAGTTCCATGTCTAGCGGCAAACTCTTCCAGGCTTTCTTTGTTTTGCTCCCCCAGGAAAGTGTACAGCTCTGCCAAAACAGGTTTTGCACCAAAAAAGTTGGTACCAGGATCAGACCAGACCTTTACTGGATGGCCACGGAGTGCACTGAACCTCTGGTAAGTAAGCAAGAAGCTCTCCTTCAACAGTGTGTTTGCTAACTCTGCATGGATGGCTCTGCTAGACATGCAACAAAACACCACTACCCAAACCTTCATGGACACTCTTTTTCTGATGTCATCCCTCACATGATAGGGTCCGAATAAGTCGACGGCGGTGAACTCAAATGGTGCAATAGGTCTTATTCTTTCTTCAGGTCGGTCACCCCTTATCTGTTGACAAGTCTTTGCTCTTGCCTTCTTGCAAACGATGCATTGGTCAACAACTTTTTGGGCAATCCTCCTCCCTCTGATGAGCCTTCCGTCTCATCCTCAATAATGTTCCTGCTACCCCATCATGTCCTTCACTGTGAGCTTCACAGGCCAAAAGGGTCGCGATCCAGGCATCAAAGGGTAAGAGGGGAACAACTTTGCCATCCTTTCCGAAGTACTGGATCCTCCCACCACACACCAGTAGCCCACTTGTCACGTCCCTGTAAACAACCTGTGTCTGTGGTGGTGCTTGAGAAAGTCACATGTGTTTGTGCTGCCAGGCAAAGGTCTCTGAAAGCGTCTCGTCTCTCACTGACTGTGATGATGCCAGATACAGACACTGCCTCCCACTTCGACTTGTGTCCAGTCTTGACCCGCAGGAATCTTTTCGCAGCTCCCCAGACCCATGCCACTGTCCTGACCAGCCGTGTCAGGTTACTGAAACGCCTTACATTTATTAGACTCGACTGCTAGTCATGCAGGTGGCCTGCTTGACATCTTCTGGACTGAATGCTGCCTCTGCCCTTGGTTCTCCTTCAGGTTGGTTCTGTTAAGAACTGCAATGAATGACTTCTTTTGGATTTTTTTGATGTTCTCCCTTGCTACAGCAGCAACATCCTTGGCGGATCTCTTTGGCCACTCACCCTCTGGTAAACTTAAGAATTTTGGACCTGTCTGCCATTCTGAGTCTTCAGTCAAGTCTTTGGGGCTGGCTCCTCTGGTTATTAGGTCCACAACGTTCGGCGCTCCCGGAATCCACCACCAATCTTGGACATTTGTTCTGTTCTGGATCTCTCCAACCCGGTTAGCAAAGAAAGTTTGATAGCCGTAACTTCCTCACTGTATTGCTCCTAAAACAGTCTGACTGTTGACAAGATGATACCACTTCTCCACCAGGATTCTGAAGTGTCTTTCAAAGTAACCCTAGAGAGACCAAATTGACCCTCAGAGGGGTCAATTTGGCCTTGGTTTCGACTAGCCTCATGACTGTGCCATGGCTGTGACTCCAACGTAAGTACAACACAGCACCATAAGCGTGCTCACTGCCATCAGAGAAAGTGATGCCACAAGGTTTGCCGTTGGGATCTGGTGGTGTCAAGAACCTGGTGAATCTTACCTTGCCCAGCTCAGCATACTCCTCCAGGAGCTTAATGGCATCCTCCTGGAGCTTGTCCAACAAGGCAGTATCCCAGGTGTTTTTTTGCTGAGCAGAACTTTGCATGCACTTCTTGAAAAGCTCTTTGGACCAGGACTGTTCCTTTCTGTTGCGCCGGAGCCACCAGACCCAGTGGATCATACAGCCCTGCAACTTGATTTAACAGCTCTCTTCTGGTGAGTGGTTGTGGAGCGTGTAACCGCACTTCCTCTTTGAGCAGATCCTGGCCAAGTCGCAACTTTTTCTTCTTTTTCGAGAAGTTCGCCGCTGATCATGATATGGAGCTTGTCATCGTCGAGTGTGTACCCAAGGCCAAGGGCTTTATTGTCGTCTTCAGTGAGCTGATTTGGCAGCACTATTGTCTTGGGCCCTGTCTCCTCACACTCTACTCTCACTTTGATTAGAGTAGATTTTTGGCTGCTGTTCCAAACGAGTCTCACTGGACTAGAGACAGAATGTGGATTTGGGGCAATGAGATGACTGATGTACCACATTGACCCGGTCCAGTCCTCCAGCACTTCCTTGGACAGGGATACTTGGCATGCCAGTGTGGTGTCTTTGTCTCTATTTGTTAACACAAACTTTCACTTTCAGTGAAAAAACACTCAAGATTTTTTTACATTTAGTTTGAGCAGTGATTTAAATTTTCCTCAGTTCCACCAGCTTATTCCCTTCTACACTAATGGTAGTAATGTTCAAATAGAAAGTGTTGAATTCCATGTGCTCCGTGATCACTTCACCATGCATTTGGTGACAGGTAGAATGAATGGAGATAATGGACTGGACAAGGCATGACCAAACCTCTGGGTCAACTCTGTCAAACACAATTTAACATATGTATAACACCTCCTTTTGAATCAGCCTGTCCAATCTTTGAGCATTGATCAAAACTGATGGACGTTTGTTCCCAGGATGGCGCATATAGGCTCTGTTTAAATTTGAAACAAGGAAAATCAGGTGCAGAGAGAGGCCTTCAGGTCAGTTTTATTGGGAACAATATATGCAAAAGGTCAAAGGTTCAGTGTTAAGATTTAAGAAAGTGAACACTAAGCGGTGTGTCTTGGGCATCTTGGGAGGTTAATGGCTATGTTTGATGTGTCATTTTCTTTATACACTCACCCTGCTATCATTTTTGAGATGTCTCGTGGTATTAAACCAGAATACATGTAATATACATAAAATAATAGTATAATTTATATAACATAATATCACTCATAAAATAGTAACCTGAGCATCTCAAAGAAATGTATTTCATTCAGCACTACATAAACAGTATCTTGGAAGTCAGAAACAACATTTAGGCCTAGAAATTACAAAAGTATGTATATATCACGGTCAATCTAATATACTGAACTTAAAGTATTAGTGTGTTTTATTTGTTTTCCTAAAATATCTGCTCATGGAAACTGCAAGTTGGTTTAATTTTCTCTTGTTTGTGTTTGAACTACTGAAACTACTTGCTTGCTAAGTTTTCAGCAAAGCCTGTAATCTTAACTGTTCATCAAGCATAGCATAATTTGCACTAAACTCTGATCATAGCTGCATATGAACCAATATCTTTAAAAAGGAGTGATCTGATAGATCAGAAAATATTGCCCCTTCCCTGAGTTATATTTTTTGTTCAGACACTATCATTTCAGACACTGTCCAGTCACCACTTTTCACGCCCTTACAGTCAGGCAATTAAAATAAAGCAAGTAGACCCAATGCAAAAAGACAGGGAATACCATCCTAATAGTCATCCTATGACTCCGACCAGGACTCTGACACCCATCAGCACCAGAGGAGGTCAGTCATCAGCCTGTAGATGTTGAAATGGCTGTTGAAAAAGTGGAAAGACAAACCAAAACATCTTTGGTGAGTTTTGTTTTGTTTCTGTCCAGTTTGAACAAAATGTGTTTTTTATGAGGGTCTGCTGTACAAAGTCTAGAAGGGAAAGGCATAGCGTGGAGGAAAACAACTCAACAGTGGCAATAGTTTTGGGACAATGCAGCAGAAGGAAGACATTTACATGCAATAATAGAGTAGGTATTACAAGAAATAGGAGACACAAGAGGAAGCAACAAAGTCTTACTAAGCAGACTGAGAATTGGCCATAACAACCTAAACAGGACACTCTTCATCATGGGAAAACATCCAACAGGCAATTGCAATCAGTGTCATGAGGCTGACACTGTAGAGCATATTTTCATGTCATGCAGGAAATTTACACGAGAGACGAGTTATGATGACACAGCTATGGAAAATAGGGCAGGTGGAGAACAATATTAAATATATATTAGAGTGAAGGGATAATGAGCAAGGAAGAAAATGGATTTTCTGTTCTCTAAGAATGACTGAACTGGACAGACGGATCTAGGGAGATGCTATAGTATCGCCCCTTAATGGATTAAGATGGAAAGTGAATCCAGAAGATGGCAGTAATGCAACATTGTGGATGCCAGCTGCCGTAAAACCTCAGAGAAGAGGAAGAAGAAGCGAGGAGCAGGTGAGGAGACAATGGCAGCAGGTAAGAGGCCCTAATATACTGTGACAAAAAAGTGACAAATCTGCTAAGTACAAGTGCATTCAAGAGGTGAAGAAACATGTTCCAGCAATGGCTGCATTCATACTGTCTCTTCCACCCATTTTTGTAATCAGTCTATCCTACCAATTGTCTCTCTTGCCAACAGCCTCTCTCAAAATCACAACTGAAGCATACATAAGTTGTGTGTACATATCCTTCAAGTAATACATATTAAAACTAAGTTCGGAATGTATATGCCTTTTAGCATTTTTATTTGTATAATGCAGGGATGGCCTGGGCATTTCACTTTCAACCAGGTACCTGATTCAGACCACCTAATTGTTGTCACTTACTTAATACAGGAACTAACTTAGTTAACTGCAATCCCTGTTGCAATGATATTTCAATGCAAGTGTTTGCCTAATTGTGTACCTTTGTCTAAATATTAGGGGTATGTGGACATTGGTAAGGGTGGTGGAATGACCCAGCATGGGGTGCCCAAAAACTTCCCTTGTTTTCAAGTCCCATTGTTGACAGGTATGGTGTGGTATGGTATATGATGATAAATGGTTCTAACACATTATAATGTAAAAACCATGCATCTCTAATTCTGGATTCTAGTGTCCCAATTCCTTACTTTCACAAAGAAATATTTTTTTTCCTGCCCCTTTTTCTCTGCAGCCCTGTCCATCTGGCTCATGATGTATGTTTTCCCTCAGATTAGGGGGACACAGAGGAGGATTTGGAAAGACACACTGGACACTGAACTAGCAGCACTGGAGTCTGCTCTGGAATCAAAGCGACACATGTCGTCCCAGGTTTTTGACCTGACATTTTTGTTGCCACTGTTGTCCAGCCTCTGTGACAGCCCCTCACATTAAAGTTAGCACATCTGTCACCCCCAACCTACTGCCCCTACCCACCAACCTAACTCTCCTTCTCCTTCTTGTGTGTAGACAATGGCCACTAGTTGTATTGTCTTTACTGGAAGTCTGCAAACTAGCCAAAGAGGTCCATTAAATTCTATTGAGAGGCCTTTTTTTGACTTTTGTTGATCTGGGTTAGCTCCACTAAGGAGGCTGGAAAAGACAGCAGCAGCACATTTACTTTTTTGTGCATTTACTACAGGAAGAAGAAGAAAAGGACAAAGAAGAACAAGACCTTTATTAATCCCCTAGGGTACCTTGGTAGTGCCCAGGAGGTGAACTGGCACTTCTCCAGATACTAGTTCAAACTCTGAACTCTGGTCTTAACCGGTCACCCTGTAGCTCCCAAAAATAATACATAAAACAACAGTACACCATTTGAAACAAGCATATTGTCATGCACTGTCACTATAAATCCTGCACAAAGTATATACTATATATAGACATGTGTACATGTATATAATCTTATGATCCTGGAGACCTGTCTTTTCCTAGTGTTTCCTTTTTCCCTTCTCCCAGTGTTATGTGTTGTCTGTCTGTTTTCCCCTGTCTGTCTAGCTTGTTGTGTCTCTACACGTGGCCAGCTCTGCCTCCTCAGGTGCACACCTGATGCGCATGACCATCCATCCGCATGATTAGGCACAGGATAAAAGGGGAGAGTTCTCTCCTACCTGTTGCCGGATTGTCCTGAATCCCTGGTGTTGTCTTTGTTCAATCAGTAAGAGTACCATGTTTGCTATTCCCTGTCCTTGTGAGTTGTGCTAATGTTAAGTTTGTTTGGACTGCCACTTGTAGTGTGCTCTCCCACTGAGCAAAAAGTGGTCAAAAAAACATTAAAAAAAAAGTCTTTTCTGTACCTCCAGAAGACGTCTCCAGAGGGGCCAGAATGAAAGTTTTTAATACATCTTTCCTGGACGTTTTTAAGACTTCTTCAGAGGGGCCAGAATCCAAGTTTTTTTATACGTCTTTCCTGGACGTTGTTAAGACATCGTACCTCCAGAAGACGTCTTCAGAGGGGCCAGAATCCAAGCTTTTTATAAGCTTTTCCTAGACGTTCTTAAGACGTCATCTCTGTACCTCCATAGGACGTCTTCAGAGGGGTCAGAATGAAAGTGTGTCTTTCCTGGATGTTGTTAAGACGTCTTTTTTGGACGTCATATAGATGTCATTACTGCACATTTTAAATACACATTCAAACATCCAGAAGATGTCCTACATGAGGTAAATAACGCCACTTTCAGGACACTGAATATTAAAAATCAAAATTAAGTAAGAACAGCTTGTAAAAGTAGTTCTCTTTACTGACACATCTAATGCTTTGACTAACTTGTAATACAAGCGACAATAAACCACCACTGTCCTGCGCTAATTAGGTAAGTGAATGACACGGAGTTGCTGTTCAGAAATTAAAGGTCAATTGAAATGCTCAAGATAATGTGTAAATGGAGTCACTGTCCTCAAACTGAAACAAACATACAAAAATGAAGAATGCATGTTTGAAGAAATGTAGGGAGAAATGAGTACAAATGTAGTAAACAACTTGCATCCGTGTGTGTGTGAAAGTAAGTTATCCAACCTTACAGTTACAGAAGACCCCTGTGTAGGTGCTGTTACAGAAATGCACTGAGCATAGTTCTTGGATTAGTTCATTGATTTAGTTAAAAAATAATTTATTTCATTGAAGATTAAAAAACAGGTTAAAAGGTGTTAAATTATTATAATGAGCTGATAAATAAGTTACAGGTTAATGAATGTATTGTGTATGTTTTCGTTGTTCCCATGGCGGAACTCAAGTTTCTTGTTTTGTGCTGCTAAGTGGCTACGACAATATTAACTGAAGGACAGAGGAGGAAGTTGTGAACGCACAGCACGTTGTTTGCATGGACTGTTTAAATGTGAAGCCAACAGTCAGAAGGACCTCTTTTCACGACCAGCAGCCAACGAGGTATATATTATTATTAAGTATTAATAATACTTAATTAGTATTAAGCTTCATTTGCACGTTTGATATGACGAAATTATTTTGTGACGTGCTGTTTGTGTTTGGTTTGGTGCAGTTCTCATGGCGTGAAGGCAAGGACGCATGAGACACTAGTTAATGTATTAAACGCCCGTTTCAAAGAACCAACCTGTGTCTGTTGTCTTGGAGAGAGCCACACCCTGAAAGGAAGGATGAGCCAGGTGTACAAGTGGTGCATCTACAGAGACCATCTCTACAGCTCTTCCAAGTGCTTCAAAGTATATAAATGACTCTCTTAATAAAAAAGAATAAATAAAAAAAGACAGCAGACCAAGGACTAAGCCATAGCAACATTAATTGAGCTCACAGGATCCCCAGTCAAAAAAAATATATATATTTAACGATGGACTATTTCTTTGGCTATCCCTGTGATTGCGAATTGCAACATATTTTTAGCCACCACTGGCACTGTTGCCTTTGGTTTGCAATATTTTCATTCATATTTTTATGCACTAATGGTATTGATGCCTTAACTTATTTCATCAGTTTGAGATGCACAACTGTTTTGTTTCTATTGCCTGTGTTGTAGCTGTAGAAGAGAGCATATTTATTTCACTACTCTTGATTTATGTGATGGACACACTAGTGATGAGTTGTGCCTTTATTCTTTTGTTTTTTTTATTCTTTTGCTCCAGCCTACCCAACTGTTAAAAACATGACTAGGGTTGACAACATTTTTAAACCATTTTTCTTGAACAATACAACTTCAGTTCTGAAGTTAAGAAGCCTCTTGACTGAGAGGCCAAACGTCTTCAAAATAAACAAACAAACTGCTAAAACAACTACTCATTGTTTGTATGCACCTCCTCCGACTCTCCACGGGGCATGTTTAAGATAGTCAGCGGCAGCACTCCTTATCTGGGCCTCTGTTGCTGACCCGTCCCACTGCATGACAGCATCTAAAACAAAACAGAAAAAACAAACACTGTGTAGGGCCTGGTCTCAGCTGCAATCTCCAACTCTCCCAACGACACTTCTCTCTCCTTTGTCGAAGCCATATTACATTTTCCAAAAAATATGAAAATATGTTCATAATTTTCTGTTACTGAACCTGTTTAAAATTTCAAATTCCAAAGGGGTAAAGTAGGTAGGACTCTTCTTGTCAACTGTTGCCGTGGTAAACTATATCAGGCCTCCATTAATATTGGCTCACTGATTTAAGATCCAAATCTTGTTAGGATGCTAAAATTCCTATTTTGTTAGGGCTAAGGTTTCTATCTGTCAGGTTTTTGTAATTTCTGATAATCCTATCTACTCTGCTGCTGTGTCACCTTGAATTTCCCTTATGAGGGATCAATAAAGGTCTACTCTACTCCACTTTTCCAAATTTAAGAACTTAATCTAATAATACTGTAGTGAGACAGCAGGCGGAGCTGTTTCCCTGCAAGTGACAATTTAATTAAGGACAATGATATACACCTGGAGAACACCAGGTAGAGGGCAGAGGTGTTAAAAAGGGACGGTCATTTTTGTGAGGTAGGTCTTATTCTACACATGTTTTGTGTGGCTGGTGGCTGGCAGTCCTTTGGGCTTGGGAGGGGCATTTGCAGCTGGTTAGGGCTGCCGGCACGAAGAAAGGAAGACAGGTGAGCCGTTTCCATGAGGAGGGGAGGCTGGTCGACTCCTTTAGATAGCCAGGCCCGCGGTCATAGTAGGGCTGCTGGTCGCTGCCTGTAACGAGCCATTGCCAGAGCGGGGTTCGGTCTGTCCACGCACTGACAACCTTGGGTGGGATTAATACGGGCAGTGGCTCCAGCGTGTATGGTGTACTGTGTAATGGAAGCGTGCAGTGGCGTGCTGTGATTTAATGCTAGTCCAGTTTCTATCTAGCTCTTCCTGGTGTGGGGTGAGCTCTGTAGCCTGACTTGTAATTCCCCTCCTGGCTGTCTGCTGCCTGGCTGCGTCTTATAACCACGGTATTCCTGCGCCCTAATTTATTAACTTAACAGATTAATAAAGTATATATTTTATATATTACTGCTGCCCGTCTTGTGTGGGTTTGTTCGCCTCCTCTGACAGGAACCTTACCGTTAAATCCCAGGTGGGGGCAGGATTCCTCTGCCTGGTTTATGAGGTAAATTACAATACAATAGTCTGGAATTATCTTTCACATGCTGCAAGCACTTAACGCAGACTGAACATACTTCAAGTCAATAAGCTCTTCCATAACTGGAAACTGTAACAATTCCCACCTGAGAATAAATCAACTCTGAGTTTATGGTTATGATTAGAGTTTGTTTAACTTTCTTTCTGAAGCAGGCTCCTGGCCAAAAGCCAAACACACATGCAAACATAAAAGGTATCAAACCATTTTTCAATCCAAGCCAATCTGAGAGCAAAATGGTTGCCACCACCATGCCACACGACTGCAAAGTCTCTCAAATGTCCAAATTCAGGGGAAGAACACATGAATAAAGTAATTACAATATTTAGAATAATGTTTTACTAAGGATTTGTACAAAATCTTGAAATTTCAGAAAATACTTATTATCAAGGGCAGGATATTCCTGATCTTGAAAACAATTGACTAATATGAATAGGTCCAACACAAATTGAATGTGTATCAGTAGAGAAGCGACTGACTGAAGAATCTTACCAAACTACTGAAGTTGTCTGCTTCAGTAAGTGAGGCCTCCTTCCTTCTGAAACCCTCCATTGACTCCATTTTTTCAATGTTGCCGGCTGAGTGAGTCTCGCTCCTCTGCAGTTTTTTTAATTCATCCTGTAGAGTCACGAGCTTGGCGATCACAATTTTCTGGAAGTCTAACAATGGAGAGAAAAGATTGGATTACTCCCTTTAATGTGCTCAGAACTGCAGAGCTCCTTTAGTCCCAGAGGAACTTACAGTTTCCTAGATGTTTGCGTGACAACTATCACTATTCCTGCTAATAACCGTACAATTGCTAATCATGCTATATTGACAGTAATTAATCGTTATATCCAATTTTAATGGCAACCCCATTCTCCCTGGTGCTGCTGCTCAGGGTCTAATGCTGCGTTCATACTAAGGACTACAAAGCAACAGGCATCAATTCATTTTCAATGGAAGCCGGCATCACAAAGCTACAAAGTGACGCCCGACACCCAGCACTGCATGATGGGCGCGACGCACTACAAGTCTACAACTGCCTTCAACTTTTTTTAGTGCTTCAATGACACAGCAAAGTGTCAACCAATCACATTCCTACCCCCCTTCAGTTAATCCTACGCTTTTCATTTACCATGACATACAAAAAAAAAAGGTTGGCAGGGCAGAAGGTGGCATCAACCGCAGGTGTACCAGGAATGTAACATTACATTTGTTGATAAAATTAACTGCATTTTCAAATGCATAATGGCTAGCTGTGGTAACATTGTTTATCTAACTGACAACAAGCCCAAGATGACATTAACCATGTCGCCAAGCGTTTGAGTGACACTTCCACAAGAACTCAATGTAGCTGGACACGCTGGACTGTTTTATAGCTTTATAGTCCATAGTGTGAACGCAGCATCAGTATATGACATGGAAATATTTTAGACTTATGTACTGACTTGCTTCAGAGATGGGGAATCTGGCCCAAGTGTTGGAGTGCACGGGAGTAAGCGAAGCAGACCATGCATCTAAAAGGGCAAAAAAAATGTATAAAAGTATTGTGGAGTCATCAGATAAATGTGTGTGCAACATGCCATGCTAAGAGAGAGACAGAGAGAGAGAGAGAGAGAGAAGTCAGTGAACCTGCACAACCCAAAACAGAAACAGACATTACAAGAGCTCAAAATATTCATGCCAATGTCACTTGATAAGACTATGGAAATAGACTACGCCTGACAGTTTAGGATCACTTGGAACATAACAGATTTGAATTAAAAGAACATTTTTATTCAATAAATCCAGGATGTTAGGCCCCCAAGGAGAGTTAAACCAAGGGGCAAAGAAAAAAATCACATTAGAGGCTGGCTAATAATAGATGACAAAAAACCCCACAGACCTTGAACAATGGAAGAATAAGTTGTTATGGACAAAGATGTTTGTAGGATTTGGATCACATCACATTTTGATCATCTGTCCAATGCAGAACAAATGCAAAGTTGCTGGAGGAGTGTTTTACATGTCATCATGGTAAAGAAAATGTTAGTCACATTCTGCAACCATTTTTTCTGTAACAGCTACTGTTGTGTACCCACAAGGTATGCACTGCCCCACTCCCCCACCCAAGAAGAGAGGAGTGAGTGAGACACTGCCTAAATCTGAGTGAGAGTCAGTAGCTACTGCACCGTTGTGACGAAAGAGAGCTGAGCCAAAAGGCAAAGCTCTCGATCTACCGGTCGATCTTTGTTCCTACCCTCACCTATGGTCATGAGGGTTGGATCATGACCAAAAGAACAGGGTCATGAATACAAGTGTGGATTCCCCAGTCGGACTTGGTCAAGGTTGCCAGGGGAAGGGAAGACTGGATTTCCCTGCTGAAGTTGCTCCCCGGCGACCCGAACCCGGATAAGCGGATGAAGATAAGTGAGATGATGAGTGAATGGCTATGCTCATGTCTTCACATCTCACATTTTTTCCTGTTTACATGTGCAATCATCATTTTTAAATGAGTAGTACATATAAGTAAATAAGGGTGTACGTATTGTATATATTGTAAATTACCATAGGGTATATAACACTTGTGCAATATTTTTCTTGTCTTCTTGTCCTCTGACTTCTTGCACTCTGTCTTGTTGCTGCTGTAACATGTGAATTTCCCCCCATTGTGGGATAAATAAAGTCTATCTTATCTTGTAGGCCTGTCTCTGCTGTGGGACCTTGATGAGCCTGAGCCGTGAACACCAGAACAGTCTGTCAGTCATGATCAATACTAGTGATCTGTATGGTGCTTATATATTCCATGACTGGCTATACTCGTGTGTAGTGGAACTCTCCCCGCTGTTGTAGGACCTTGATGAGCCTGAACAGTCACAACAGAATCTTCAGTCATTCATGATCAGCAATGCTAGTGATCTGCATGCAGATTTAATATATTTGATAAATGGCTACTATATACTCACGTTTAGTACACCTTTCTCTGCTGTGGGACCTTGATGAGCCTGAGCCATGAACACCAGAACCGTCAGTCATTATCAACAATGCTTTAATGCTTTAATGCTCAATGAATGGCTGTACTCACGTTTAGGTGTGTTGTCCTGGCCAATAGAACTGGACAACCATGAGAAATCAAAATAAGAATAATTGGTCAGTTATGACCAGTAGTACACAGCATGCCAATGTGGCATTCAGTGAACAAATTTCATAAACATTAGCTCTAAATTACTGAATATAGTTCTTAGAATGAGCATGGTAGTCATGCTCCGATCGATCAGCCTCTGATCTAAATTGGCTTATTTTTCTCCAAATCACTCAATCAGCCGTCACCGAATTGACTAATCCGGAAAACTGATCTTTTAGGGGCGAGCTGTGCCGTTTATGTCCAAATTAATGTGTAGGCACCCTCCTACCTTACAACACAGAACTAGTGTTAAACGTAAACAAGAAGCACATGTCCCTTTGAAACGCTGTCCTTCTGCACCTCTGTCTGAGTTGTATTATTACTAATGTATAGTAATTGAAACGTCAAGGCAAGATATTTCGTATATTTTTGCTTTCCTTGGGTCTAATTCTATAAGCATCATGTTAGCTTACAGCTGTGTGATGAGCATGTTCTGTTAGTTTGATCGTTGAGCACAATTAGATTTTATTCTAAAGTAAGCCAAGTTATTTTTTGCCACAGGAAGCTATTTTGTTGAAGTTGACTAAATATAGTCTTGAATGTTGCTGATACACATGTTGTTGTAGTAGCAAAGGGTAAACATTTTCTTTTTTAAAAAGCCGGTATAGGCCGATCTTAAGTAGGGGAAAAACATAAATAAAAATTGGTGACTGAATCAGGCTCAAAAATCCAGATCGGAGCTTCACTACAGCATGGCCATTCTGGTAACTCACCTTTCTTTGATCTTATTATGTTTGGCGGAACAGGAAGGGGTAATGCAAGATTTACATCTAAAGAGAAAATGAGGGATATCATTAACAATTTGGCAATACAAATAACTTCACAGGGCTGGGTCTACGGGCCCGTTGCACAAAAGTAGGATTAAGACATCCAGGATAAGTGACTGAGCTGAGTTCAACCAATCCAAAACATGAGCGTCCAGGCTTAATTGGTTGCACAAAGACCAAGCCAGGATGAGCAGACACGGATTCATCAAGCCAGGTGAAACCTATCCTGGATAAGTATGTGCACGCGGCTTCCTCAAATAGACCCCGCCATCGATCACAGATTCACTGATTCACCATGGCAACTAGAGCGGCGTACTTTCCCCGTCGGAGGCTTAATTAAAATTAAAAAGAAAGGCAACACCGCCACAGTTATAAAACAATGAGAGAAAGCGTGGCAAAGTATTGCAGACTGCCTGAATGCGTAAGCAGCGCACAAATACACACTTACTGCTCTGCAGAAACCATCACAATTACAATCCACATAGTTAATTAACATCTCCGAAAACGTAGTTGTACTCTAATTATGAATCAGTTGAAATTGTAAGTGAAATTGAAATCAGAAGAAGAATCAGAATCAGAAAAAGCTTTATTGCCAAGTACGATTTTACACATACAAGGAATTTGTTGTGGTGAGGTTGGTGTATGACACATCTACTAAAAAAAGAGTACAAAATATAACAATATAAATATATATACACAAGAAATTGACTGCAGATGTGAGTGAAATTGTGTAAATGTAACTCCATCAGACTGTATAACTCCTTGATAATTTCCCTTTGGGATAAATAAAGTTGATCTTATCTCATGTATGTTGTTTTAGCATATAAGTGTGTGTGTGTGTGTGTGTGTGTGTTTGTGTGTGTTTGTGTGTGTGTGTGTGTGTGTGTGTTTGTGTGTGTATAAACCTGACTGGGACATGGCAGCAAGTCAAGATTAAATACAAGAACATCTTGCAGAATGGTAAGTGCCCTGACTTATACTTAAGAATGCACAATAACCACTTTTTACATCATGACTGTGTCAAGAATGTCACTCTATTTATGAGGTTGTGATGATGAGATTTTGTATTGACAGGTGAATTCTCTGGTGTCTTGCTGGGGGACAGGGGGATTGCCTGCCAGCCTTTTCTCCTGACACCGTACACATACCCCCAGGAAGCATAGCAGGCCTACAATCATGCCCATGCCTGGACGAGGGCCAGGATTGAAATGACCTTTGGCCTCCTGAGGGCACGCTTTCATTGTCTTCATGGCTTACGGGTCAGCCCTTTGAGGGCATGTGACATCACTGTGGCCTGTGCTGTCCTCCACAATGTGGCCTGCCTGAGGAAGGAGAGGGCCCCCAGAGTGCCATCACACATGGACTGGGACAATCCTGCCATCTTCCTTGATGACGACAGTGGTCGGCTAGTCAGGGACCAATATGTGTTAAATTATTTTAGTTAACGTGCATGCTTTAAATTTCAGTTAAATGTGTCCTGCATTGGCAGAGGAATTTGTGTTTTTTTTTTTTTGTTTTTTTTTTTTTGATTTAGATTGATTTGGCGTCTTATGTTTGTGCTGTATGCTGTGTGTATACAAGCTTGCAGCGAGGCTACTGCATCCATTCATTTGTCAGTTCATTTGTTGTGTACGGATTTGTCCTTCATTTATTTCAGCGTGCAGACATGTGGGGTGTATTATATACAGACCTTTGAATGTGTATTTATTCTTGTGTTGTATAATATGCTTTGATGCTGTGCTTTCTATCTTGTAGAGTCACTGTGCTTGTTCAGTTTTGAAAGGAACTGATGCTTTGATTTACCCTTATTCTATAAAGGAACATCATGTTACTCTTTGATGTGTATTTTATATATAGTCTATGGGAAACTATCTAATGATTGCAACATCATCTAAAATAATTTATCTACAATGATTGAAATTAATGAAATTAATTAAAATTGAAATTAATGATGCTTAGGTTTTGTGTTAATGTTTAAATAATGACAGTGGATCTAGTTGAATGTGATAACAATGTGTAGTGGGCAGTGGAATAACTATTGGTTTCCATTTGTGATGACTGCTGACTGAGATAAGGGATGAGATTAAATAGATCCTGGAACTTAGCCTGGTCTGGAGCAGGCTAGCTCTACAGAATAAATCTCCACGGTAACTTATCCCCTAACATATCCCACTTTCCACTATCCTGCTTTTGTGCAACTGGATCACGGATAAGTTGAGCCAGCATAACCAACATATCCCGGCTTAATCCCTTATCCTAGTTTTGTTCAATGGGCCCTAGGTGGTGAAAAGATAGTTATTTGTGATTGCTATGCAAATGTCATTGATAGCAACAACACGACAGTTTGATAAAATTTTCAATCATTTAATATAAATGCATTAAATATATTATGCATTAAATATTAACAAATGGAAAGCATCTAAATATGCTCACTAATAAAAACGTGTGATATTAGTGATGCAAAGTCTATCAACAGACAAGTCCCACATGGCCTCCCTCCCTGACTCTTTAACAGCCAAAGAAGAAGCATATATCCAAAAGTAAGTAAGTAAGTAAGTAAGTAAGTAAGTAAGTAAGATTTCCCCATACTCAAGCATTAACATAGTAGGCATAGCACTGTATTTAATTAATTTAAATCTCCAGGCACGCAAACAGGTTTAATCAGCATGTAATGTTAATGTTCCAAAATTATCAGGTGTTAAACATACACTCCAGAAAGTTTATACTGTGAAATTATTTGGAGTAAAAGAACTATGCTCCTGATGAATACTTAAATCTATCAGAGCTGTCCAACAGTTTTCTTTTTTTTTTTTTTCAGAATACAAAATAATAATTGTTTCCCATGGAGGGTTTTGTCTGTCACATCGAGTTTATTACTTTAGTGTGTGAATTTTTTTTGTTGATAAGTAGCTTGCACAAACAAGTCATCTGCTGCAACAAACACTTTGTTTAAATGAAACTTAAAACAGATGAAGGCAATTGAATTGAAAGAGACTGATTGCCAACCTTCAGTTTAAATGTTCAATCCCATGCCGGAGAGGAATCAGGACAGATCCATTGCTGTAGGGTAGGCAGGCCACTTTGCGAATGAGGTCTTTTCTTTGTGTGATGTGTGCACTGGGAAAGTAGGACCCAAATGCAGAGGAAAAGTTCTCAAAGGTTTATTAAACAAAGTAGCAACAGAAAAACTCTCCGAAACAGGAATGCTGCTGCTCAGTCAGATGAAAACAAAGTCTCTGCTGGAGGAAACTCAACAGCCTCTCATAAGGGAACGAAAATCTCTGTTAAGGGAAAAAGCACACAGGCAGACAAAAGCAAACTGGTACTGGAGGGAAACTCAGCAGCCACTGGAAAGGAAACAAAATCTCCGTGAAGGGAAAAGCCACACATGCAGACAAAAAGCAAACTGGAACTGAAGGGAAACTCAACAGCACTAATAAAGAACAAAAATCTCCGTTAAGGGAAAAAGCACACAGGCAGACAATACAACTCACAGGGGAATGGTGAAAAACTGCGAACAAGGAAAAGGCAGCTGGAGGCACGTGGCAGGGACCAGGAGATCGAAACTGTGGCGAGACACAATAGGTATGAACCATGATCATCTGGCACCAGTGTGTGAGAGGAGCCGCTTAAGAAAGAGAGACCTAATGAGTGGAGATTAATGACAGGTGTGTCTGGCCGCCGCACACCTCAGCTGAGATCAGCCCTGCCCCTGCCATGCTCCTGCCCTGGAGAAACACAGAAACAGAGTCTGAGCAGATACGAAAAAACCCAGCCACAACAACTTGTTTTCTTTTGAAGATTTGACCATCCCTCATGTACACTATGTCCAAGAGCTTTGACTGACATGGTGTGTCAAAAAAGTTAGCTGTGTGGCTCTGTTTTAAAACACTGCAAACAACTGTCCCATCTCCTCTCCTCTCTTGCACAAAGGCAAACCTATCATCTTCCATCAGGAAGCAACTGTCCCTCAGTTTTGTCGAAATGTACATTTTTTGCCTTGCCTCAAGTTGTGCACCAGCATACCTCTGGGCATGTTCACTTTCAAAGATGCGTTTGGACACTTGTGCTAAGGGTTTGTTGCCTGACTTGACAAGTTTTTTTTAACTTCTGCAAGTGGTTCTCAAATGGAAAGCAAGAAATGTCATTCAGAGAACACCTGAAATGAGCAACATCTTCGTGGATGTGCAACAGAGCATGCACATTGTACACATTGAATGTTTTGCCATAATGAACAGGACAGTTAGACACAAAGTACCTGATCATCTCAGTAGAATAATCCAGAGAGGTGGCTCTTCGATAATGTGAGAAAATGGATGTACAACTGTGAGGACACAGTATGTTTCAGTACTATGGGCCCTGTGTATAGCAGAAATTGACTAAACTCAGTGGCCTTCCACCTCTCTAACTCATCCAGCCTCTCAGCATTATAAGCTTTTGTGAGATTTCCCCTCTCTGTCTCACACACAGTCAACACAGACATCTGAGTCTGACATTCCAATGTCTGTGTCAAAGTCTACATCATTGCTGGTATTGTTGTCATCAACACTGCATCCCCCGTCATCATTGCTGGTTGGCAAGGTCAGGTTGCTGTTGATGTTGATCATTGGGTTGTCATCATTACAAGATTCGAGGAACTCATTGATGTCTGCCTTCCTTTTTCTCCATATTTTTAAGTAAGCCTGTAACCAACAACAATTTTTTTTTTGGAAAACAAAGTCCTCTGTTCACTCAAAAAAAAGGTCAGCGTTTCCGCATAAAGACTTTACTTGGGTGTGCTGCCCAAGCAGATTTAGTGACCCATTTAAGCGTTAATATTACTTTTTTTTTTTTTTTTTTTTTTCATTTTATTGATGACACCCAGACAGTCTGTGATCCAGCTGAATTCAAAGAGAGCCACCTTCATGATGCAGGAAAAGTTGGCTTTAGAGCAAACATCCCTGGCTACCCCCCAGTAATATGACTTTGTAGCACATCCCTCTGTTCTGGCTGAGGAATAAACAACTGATGCATCTCCTCAAAGATGTTTTCATCTGGACTCATTTAGCTTCTCTTTTTGTTCTTCTCACAGCACAGCTTCACTACAGCACCACATTCGTCTGCATTTTTTTTTTAACAATTTCTACCTGAAATTAGGGATGTCCTGACCAAGTTTTTTTTCCCCCCGACCCCGATCTGAGTCACTGAGCATTGAGTATCTGCCGATATCGAGTCCTGATCCGATACTTGTCTTTTCCTAGATAATAGAGCTGCACAGCACACACAGTACATTAAAGTTATAAGTTATATAGTGTCTGAAATGTAATGGCGAGAGGGCAGGGCGTACCGTGGCTGCTAAAGCTCCAGCAGACGATGAAAACTCTCCACCACAGAGATGGGCTGGGCATCCAAAGCAATGAATTCAATAACTCTCTCTATAATTTTTTTGGCCTTGTCACTGTCCCGAGGAAATGTCTCTTTTCTCTTAAACGTATCCTTAAGTGTCTGTTCCTTTGGCCCACCTTCGCCTGATTTGCCTGAGTGAACTTGTTGTATTGCGTTGAGTGCTTATTCTTCAGGTGCCATGTTAAATTGGTAGTATTGTATGCAGCTCGGTCACCACAGCCTTGCGAAATGCTCGCACTGCAGACACTACAAGTTGCTGATGGGCTGCTTTCAGTTTCCAACTTAAAATATTCCCACTACAGACATTTTGATTTCAGCTGCTTCTGTGTACTGCTGCAAATTGGCTCGAATATGTCACGTGTTACAACTGACAAAACAAAAGATCAGTCTTAGGTTCCTGCTCAACAGAGCTGATACCGATCAGTTAAAAAATGCTTTGATCAGCCCCGAATCCCATCCTTGAGATCAGATTAGGACATCCCTACCTGAAATACTGTGAAACCTCTCGTACATTTTAGTATACCATAATATAATAAGGTTTGGCTGTGGCTTCAAGCACTTTAGTAGAAATTTTAAAAGACATTAATAGTCATTTTTATGATGAACATGCCATTTAATTTTGTATAAATGAACCTTTTCAAAAATTTTGTTTATTCTGACAATTTTGGTTCAAGGCGGGCTAGACCCATGAGCCCTTGACTTGGAATCGCCCAGCAAAATTGCAATCTGTGCATCTCTAGTTAGAAGGATTTTAGAACTATATTTTTTATGGTCAAAGGTATACTCCTTAGTGTTGCAAGTCCCCTACACTGTAATTCTGCGGGGAAACACTGAAGGTGTAGCCTTAAGTCTAGATAGCCTGAAAATTTTCTCACTTTAAAAAAAAAATGCACAATTTAATGCTAGCTACATGGAAAATTATAAACAAAAATGTCAATAATCTGTGTTAACTGTGAACTCATCATGGTTGTCAGTTGTCAGTCTTCTCTTCTTTTTCTTCTTTCCTGTATGAAGAAAAAAAAATCAGCAAGTGTACAAACATTCATACATGTGCTGTATATGAATGTTTTTAATGGTGAATGAATAGACTGCTTGAGTTGCTGTCACAATTTTGTTGTATGTACTCATACAATGACAAAGGCTTGTGACTCTGATTCTGCACTAAAATTAATCATTGCCTTCTACAGCGGTGATGTATGTACAACAAATTGTACTAATAACTACATGATGATACAAGTAAATGGAGTGAAACTGCAGAATGATCACATAAAAAAGTGTAATCAAGGACCAGACTATGAATTATAATAAATATCAGAATAAGCATAGTGGAGTTGATGACTGTCAACTATACTATATACTAGGACACAGAGGTCTAATTAAATGAAAACATTACAAACCCAATCTCAACACACACTGATGAAGAGGGGGAGGAGAAGGGCAGGTCTGAAATGAAAATTTGAAGATTTTCAACTAAACATCGGCAAATCATCAACATTAAGTTACCTTCTTAACAGGAATATGACTGAATTTCAAACACATCTCCCGCAGATTAATATAACGTGACAGTAATTTAGGAGGCAATTTTCTCTGCAAAACTACCTAACGTTAATCCGTGAATTTTGTCTGTACCCACAAACTTTTTTGAAGCAAATTAACGTTATTTCATCTTATGGCACGTGTCTTACATTATGTTTAATGTTATGGGATGGCAGTGGGTTTGCCAACAAGCTAACGTTAGCGCGCCCCCCAAAAGTTGTTTTCCAAATTGTATGGAGTGAATGACACTTGAGAAATATTCTTCTATGTCTATTCTAGACAAATACTGTTCTTTTAACTCCACTACATTTTTTAGAGCTCTTGTTACTTGCTACTTTTCAGCTAAGCTTTGAAGTCAGCTGCTGATTTTTCCCTCCTGTTGGTTATAAGGTTCAGACTGGAGCCACACAAACCACAAGGATGCAGAATTGCCTGGACTTTATACTTGTTTATTATGATTTTAATGCTTGGGTTGAGAGGTGGTGTCACCGAGCCATGGTTCTATAGGAATAAAAGAAAGAAAGGAAACAAGTAACTCATGCCTGCTACATATAACTAAAGTACCATTAAATTAGAATACAATCCATCTTATAAATTCGTGATCCATAAACAGATCAAACCAAACGATTAGGCATGTTACAATTCTTAACTTACTTAAACTTAATGCATTAAAATAGGTTTGGATGTACTTACAATGAACTGAGGTCAAATACGCATGGCAAGGTGAGCACCACCAGTACACACGCACACACAATCTGGAGACAAAGGGAAAAAAGGGGGAAGGCCTCTACTGGGCCTCTATTTGTAGAGTGGGAGGGACAGTGGGAGGTGCTCACATGCATCTCCTGCTCTGCTCTCCTGCAGACAGGAGTGCTCCGCCTTGGAGTTTGTGACAGCCGCCCCCGGATTTGTGCAGCAAATACGTTCATTCACTTCAATCAGTGATCTCAGGAAGTGGGATTAGTCTGGCAACAGGTCGTAAGTATTCTCGTCCTCGAATACTGACCTTGGCACTGCGAACCTTTCCATCTTTTCCAGGGTATACCTCAGTTATCCTCCCAATGGGCCATGATGCTCGAGGATACTGGGGGTCAACAATCATTACAACCTGACCTGAATCCAAGTTTTCCTTGTCAGATTTCCATTTTTGCCTGGTTTGTAGAGTAGGGAGATAATAGCGAATGAATGCTGTCCAGAAATTATCTGCCAATATCTGGCTGTGACGCCATGTCCTTCGGCCAAGGAGTTCACTTGAGCAGTAGATTGCCTGAGGAAGGGAGGAGTCAAGCCGCCCCATCAGCAACATATTTGGTGTTACTGGGTCTGGATCGGCAAGGTCAGAGGAGACATATCCGAGTGGCTTTGAATTAAGGATACCTTCAACTTCAACCAGCACTGTGTGCAGGACTGTGTCTGTTGTTGTTTGCTTTCCCAATGCAACATAGAGGGCCGATTTAACTGATCTTATTTCACGTTCCCAGCTTCCACCAAAATGTGGGGCAGATGGAGGATTGAATTGGAATCTGACCTGTGTGTGGGCTAATTTTTGCTTCAAATCCGATGCCATTGCCTGGAAAGCATTTCTTAGCTCTGTCTCTCCTGCTCTGAAATTTGTTCCACAATCAGAGAGGAGTTCAAAGGGTTTTCCCCTGCGTGAGACAAATCTTCTGAAGGCCATCAGAAATGTATCTGCATCCATACCGTCCAGCAGCTCAAGATGTACACAGCGTGTTGTTAAACATTTAAAGAGTATGCCCCATCTTTTCTCTGTGCGGCGGCCAATTTTCACTGTAAAAGGCCCGAAACAGTCCACGCCTGTGGACCAGAATGGGGGCTTTGACAATCTAAGGCAGGCTGGAGGAAGATCGGCCATTTTGGGAATAACTGGTTTGGCTCTCCATTTCTGACAGTCTTGACATTGATGTTGATGCTGGCGAATGGCTTGCCGGCCACGCAGAACCCAGTACCTCCATCTCATTTCTCCCAGGACACGCTCAGGGCCTGGGCCTGGGTGCAGTAGTTTCTCATCATAATGCTTTATAATGAGTCTGGTGACATGATGTCTGGGATCTAAGACAATTGGGTGAATAGTGTCGTGGTCAAGGGTCTCTGCTCTTCGGAGTCGACCTCCTACTCGTATAAGGCTGAGTTCACGGTCATATTCAGGAGACAGGGGGAGTAGTTTGCTATTCCTTGGAATAGATTTGTCACCTTTAAGGGCCTTTATCTCCTCAGGGAAACACTCTGATTGCACTCTTTGCAGGAGGTGCCTCTCTGAGTCGATGTACCATTGGGCTATGTTTGAACTGTGGTCTGCCGCCCCATAAAGCATCGTCTTTGTTTCCTTTATTAAGTCATCCCAGCTGTTATACCTCTTCAGATCCAGAAGCTTTGTATCATTTGACATTGTTGTTCCACAGAACATCGATTTCCTGATCTCCTCAACTGGTTCTGGTTCAGCCAGTACAAGTGGACTGATTGGCCAGCAGGTGGCGTTTAATGGGACGAATGGTGGGCCCTGACCCCATCTATGTTGTTGAGAGAGCTCTAGGAGAGTTTTGCCCCGTGTAAGATCATCTGCTGGGTTATTCTTTGAATCAACATACCTCCAGCTACTTGTGTCAGTCAGGGTCTGAATCTCAGCTATTCTGGTCCCAACAAACACCTTGTAACGGCAGGAGTCCGAGGTCAACCATGACAAGACTGTTGTTGAATCAGTCCACATTCTGATGTGGCTAGGTTAATGCAGGTGGGCAGATAACAGCGAGGGAAGTGGATGTCAGGGAGATTTTCCAGTTCCAGCTCCCATGCTTGCCATTGCTTCACCAAGTTATCTGATTTAATGATGTTATCCCATCCTCTCTCCTGTTTCCATAGGTCTTGTACCATGATCTTTGCTCTGGTTGTAAAGGGAGTCAGATAGCCCAGAGGATCATATTGCCTTTTTGTAGCTCAGCATGTCTGTCAGGCAGTTCCATTGGAGACCTAATGTCAGTTCTTTGGGGTCTCCATTTCCTGAGAGCCACAACTCACTTGTTTTTGACTTTGCATCTGGTGGGAGATGGTTTATGACAGCTGGATCATTACTAGCCCATTGTCTGATGTCGAAGCCACCAGTAGCCAGCAGAGGGCGCATCTTATCAATAAGTGACTTAGCCTGGTGGGAGGATGGGAAACTTTGGAGACAGTTATCAACATAGAAACATTGTTGGACAGAGTGTAGAACCACCTCATTTCCTTCACAATGATCTTGAACATGTCTGTTGACTGCGTAGATGGCGCAGTATGGACTACAGGTTGTTCCAAAGGGCAACACTTGCCATTCATACACACTCGGCTCCTGATCCACCTGCATTCCTCTCCATATAAAGCGCAATAAAGACTTGTCATCATTCAGAAGGCGCACCTGATGAAACATAGCTTTAATATCTCCACAGATTGCAATGGGATGTCGGCGGAAACGGAGAAGAATCCCCAGCAGAGAAGGGCCGAGTGTAGGGCCAGGCAGAAGACATCTGTTGAGATTTTGTCCCATATACTCAAAGGAGCAGTCAAATACAACCCTATGCTTGTTATTGCGTTCAACAATGTGATGTGGGAAATACCAGATTTCCTTTGGTTGGGCTATCTGCTCACTGGGGATTTGACAAACATAGCCAGACTGCACCAGCTTATCTAGTTCCTCTTGATATTTTTCAGCCAGTTTGGGATCCTTGGATAAGCGTCTTTCTGTGGCACAGAGACGGGGCAGGACAGCTTCCTTAGGGGCTCTAAGGACAGGCATAGTAGGGGCTCTAAGCAATGGAGTGGCATAACGCATTACACCATCTATGTTTATCCTCACTGTCTTAGAATTGAGAAGATCAAGGGCCAATTTATCCTGTTTTGATCTTGTGGCTGTCTTCTCATTTACATAGGGTAAAGTGTCAATTTGCCACAATCTTTCAACATTCCTGAGCAGTTCACTTTTAAAGCAGGTGAGGGAGAAGGGAAGGGTTTGCTTGGTTTGGATTAAGTTAGCTGGCCCCTGGAGAGCCCATCCAAGCCTGGTGTGTGCCGCTAGTGGACCACCAGGGGGCCCCATCTGTATCTCTTCTGTGGCGGTGATTAGATGGGCATAGTCTGAGCCAATGAGAACCAGGGGACGTGCACGATCCATGGGCTGTAATGGGATACCCCTAAGATGGTGATATTGCTCTTGTAATTGCTTCAGAGGGTATGTGTGTTGAGACAGACCAAGGTTCTCGGCAGTGAAGGCTTGATTAATAACATGTCTTTCATTTGGCTGGTCAAGAGGGGAAATTTCGAAGGACACAGATGCCCCATCCAATTGCACTATGTCCTGTCTTACTGTGCATAGGGAAATGGTTTCAGGCTGAGTGGCAAGGCCCAAATTTTGGACAGCTTGGGGGAGCAGGATAGACCTGTCTGCACCATCATCAAGAACTGCATGAGTTTTAAGGGTTTTCTCCCCGTTGTGTATGAGTACATTCACAACCTTCAGCATTACTTTACGAGAACGATTAGGTTGGTCAACATAGAGGAGCTCAGAGGGGGAAGATGCAAACATCACAGTGGCTGATTTAGGTATACGGAGATCATGGAAAATGGTTAAGTGAATCTCTTTACATATGTTACATGGCCTTTTCAAGGTGCATTTATCCATTTTGTGTGTTCTCCCACAGTTAGTGCATCTCTCTTTCTCACCGATCCGTTTTTCAATGTCAGATACGGAGAGTCTCTTAAACTCTGCACATGAACCAAGGAAGTGGTCCCGGATATTACAGTAGGGACAGTAGGGTTTAGGTTTAATAATAGAATTGGTGTTCACCTTCTCCTTGGAGTGCGCTCTCGATGTGCTATTTTTATCAGATGTTGACGACAGGTAGACCGAGGAGACTGGTCTGGAGGGCTGGCGTTTTCCAGTTTGCTGTTTTTCTTGCTTGTGAAACTCCACAGCTCTCTCTGAGATGCGTTTGGCCCTTGATTTTACCTGTAGCCAGGTTGAGAGGTCGAGGAGGGAATAAGTTTTGGTTGCCTGTCCAGTGAGAATGCCTCGGTTAATACAGTGCTCAATGAATCCGTCTCTGTACTGTACAGGGAGTTTACTGAGGAGTTTATCCACATGAGAGCCACATCTTAGTTCAGATCCTGTAGGGCCCTCTAGTGTCAGCAACATTCCCACCAGAGCATGGCTGGAGAGAGAGAAATCATCGAAGGCCTCAACATCACCAATACGAATAACAGAAGAATTCAATATTGAACCAATCTCACTCTGGACTAACAGCCTTGGTTGACCATACTTCTCCTGCAGCGCTTGTAGGGCAGTGGAATATGGTCTCATATCATGCATGCAAGATTTGGCCAATTTGTGGGCTCCTGGATGTTTCAGATGTTCTAGGAGGATCTGGTATTTGAATTGCTCAGTAAGATGGGTGTGGCTGTCAAGGAGGTTATCTAAGGCCATTTTTAACAGAGCAAAATCACTTTCTCGACCACTCTTGAACACAGGGAGTGAGGGCTTTGGTATCCCATAGGCTGAGGCCAGGACCAGATCCATAACATCGGGGGGTTGTGAATGCACAGGACATGGAGGCTGGGATGATATCTGCATCGGTGGTAAACTCCCAGGGAAGGTGGGCTGCACAGGGCCAAGCATGGATGCAAATTGATTGGGGACTTGGACTGAGCTTAAAGTTACAGGTGCATGCCTAGATGGGATCTGACTAGAGGTTTGGACCATGCTGAGAGTTACAGGTACATGGTGACTAGAGAGGGACGGTAGTATGGCGTCAGCAGGCAGAGGGGGGGCATAGGACTGAACAGTAGAGGTCGGAGCCTGGGCAGGTAATAGGATTTGCTGCAAAGGTTGATACATAGGGGCATGAATCTGAGGGGCATTGGAATAGCCAATTTGTGATAGTGGGGGTGTTGAACCAGCTTGAGACTCATCATATCTCATGTTTACAGGGGCAGGAGATAATATTCTGGAGGGAGGGAGATCATAAAAGGAAGCCGAAGCTTGGTCTTGGAGAGATGATAATGTTGGTGCTGAAGCTGCAGCAGGGTGATCATCCGAGAGGTTCTCTCTGATAAAACTTGAAACAAGCTGGGCTGCCTCAAGCTCTCGCTCCTTAATGCGGATGCGTCGATTTGTTGCAACCTGTCTGACCATTTTCTCCCTCTTCGTTTGTGCTTCCTGTTGTCTTTGTTGAGCGTCTCTGGCTTCCTTGTCTATCAGTGCACATTTTGTATCAAGCTCCTCATCCTCCCTTTGTTGTCTTTTTAACTCCTCCAGCTCGTCTCTCCTCTTCTTTACATCAAGGAGGCTGGCTTGGAGACCACTCAGGACTGAAGTATTGCTGCCTCTGGAAAGTCGACTAATTTGAGAGGCAGGGGGGAGACTGGCAACTGACTTAGAACCAGTCATCTTGCTATGAGCACCACTGCGTGGGCCATGGGACTTTATAGATGTTCGTTGTGGCAGTGCATGAACTCCATAATAGTCAGGGGGGCGTCTATCCCTCCTGGGTCTCTCTGGGACGCTGGGCTCTGTGAGTGGGTTCTCAGGGATTGTGTAGGATACTGATGGCAAAAGGGGAATTGATGGTTCAGATGGAAGGGCAGGCTCTATGTGGTGAGTGGATGAGGATGGCCGAGGTGTTGTTTGAGACAATACAGGGGAAGCCTTATCCATGTTAGGCTGGGTTATGTCTTGTCCACCTTGGTCTTCATCCATAAATTCAGGAGAAGCCTGCGCTTCATCAGTGATCAGCCCATCAACCGGGTTAATGCCAACAGTCCTTGAGTCAGCTGAATCAGACATTCTATGTGTACATGTGGAGTGTGGCTCAGCATCTGGCTCGAAGGACCAACTTTGTTGGTTATAAGGTTCAGACTGGAGCCACACAAACCACAAGGATGCAGAATTGCCTGGACTTTATACTTGTTTATTATGATTTTAATGCTTGGGTTGAGAGGTGGTGTCACCGAGCCATGGTTCTATAGGAATAAAAGAAAGAAAGGAAACAAGTAACTCATGCCTGCTACATATAACTAAAGTACCATTAAATTAGAATACAATCCATCTTATAAATTCGTGATCCATAAACAGATCAAACCAAACGATTAGGCATGTTACAATTCTTAACTTACTTAAACTTAATGCATTAAAATAGGTTTGGATGTACTTACAATGAACTGAGGTCAAATACGCATGGCAAGGTGAGCACCACCAGTACACACGCACACACAATCTGGAGACAAAGGGAAAAAAGGGGGAAGGCCTCTACTGGGCCTCTATTTGTAGAGTGGGAGGGACAGTGGGAGGTGCTCACATGCATCTCCTGCTCTGCTCTCCTGCAGACAGGAGTGCTCCGCCTTGGAGTTTGTGACACCTCCTAAAACACAGTTGGCCACATGGTATGTTTCTCACAGGAGAAAACCAATACGTAGTCGTACTCAACTGGGTTTGATAAGAAAGAGGAAATGCATGATTCAGCATAGCAAGTGTGCACAGCACACCAAGTGTCATGCACACACTCTTTTCATATGTGCACGACACACACGAAAAGAGGAAGAAGCAAGCTGACAGCAATGGCAGCATCCTCAGGTGGACCAATGGATGAAGCAAACAGCCTACTTCAAAGCCAGTACTCAAGTACTAACTAAATTTGGACTGAGCAACTTTTAGGCTACTTGTAGTGTAGTAACATTTGACCAATTATGACTTTGACTCACGTAATGCGGTTGAGTACTTTGTCCACCACTGAGGCCAAGTTCCGGTACCCAGTTCTTCCACTGAATTTGTTTTCCATCTCCTATACAACAATTGTAACTGTAAACCTGATGAAAATGCATTATGGTGAAACAAAGATTAAGACAAAGATTACCTGGGGCCTCATTTATAAAACTTGCTTACGCACAAAACGGGGCTTGAAAGTTGCGTACACAACTTCCTACGCAAAGGTTGTGATTTATAAAAATAAACTTTGCGTGAGAATGTGCGCGGTACGCCAACTTTGATGCTTGCGTATGAACATTTTGGAGACAGGGGGAACTGGCGGTGCAGATGGTGAGGTGGTGAATTGAAGCCAGATTGATCTCATACATTTAATGTGATCACATATCAGACTTATAGATCCGCGTAATCATAAACACCCAAGTCTGCAGTGTTATAGATGTGTTCCTTTAGTGAGCCGTTAGGCCTACTACTGTATGCACAATGTTCATATATCATACTTCCATCTTCAAATGATACAGAGCGGTGGATGGCACTGATGGATTACTGTTAATTGTGACAAGGTGTGTAACAATCATTCAATTTGCTGAGTGAGCATATAAATAGTGCGGTGACACTCGTGCGTAATGCTGCACAATGGATGCGCTGGCACTGCTGGAAGATCACGCAAATGTTAGGATCAGGATGGGGAGAAATTTTAGGGACCACGGAGATTTCCTGGCCCATGATGATGACTGGCTAATAAGCCGATTTAGATTCCCTAGAGCGGTGCTCTTGAATCTATGTGCTGAACTGGGCCCAGTGTTAGATAGACCCACCCGCCGGAACCGCGCCATCCCGTTGCATATCCAGGTGCTGACCACTCTGGGGTTTCTGGCGACTGGCTCCTTTCAGCGGGAATTAGCCGACAGGTAAGTGTTTGATATGATTAATATTATATAATGTTACATTGTCTGTCTAAAGCCCCTTTTGGGTATGATATAATTCAGTTAAATTATGTCCTTAGGTCTGGGATATCGCAGCCATCCCTCAGTGCCATAATGTCAGCCGTTCTGGATGGCATTATAAAAATGACCAGTCGATACATCAGGTTTCCTTACACTGTGGGTGAACAGGCCAACATTAAAAGGCAATTTGCAGCAATGTCCGGTTTCCCAAATGTAATCGGCGCAATTGACTGCACTCACATTGCTATAAGGGCTCCGAGTGAAAATGAATTTGCTTATGTGAACCGAAAAAATGTGCATTCACTCAATGCACAAATTATTTGTACCTCGGACATGATCTTGACCAATGTAGTGGCACGGTGGCCTGGGTCAACACATGACTCATTCATCCTGACGCACAGTAGTGTAGGGAGCAGACTGCAGGCAGGCGCTGCGCGTGATTGCTGGCTCCTGGGTAAGTACATAAACACCATTGTATAGATTCTACCCATTAAAACCTGATTTATAATTACTCTTCTGTTATACCTTGCAGGTGACAGTGGCTACCCCCTAAAGCGCTGGCTCCTCACCCCCTTCATCAACCTGCAGAGCGCAGAGGAGGCGCACTTCAATGTGGCACACTCTCGCGCGCACTCCGTCGTGGAGAGAGCCATCGGCCTCCTCAAAGGTCGGTGGAGGTGTTTGGATGCCTCGGGGGGCAGACTGCTTTATCACCCTACAAAGGTGTGTAAAATAATAATGGCTTGTGGAGTTTTGCACAATGTGGCACTGGGGAATGCTGTTCCCCTCCCACATGGCCTCCCTCCCCCACACCACGAGGACCCCGATCCACAACCACCTCCCCGACATGGGGAATTTCAGCAGGGAGCAAGGCTCCGTGAAGGTGTCATGCGGCGTTTTAAATAAGACGGCAGGTATGTTTCATTTTTTAACAATATCTTTAATGGAGCTGGCAATGTCAGACATGACCTCACACATGTTGCCCATCACTGTGCGTATTTGCTGGAGTTCGTCACGGACTTCATTAATGGCACTGATGGTGTCCCTTTGTGTTTGAAGGACAGCGTCTGTCAGGACCCGGCCACTTCTAGGTGCGCCATGCAGTCGGGACGCACTGGTGCTGGGGACAGCCAGGGCTTCAGCCACGGTGCCAGGACACGCCGTGCCCGGAACCTCCTCGTTACCCACCGCCTCCAACTCCACAGTGACTGGAGACACAAAGAAGTCAACTACCTTTTCACAAGTCTGTTAAAATATTTAATAAACAGATAAAACTGTACTTTACCGGTCTCCTCTGTGGTCTCTGCCAAATCGGTGTCTCCTTCCTTCTCTGAAACTATGCCATACACGCTGGCCGTACCAAGGATCGAGGCTATCTTGGTGTCCAGCGGTGTGGGCTCAGGTGCGCCCTCGCCCCCACCAGTAGCAGATGCGCTTCAACGGTGCCATGCCACTTTCTTCTTGGCCTCCACCTTCAGATCCGACCACTTCTTTTTTATTTCTGCCACAGATCGCTCTGTGGCACTGAAACTGTTCACTGTGGTGACGACAGGCTGCCACTCATTTCTTTTTATTTTATTCGTGACGCCACTACTGTGACTACCAAACAAAATATGCTTTCTGGCCTCCACCTCACCCACAAGCACCTCGGTTTCAGTCTCCGTAAAATTTCTTTTTCTTTTCTCTGCCATGATCGAACGTAAAATGCCATTGATCAGCAGGCTTATTTATTATTTATTATTATTTATATTTATTATTATATGCAAAGACATTCATGAGGTACTTTGCATTGACCATTCATGGTAAAATGTGGGTGTGTCGGGGGCGGGATGTGAGGTGAATCCACCTGCGCAATCTTCCAGGTGGAGTGTGATTTATAAAGGGAAAATTGAGTGCAGGTGTGAGTATGCACGGTTTTATAAATCCGAATATTTTTTGGCGTACGCCATTTTCAGCTTTTGGGTGTACGCACACTTTTAGTATGGATTCTACGCAATGTTTTATAAATGAGGCCCCTGGTACTTGCCAGGTTTGGGTTTGTTTATATTGGCCCACTGTGAATTCAAAACAATAACAAGTAACATTAACCTCCAAAAGTATTGAAATATTACTGAAAACAATGAATGATGAATATTGATTAATATTTTTTTTTTTTGTGCACTTTTGAATGTTGCTCGATTTGCCTCCATGGATCTAAACAGGGCTCTTAAGCTCTGGTTAAATAGGTTTGGGATAAATATTGATGTGGTTTCATGATTTGTTTGATTTGTGTTACATAGATTGTAAAATGCCACTGAGGTTGCAGACGCCTGAGGGATTCAGTAGGATCAAGTCTTGTTTGACTTGGATAGGGTTTTCTGAAGCATTTTCCCCTGAATTTTCATGTTTGAATTCAGAATAAAACTATGTTAATTTATTTGTCATTTTATATTACCTAGGTTGCAAAGCAAATGAGTTAAAGCCCCTTTAAGCTAGGAAGATAAACAGACAATGTAATAGAATGGAGGAGTCTTGGACTGGGAAAAGAAAGCTGCTCCATAGTTTGGTTGAATGGATCCTTCTGTATTTTTATTTTTTGCTTTGAGATATTGGGCCTTACAACCTTACTTGACGTGACTTGACTTGATTTAGACTCAGTAACTGTTCAAGGACTAGAACAAGTCAGCAATAATCCTGGGGAAAAATAAGGGTAGTCCATATAGGGCCCAGCAATTCAATTTTTTAAGAAGAAATAAGAAGAAATATCTGCTGATCTAATTTCTGGATTGATTAGTTGGTCAAATCTATATCCTGTTTTGTAAGATCAGGATCAAATTTCCGGTTTTGAATACCCAATTTTGAGAATTAACCCTGATCCAGATCCAGAAGTTCTGGCCACTGCGTTTTCCTCCATGTCCAGTTGTTCATTCAACTGAATATGACCTTCAAATCTACACATGAATAAATGGTATAGGCCTATATAACATAATGCTACCAATAGCTGGACAAGGCAATTTAACCAACCAGCCCTCTGGTAGGGAATAAACGCTGGCATATTCTTTGATCTTTTTATCAAAATGGAGGGCCTCTTTCTCAACTATCCAGTCAGTAGACTTTCAGATAGTGGCCTGATCTGTCTGTTAAGATGGTCTGCTTGAATGTCTTTTTCTCCGTGATATTTAATTATTCACCAACTGATTCTGTTTGTCAATATGCTCAAATGGTTTCTCAGAATTCTATTCCGACTTTGTTTGACACTGGACTTCCAGATTGCAGTCTGTTGGAATGCCTATTTTCAACTAGTTCTGGTTGTCTGTAGACGTCCAGAATTAGACCAGACTGAACCTCTTTTCCTTAAATGCCATATTTGACCTAATTCAGGCTGTCATATAGACGTTCAGATTGTGGCCTGTCTCAACGTCTATCTTCAACTAGCTCTGGTTGTTTGTAGACATCCAGAATTGGGCCAGCCTGAACCTCTTTTCTCAATGTCATTCATCAACTAATTCTGTCTGTCAATAGGCGTTCAGATCGTGGCCTGTCTCAACATCTATCTTCAAATAGTTCTGGCTGTCTGTAGACGTTGAGAATTGGGCCAGGCTGAACAACATCACTTGATGTCATGCTTCAACTAATTCTAGCTGTCATGTAGACATTCAGATTGTGGCCTGCCTCAACATCTATCTTTGACCAGTTCTGGTTGTCTATAGATGTCTAGAATTGGGCCAAACCCAATCTCTTTTCTTAATGTCAAATATGACCTAATTCTGGCTGTCATATAGATGTTCAGAGTATGGCCTGTCTCAACGTCTACCGTCAGCTAGTTCTGGTTGTCCATAGACATCCAGAATTGGGCCAGACCGAACCTCTTGTCTCAGTGTCATTTATCGACTAATTCTGGCTGTTATATAGACAATCAGATTGTGGCCTGTCTCAGCGTCTATCTTCAACTAGTTCTGGTTGTCTGTAGACATCCAGAATTGGGCCAGACCGAACCTCTTGTCTCAGTGTCATTTATCTACTAATTCTGGTTGTCATATAGACGTTCAGATTGTGGCCTGCCTCAACGTCTATCTTCAACTAGTTTTGGTTGTCTATAGACATCCAGATTTGGGCCAAACCGAACCTCTTGTCTCAGTGTCATTTATCGCTTAATTCTGGCTGTCACATAGACGTTCAGATTGTGGCCTGCATCAACGTCTATCTTCAACTAGTTTGGTCGTCTGTAGACGTCCAGAATTGGGCCAGACTCAATGTTGTACTTCAACTAAATCTGGATGTCATATAGACATTCAGATTATGTTCAGGACGGACCGATGTGATATCGACTTCTTTTGGACGTCCATGGATGTTGCTCACTCAGTTGGCTGTGTTTCAGTTTATGTGCCTGCCACGTCAGCGTGTGCCTTGCCTCAGAAAACCCGATTTGTAGGAGCTCCCTTTGTTTAATTGCACTCACGTTTTGACTGCACTTTATTTTGTTCTTGTCCACTCCTTTTGAGTGTGCTTTGTGTTATTTTGTCCACTCCTTATGGGTATGTTTTGTTGATCATTTCTTGTGTAAAATAAATTATTTTTGTTTTACAAATTCCCTCTCTGGTCTGTATCTTTGGAATCCTCAGAAAATCATTCAGGCATTCTGCCTAATATATAACGTACGTAAACATCCACTCCTTTATTCATTCAGCATTTGTTTCATTGCACTGTTTGTATCCCAACAGTTTGCAAATTTCCCTACTGTGAGTGTTATAAAGGATTATCAAACACTTGACTTGTACATAGAGCTTTTATTTATGTTGTTGGTCATTGTTTTTTCTTAGCTGTTATGTCCATACAATTTCAAATGAAGGTGGCACAAATGGCAGAACTCTGAGTGTGCAATTATTGAAATGCTGCAAGCTTTTTGATGGTATAACAAGTGTATGAGTGGTCTAACTCCTTGTGTAAGCAGAATTAAACTCGCTCAAGTAACTTTTCTCACCTGAAGCCTGAAACCCACTTGTTGCTGCTCACAGCTCTAATTTTGGCCCACTGAGCAGCGCCCCTTCGTTGAATGAAAAAGCGCTTGAACTTGGAATTGTTTCTTTTGACTATATTTACATCTAGTTAAGGTAAGGTATCATCCCAATATGGCCTGCTTTATAAAAAGATTGTAAGTTGTGTAAAATGGCTCTATTATACATTATTTTAATTATTGATTGACAAGCAACTTACTGATAGTTTGAAATACTGCAGTATTAGTGTACTGTATATACTATAGTAGTATATAACATACTTTGAAATTAGCAACTGATATGTTACTTAATGAGTCCAACATGTGGAATGCTCTGCCTTGACTTAGCACTTGCAAATGAGATACTGTATATCAGCATAAATTAATGAAAAATTAAAGGTCAGAGTTGAAACCAAACTCTTCAAACACATGACAGACTTTGATTAGGAGGCTGCTGTGTTTGGCTATAACTGTCACTAAGTCTGACAGTCAGGCTGTCACGCTAGTCATAGGGAGGCTGAGGGACTGAAATGTGAGGCTTGTTAAGGCACTATGTTGCATGCTCCATGATGGAAAAAAGTAATATTTCAAGAGTTCAAGCTGGTTGTTTCATTACAGTTCAGAGGCTTTTGTGCTGAAATATATTTGAATTCCAATCAGGATGCTCATATCATCACACTAACCAAGATTCTCTCTATATTTTACACTATTCGTTTTACAGATGCTTTATCCAGAGCAACACCAGCTAGAGCAGGTAGAGTTTTAATAAGACACGGGAGCTACATGGTGTGGGGAACAATCCTGTGCTCTTTTTGTCACAGGTACATCTCCTGATACATTACACTTTCTTCACACTTTATTAATGGCTGCACTCAGAAAAAGTTAAACCTACACATTCCATGACATCAAAACCTTTGATGGAGTCAACAGACTGCTGTTTTGAATTTTACACTTGAGCTTTCTCAACATTAAAGGACCATACATATTGTGCTTTACATTGTTTACATTTTGGTACTTTTGCCTGTTTCTTAATCATAGTTTACATTATTGTCAATGGTATATCAGTCAATATTGCATTCCCATAACTCAAACCCAAAAGGGAAAACAGGGCATTTTTCACAACCTTCCAAAATCTGGCACACCGAACAGCTGCAGGATATTTTTTTTTATCAGTATCTTACAAAACCTGTATTAAAGTTTGGGAATTGTGGTCATAGTTAAAAAAAGCAACTTACAAGTAGTATAAAACAGACGCTTGATCCCAGCTCAGATACCCTCAGCATGATCCCCCTCCCTCTGGTCAATACCTGTGAAGCAGAGGGGAGTGAGTGACCTGGCAGAGCTCATCTGGTCCATTACAGTAGCACAGTGTGGGGGGGTCTGGTCTGACAGATGGTTGGGGTAGACAGAGGTAACATGTGCAGGGCCTCACTTTAGGGGAATAAATAGTGGTTGAGGCAGGAGAGATGACTGAGTCAGGCTGCGATTATAAACTCATAGGCATTTCTTTCCATCCTCAGATGACAGTAGCACTCATATTTTGTTGTTTGTACATGCAGTGCTGATGACAGCGGTCAGCAGGATAGCATTTGAAGTGTTACCACATCCTCAGCTGTCTTTAGATTACATTTTTGGTTGATATGCAGCAGTAAGTGGTATGTGCTGTTATTTTGAAGTGTACAAACTGTAAATTTTTCCCAGAGCTGCCCAGGCTTTGACCCATGGAGTCAAAGGTGGACTTGTGCTGGAAAGAATTAGGCTCTGAGCAAATCCAAGTGGCAAATGACCCTCTACTTTGCCTACAATGAGACCTGACAGGGCCATCTCAAAGAGGAAGTGCACCCTGGCCTCTCACATTACATTAAATCTCATCAGCTCGCCAGAGAAATGCAGCACAGTTGTATGCTTGCCATAACAAAACAGAAATCTGTACATTCACAGCGCATTCACCTATTAACTTGACTTCCTTATATGTCTTTGTAATTTATCTGTTCAGATTTGTACACTTGTACACTAAATAAAACACCAAATGAGCCTTACAAACTTTAATTTAAAGAAGCATAAAATCTGCTGATTTGTTTCCATCCTGTTTGATTGTCTGATTACTTGTGTTTCTTCACCCATCAGACTTTGTTGTAGCACTGTAGCTGTGTTCCCAACTATTTTGATGAGTACAATGTCATTATAACTTGCTGTAGTTATCACTGATTACATCATGGTCAGGTCCTCAGTAATATTTCTGAGAGACGGTGTGTTTTATGCTATGTAGTAATCATCTTGGGTTGGGTTGGGTTGGGTTGTTTGAATTTTTCTCTACCAATGATCAAGCATTCACATCATTTAGCAACTCAGTATAGTTCTATGATTGCAGAATAGGTCACCTGACAGTGAAAATACTGCACTGACAATGTAGTATTATATCAGTTCCATGAATTACCTTGAACTTTGGCTGACTTGAGGCTTCCATATTTGTTTGTTTAAGTGCCAAGTCGGACATAAGAGCATCCAGAATCTAGAAGAAGAAGAAGAAGAAGAAGAAGAAGAAGAAGAAGAAACATACTTTATTTGATCACACACACTACATGCACAGGACATGCACACGCCATGCTTTGTGAAATTATTTTCTCCGCATTTGACCCATCCTTCCACCGCGGCAGACTAGGAGCGGTGGGCTGCCAGCCGACAGCGGCACCCGACGACCCAGTTCTTTTTTTGTCACCATTGGTCAGGTGGTGATCTTCTAGCATGTTTTTAGTAGAGGTATATTTATGGAGGATACCCCAGGTGAACACGGGGAGTGCAAACTCCACACAGAAAGGCCCCTTTGCTTGAGCAGCAGGCACTGAAGGCATGGTGGAGGACACGCCCCTGGCACCCACAGCAGGAATCGAACCCAGGAATCGAAGTTGGGAACTGTAAATTACAATCACTCATATATGACATGAATGCAGAATTACTTGCATTCCATTACACAATTATACACATTACAGATTTTTTTAAGGATGACTGATATCCTTTTGAATAAATTTGACAGGCAGAGCTGCAGTCCAACATGCTTCTCTGCGCTAACATTAGAACAGTTACTCACCCAACACTCCATAGAGACTGTTTCTGCCCTCCGACCACGTAAACTAATTAAACCAAAAGTACACAGAAGAGGGGTTAAACATAAAAATCTAAGAAAAATTAAAACAACCGATGCAATAGTTCAAGATAGGAGAATTAAATGTGGACTCCTTAACATCAGACCTCTGTCCTCTAAAACTGTTTTAGTAAATGAATTAATATCAGATATTGATTTATTTTGTCTGACTGAAACCTGGCTGTCGTGAAGAGTATGTTAGCCTAAATGAAGCTACTCCTCCGAGCCATATTCCTCGAGGCAGAGGCCGAGGAGTTAGAGTTGCAGCCATTTTGACTCAAGCCTTTTAATCAACCCTGTGACCCCCCCCCCCCCCCAAAGAATAAGGTGCTGAGTAGTACCAGTACCTATCAGCTCTTAATGAGACAATAATAGTCTCTAGGTGTGTCCCTGTCAGTGACAGAGAGACAGAGGATGAGGCTTCCATGGAGATAGAAATCTGGAATGGTGGCATTACTAGTCCAAAAGCCTACCCATCACAGTACGTTCAGGAGATAGTGTGAGATGTCTCCTGAGAGCTTAATGAGAATAGCTCAGATGTATCTTGAGTTGTGAGCAAATATGTGAGCAGCCACAAGAAAGCCAGCAACAAGTCTCCCGGGGGGCATTTTGAGTTATTTTTAGATTCTGAAAGTGTAGTTTCTAAGCTTTCCAACTATGTCTAACACGTAGAAATCTGAATATATTTGAAGAAGATGTGGCCATTTGAATGTAGGCACTCCTCAAACTAGTTTAGTGAGAAATCCAGCCTGAAAGATTCTCACCTACTGGGGAAGCCAGGTAACACAGTGCTGCTCATTGCATCTCATTTACATAAGTCCAACCTTCTACTGGTCTAGCTAGTCTAGCTATCAGTGACATCTGGTATCTGTTAGCTCGCAGGACAAAAACTATTGTATTGTATTGTATTGTACTATTCTAGCAAGCACCACACCTGGTCTGTTGGCATCAAAGCTGTGACAGAAGGAAAAAGAGGGAAAAAGGATTAGACAAAATGAAAGACATTTGTGTCTATTCATAACAGTCTAATAAATCAAACACTATAAAAACTATAGAAATAAAAACACTGTCAGTCTTAAGGGTGAATAATGTGTGATAAAATAGTACCTGCTGTGCAAAATCAAAACTGTAATGCATCCTGATCCTCTTGCTTGCTGATGGGGAGGGTCCAAAAGACAACTGAGAGTCAGCACATGTCTTTCTGCAGGCAGCAGTCATCTCGTTGTACACAGCCTTCTCTTCTTGCACAAGGGCAAGATGATCTTGTTACTTCTTGACCGCTTCAGACTTTCTATCCTCTGAGAGGTTTGCACTTCATACCAGCTGCTCGTTATTCTGTTGGCACTGCCAGCAGAGATCTGTATGCGGCCTGCAGCTTCTGATGTGCGGGAGGAGCTGGTTCCACAGTGCTTTGAAGCTTGATTTACAAACTGCACGCTCACCTGAAAAAACAGATATTACTTATGTTTAAGTATACTTTAAGTGCTAATAGTGCTTCTCATTACTGGTCATTAGAAACATTCGACTCTTATATAGAAATCAATTTTTACACATACCAAGCTCCTTAGCAGACTTCATGTAAAGACACCACACTGAGGCCTTAGACACATGGGTTTGCAGCAACTTCACATGCCAATCCCTATGCCGAGGATGTCGGCCAGGCAGCATGATGGCATTGTCTTCTGCATAGTTTTTTCCACAGCTCTGTCGATTTGTTCACGGCTGATGAACCTGGCCGGCTGTGGCTGTGAGCCCCTCTTCCTTAACCGTGGTCTTGCCCCATTCTCATCAAAGTGTTTGATTATGTCAGTCAGAGTGTCTTTGCCAATTCTGAAAAAGGAAAACAAAGAAAACCCTTTTTTCAGTTCATGGGTCATGCTAACAGTCATATTAGCATCACAGTCAGTACTTTATTCATGCACCCAAAGGTGTGTTATTCACCCGTGGGTGTGTTATTCATGCACCCAAAGGTGTGTTATTCACACATTATTCAAGCACATCATCAGGTTGGTGTGTTATTCAAATTAATAGCAGATGCTCACATTACCATATCTTAACCTCCTATTACAGCTTATAATACGATCATCTGATCTAACATAAGTTTTGATGTGCATATCATTTGCATTTTAAAATGACAATACTGAGCTAGCTAAAAACAATGTAAGGTATAGCCATAGCATCTAGCATGAAAAAACAGTTTGTAATCCCTGTATGTGACTTCGAATGAACACTAACGTAATGTAGATAACTTGGACGTTAATGAAAACTCACCCCATAAGAGACTGAAAAATATTCCTGCAGACCTCTGTTGTGCATTGCCACTGATCAAATAAGAGGTTTGGTGGTGCTTTCTTTTCGTCAGGGGCTTCTTGGTGGATGTCGTCATCTCAGAAGTAACTACTGTACCTCTGTTCGCCTCAAGGTGTCCAATTGTTCTCATGTCCTGCCACTCTCTTTCGGCAGCTAAAGAATCCATCCGTATGTTGTACATAAGTTCTGGAGAAAGATTGCAGCAACACGACTGTGTCCCAAGGAGAGAATTCTCCTTTCTTCTTCCGTAGCATTTGAAGTCAAAGTCACGGATCGTCTCCATTTCTCTGTCTTCATCGCCTTCAAATGCTACAGTAGATATTGCTTCTGATATCTTGCGCTCCGGTTCCTCTGCTGCGAGGCCGAGGGATTCTTCGTCGTCTTCATCTTCAGTTAAGGTCAACTGTAGATTAGGGATGTTCTTCAGTGTAATGCAGTTGCTCTTGTCGATTTCTTCAGTTTCATCTTCTAGTTCAGGTTCAGAATCAGAGGTGAGGTCGGCGTCGGCATGACCAGAAGCATCTGTCTTGTTGAAGAAGTACTGCCAAAGATTTGCGCTGTAACAGCCATAATTTAACTCTTCTGCAATGCGTTTTTATCCATGTCCATCTTCATTCAATGATGAAAACACATGCAGCTTCCTACTTCATATGCAGGAGCGGCTGCAGAAGTAGCCATGTGGTTCCCTTTTAACGTGCTGCTGATTGGCTGAAAAATGAACAGAAGCACGTGAATAACCTAAGAAAGCCAGTATGCTAATTTACTGTTGAATCGCCACACCCCCAATTGGGACCGAGCTACCAGCGGGAATTTCCTCTAAAACAACCCAATTTCAAATACAAAGTTTATGGTTTTAAGGCCCCCAATACTGTTATTTGAAACATGGAGTGGCTTCATGATTTCAACTTACATATTCTGGCTGGTCACATATGTGATAGGCCATGCCCAGTTGCACCAATCAGTAAGGCACTTCAGATTTGGTTAATACTTGCCCCCAGAGTATGCACACGTAAATTGGTGAAATTCTGGCCACTGGGTTTTGAGGTGAGGACATTGCTGCTTTACTTGCAAGTCGTCACAGTCATGTTGTGTCTGAAAGACATTTAAAACGAATTTTGAAGTCTTGTAGTCTGTTTCGGTGCAAGGGATACATTACTTTGGATCGCGTAGTTAATTTCATTCATGAACAGTTACAAACATCCAGCCAACTCTGTGGGTATAGGTGGATGTACACAAAATGGATTAAAAAAAGGATAATGGATTACACGTCAAGAAAGAAGAGGTACGCTTAATTCTAAAAGAACTTGACCCGAGGGGTGTTGAACTCAGAAGAAGGAGACGGCTCCATCGCCGAAGCTATTTTGCAAAAGGGCCCAATTATATTTGGCACTTGGACTCTTATGACAAACTGAAGCCATTTGGTATCTGTATCAATGGCTGCATTGACGGCTTTTCCTGGAAAATTATCTGGATGAACGTATTTACCACCAGCAGGGACCCAAAAATCATCAGAGGCTACTACACGGAGGCAGTCCAGAGATTAGGTGGTTGTCCAAGGATTGTCAGAGGCGACCGGGGCACAGAGAATGTTAAAGTCAGAGCCTTTCAGCGTTTTGTCCGTCGCAACATTCACGACGGCTCCGGCATTGACAGCTACATTGAAGGGGCAAGCACAGCAAATCAGCGAATAGAGAGTTGGTGGGGCTTCCTCAGAAGGGAATCAATGGAATTCCATATCTCTCTGTTCAAAGATCTGAAGGACCATGGCTTGTTTGATGGTGCATATTTGGACAGAAGTCTAATTCAGTTCTGCTTCATGGGAATCATTCAGGTACAAATATATCATATCATATTGTTATGTAAAACCTACTTTCATCTTAAATTGTGTCACACAAATGTTTTTTTGTCGTTGTTACATTCTCCAATGAGCAGCTATCCACCTGTCTTAATCACTGTCATCGATGTGGTGTCCTACAATAATAATTCATAAAGAAACGCAAAAATGGCTCTAACAGGGTTTTTTGAGCATGGAGGCACCACGCACCGGTCTGCCATATCGTCACATCATTTCATTGTTTGTGTTCACAAGCACAACAATAGGCCTAATGCATTTCTTAGACAAGGTTACCAGAAATTTACAAAAAGAAACAAAATATCGCAAAGCAGAGAGCAGGATCAACAACCCTCTCTGTGTTAAATGTGACATTTTTCCTGCTCTGGACGAGCACAGACACGCCTATCCTATCATTTCTCCTTACCTCATCAGAGAAGTCAGCATTAAACATGATTTAATTCAAAACTTATCTAAGGCCCACATGAGAATTACAAATTGCATGTCAATTAACTTGTTTTCTTACTTTCTAATATACCGTTATTCCAGGACGAATTAGATGAGACCATCCATGTGTGGGATTCACATGTCATCAGACCATTGAAGAATGTCAGGGTACCCAGTGGTCGACCTCGAATCATGTACATGTTCCCAGAACTCTACACAAGTGATGACTGCATTTCCCCAGTAGACAGAGCTGATGTACAGTTGTGTCAGAGTAACTGCACATTTCAACCAGCAGTGGCATGTGACACAGACATCTACAACATCTGCAACATTCTGATGGTGGAGTCACAGCTGCATCTTCCAGCTGATGCTTATCAAGCATTGGATTTGTACCTGCATTTGAGGAATGAGATAAGATCCGCTCTCTAATTTGAGATGGAACTACATTTGTATCCACCTAAACTGAACACGCGATCAGACAATTCGTCTGCAGTCCGCCATGCCTTATTCACCAAACATTGTCGGTTGGAAAGTTTTCCCAGGAACTAGATAGAAGCTTTATTTTGAATTTTGGATTGTTTCTCCTTGGAAAAAGGATTGATCTATCACTATGTGCACACTGACTGTTACAGACATTAAGAACATTTGCAGAAATATTGTACACACAGTTTTTCAAGGTACTTGGCAGATAGGTTTTGCCTGTCATGGATAACTTTTAGCAGTTCTTTAGGTTGTCTCAGTTGCTTCTGTCTCTTCAGGTAATGAAGCACGGGCTTCATTAAATCAGTCTGGGATTACCTGGGATTTTTCAAATGACAGAATATTAGCTCTTCTCAGTAATTTGGAATTAGAGACTTACATTTGTTGTACAGCATATAGGAGTATTGTCATAGATGTTTTAGTTTGCCTTTACATCAGTCATGAACAGGAAACAAACAAAATCACAATAATGAAAAACAACATGGCAGGACATGAAAGAGGAATTACATTTTTATTCAACAGTGCTGTGCTCTTGACAGTTACTGTCTGTATGTTTACCATATGAGGCTCAATTATACTCATATGAGGAACAATTTTTTCTTAGTTTATTAATGAACAAATAAAGTTTTTTAAATGCAAATCTGTAGAAACAGTTTGTTTCAGACAAATGCCATAAAAATGTCAGTAGAAGAGGAACGTGTGAGATCCCTTGCATTCACTACACAATATCCATTGTAAAGCAATCGCCAGACAGGACACTGTCAAACTCTTGACAAAACTCAGGGTATGAGCTGTAGGTGCATAGTAACTCAAGAACTGCTCCACATGTGTGTGCTACAGGCCTGCGACTTAAACCACACACAAGTTACTTCGATTGTGTCTGTGCACAGCACAGTGGACACTGTGCAGAAGCATAAGAAGATCTCCAGTTTTTTTTGGTTGATGCTTCTCACATATCGTAGCAGCTGGTTAAGAGCTGCCTGCTCTTGTGCATTTAGGCTTTCAGTTGATGGCTTTATCATCTGGGCCACTTTCTTGTTCATTGGCCGCTTAGATTCGTAAAGCTCCATTATGCTTTCTTTGGTTATGAGTGTTGGCAGTTGGAGTGGAAACAGTCAATTATGAACTTTGGCTCTTGAAGAAGAGCTTTGTGTGGCATTGTTAAAATGGCAGCTCGTATGTTGTTTTTAGAGGGCAGGCAGTGTAAGCCCATTCTTGAGAAGACGTCAAGTAAGTCCTCTTCAACAGTTTCATCAATGTTGCCCTGTAGTGCTTTTTCAAGTGATGCACGCTCATTCTCTGAAAGAAATCTGGCAAATGACATCATCAAGAGTTCTTTATCCACTGAACCAAGTCCTTGACAACAGGCAAGAACAAAAGGTGGCGACAGTCTGATTGGTAAGATTTTGTGGTCGAGGTATCCTTTCAACCACACTCATCCAAGAGCTTGCCATGCCTTCTCAGAATAGTCTGGTCGTAGTCTGGGTACTTGTTCATCTTCCCCGTCACACTGTTCCAAGAAATGTTCCCAGAACGTGGAGTATACGTCTCTTGACACACCATCACTGCCCACAGCGTTCTCATTTGTAAACTCCATTTTTAGGTTTGCATTCAGTAGTTTTGGTTCCATGACGGTATTAAGGACATCATCAACTATGTTTGCTCGTCTTAATTTTACAAGAAGGAATTCTTTTTCAAATGGGTCTGGTGATGCTGGAAGACTGCTTGATGATACAGGTCCATCATTCAGTGTAGAGTGCTGCAAGATTTTTTAAAAAGGTAATTAGTTGTGATTTGACAATCAATATATCAATTAGCATGCAGAAATGAATTATGCTGTTGTTGGAGATTTGCTGCTTTTCTGTTTTATATCACAATACATGGAATATCTTTTGGTTTTGGAATGTTTGGATGTAAAAGTGAGAGAACTTGGGATGACAATTTGTCACTGTTTTTGTAAATTTTATAGACAGAATAATGAATAGGGAAAACTCTTTAAAAGAATCAATAATAGCAGTAATATTTCTTTTGCAGCACTGTTAGAAATGACTCAGTTCTACACTATACCTGCATACTGTTGAAGTCATGTGGATTCCAGGGAAGGGTGGAGTCTTGATTATCACCATCATCACCAAAAATGGGTCCAAAGTTTACTTCAGCATCCTCAAGAGATGCTTGGATGGCAAGGGCAAGACGGGAATCTGACTCGTCACTTAACAACTGGTCTGCATCTTGATTTGACATTAAACAGCATTAAACAGTCGTCTTCAGATCCATGCCTGCTTGTCGATTGCCGACTATGATTGCCAACATCATCCGAAAATGGTGGATGCAGGACCTCTGTGTTGCTCATCTCAGGAGTTGCTGGTCTTGATTGACTGATTGGTTCTCCTCTCTGTTGATAATTAAATGAAAAAAACAAAACAAACATATAATTATTATCTTATCTTTGTTTTTGCATCATCTAATCAAAGCTGTCATGTGTACTATCACATTCATGTGATTAAAACATCTTGCACCTGAGCAGATGGTTTTGGTATATGCTTATTTCCTAAATTTCTGCTCCCAACAGTGGAAATTTTGGACATGCTGGTCAAAGGTGCGCTCACCCTTGCTCACGCAGTGAAACGCCGGAGGAGAGGAAAATGGGCCGGTGCGCTCGTGCGCCTTCGCCAGCGCGGACTACGCACGGCGTTACCGGGAATATTTCTCTCTAACGTGCGTTCACTGCCCAACAAACTGGAGGAATTGCAACTGCTGTTGGGTAAAAGACTCTGCGCTGCAGCTGGCTGGCTTCCAACTCCACTGCACGGACAGAGACACAGAACTTCCTGGCAAAACTAAAGGTGGAGAAATCTGTTTCTACATCAACAGTGGTTGGTGCAACAGCGTGATCCAGCAGCGCTGTTCTCCTGACCTGGAATCTTTCATTATTAACTGTAAGCTATTCACCCCGTGAGTTTGCTTCATTCATTCTGGTTGGCGTTTACATCCCGCCGCAGGCCAACGTGCAGGACGCACAGCGTATGCTCGCTGACCAGATACTGTGTGTGGAGCGGACCAACCCTGACTCTTTAGTTATTGTCCTTGGCGATTTTAACAAAAGTAACCTCACGCACGAACTCCCTAAATACAGACAGTTTATCAAAAGCCCGACCAGGGAGGAGAATATTCTGGATCACTGTTACACCACAGTCAGGGATACTTATCACGCCGTCCCCCATGCTGCACTGGGCCACTCTGACCACGTCATGGTCCACCTGATTCCTGCGTACAGGCATAAACTAAAGCTCTGCAAACCTGTAGTGAAGACATCAAGGAAGTGGACCAGCGAGGCTGTGGAGGATCTCCAGGTGTGTTTGGACTCTGCTGACTGGGATGTGTTCAGGACTGCTACCAACAGTCTGGATGAGTACACGGAGGCTGTGACGTCCTACATCAGCTTCTGTGAGGACTGCTGTGTTCCATCACGCACCAGGGTGAGTTACAACAATGACAAACCCTGGTTCACAGCCCAACTCAGGCAGCTAAGGTTGGCAAAGGAAGAGGCCTTCAGGAGTGGGGACAAAGACAGATACAAGTAGTCGAAGTATAAGCAAGGCGGTGAAAGAGGCTAAACAACTGTACTCTGAGAAGCTCCAACACCAGTTCTCAGCTAACGACTCTGTGTCTGTCTGGAAAGGGCTAAAGCTTGGTTTAGGCTTCTGCGTCGCGGCGACGCCGTACCTACGCCGTCGACGCAGACCCCTACGCGGACCCTACGCCGTAGCCTGACGCGCACCTCCAAAAAATCCTGACTACGCGTCGCATCGACGCGTAGTGACGTGAACGTCGAGGACTGTGATTGGTCCATTCAGAACGTAATTTTCGGTTCAGTCGCAGCCCTATGGTCGCAGCACAACAACACCGCCATTTTCAAAGTTTCTGTGGTGAGAGCTACAAGAAAAACTGGACCAAGCCGAAGAAAGAATTATCGAGGAGGTACGCAAGTACGACCACCTCTACAACTCCTCTTCGCGGCAGCAAGAGCCCCCCGAAACCATACAAAGACACAGCCGCACCCCCCTAGCGGCTTGGCGGTGAATTGCGGAGCAACGCGTTCCCTCGACGCAGAACTACGAATGCTCAGTGACGGCGTAGGGTGTACGCCGTAGGTACGGCGTCGCCGCGACGCCGAAGCCTAAACCAAGCTTAAGGCAGATCACCAACTACAAGCCTAAAGCCCCCCACTCCATCAACGATCGACGCCTGGCCAACGACCTGAATGAGTTCTACTGCCGCTTTGAAAGACAAAGGGACAGTCCAGCAACCATCCCCCACAACACCTCCCAACAGCTCCAGCTCGAGTCACCTCCACCAATAGCCACCTTAAAGTCCATCCTCACCTCCTCCATCACCATCTGGTACGCTGCTGCCACCGCCAAGGACAAGGGCAGACTGCAGCGTGTCATTCGGTCTGCAGAGAAGGTGATTGGCTGCAATCTCCCATCTCTTCAGGACCTGTAAGACTCCAGGACCCTGAGGTGTGCAGAAAAGATTGTGGCTGATCCCTCTCACCCTGGACACAAACTCTTTGAGTCACTCGCCTCTGGCAGGAGGCTGCGGTCCATCAGGACCAAAACCTCACGCCACTAGAACAGATTTTTCCCATCTGCTGTCAGCCTTATCAACAAGGCCCGGAACCCCCCCGACACTCTTCACACTCCACCTCTGCCTCATCTTGCGACATTGACATAAATACAACTCTATGCATTACATTAACGCTCAGATTGGACTTCCTTCTGAAAAAACAGACTGTTTCTGGAAAAAACAAACAAACAAAACAGACTTGTGTATATATATTTATATTGTTATATTTTGTGCTCTTATTTTTAATAGATGTGTCATGCACCAACTGCACCACAACAAATTCCTCGTATGTGTAAAATCATACTCGGCACTAAAGCTTTTTCTGATTCTGATTCTGATTCTGATATTGAGTTAACGTGGCATTGAAGTGAAAACCTTTTGCCCACTTCCATCATCTTAGCTGCATTTAAAATTTGAGATGGATTTACATTTGTTGTTTGCAACAAAATCATGGTCTCTTAAACCCCATCTCTGTGTCCTCATAGACTTCACAAGTTCTCAAGTTTTGAATTTTATCTTTCACATAATTTTTTTGTTTCAATTTCGTATTGATATTTTGATTGATCAATTTTTGTTTCAATTTTAAAAAGTATTGTTTGAACATTTTGGCAAAAATGAATCTTCATACAACACAAGTTCCATACTGTATATCACAAATTGGGTCCATAAAAATGCAATACTGGGACTTACTTTTTCATGGTTTTCCTGCATTGAGCCACTGGGTGCTGGATCTAAATCAGTGGAGCTCTCTAGATGATCCACTCGATGATCAGCTCCAGTCCTCCAGTGATGACATCTCCTGGTTTTGTTCCTCAAGGATCGTCTCTGCATTGTCCTAGTCTATAAAGAAATCATCAGCTCAGAAAATTATAGGCTTATACAGCCATGATTGTCCAACTGTTCAAAACAAGTCTTTCTGAACTTATTGTGATTAAACATGCACGTGAGTGGAGAGAGAAGTGGAGCAAATATATTTAGAAATTTGTATTTACATCTCTTGATCTCTTGCAACTCAACTATCACCCCTGATTCAGCAGATAAATATTATAAAATATCTAAATAATATATATTTTGCAGGCATCATGTTCCTAATAGATTTAACATTGAGTTAATACAATAGATTTATCCTCAAAAATTACTGATTCTACTTGTTGAATTTCATGAGAAGAAAGACAGATAAACAACATGGCTGTAAGACTAAGATTATTTTGACCAGATCCACAAAGAATGAACTGCACCTGCTATTTGCACCGGAACTGTGCAGCATTTGCACCCACAACCTGCCCCGTTTAATGCCATGTAATTGAGAAAGCCATATGTAAGAACACAGATTGGTCTTTAATAAACATTGAAAAGAGCACAAATGCCCCACATTGCATGTCTTTAATTAGCAGAAGTGTGCACAAACAAAGCTTTCCACAATCACAAACCAACTATCATGTATTTGTACTATTCTACATCTATAACATAATCTACTGAGATTTTCTTTCATATGTACAGCTATTAATATGACTCAGGCAAGTTTGATAAATGTTAGATTAATGTCTGAATCATAAAATACTGTTGTTCAGGTGTCACAAAATCTGAAATACATGTTAGTCCCAATCCCACTTGACGACCCCCCCCCCCAAGACTTCACCCTTAATATCAATCAAAATAAATCTACAGTATGTATTGATAACAGAAATGTGGCAGAAGATAGATTACCTTCATTGGCCTCTCATCTGTGGGCTCGAAGTCAGATGATACATCAGAGAGAAATATTACGTCTTTAGCCTTGGAGGTTGTGTAGATACGCAGCATTCGTAGCTTAGTCTGCTCATACAGCTGGCTCACTGTGATTTCAGGGGGTACTGCATTGTGACTGTAATCACGAATATCAAACTCAAAGTCGTCCACCGGTCCTTTGGATGAATATCCATTTGGAAAAAACAAGCCCTTGCCCGTCTCCAGCAGTTCACCCATAGTTACTGATTTCTGGACTGACAGGTGCCGTGTTCCACCTCCATTTCTTGTTCTGATCTGGTGATAAGTGCCATTATCAAAGTGGAGCCATCCCATTTCAACCTGCCAGGTGGCTTTGACTGCATTTTTATTGCCAACAATACCAGAGCTTTCCATGTCTCTGTTGGCGGGAGTTTTCCGATGTTCCCGAGCCTGTCTCTTACTCTCTGCATGAGAGTGGACTTCACTGTCTCCACTCCTCCTGACTTTTCATTTGTCGCAGTTCTTTGACGACAAAATGCTCTGAGTGCAAGTCTGTCCCCATATGGTTTGATATACTGTCCTAACTCCTCATCTGTCATAACATCTATGACGTTGATGTCGATCTGTAATAAGCAAGGCACACATCAAAAACATTTGAAAAATTACATTAGCATAGCAGGTAGAGAAAACTAGCATCATTAGGCTAGACATGTATTGCTTACTTTATTTCACTAAAGTTAACATTTATCTTTACCTATCATCTTTTAGTTGGTTGATGACACTATCAGGTATATTTCACGTTTTCAGGAAAGAGAATAAGTCCATTTCTGCAGCCATTCTTTTAATGGCTTCTTTAACTCTTCTAGTACGGCTGCTGTCGCCGTTAGCACTATCGACGTAATTCCAACGGATTCTGAAAGCTGAGAAGCGGAGCTTTGCCCTGATATGCGACACATTACGGTAATGGCAGGGAGCACTGAGAGGGAGGGAGGGATAATTGACAGAGTTGACAAGCAGTGGATGAGTGAGAGGCTTTAGAGGTTTTAGAGGTATTTTAGCATTTTTTTTTTCTTTGTAAATAATAGTTTAATCTTGTAAATATTACATTAGTATTGTGTCTGTACTGTCATTTTCACACAGAAACACAAACCGAAATGCAGTGGATAGTCTCCCAGACATCATGCGCGCATGCAATACTTTCTAGTGCGCAAGAGATACTTTCTGGTGCGCACCAGAAAGTATTTCGTGCTCACTAGAAACATATAATTTTTTTTTCCTCCCATATCCCTTTAGGGGCTCCGTATTATTTGTCCCCCTTTTACTGATTTTGAAGGAAACTCTGTGTGTATGTTCAGGAGACAGGATAGAATATCTCCAGTGAGTTTCAGTTGTAACAAGCTCATTCCAGTGACCTGGGTTTCTACTCTTGAAAGCATTTTCAGGCCAATTTCCAAAACACACACATTTTATTGTGGACTATATCCTGCAGAATTTCATCATCTTTCAAAGTTCTGCTGTGCAATCTTTGAGCACATCTGTGCATCAAAGTGCAGCTAGGGCTCTTGTGTAGGTTCTGGGTCCCTTCCTTGCAGGCTTCAAACAGTGCTTGCCTACAGAGAAGACGAAAAAATGTTCTCCCTTTTTGGGCTTGGTTCCACAGTCCCCCTCAGCATTGAAGGTCCCGAAGAGCGCAGTGGTCTCCATCATTCATAAATGGAAGAAGTTTGGATCCACCAGGACTCTTCCTAGAGCTGGCCATCTTGACAAACTGAGCAAGTGGGGAGAAGGGCCTTGATCAGGAAGGTGACCAAGAACCTGATAGTCACTCTGACAGAGGATCAGTGTTCCTCTGTGGAGATGGGAGAATCTTCCAGAAGGACAGCCATCTCTGCAGCACTCCACCAATCAGGCCTTTATGGTAGGGTGGCCAGACGGAAGCCTCTACTCAGTGAAAGGCACATGACAGCCTTGGTGTTTGCCAAAAGGCACCTAAAGGACTCTCAAACCACAAGAAACAAGATTCTCTAGTCTGATGAAACCAAGATTGAACTTTTTTGTCTGAATGCCAAGTGTCACGTCTGGAGGAAACCAGGCACCTCTCACCACCTGGCTCATACCATCCCTATGATGAAGCATGGTGGTGGCAGCATCATGCTGTTGGGAGATTTTTCAGCGGCAGGAACTGGGAGACTAGTTAGGATTGAGAAAAAGATGAATGGAGCAAAGTACAGAGAGATCCTTGATGAAAACCTCATCCAGAGCGCTCAGGACCTTGGACTGGGGCGAAGGTTTACCTTCTAACAGGACAACGACCCTAAGCACACAGCCAAAACAATGAAGGAGTGGCTTCACGACAAGTCTGTTAATGTCCTTGAGTGGCCCATCCAGAGCCCAGACTTAAACCCAATTGAACATTTCTGGAAAGACCTGAAAATAGCGGTGCAGCGACACTCCACATCTAACCTGACAGAGCTTGAGAGGATCTGCAGAGAAGAATGGGAGAAATACCCCATATACAGGTGTGCCAAGTTTGTAGTGTCATACCCAAGAAAACTTGAGGCTGTAATCACTGCCAAGGGTGCCTCAACAAAGTACTGAGTGAAGGGTGTGAATACTTATGCACATGCGATATCAGTTCTTTATTTTTGATAAATCTGCAAAAATGTTCTAAAACCTTTTCACTTTGTCATTATGGGGTACTGTGTGTAGATTGATGAGACAAAAAGGAATTTAGTCAATTTTGGAAAAAGGCTGTAACATAAAATGTGAGGAAAGTGAAGGGGTGTGATACTTTCCGAATGCACTGTACATCGTCTATAACATTAATTTTGTGAGCTTTTTATTTAGTCTTAATATTAGTCCTCTGTCAAATGTTCTGGTTAGTTTTCTAATCACATTTAGTCAACCTCATCCTGTAACGGCTCAGCCTAGGAGCAGCGCAAACTGAACCCGGGAATCTCCGGGTGGCTACACCGTAGCACACTGGGCGCTCTGTGAGGAGTGAACAACAGATCCAGGAAATGTTTGGCAAATCAAGCAACTAGCAATTCTTGGGTTCAACAATTCTTGGGTTCGTCAGACGTGGTCAGAGACAGAAGGCATGGGTGGTTACCAAGGGTGCAGAGAAAAGACAAGGTCAAACCTGGAAGATCAATCCGAATAGTAATGCCGGAGAGTCTTGCATAGGGGTGAAGAACAATCTGAAAAGAAAAATCATAACTAAGTCTAGTTTTAGTCAATGAAAACTGTTATCTTTTTAAGTCATCAGATTATAGTGAACGCTTGTCAATCTATGTTGTGTAGTGGAACCTTCGAATGATGACCAAGGTGCGTCTTTATCAAATGGAACATTTTACTCTCCATATGCTGCAGTTCAAACAGTTCAGTTATCCTGCCTAGTTTCCAGGTCTGCCTGGGCATGTTGTCCTCTCTGATCAGGATGACATCTCCCACCTTCAGCACAGTGGGTGTGGATGTCTCACACTTGTGAGCTGATTTCAAGTCCATCAAGTAGTCCTTTTGCCAGCTGTTCCAAAAGCTGGTTAAGAGTCTTTGCCGGTATCTCCATCTCCTGCTCATGTCCTCTCTGTCTGTAGCCTGAGATGGTGGGAGCATAGCCTTTGGTGGTAGGGACGTGAGTCTTTTGCCAACCAGGAAGTGAGAGGGCATGAGTAGCTGGGGCTCTGACGCACCCTCATGTACATAGGAGAGAGGCCTGGAGTTTAACACAGCCTCTACCTCTGCAAGTATGGTTGTCAGTTCCTCAAACTTTAATGAAGCCTTCCCCAGGATCCTCTTTAAGCATGTTTTTACAGATCTGAACAGTCTCTCCCAGAAGCTGCCCCACCAAGCAGCTCTCTCGGCAATAGACTTCCAGGTGATCCCCTTGTTCCTTTAGATCTTGGTCTGCTCTTTTGAATGTTTTGGCATTGTCTGAGTAAATAACTTTACACAGCCCTTACCTTGCGATAAATCTCCTTAAAGCTAAGAGAAAGTTTTCAGTAGTCTGATCTGAGACTAACTCCAAATGTACTGCCCTTGTGACAGCACATGTGAAAAGTGCTATGTACGCCTTCTTGGGCTGTCTACTAAATTTAACATACAGGGGACCTGCAAAATCTACCCCAGTAACTTCAAAGGGTGGGGACTCTACAACTCTGTCTCTAGGTAACAGAGCTGTAACTTGCTGAACTGGTTTCACCTTTTGCCACCTGCAGATGTAACAATGTGATACTACCCGCTTGACCAGCTGTCTCCCCTTTAAAACCCAGTATCTTTCCATCATTTGAAGTAGAGTATCCCTGACTCCAGAATGCATCACTCTCTCATGGCAGTGTTGAACTAGTAGCTCAGAGTATCTGTGATTTGTAGGTAGCAGCGCAAACTGAACCCGGGAATCTCCGGGTGGCTACACCGTAGCACACTGGGCGCTCTGTGAGGAGTGAACAACAGATCCAGGAAATGTTTGGCAAATCAAGCAACTAGCAATTCTTGGGTTCAACAATTCTTGGGTTCGTCAGACGTGGTCAGAGACAGAAGGCATGGGTGGTTACCAAGGGTGCAGAGAAAAGACAAGGTCAAACCTGGAAGATCAATCCGAATAGTAATGCCGGAGAGTCTTGCATAGGGGTGAAGAACAATCTGAAAAGAAAAATCATAACTAAGTCTAGTTTTAGTCAATGAAAACTGTTATCTTTTTAAGTCATCAGATTATAGTGAACGCTTGTCAATCTATGTTGTGTAGTGGAACCTTCGAATGATGACCAAGGTGCGTCTTTATCAAATGGAACATTTTACTCTCCATATGCTGCAGTTCAAACAGTTCAGTTATCCTGCCTAGTTTCCAGGTCTGCCTGGGCATGTTGTCCTCTCTGATCAGGATGACATCTCCCACCTTCAGCACAGTGGGTGTGGATGTCTCACACTTGTGAGCTGATTTCAAGTCCATCAAGTAGTCCTTTTGCCAGCTGTTCCAAAAGCTGGTTAAGAGTCTTTGCCGGTATCTCCATCTCCTGCTCATGTCCTCTCTGTCTGTAGCCTGAGATGGTGGGAGCATAGCCTTTGGTGGTAGGGACGTGAGTCTTTTGCCAACCAGGAAGTGAGAGGGCATGAGTAGCTGGGGCTCTGACGCACCCTCATGTACATAGGAGAGAGGCCTGGAGTTTAACACAGCCTCTACCTCTGCAAGTATGGTTGTCAGTTCCTCAAACTTTAATGAAGCCTTCCCCAGGATCCTCTTTAAGCATGTTTTTACAGATCTGAACAGTCTCTCCCAGAAGCTGCCCCACCAAGCAGCTCTCTCGGCAATAGACTTCCAGGTGATCCCCTTGTTCCTTTAGATCTTGGTCTGCTCTTTTGAATGTTTTGGCATTGTCTGAGTAAATAACTTTACACAGCCCTTACCTTGCGATAAATCTCCTTAAAGCTAAGAGAAAGTTTTCAGTAGTCTGATCTGAGACTAACTCCAAATGTACTGCCCTTGTGACAGCACATGTGAAAAGTGCTATGTACGCCTTCTTGGGCTGTCTACTAAATTTAACATACAGGGGACCTGCAAAATCTACCCCAGTAACTTCAAAGGGTGGGGACTCTACAACTCTGTCTCTAGGTAACAGAGCTGTAACTTGCTGAACTGGTTTCACCTTTTGCCACCTGCAGATGTAACAATGTGATACTACCCGCTTGACCAGCTGTCTCCCCTTTAAAACCCAGTATCTTTCCATCATTTGAAGTAGAGTATCCCTGACTCCAGAATGCATCACTCTCTCATGGCAGTGTTGAACTAGTAGCTCAGAGTATCTGTGATTTGTAGGTAGCACGTATGGGTGTTGCTCCCTGAAACTAAAAGCAGAGTGCAGTAACCTGCCTCCTACACTGACAATGCCATTTTTGTCGAAGAATGGCTTCAAGTCTTTGATTTTGGAATCTCTCTTAATGTTTTGACCAGATTTCAGCTGGGAGATTTCTTGGCTAAAACCTTGCTCCTGTGTCATCTTCATCCAGTACAGCTCTGCTGCAGTGAGCTCCTCAGAAGTTAGCTCTCCCTGAATCCTTTGACTGGCATTAGCTGCATGAATCTTTTCACCCATGCAGTTATTCTCAGCACTGTTTTAACCTACTGTACCTTACTAGGTCTAACAGGGGTTCAACTTGTTCACTGCTGGTGAGCTGTACTGCTACCAGAAACTTAGACCAAAGCTCAGCACTCACCTCATCTGCAACACAGTCCTCATCAATGTTCTCTGTTTCATCAGTTGATGCAAGCGGACGAGGGCCACTCCACCACAGCTGGTTTTGGATAAGGTTCTTGATGCTCTGGCCTCTGGTGAGACCTTGTATTTCACTCACTCTGTTTGACACAAATGGCTTCTATTTTTGTGCTGCACTGCATATCTAGTGGAAAACAATCATTGAATCTGTCCACATCTTAAGCTGATTTTTCTCCATGTTCAGTGACTTGAGGAGGTTATTTCCTAACCTGGCTCCAATCAGTGCACCCATAAGCTCCAAGCGTGGTAAAGTCATTTTCTTTAATGGAGCTACCTTTGCCTTGGAAGCCACAAAACTTGTCACAATTTCTCCTTCCTTGTTTTGTCCTTGTAGATAGGCAATAGCACTGTATGCTTTCTCACTGGCATTGCAGAAGACATGCAGTCTGAGTGTCTGCGAGTTTGGTTGGATCTCAATGTGGTACCTTCTTGGAATGGCCACAAGGTGGAGCTTTGGGAGCTCTGCACACCATTGATCCCATTTCTCAGCCAAATCTTGTGGTAACGGCTCATCCCAACTGATTCCCCTCTCCCACAGTTCTTGAAACAGGCACTTTACCCTTACAGTAAACGGAGTGAGGAAACCAATACGGTCAAAGATACGAGCTGATGTCTGTAGCACATTTCTCTTTGTGTTTTCTCTTGTCTTTAAAATGTCTAGTCGTCCCTTTAAATCAAACACAAACTCGTCTTTTTCTGATCTCCATACTAACCCTAATACATTCAGTACATTTCCACAACTGTCTGTCTCTGTTGTGCATTCCACTCCACTCTCTGTCCACTTGGCTCTCAGGTCAGGTGAATTTGTCACCCATTTGCACAGGTTCATGCTGGCATGGGACAGGATCTCTTTTGCTGTTGTGGAAACAGAAAGAGCTTCATTCACATTACTTGAGTTGGAGATGAAATCATCCACATAGAGGGACTCTCTCAGCACCTCCACGGCCCTTGGATGTTCACTTTCATACTGCTTGATGTGTTTTCTTATGGTGGCAGCTTGGAGGAACAGGCTGGGTGACACTCCAAATACCACTCTACTCATCCTCATAATCTGCAGCTCATCCTTACTGTCTCTGGTTGGAGGTCCATGTAGCCACAGGAACCTAACAGCATCTTTATCTTTATTGAGTACAAAGTTGCATCCATTTTTAGTCTCCTCTTGCAGCCTTCAAATCGCCCTTTAGTGACTCTGACGTTGTCCAGGAGTGTTGGTTTGTCAGGTCGCCATGGCAACTCGACTTGGTAGCGGCCATCTTGGTATGTCACAGTCTGTTCAAAGTTCTGAAGAGCCTCAGTTTCTGGTGGGCTCTGGGTTTTCTCATTGACAGTGCCCAAAGACTCCACCTCCCAAAAGGCACGTAACTGTTTTGAGATCTGGGTGTCTTCTTCTAGACTAATATGCATACAAACGGCATCGGTTACACTAGAAGTTGAAACTGGCCCCTGCAAAGCCCATCCGAAGCTGCTTTCTACAGCTACTAGTGATTCTGTTATTCTTTGGACCTTGCAAGACACCAATCTCCAGTAAAAGTCAGCTCCCATTCGCACTGACAGTTCTGGATCATCAGCACTTTCTAGTGGAAAGTCAGCAAGCTGCAGACCCTTTCTCTTTAGCTCTTCTTGGATGCGTTTGCGAGGAACCTTTATCACAGCGGTGCACATTTGGGGAGTTTCCACTGCTTCGATCTCAAGTTTCTGCTGTGTATTCCACACAATCTCCAGTGGTACTTTCACAATTTTGCACTGTGCTGTCACAGGAGCTGTAGATCCAAAGGTGTGTAGATGCAGCATCTCTTGCCTTACCACTGGTAGTCGTCAGGCTTTCACCACACCTTCATGAATTAAGCTTCTCTGGCTGCCTCCATCTAATAGACAGCATACGATTCTTCTCCCTGCTGGGCCCTCTGTCCACGCTTTCACTGTCTGGAGCAGCACTGTGTTTATGAAACACCTTTAACTCTATAGAACTTTGCTATGTGTTTGGGCCTAGGCACACATAACATCTTCCTAGTTTTCTTAATTTCTCTTGTGAGTGCTGAGGGCAATGTTCTGGTTTGTGGTTACCACTGTCACAATATATGCAGGTCTGAGGTGCATTACTCGCTGTGTGCAGTGCAGTTGCTGAGGGCACATTCCATTTTTTAGGTTTGTTTTCATAAAGGGGTGCTGGCTTACTAAATAATCTATTATTTGGCGGAATGTCCCCTTGTGTGTTACAGGGTCTGGTAAGCTGAAGTGCTTGCTCTCTGCTTTGGACCTCATTTTGCAGGAACTGGATGAGCTCAGACACTTTCCATTCACCACTGGGGTCTGACTTGCATGTGTAGGCCAGTGTTATGTCTTCTGTTATGAGCTGGAGTCATACTGGGCATAGCAGGCAACCATAGGTGTCACTGTGAACCCCACTGTGGATTCTAGACTGAGAATTTGAATTTCACATTCATCATACAGATACCTGAGAGCTGCATCATCTGATGATTTTTTTCACAGGAGTCAAGTTCAGTAATTTGGACATATGTGCACTGATTATAATGCCTTTTCTCCCAAAACGGTTCTGAAGCAGTTCCACTGCTGCATCACAATTACTATCAGTCATGCTAAGTCCCACTACAGCTCTTGCTGCCGCTCCAGTCAGATCGGATCTCAGGTAAGTGAATTTTTCCCTCTTGCACAGTGCATCATTGTCATGAATAGCTGTTTCATACTGGGACCAGAATTCTTGCCACTGGCTTATTTCTCCACAGACATTTAATTTGATGCGTGAAAGCAATAGTTTACAAAGTGTTCCTTGGAATGCTCAGCCTTAAAAACACATCCTTGATGCAGGAAAAAATAGTTTATTCAGTGCTGTCATGGGCATTATTACATCCTAAAAATAACCAGTGAGACTCAAGGCTGCTGTCAACAAATTGCAAATTACAAGAGAACTGTTCTGTGGTTTTCATGTCTGTGGTACCATTAACTGTACTGAACAAAACAGGCAAAAAAAATATCCCTCTGAAGAGCATGGGGTAATGAATGTAATTTGTAATTTATATCTTTAATGTCAGAGTGACAGTGTGAACAAATTGTATTATTTCAAGTAAAGTTATGCAACAAGCACACCAAACTCTCTGTGGGTTTCACATGGTTTTTAACTTATATCTCAAATAACCAAAATCCAGGTGAAAACTGCCTCTGATTCCACAAAGGGAACAGTGTGACCTTCTGTCCACAGATGCTGAAAGAGAAAGCAAAATAAACTACAAGAGTTAATGGGTGTGTCTAGAGTACAGAGGCTTTATATTTGCTCTTGTCAGGTGACACCATTTAATGGTGATTACATCTATCACTATGAAACAGCGCAATTGCTCCCAAACAAAACATGTCAGCCAATCCACATCACATTATTGCTTTTCAGAACATTTGATCCTGACCAAATGTTTATCTGAACACATAAACATCTAATCCTTTCAAAAATAACATTCATACAATGCATGAGTGCATCTTTGTAAATGAAGGAAGAAATAGTTTTCACTCAAAAAATGACTTTGCAGTAAAAGTAATATGAAGTATGAAGTAATATGATAATAGTTATATGAAGGTTGGAATGCACGTCTTATTTGAAACAAATGAAAAATCTTAAATTTATTGAAATCGCACACAAACACAAGTCAGCTGATGATGAATTAGTGGGTTGGGGCTGGCTTCATCCATCACCTCACCAGTGTGCCTGGTAGCGCCAACATGACAGGAACGGTCAAATAACGTTTAGCACACTGGGAACCCTGTGTTTGGGGGGAGATTATTACTGTCACAGTTTTAATGGATTAGCTTGGACCAGCACAGGTTCAGCCAATGGGGAGCGAGGACTATGCATTAGCATAGCTATCACAGGTCCAGCCAGGCAGCAGCAGGTTGGTGATTGACAGATGAAGGTGGCTGCTCAGGAGACATGTAGCCAGTCTGAAGTCAAACCACGAGGAGCCAATTATGTGGGGAGAAACAGGGTCATTCATCATTCGGTTAGACACCTGTCCAGCCACACAAAGGAGACTTTAGAGCCTCCGCCAGTATCCCCAGACAGAGATGATGCTCATTAGATTGGACTGGGAGAAAAATAGCAAGCCCAGGGTTCACATTTAGTGCACAGAGCACAAAGACAATACAGATGATGAAAATGTGAGGCGTGTGCAGTTTTGTAAGTGGAAATAGAGGAGCAGAGCTTTTCATTTCTCATCCTGTGAACCTCAGGAAGTAGAGTGAGATGCTAACACTGCCAGAGGGAGGGCTCTTAATTCCCACTTGAGTTAAAGTGTATGCATGAGGATTACTGCAGGTTCTTTCGGTGAAAAATAAATATTAGATTTTGTGTCACATAGCTACTAATATGATGTTAAAGGAAGTGCTGGACAAAAATATGACTTCTCAGATTCAGATCATAGGATCAATATCATTTTCATCTTTGGTACAATGACTGGACATATTAAGCTTAGCATCACACAAACACTGGAAACAGGAGTAAACTGAGCAATCTCCATCAAAAATTAAAAAAAGAAAAAGAAAAAACAACCTCTTTTAACATTATGTTTCCATACCAAACATACATATATAAAGGAAATCATTGACATCCATGCTCACAGGTCTGTGAGGCTGTAGCCTGGTTTGGCACTGTGCTGCTTTGAACAAAATGTTAATGTCAGCATGCTAAAATGTTCACAACGAATATGTTGACTTTTGCTTGACACAAATTTCCCAACACAAGGTCCAACTTACTTGCTTCCAAAACTATTCTAATGCACATACGCAACAATTATGGTGTTCAGCACTAAACACAAAATACAGCTGTACGTTTTTCTGCTTAACACATCTATCCCCCATATATGACACATATTAAAAGCATACTCTTTAAATGACCACAGTTTTAACTATTACATTCAGAAAATTTAGCCAAGCACAGCCAAAAGAAAAAAGCTATACTAAAAATTACCTATGGGAACATGGATTTTAAGCAGGAGTCTGCCGCCCCCCCAAAATTCTAGCATCTGTTATAATTTCAAAGACTAAAAATGACCTATGTTTACATTTTCCTGACAAGCAGACTTTAGCAGACAGGAGCAAAAAAGGAGAAGAAGAAGAAGAAGAAGACAAAGAAGAAGAAGAAGCAGAAGAAGAAGAATCCTTTACTGATCACAACACACAACATGCATAGTTACAGAGGGGAACTGCACATGCCATGCTTAAGTGAAATTCTTTCTCCGCTTTTAACCCATCCTGGTAAGTCCTTTCTCCGTGGCAGACCAGGAGCGGTGGGCTGCCAGCCGACAGCGATGCCCGGGGACACAGTTCCTTTTGTCACCACTGGTCAGGTGGTGATCTTCTTGCATGTTTTTATTGGGGGTATTTTATGGAGGATAGACCAGGTGAACACGGGGAGAACATGCAAACCCTGGGCAGGAATTGAACCCGGGACCCTCTAGCTGTGAGGCGACAGTGTTATTGTGTCACCGTGCCACCTAAAAATGTCATTACAGAGCCACAAAGTCCACAGAGTGAGGAAGTCAGATGGATGGATGGATAAATAGATGGGTCAAGAATTATGACTTCAACACTAGAATCGGTTGTTTATTTTGCGTTTCTTACCAAAAGTCAAATGTAATTTAAAAAATTCAAAAAGTTAACTAACATTATCAACTAAATATGAGCAAGTAACAGTTCTGACATTTGATGATGTCAGTGAAGTCTATGTATTGTTTTGCAGAGGTATTTACTGAAGTGAGCATGCTAACCAGCTGCCCCAGGCCCATCCGTCTCACAGTACCACTTTGTACTTCAAGAGGGGATATTCTGATAGTATAGCTCAGGCCTCCCACATCCCTGTAGTTCCAGCTGGGAGATGTATCTGTTTGGCACATTTGCTACATTTCACAAGCTCTTGCAGCTTTTTTAGTCTAATAAATAAGCAAAATAAACTCACAAATTGTCAAGAAACATTGTTAAACTTATTTTCCTTTTTAAACAGAAAAATAAAACTACACATCTTCTCAATTCAAGTTCATCTCTTGTACCAAATTAAGACAATCTTTATTAAGTTTAAGGTAACTCATTGTAAAACACACTTTGTTCTCCTCTGAGTTGGCCTTCATGGCCTGGCCTTCATCAGTCTCAGAAGCCATGTGTGGCGAGAAGCCAACACCAGTTGAACTGCAAGTGGCAGATCTAGAGAATCTATAAAACACAGACAATGTCACCTTAGGACTTGCACCTAAGGAGTATCCTCATTTTAACTTTAATTTCCCTGGGAGGGTTTCCCAGGACAGCCCATGCACAGGTGAGTACACAAATGAATACAGGCACGATGTAAGCACATATAAACAACCTTGATTTATTATTCACAACAAAATATTGCTATTATTAAATTATGTTCCTCTTTTAAAAAAACATTTCTACAGTTCCTTTTATTTCCAACGACATAAAATTTTCAGCTATTGCAAAAACCCACTGTGATTTAGCTAGGAGGACAAGTAGGCCACATATAGTTATGGCAGAGGTCCCTGCACACTCAAATAATCACACACACACACACACACACACACACACACACACACACACACAAAAAGACACCAAACAGAATATCTATATACAAATTAACTACTAACTCAAATCAAAACGAAAGAAAAAAAAAAAGAAAAGAAAACATGCATCCACGCAGGAGTTTGGCAGGTCCTTGCCTAGAACTACCGTAACAAACCTTCACCCTCACCTAACAAGTCACAGTATGATTAGGCAGAGCACACTCAAACTGCAAAACTGCGTTAAAAGAGTGTCTACCTCATGAAGGTAGAGCAGCAGAACGGCTACTCATTTACTAGGCAACACAAGGCAAGAGGCAAGAGACAAGAGAGACAAAAAAAACAAACGAGGAAAGAAGGGAAAAGAGGCAAGGCAGGGCAAACAGCATCCTAACACCAGGCAAGCTTTAAAAGAAACAAAAGCCAGCTGTTAATGACCATACATGCGCACTAGCAGATAAATGTAGCACTAAGCTTGCACTACCATTTACCTGTGTTAGCTGTAGCCTGCGCACATCAATACTCTACTCGATAGCAGCTACAGTGGCAGCGGCGACTAACCGGAAGGGGACACACACACACCATCCAGGCCCAACACGCCAACCTACAACAGAGGACTGTCAACATGGCACCTAATAACATTTTCCCAAATGTCACATGTGCTACATACCTGGAGAACAAACACATGGCACATACTACACCAGGATACTATGGTTCAGCAGAGCTGCCTGACAGCCAGCACCTGCTTCAGAGGGGGAGAGAGAGAGCCCAACCAGACAGCAGGGGTATATAAACAGGTCCACATTAGCGGTCAATGATCGCGGTTGCACTACAGGTGCCAGTGAGGGGCGTGCCACACACCTGCCACGATCGCCATGCCTGCTACAAAATAAAGCACAGACGGAGGGACACAGAAGAGAAATGCAACATTTAAAAAAATATCCTGTCCTGGTTCAGCCATGGGTTGCTGAACCTGGTTCTGTTGGCTGTGATATAAACACCAACAGTCCTCCGGTTCTCTAAGCTCTTGGCTGGGGTAGACTCATGTCAGCTAATAGGACCCCTAGCAGCACAGCTAACTGAGCTAACAAGCTAACTGCAGCTAATAGTTAGAACCAAAGATATCTATAGTAAAAATTATGGTGAGCAGTTACTGGTTACTTTGGTGATGTGCTGCCCCCTGTTTCTTTGGAGCAACCTTTGACAGGTGGCCAATTCTGACATGTTGTGGCTTTAGTTGTGATGTTGAAGGTTCCCCAACCTTTGCAGAGTAGTTTTTAATCCAAACACTACATTGTGTTTTTGAAGGCACTAATGAACTGATTGGATATCTAGATCAGAAAATTCTAACGTGACTCACTTTTAAAGGCAGGGAAAAGTGATGTGTTTTATTGATTAGATTGTACAACTTGTTAGTACAGTTACAATTACAATTTGTCATTTGGCAGATGCTTTTATCCAAAGTGACATACATATGAGATTTTCATACATCACAAGAAAGGTTCTGGACAGGAGAGAACAAGAAGAGTAAGAGCCATAACGCTAATTTCTGGTCCAATTGGACATAGGTGCTACGAGGTAATGCATAGAGTGAATAGAGAGCATTTTTTTTTTAATGAAAAAGGTGTTCAGTAAAGAGCTTGGTCTTTAGCCTTTTCCTAAAGATTGAGAGTGACTCTGCAGATTGAATGGAGTTTGGTAAGTCCTTCCACCACTGGGGAACCACAGAAGAAATGAATCTAGCTTGAGACTTAGGGCCTTTTTGAGTTGGCAATAGTGTTGTTTTTGGCAGCCTGTTTTAATTTTAGTCTTAGTCTAGTCTTTGTGTCAAGCTGTCATTTTAGTTTTTATTAGTTTTAGTCATGTTCATACTCTTTTTAGTCTTGTCAAGGTTCAGTCGACTAGGAGTCTGAGCATTTTAGTCTTATTTTAGTCAGACTTATCCGTGACTATTTTCATCTAGTTTTAGTCAACGAAAACTGATGACATTTTAGTCTAGTTTTAGTCAATGAAAATTGTATTTTTAGTCTCTTTTTAGTAATGCAATTCTATTTAACTCAGTCAATATAAGTACCTAGTAGTATAGGCAAAACCAAAATTTTCTTTTAGCCAAACCCATTTCACAATTCAGGTTCACATTCCGTTCTCTTTTCCACTTCATGTAATGAAAAGTGTCATTTCTTTTTTTCTCTCATCGCCATCGGTCCTGTTCTCTGTGTGTCTCTCCGTTAACGCTAACCTACCGCAGCTGCATCTTCTAAAAAATGCCACGAGTGGGGATTGAGTAAGTGACGTCGCCTGCGACTCCGCAGTGCAACCTGATGCAGCCACTGGAGTAAGACACAGGAAACAGAAATACTGCAAAATAACAATGCGACTAAACGAGACCAAATAACGTTATAATAGTCTTGTTTTAGTCAATGAAAATGAAGAGACACTTTAGCTGAATTTTTATTTTGTAAACCACACTTAGTCTCGTTTTTATTCGTCAACAATATGGCATTATATATTAAATTATAGTTATCGTCACGACCAGCATTTACATTGCCTCGTCTCATTTTCCTCACGTGACAAAAGTTCGTTGACGATGATATTGAGAATTTTCGAATTTCAGAATCAGAATTTACGTTGACGAAAGCAACACTAGTTGGCAACACCAGGCGCTGTTCCTGGGCAGAGCGTAGTGAGCAGAGGGAGGGAGCATAAACTTGAATGAGGGAGTTCAGGTACATCGGAGAGGTTTTGGTGGCAGTTTTGTAGTCAAACATAAAGGACTTATACTTGATGCGGACATCAACTTGGAACCAGTGGAGTGACATGTGCTCTTTTGGGCTGGTTGAAGACCAGACACGCTGCCACATTCTTGATCATTTGCAAGGGTTTTAGGGAACATGCTGGGAGCCCTGCCAGTAAGGAATTACAATAGTTGAGGCGTGATAGTACCAGGGCTTGTAGTAGGAGTTGTGTTGCATACTCAGACAGGTAGGGTCTGATCTTCCTGATGTTGTACAGGGCAAATTGGCATGATTGAGCAACAGAGGCCACATGCTCTGTAAAAGTTGGTTGGTCATCAATCATGACATCCAAGTTTCTGGCAGATTTTGCGGGAATGAGCAGAGCTGAGTCGAGCTGGATACTGATCTGTTGTTGTATAGAGGGACTGGCTGGGATGACTGGAGTTTGGTCTTTGACAGGTTAAGCTGAGGGTGGTGTTCCTTCATCCATGCGGAGATATCGGTGAGGCATGCCGATATCTGTGCTGAGACTGTGGGGCTGTCTGGCGGGAACGAAAGGAGGAACTGGGTATCGTCCGCAAATGAATGTGTGGCGAGAGAGCGAGAGGGAGTGCAATGGGCGCTACATGTTGATACCAGATATTAAATGTGACAACACCACCTGGGGAATTACACCCCAGGAAATCCAAACTAATGTTTGGTCTAGTAAACAAGGTCACACAGGTTCAGTTACCACAGGGTGAGACGGTTCCCACTTAAAACCAATTTTAGTAACAAAAATTATTCAAAAGAAAATATCGATAAATAAAGTGACACACCAGTTAAACACACTAAAATGGCAATTGGGCAAGTAAGGACCGGGCTGGGGCTTACCATGCGACAGGGCAACCAAAAGGGAGAAGGGGGTCCTCAAATGAATCACCCGGGGGGGACCGTGAAGAACGCACCTCCACCAGGGATGAAACTGCCGCAGTCAGCCCACAGCACCTGGTAACAGAGAAACACAACTTAATAAAACATGCCCAAAAGCTAAACAAAGCTGGTGTGGACTAACAAATGTTAATGTAATTAAAGCAACCAGAAAGAAACAATTTAATAAACTAATCAATTCAGAGACAAATAGAATACACAAAGATGATAAGTAAATCTAACTAGAAAATTTCCTCTGGGGAAATTTTGAAAGGGCCATGGGGGCTACTGCCAGAGTGTGTACGTTATGATGAGATTCTTCAGAGATTTCAAACAATTAATACTAGCAATACTAACATTATGATATTACATACAAGGAGCACACCTACAACAAATGTTCCTTTTTCAAGTATTTATCTATACAGCAACCTATGCCCTTTCAACTTCAAATGTGTGGGAATGTGGAAGAGGAGTGCTCAGAGAGGTACTGAGGCTCAGACTGGTTGCCATGGCAACTTGAGGCGGTTGCCATTGATGATAGGGACCCCCCCGTAGACATGCTGGGGCGTAAGAAATGCGGCCGTCATCTTGGACTGGTCATTGTACTTCTAGTTGAGCAGCAGAAAGAACAAGATGCCAGACCACTGTGCAGCATATTCATGTACAAATCTGAGGACCTTCGAAAACAGGGCACGAGGGATTACTTTTCACAAGTAAGTCTGAACATTACTATTGGTTGTATTTTGTGAATCGAATATTACTGTACTGTATTCATGCCCACCAGCGAAATCGTAGCCAGCTAGCTAGGCTATGTTTAGTGCCAGTGTTCACCCGTCTATGAGCTGAGACTTTATAAGTCATAGTCCATAACACTGACTTAGATTACAACTGCCACAAGAATGCTAAAACAAATATTACTGGTATAACATTGACCAGCGAATTTTACACAGGTGGCACAGACTGTATTATTCACATGTAATTCACCCTAACAACAGTAAGCTACCTCTAATGTCTCATACCCACCCCACTTACTTAAACATACAGACAACTGAACATCTGACTGTAGAATAGTTTGCAAACAAGGTTATTCACAATTTAAGCAGTTTTGGTTCATTATCAACAGATATGCATCAAAATAGTTTTGCTGAAGAAAGGTTGTAAGATATTTGAAGGAAGAAAACAAGCCTGACCTCTTTTGTAAGATGTTCTTGTACAGACTCTCCCAAATCTCCCGTTTTCATTTTGAAGGATTCCCAAAGACAAAGATGTGAGGAAGAAGTAGGAAGTGGCTTTGAGGAGGGAAGGATTCACTGCAAGTGATTCCTCAGTGCTTTGCTGTGGACATTTTAAGCAGGGTGATTTTGATAGTACAGGTCAGCTTGTCCGTCTCAGAGATGGTGTTATTCCATCCATCTTCAGCTTCCCAGTTCACCTCCAAAGAGTAGGTGTATCATCATAAGGCTATTAGCTTTCATAAATGTAAATATTCTATTATCAATCACAGGGCAGGGTGAGATACTTACCCCTGTATATTCATTTTCACTTTAGCCGGAAAAGGGCAGGAGTACATCTACCTCCAGAAGAACTGAAGAGAGCCTGTGCGTGGCCTCTCAGGATGATCCAGAAACTGGAACCTCACACCCACAACCTCAGCCTAATGATGTGAGTATTTCTACTGTAAACATCATATCATAATGGTCCTGGACATATTCATATCTCACTTGTTTGCTGCCACTCGTATTAAACACACTGTTACGCCCCAGTCTAGGGGAGCCAAGACGCAACATAAAAGAGTGACAGAAAAACAAACTTTGTCTCCAAATCAACAAATATTCTACGACCAAAACCAGGTTCAATGATAAACAATCAATTTATTGGTATTAACAAAAAGAGACCTGATGTACAGGTAAAAAAGGGCCACAGCCAAAACAAAACAAAATAGTGCTAACTATATACAGTGTTACAGACGACCAACCAAAACCTGAAGAAGATCCAAAACCCACCACCAGAAACCACACTACCAAAACTAACTCTACCACAATACACAACCGAGATCTGGGGACAAAGTTCTTTAGTCCAAAACGCCAGAAACATAGGAGCCACTGCTGTCAAGCCGAGTCCCCCGGCGAATGAGAAATCCCTGGTTTAAGAGAGCTGGATGCTGCAGCAGGGACCAATCGGAGAGCGACACCACTTGGCTTACGGAGGAGGGCAGGACCAGCACAGCTGCTCAAAAAAAAAAGAAGAGCACACACTCACACACAAAAACATGAACCGGACAAAAAGACGCCACAGGACCACACAGGAACAAACACATAGCACAATACGGCCAGGGCCGTAACACACACTCACAAATAAACCCATTCACACGCAATTGAAGACATGTTGAACATGCATTCCTGACACACACACACACACACACACACACACACACACACACACACACACACACACGGTACTTGCAGTGGCTTTGACAGGTGATGACTATAAGAAAGAATGTGAGCCATACACTAGTGGTGTCAACGTGATGTGTGTGAAGTGAAACATCACTCAAACCATGTTCATCCCTCTCTCTAGGATCATGGCTATGCTTTGCCTGCTTCTCCTACCGCTCTTAAGATCAGACTTAACTAAACCCTAGCAAGAGTGGAAAGTCTGGAGCGAGAGAGAAGAACGCCGTGGCCACAGAAAAGAGGGCAAAGACCACAGTAGAGAGTCTTTTGGGGGATTTAAGGGAAAAGAACCTCATTAATGAAGAGCACAAAGAGAGGCTTGAATTCTACTCAGGTAAAACGAAATTAGCACGTTTAAATTCATGTACATGTTATTCTTACACTCTTTATTAAACTTCTTAGTTATTATCTGAAGGGGACATTCATTTTCGCTCATAATTTTCACGTCTTCAGATAGGCTTCATGGCAAAGCAGGGCCATGAGTATACAAAAGAGTACAGGGAGTTTGCGCTCATGCTCCATCTGCATGGTCCAAAGGCAAACAAGTACCTCCGAGAGACTCAACACTTTCCTCTCCCACATCCACATACATTACAAAGGTAGTCTTAATGTTGTCCAATTGAATTTTTGGATATTACTGATGCAAACACATTACATAGCTAGTTCTCATTTTTTTTTTATTTTTTTTTTTTTTTTGCAGGTGGCTGTGTTCGGTGGATGACAAGCCTGGCCTGAATAAGATGATGCTGGATATGCTGGAGAGAAGATGCCAAGAAGATCAGGTTAAATATGGATGTGTTACACTCATGTTGGATGCCATGGCCATCAGAAAACATGTGTAATATAATCCAAACACCCAGTTAATGTCTGGATTTGTGGACATGGGTGATGGAAGCAGTGAGACTGATGTTGCTACTGAGGCTCTTGTGTTCATGGTAGTTGGCCTACAAGGACATTGGAAGGCTCCCATTGCATACTACCTGACTAAGTCTCTGTCTCCAGACACACAAAGGGTCCTTCTCAGTCATGCTTTAGAGGAGCTGCATGCACGGGGCATTCGGGTGGTATGTGCAACTATGGATGGACATGCCTCCAATGTCAGCATGTGCAACCAACTTGAGTGTGAGCTGAAGGGAGACCCACGAGAGCCGCTTCAAACCAGTTTCCCGTATCCGGTGACTGGCGAGAAAGTATTTGTAATGATGGATGCTTGCCACATGCTCAAGTTGGCACGTAATATGTTGCAGGTAAATGATGATCGTTGTAGACCTATTTGTACAAGTTATGACTCTGCTGCTAAAACTTATATCTAAATATTGTTATCTGATCATTTGCAGTTATGGCTGGATGGGATGATCACATTATGCTGTTTGCACTTGTTTGAGCAGTGGCTGATTCTTATTCTGCAGGCATACAGTTCAATTGCAACGACCACTGGACAGATCAATTGGAGGTACATTAATCACCTCAATGATGTGCAAAAAAATGATGGACTGCACGCTGCCAATAAAATTACAGACAAACATGTCTACTTTGAGAACCACAAGATGAGGGTGTCCCTGGCTGCGCAGACACTGAGTCGCTCTGTGTCAGTGGCTCTCCGCACAATGAGGGATCTTGGGTACTCTTAGTTTAAAGACTGTGAGGCAATGGCAGAATTCATTGAGGTAATACAATTCATGATTATAGAACCAAGTACATGTTTAAAAAAAAACAACAAACAAAAAATTAAAATTTGATTTGAGCATCAGGAACAATTTGTTGACAATTCTGACCAACTCTAAATTCAACATGCAAATATTGTCATAAACCATGATATTGCATATTCATCATAAATACAAAAGTTTGTACATAACCTTGCACATACCTTCACAGATTTGTGAGTGGTAAAGCTCTGAAATTTACCGTAGTACAAAGCAGACCTATGGAAATAAGGAAGTCAAGCAAATACTAATACTCACATATTAACTCATTGAACATACAGTTTAGAACATCATATCAGCTACTGAGTCTGCGCGAGTTTGTTTTGTTTGCGGAAGTTGTAAGGACAAACGGAGGAACATCGCTGGCTGAGAAAACATCTTTCCGTGGATTATTATCGTGTTTTGGACCAAAAATCTTTCCTGCAGTGAATCTGCTGGACCTTGGTCAATGTTACCTGCCCGTTTTTGCCGGCGTGTTATCGTTCTGCGGATTACCGAGAGACGTCACCGGCTACAGGTATGATGGCGGTGTGCGAGTCCTGCCTTCCCACCCTCTCCAAACTACGGGAGAGCATTTCCGGTCTGCGGGCCGACCTCAAGGAGAGGGACAAGATCCTGCTGGACTTCTCGACTGTCGCCACGGCCCAGGCGAAACACATCACCTACCTGAGGGCATCCGGCGCTGGTGACCGGTCCATGGCGGCCACGAACAACACCACCCTGCCGTGGACCGGCTCGATTACCACCGGAACTCCGGCGCCAGCACTGGCCGAGTCCCGCTGGCACCGACAGGGAGCCAAGCCCAAGACATCGGCACCTTCCACTTCCTGCCTTTGCCCCGCGGAGTCGCACTGCTTCACTGGGGAGGGTCCAGTAAGCTCAACTCCACTCAGGCCAAGGCAACCCTGGTTGGTGGTGTACCGGGGCGCTGGAGCCCGGCCATCTCCTCCTCCACCACCTCCGGAGCTGCCACTGGACAACAGGTTCGACATCCTGAGCCTGCAGGATTTCCCTCCCGTCGGTGCCCGATCCAGCTCGCCGCCAGGACCTGTCCACCCAGCTGTCCGTGGCTCTCACCAGTCCAGGAAGTGGGATCCACCAGCCCAGCATGGTCCCTCCCCCCCAGCTCGGCCAGGAGCAACCACGTCGCGACACCGGCAGGCTCCATTTCGCCCCCCCCGCAACTCCAGGGAACCAGTGATGCAGCGCAACCCCCCCTCGGTGCTGGTGGTGGGGACCTCCATGGTCAGGCACGTGGCAGTGCTCGGCAGCCGGACCTTCTGCCACCCTGGAGCCCGCGTCACGGAGGTTGCATCCGCCGCTCTTCAGCTGTGTGCGCAGCACAGCCCGGCCTCCACACTGGTCCTGGAGGCCGGCATCAACGACGTAAAAAACCAGCAGTCTGAGGTCCTGAAGGAGGACTTCGTGTCTCTGATCGACCGCCTGTTGGACACGGGGAAGCGCCTAATTATCTCCGGCCCACTTCCCCCACCACGCTACGGTGACGTCATCACCAGCCGGCTTCGCCAGCTGCACCTGTGGCTGAAGGGATACTGCCTGAGTAAAAGTATCCCGTATGTGGACAATTTTATAGCGTTTTTAAACAGACCTTGCTTTTTTAAACGGGACAGTCTCCACCCCAACCAGGAGGGTTCACGGCTTTTATCAGTCAACATCGATCTCACCTTCCGGTCCTGCACTTCAGCCACCTCCTGACTGAATGGTACGACTCACGCACACGGGCCCTCGCCCACCTCATGTTTCACCCACACCACACACACCTTTACATCAGTAACCACCTCTCAACCACCAAAAACCCAGGACATTCACTCCATTAGAACCATCACTTCTCACAGACAGTTAAAACCCAGGGATGTTTTTAGATCCAGCACTGTTTTTAATATTCCTTTAAAACACCATGATAAGCGCACGTTCAGCACAGATATTAAATTAGCTGTGCTGAATGTGCGCTCTCTTTTAAACAAATCTTTTATCATAAATGATTTGATTTTAGACAAAAAGCTGGATGGCATTCTCCTTACAGAGACATGGCTTGGCACCGATGCACCTGTTGTTCTCACTGAGGCTTCCCCACCAAATTTTAACTTTTTATTCTCTACTAGGGGGGGCAAAAAAGGAGGCGGAACTGCATCCATCATAAGAATTACAATGTGTGCAAATGCAGTCTCTTTTAACAGTTTTACATCATTTGAGCACCATGCCTTTGTTTTTAGCAGCCCTCCTATTCTCTGCATAACGGTCTACAGACCACCCAAGTATTCATCCTGTTTTATCAGTGAATTCTCCGAATTCTTATCAATCATTCACACCTCCTACAACAGGATTTTGATAACTGGTGATTTTAATCTACATGTAGACAACAGCTCGGACCCAGTATCCAGAGAATTTTTAAACCTCTTAAACTGTCTGGATTTTAAACAGCACGTTATGCAGCCGACCCATGACAGGGGACACACCCTGGACCTGGTCATAACTTATGGCCTGTCCGTGGGTGTGTCCTCTGTTGTGGATCTGGCTGTGTCTGACCACTATTGTGTGTTTTTTAACATCACCAGTTTTAATCAGCGGGAGGCTCCAGTGAGAACAGTGAGGAAACGCTACCTAACTCCTGAAGTGGCTGCAAATTTTATCCAGATTTTACAGAGCACTCCTGCAGAGATTTTACCAGCACCCTGTGATCTTATCGTTGACAATTTTAACAGCAATTTGAAGTCAACGCTGGACTCAGTGGCTCCCCTTTTAACAAAAACAATTAAGAAAAAACCTATACCTCCGTGGAGAAACGAGGAAATTAAGCAACTGAAAAGAAACTGCAGGAGTGCTGAAAGGAAATGGAGAAAATCAAAACTGACAGTCCACTATGAAGTTTTACGTCAACACCTCAAAACTTACAATAGCACTATTAAACAGGCAAGAATCTCTCACTTCGCAAAACTAATCTCCGACCACAAAAATAATCCCAAATTTCTCTTCTCCACCATTGATCTTTTAACAAACACTAATTGTAACAGATCTTATACGACAATAACAAATACCCTGTGCGAAGACTTTGCAGACCACTTCAGGTACAAAATTGATAACATCAGATCCAGTCTTTTATCTCAACAGGTTTTAACTACCAACACGTCTGGATCACAGGTTCTACCTGAGGAAACACTGGAGAGTTTTGCCCTGGTTGATGCAAGGACACTTGGTCGAGTTTTCTCCCAGGTAAACCCTACAACCTGCCTCTTAGATCCAATTCCCACACCGTTTTTTAAAACACTCTATGGATTCTTTGAGGAACAGCTGTTATACATGGTGAATTGCTCTCTTCAGACGGGTGTCTTCCCCACCTCCTTTAAAACAGCGGTGGTGAAGCCCCTTCTGAAGAAGAGCAATTTAGACCCCAACATTTTGAATAACTACCGACCTGTATCCAACTTACCTTTTTTAAGTAAAATTTTAGAAAAACTTGTTTTTAACCAAGTAAATGACTTTTTAAACAAAAATAACATTTTAGAAAGGCATCAGTCTGGTTTTAGGATGAACCACAGTACCGAGACAGCCCTTTTAAAGATTTTAAACGATATCAGGTCCAACTTGGATAACCACAAGCTCACAGTCTTGGTACTACTGGATCTAACCGCTGCCTTCGATACAGTAGACCATCGCATTTTATTAGACAGGCTGAGGCACCTGGTCGGCCTCTCAGGTACTGCTTTTAACTGGTTCGTCTCATACCTCACTGACCGACACTTCTTTGTAAGTTGGGATGCATGTTCCTCAGGAACCCATGAGATCAAGTGTGCGGTTCCCCAGGGGTCAATTTTAGGTCCAACTCTTTTTAATCTGTACATGCTACCCCTAGGGGACGTCATCAGGAGGCACGGCATCAGCTTCCATAGTTATGCTGATGATACGCAACTGTACATTGCCGTGTCTCCTGATGACACAGGGCCAATTGATGCTCTTTTTAACTGCATTTTAGACATAAAGTCATGGATGGCAGAAAATTTCCTTCAGCTCAACCAGGACAAAACAGAGGTCTTAGTCATCGGTCCTGAAGGCCAGAGAGAGAAACTTTTACCTAAACTACAAGATCTTAAACCAACACATTGTGTAAAAAATCTGGGCGTGATTTTTGACTCTGAGCTTACTTTTATTCCACACATCAAAAACATAACAAAGATAGGTTTTTACCATCTCAAGAATATAGCCAGAGTTCGCCCGTTTCTCTCTCAGGCCAGCACGGAGGTGCTGATGCATGCTTTTATCTCCTGTCGCTTAGATTACTGTAATGCCCTGCTCTCTGGTCTTCCTAAAAAGAATATCTCCAACCTTCAATTGCTACAGAATTCAGCCGCACGAGTGCTGACGAGGACCAGAGGGCGGGAGCACATTACGCCAGTTTTAAAATCGCTGCATTGGCTCCCCGTGCATTTCAGGATAGATTTTAAGGTTCTTTTATTAGTTTTTAAATGTCTTAATGGTCTTGCGCCTTCTTATTTATCTGACCTACTGTTACCCTACCAACCCTCGCGGACCCTGAGGTCCTCCGGCACTGGCCTCTTAACCATACCAAAAGTAAGAACTAAAACACACGGGGAGGCGGCCTTTAGTTATTATGGACCCCGATTATGGAACAGCCTGCCGGAGAGCCTCAGTGTCGCAGAGACTGTTGATGTTTTTAAAAAGAGGCTCAAGACCCACCTTTTTAATCAGGCTTTCAATTGATTTGTTTGATTTATCTTATTCCTTTAATCACGTTTCTTAGCATGTCTATCTTTGTTATTTTAGTTGCATGTTTTAACAACATGTTTAATTTGCTATTTATTTCATTTACTCATTTTATTTAATTTTATGTTTATGTCTTAGTCCCTTGGTTTTTAGCTCCAGTGTTTCCTCATGGGGGTCCTTGGTTTTTAGGTCAAGCGTTTCCTCATGGGGGCCCCCCTCACTGGGAAATGCTTCTGGCCCACTGATGGGGGCGCTGCTGAGGGGACGGCTCTGGCCTGGATGGCTGGAGACCTCCGCACCCTGGTGTGGGGCCTTCTGTCTGCCTGGGTCGGGGTGGTCTCGGGCGGCGCCCCCCGGTCATGAGCCGGGGGCCCTCTCAGTGTGGATGGCCCCCAAGGGTGGCTTACTACTTATCTTATCCGTACGGGTGAGTGTGCGTGTGTGTCTGTGTGTGTGTTTCTGTATGTAGTTATGGGGACGGGAGGGCTGGGTTTTCTTCTCTGTTGTTTTTAGCCTCTGTGAGGCACTTTGTGTTGCTTTTTAAGTATGAAAAGTGCCATATAAATAAATAAAGTTTGAAGTTTGAAGTTTAGAAATAAGTACTCTGTTCTCTGTATATTTTGAATAGACGAGTATTGATTTCAACTATCTCATACCTAATGAAACCCTGTAATGATAGTGATTTAGATGCTGATATTTCTTTGTAGATGATTGACAGGCTGTTCGACTTAATTAATGGACACAGTCCTCGTGCTCAAGGATTCAAAGCCCCCTTGGGTGCTTTGAATCAGATGGAGAGAAAAGCGTTTTTGTCGAGAGCCAGGGAGTACTTGCTCACTTAGGTGACAAAAGATGGAACACCCCTTCACCGATCAAAGAGGTCTATTAAAATAGTGCTTGTTATTCATGCATGAAAAGTTCATGACACGAGTTCAACGACACTCTGTTACCTTATGCATAGAGTTCCAAAGATGCTCCATTGTTCTGTTATGCGTCGAGTTCCTAAGATGCTCCATTCTCTACATCAGGTTCATATGATGCTACTGTTACAATGTTTTTTCTTTAGTTTTGTCTCTGTTCAAATTGTTTTGTATTCAGTCCCACACAAGTGTCATAACGGTATGTATGCTAACATGATGCTCGTTTATTTAAATGTTTTTCAGTGTTCAGTTTTGTTTATGTCGGAAATGTCTTGTATTCAGTGTGTTTCAGTGCTGTGGTCTACATAGCAGGATTTGTAGTCTGGCAGATTCTACAAAAGCTGTCCTGCGATATGTGCCATGCAAGCTTGGTTAGAGATGCTGTACTATCATCATTTGACGAGAGCTACCACCTTCTAGCCCTGAAAAACAACAACGGCCTGGTGACTCCATCACAAGGCACAGTGAAGGTTTGATTTTATAATCTTGTTTATTTACTTTTTAAATGTTTGTATATTAAAGTTGCTTTTTTCTTTGTTATTTTCTCTGTACTGTAAAGTGTCTTTTAGCACTGTGTAAAGCGCTATATAAAGCTATAAAAAGCAAGCTTCAAAGGTGTCAACAGTCACACACATCATCCAGGAGGAGATTGGAACGGAGGATGTTTTTCTGCTTGGGGAACACATTGAAGAGACACAGTTTGGTATCGACAACCATTATTCCAGCTTGTTGTAATTGGTTGTGTCTGTTTTTCTCAAGATAAGGCTGCACCACATTGCCAAACTCACCTCTCTTGACCTGCAGAGAGGGAGCACGAGAAAGAAGCTCTGCAAAACAGTCCTCTTTCAGGGGTTTTAGCTGTAAAACTTTCATGAGCAAGTTTGTACATGTGTAAATATGGTTTGGGACAGGGATGTCATGTTCTTGTGTTAACTTGAGAATTTACATTTACATTACATTTTATTCTCTGTGCTTTGTACAGCCTTGGAACTCTCTCTCTCTCTGGCCTGATATAAAGTATACTGATACTCTATATGATTTATATATATATATTATCATTTTCTGATATATAACTTTTTTTAAATATATAAATGTATGAATTATATTGATACTCTCTATATTATTTATATATATTATAATTTTCTCTGATATTTAACTATGTAACTATGTCTGATATATAACTTATCTATTATATATGTATATTTGAATGATATTGATACTCCATATATATATTGAAACTCTGATTTATATATATTTTCATTGTCTCTGATATATAACTTCTATCTATTGTTATGTTTTATATAGAAATGTGTTCATTGGTCAGTATTTTGTTTATATATGTAAATATTTATATATAGCCTAATCATATATTGCAAAATACCTGTCTAAAGTCTAGGCTGTATCAAAATATTCTATTACTGTTAATCCCACTATGAATATTAAAATACGCCGAACCATTTGTCCTGTATCATAGCTACATGTATGACTTTTGCAGGAAAAAAAAAAAAAAAAAGTGAAAGTCAGTTTAGTATTCCGAGAGTGACGATGGATTAAATGCACTGCCAAACAGCGCTGAGTGGAGCGGGTGACCGGTCCAAGATGGCGGCCCCATGGCTCGTCAGAGGCAATAGGCAGTAGTGGTCGATGCAGCGTCTACTCTTTATATGTCCCCCAGGCTGAGGCAGACAGAAACGTGGAGAAAAAGAGCGATTTTCTGCCTCTGCACTGCTCTCACATTTGGGCTTATGCTGACAAAACGTTAGCTCCTATCAGATAAAAACACAGACCATCATCACCGTCACCATCACCATCATTTCTACAGCAAATATTTTGTTGACACTTGCGAGTTAAAAACAGAGGTCCATTCTGCTTCTCTCAGAAAATCATTGTATTGGAGTCAATGAGGAGCAGAGACAGACGTGGCCGCACTTAGAGGCTGTTAATTCAAATTCTGTAAGCCTCTCTGATTTTTTGAGCACATTGTGAAAGACAGAACGAATTTGTCGCCAAATTTGGAAAAAAAATCACGCGTGTAGAGTGTAAATTGTGGGTGGGAGGAGTGTGGAACGAGAAAAAATATGGTATTTTTTTAGGCTCTCTCCCACTCTGACCAATGATGTCATGCACTCTGACACGAACATTCCGTGCAATACACACCCATTATAATCTCAAAATTTCTCCAAAAATTATCATGGTCATTGGACAGTGATTGATCAAAACTATATGACCTATCAAAACGTGGAATAATAAACCAATACACAAGACTTGTGTCTACAGTTTAAAGTTTAAATGGAGTCTCTAGGTGAAAGTATGCCAGAGCAATAGACAGCAGTAGGCAGGCAGTGTTAGTTTTTTGACCTCCTCCCATTCATTCCTTATGAGAAATTTTTCGCAGTTTTTCGCAACTTAGGTCGCAAAAAACTGCCAAAAATATAAGACAAGTAGTAGCACGCCGATCCCGATCAAGACGCACATTTTGATATATAATTTGCCTGGGTTTTGTCAAAGCTGTAGGACAAATAGCGAATTGAAATTTGACACGGAAGAGGAAGAATAAAAAGAAAAAACACACAGGATAACGGTAGGGCTCGAGGCTTAATACTTCAAAATCATTTTGCTGAGCCCATTTGTCTGGTTCACTCTGAATGTAGCTAACGATTGCTATTGGGACTGACTTCACTGTACCGCTTTATTGTTCTCACTACAGTGGAGATCAAAATGAGAGAACAACCTATAATTTGCTAAATTTTAAAGTCACTGCTTATAAATATTTGAAATTATGCTAACATGAATATAATGACAGATTTTTGAGCATATTTCAGAATTCAAGTATATTCTCAAGCATAGTGTAATTTGGAATTTCCCCTCGCAGGACTAATAAAGGAATATTGAATAGAATAAAAACCTTAAATGAGAAATTTTCAGAACAGCTCTGATCAAAATTAGAGAACACATTCAGATATCTCCCAGTTATTGGTGTTAATCTGGCACCTGGTGACAATTTACTTAATTGTTGGACACACCTTATTTATCTGGCAGCTGTCAGAGTTACTTTGCAAGATATCAGGCCACTCTAAGGTGACTGAAACCCTGCGACAGCAGGTTGTCCAGATGAAAGCCAAAGGGCTTTCAAGAATATTGAAACTTCAGAAGGACACAGACTCATTTAAGTCCCCCAAAAAGGCTGGTTGTCCACATAAAACAAGTGCACGAGAGGACAGGATTATGCAAAGACCCTCAATGGGGAATCGGTTCAACACTGCAGCTGGAATTGCTCACCCGTTCAGGGCAAGGATCTGTCTTGGCACACAGTGTCTCGCCGTTTTGGACAATTTGGACTGAAAGCCCACTCTGCAGTGACCAAACCTCTCATGAGCAGAAAAAATAAAAAGGCTAGACTTGCCTTTGCTGAGGAGCATGTTGTGTGGACAGAGGAGAACTGCACTTCAGTCTTGAGAGTAAGTTCAATTTATTTGGGTGTAGCAGAACTGGTCTGTAGCTGTATTTGGGTGTAGCAGAACTGGTCTGTAGCTGACCCTTCTCTCACCTCTTTGCATTGCTCAGGAGAAGTGTAGTGATAAAACAATCAGACTTTCAAGAGTTATTGACCATCTGGAAGGTTCACAGAAAGGTGTGAACCCAGGCAGAGACAGGATGTCTGGTTGAGAGACCTCTTATCACACTCTTTCAGGGCAACAAGAGTCACTGATAACACTTTTACTTCTAATTTACATCTGGTCAAGACGTTCTCATGGAGGTGCTAACTCTTTCTTGATAGCCCATGGGAGTTAAGGACAATAAAACTGCCTGGATGGACGAATGCCATGTCTCAAAGGAATCTTCAAACCAGATAATGCTGATGGGCTGTAAATTAAACATTCCTGAAGCAAACTGTTCTGTATGTCTGTGTGCCTTTTTGCTTAACCTACCAAATTAACCAAATCTCAATGTTTGATTTAACTGTAGATGTTATTACATTGCTAAGCTCGTGATCAGTACAATAACAATGCTTTCCCGGTTTTTCTAACTAACAGAATGACGAAACTGTGAATTAAACTATTTCAAAGGTTTTCTCTGAGTTTCTACCATGTAACCATACCGCCATCTAGAGGTTCGTAGCAGTTAGGTTGAATGTGCTTAGCGGATACATTTATTAATAAGTAACCATAATAGCGATAATCATTTCGGCAAATATAGTCTGCCCTTCTTTATTCCTTCATCATATTAAAGTAGTTATACCCTTAGTCATCATGTTTGTTAGGATTAGTATTAGGAAATGTTACCATGTTCATTGTTTAATGTTGTCGTTATTCATAAGAATTGCCTAACGCATGTAGCGAACGCGTATGTTGTTGTTGAAGTGCCATTGAAAATTGATCATTTAAAATATATTCGATTGACCATAGTGAGAAGCAGATGAGTCCCTCGTATGAATCATTAATTAATTCTCGCTCTGTAGGATGAAATCACGTTGCGCGTCTGCGAACCATCCTACATGCGTGACGTCCTATTGATTAGACACGCCCTGGAGCGATGAAAAGGTTAGTCGCGCATCGCGGACTTTAGTATAGTTTAGTTTTTCTTTTCGTTTAGTTAAGTTTTCTTTTTCGTCTTGTTGAGTTTCCTTTTTCGTCTTGTTCAGTTCTTTCCTTTTCGTCTACTTCTTGTTTTTCTTTTCTTTCAGTTAATCTAATTTTTGTGTTAAGTTCTTTGTCTTTAGTTTTCAAGTATTTTTCCGCTCCGTCGTTTTCTCAGTCTTTTTGTTGCTGCTCACAACTACACAGAGTGGCCTGATTTAATTCTGCAGAAAACGCACTTTTTAATCTTCGTGAAACTTTCATTTTTGCTCTCCACGCCAAGCCGCATAATTCCTATTTTTGTTGTTAAAGTCTAGTCACGTAAAAATAATTTTGAAGACATTTTCGACCGGCCATCGAAGAGTTTCTCAATCTTATTATCAGTAATCAAAAGCCTTGCCAAACGGCCAACAACTAACTGACCGCACCAAAGACCTGTAGCCTGCTGCTGACCCGCTGGTCCGGGTTAAAGAACCATCAGAAGCCGTTCCTCGTCTGTAACCGACACCGAAGACCCTCAGCTCCCGAGACATCCCTGTCCAACACCAGTTCTCATCAGTGGTTCGCTTGATTCATCCGGCAGACTGCTGTACGGGCCAGAGTGACTGACAACCGGAGCCTCTTCGTGTTAGTTTGGAGCAGACATCTACAGGAACATCGCTGACAAAGTAGGCATATTTAAGCGGTTTTGAATAAGAGTTGGTCCGTGAGGTTGAAATCTTGTTAATTTGTTTAAATTCTCTAAATCGTTCATTCCACAAATTAAGTTCATATTCGCGTCCCCATTTCCCTATAAAACCTACTTCTCACTATCGCCAAACTCATTTTACCATTCTCTTGTCATAAGTTCCTCTGTGCAGTGTTGCGTTAATTTACCTCATCCATATAATCTATCGTATTATTCATGATTCATATTCATTTCATTATTGTGTTTAATAAATAATCTTTTGCATACAAGTCGTTGTCAGACGGTGTCCTTTTGAGCTGAATACAAGCAATCCCTGTACTGAGAGTTTACGCCTTAGATTATCAGACTGATCTACCGTTGATTCATTCGTTCTCTACATCAGCTTTAACAGATATAACATACAAAATCCTTCTTAGCTGACAAAGGTTGGTGCCCCAAGTAATATTAACGAATGTAACATTAATTTAGAGGTAATTCCCCTACATGGGTTTGATGGGAAACATTATGTTCGGCATTGAACTGGGAAAAGACTGAACCCAAAGTGTATAAAGAAGTCAATTAAATTTCTAGGAAGAAGTGTCATGGTTTGGGGAATGTTTTCTGCAGCAGGAGATTGGACCTCTTGTACAGCTACATGGCAGGGTGAATGTAAATGTTTTTGTGAACCTTCTTCAGCAATATGCCATTCCTTCAGTGCAATTGTCTCCCAATCAGCCCACAATTTTCATGCAAGACAATGCTCCCTGTCACGCTGTAAAATGGGTTAAGCAGTTCCTTGAAGCTAAGAACATTGAAACAGTGAAATGGCCAGCCCAGAGTCCACATCTAAACCCCATAGAGAATCTCTGGAAAATCCTTGGCGACAAAGTAATGGCTAAGAAACCCACTATAGTTACCAAACTGTGGAAGAGACTGCAAGAAGAATGGACCAAGATCAAACCAGAGCAGTGTGAGAAACTAGTGATGACTTGTGGGCGTAGATGTGCTAAAGTCATTCAAAGCAAGGGCATCTACACTTCCTGTTAATTTTTGAATCCTATAGCTCTAAAAAAAAACATTGTTTAAATCTTCTCTTCTGACACTGTGGTCACTGTTCCCAATTTTTATTTATTTATTTTTTGTCTACTTATTTATTTTACAAAATAACGTTGTTTGTTGAAATGCCTTGGTTATTTAAAAAAAACAAAAAACAAAAACATGATACTACAGCAGTGGTATAGCCACAGCTGATATTCTATCAAATTTTGAACAATGGACAAAAACAATATTCCAAAATAAATCATGTTCTGCTAAGCTAATTAGACAGCTTGTTTGTCAAACTAATGAGCAAGTCAAGTCAAAATTTTGTGAACTTTAAAACAACAACAACAAAAAAAACTGTTCATGGGAAATATGTGACTCATTAATTTTAGAGCTATTAAAACAAAAACAAAGTAATTCCTGCAGTTTTTAAAGACACTACCTGTTTTCACAATACAACCATTCTAAACTGTAACTGCAGTCAACTTGGCCCTCCACTTCATCCTCCAGCACCTGGACTCCGCAGGAACCTACGCTAGGATCCTGTTTGTGGATTTCGGCTCTGCCCTCAACACCATCATCCCAACTCTGCGTCAGGAGAAACTCTCCCAGCTGAGCGTGCCTGACTCCACCTGTAGGTGGATTACAGACTTCCTGTCTGAAAGGATACCGTGCGTGAAGCTGGGGAAACACGTCTCCGACATAAAGTCCATCAGCACCAGATCCCCTCAGGGCTGCGTTCTTTCTCCTCTGCTCTTCTCCCTGTACACGAACAACTGCACTTCCAGTCACCAGTCTGTCAAGCTCCTGAATTTGACACTGTGGAGTCTTTCCGCTTCCTGGGAACTATCATCTCCCAGGACCTCAAGCGGGAGCCAAACATCAGCTCTCTCATCAAGAAAGCACAGCAGAGGATGTGCTTCCTACAGCAGCTGAAGAAATTCAGCCTGCCAAAGACAATGATGGTGCACTTCTACACAGCCATCGAGTCCATCCTCACCTCCTCCATCACCATCTGGTACGCTGCTGCCACCGCCAAGGACAAGGGCAGACTGCAGCGTGTCATTCGTTCTGCAGAGAAGGTGATTGGCTGCAATCTCCCATCTCTCCAGGACCTGTAAGACTCCAGGACCCTGAGGCGTGCAGAAAAGATTGTGGCTGATCCCTCTCACCCTGGACACCAACTCTTTGAGACGCCCCCCTCTGGCAGGAGGCTGCGGTCCATCAGGACTAAAACCTCACGCCACAAGAACAGTTTTTTCCCATCTGCTGTCAGCCTTATCAACAAGGCCTGGAGCCCCCCCGACACTCTTCACACTCCACCTCTGCCTCATCCTGCCACATTGACACACACAACTCTATGCGTTACATTAACGCTCAGTTTGGACTTTTTTCTGAAAAAAAAAAAAAAAAAAAAAACAGACTGTGTTTCCAGAAAAAAAACAAACAAAAAACAGACTTGTGTATTTTATATTTTTTATGTTACATTTTGTAAACTTCAAACTTCAAACTTTATTTATTTATATGGCACTTTTCATACTTAAAAAGCAACACAAAGTGCCTCACAGAGGCTAAAAATGACAGAGAAGAAGACCCAGCCCTACCGCCCCCATAACCACATACAGAAACACACACACAGACACACACGCACCCATACGGATAAGATAAGTAGTAAGCCACCCTTGGGGGCCATCCACACTGAGAGGGCCCCCGGCTCATGACCGGGGGGCGCCGCCCGAGACCACCCCGACCCAGGCAGACAGAAGGCCCCACACCAGGGTGCGGAGGTCTCCAGCCATCCAGGCCAGAGCCGTCCCCTCAGCAGCGCCCCCATCAGTGGGCCAGAAGCATTTCCCAGTGAGGGGGGCCCCCATGAGGAAACGCTTGACCTAAAAACCAAGGACCCCCATGAGGAAACACTGGAGCTAAAAACCAAGGGACTAAGACATAAACATAAAATTAAATAAAATGAGTAAATGAAATAAATAGCAAATTAAACATGTTGTTAAAACATGCAACTAAAATAACAAAGATAGACATGCTAAGAAACGTGATTAAAGGAATAAGATAAATCAAACAAATCAATTGAAAGCCTGATTAAAAAGGTGGGTCTTGAGCCTCTTTTTAAAAACATCAACAGTCTCTGCGACACTGAGGCTCTCCGGCAGGCTGTTCCATAATCGGGGTCCATAATAACTAAAGGCCGCCTCCCCGTGTGTTTTAGTTCTTACTTTTGGTATGGTTAAGAGGCCAGTGCCGGAGGACCTCAGGGTCCGCGAGGGTTGGTAGGGTAACAGTAGGTCAGATAAATAAGAAGGCGCAAGACCATTAAGACATTTAAAAACTAATAAAAGAACCTTAAAATCTATCCTGAAATGCACGGGGAGCCAATGCAGCGATTTTAAAACTGGCGTAATGTGCTCCCGCCCTCTGGTCCTCGTCAGCACTCGTGCGGCTGAATTCTGTAGCAATTGAAGGTTGGAGATACTCTTTTCTGTACTTTCATTTTTAGTAGATGTGTCTGCACCAACTTCACCACAACAAATTCCTCGTATGTGTAAAATCATACTTGGCAATAAAGTAATTTCTGATTCTGATTCTGAAATGAATACTATTTTGTATTTTAAATTTTTAATGCTGTTACTTGTATTCTGTTATTTCTCAACCTTGACTACAGAACTGCAACAGCAAATATGTTTTTGATGGTACAAATATCACAGATTACATTTTCTATTAACATAATGTAGAAATATTTTTGAGTAGTTGCAAAATGTTTATATTGAAGTGAGTGTTCACTCACAATGTGTTTAATTTTTCAACACAGTGGTTAGAAAGCTGTCAAAATGTCGTGAACTTAAACCTCAGAACAGGCGGACACAAATGCACAACTCGGATGGTTCAGGCAAAAGATGGGTTTACTTCCAGTCAGAGTTCGGTACACGGGAGATCAAAAAAGACAGGCAGAGGTATCCAGGAACGAGAGGCGAAAGGCAAGGTCTAAGACAAAAAACGAGGTCGAATACGAAACAGAGGATGACAAGAATAAACGCTGGAATGAGGACTGTGAAGTGCAACGAACTGGCGACGAGACTGTGAGACACACAGGGTAAAATACAAGAGGTAATCAGGGGAGATGGGAAACAGGTGGGGAGAACAATCAGGGAGCAGGTGTGACGAGACAGGGGAAGGGTGTGCTGGAAGTGAACCTAAACCAGAAACACAAGGTTAGTGATATCAACATAAAACAGGAAAGACAAGACATGAAATGTGAACAACATAATACAGAGACCTGACAGACATGACACAAAACTTATAATCTTGAATACAATATGTAGTAACTACAGCACTGTTCAGCTTTTTGGTCTTGGTTTTAAAAGAGTCTGCAATGACTTGAAGTAAGAGACATGCTTGTTTATTAGCACTTAACTAAAACCATGATCTTGCCGCAACCTTAACCTAGGTCATTTTGTTGCCTCAACCTGAACTCTGGTGTCTGATGTTAAAGTCCTGTGCTTTGTATGCCCCAAATCCACATGAACTGTGGGACTATGAATACTGAAGGGTACATGAATGCAGTACTTTATTCATGTAAAAAAAAAAAAAAAAAAAGCTTTTATTAAAGAACAATAGTGTGTGTGTGTGTGTGTGTGTGTGTGTGTGTGTGTGTGTGTGAACACAGGTTAGAAACACAGAAAGTATAAGAAGTGAGACCTTTCCTCTCTGTGTGTGTGGTCATGTACCAGATCTGAAAAGGGTAATGATGCCAGGTTAAGAAAGAGGTTAGTTAGAGGATATAGTTAGTTCCATGCCATCGGGGGGAGACATTCCCCTTTATTCGTCACACACGTACATGCAGACACTGCACACGAGGTGAAATTTATCCTCCGCTTTTCACCCATCCTGGTCGTCCCTCCTCCGCGGCAGACCAGGAGCGGTGGGCAGCCAGACCGGCGCCCGGGGACCCATCTCTCTCGTCACCATTGGTGAGGTGGTGATCTTCTTGCATGTTTTTAGTGGGGGTATATTTTTACGGAGGATACCCCAGGTGAACATGAACATGCAAACTCCACACTCCACTCGGTGCCTGCTGCTTTTTTCCTCAAGCAGCAGGCACCGAAGGCATGGTGGAGGACACACCCCCGGTGCCCGCAGCGAGAATCGAACCTGGGACCTTCTTGCTGTGAGGCGACAGTGTTGCCACCGTGCCACCGTGCCACCTGCTCGGAATCAAGATATGTATTACTGTGTCAGAGTGAATTCATTTGGAAGATGGTAGAAAATTTGAATTTTTTTCTCCGTATAAAAAAAACATTATTTAAGTAAGTAAAGTTTATTTATGTAGCACCTTTCACAGATAAAAATCACAAAGTGCTTTACAGCAATAAAAGCAGAAGGATAAAAACAGAAATGATGTCAGTAAGAATATAAGTACAAGTAGTAATGCTGATAAAACAGGGGGGTAAGAACAGAACAGCAAAAAAAAAAAAAACCATACATGAACAAACAATAAATAAAATAAATAAAATAGAGTCGTTGTCCAGGGTTTGGGTCATCAGGGCCCCCGCCCACGACTGCCACCCATAACACAAAGCACCGGAACCTTCTGGTCCTTCCTGCGGGTGGTGGGCCCAGGGGCGTAGCACCAAATTCTGGGCCCTGTACACTCTCAATGTCAGTGGGCCCCTATCCATGCCAGTGCACGAGGCGCGTGGGCAAAAAAAAAAAAAAAAAGAAGAAAAAGACAAAAAGAGGGTATTTATTTAAAATTTAAAAAAAGCATAAATAGGGTTTTAAGCTACAGCCAGATCAGATTATATTGATGAGTGGTTCTTTCATTCACCACCTGAATTGATGCATTTGGTCTACTTCTGCTCAAATACCTAAAACATTAGGCTACATCTGGTTTCTGTACTAACGTTTTGATCCATGACACTCTTGCAAATTTTGATTTAAAAACATTTATTCTTGAACAGGAGAACAGGAGACAACTGCACACTCAGGATCAAATCAAATAAGCTGCATTACTTTTGTAATGAGATGGTACAGTATAAATGAACAGAAAAATATTAAGGTTCAATGTGAAAAAAAGAAGCTGTGACTGGTTTCTGCTTTTTACATTAAAGGCCTATGTCATTTTATCAACAGAGCCTGCGATAGTACAAAATGTTGACTGTCAAATTGTTCTTCAGCTTGCAGAAAAAGAAATAAAGCCTTGCTGACATGAGATGTAAAGTGACAACTAACGTTATCTAAAGCTGCAAAAAGCTGCAAGCAGCCTGGTTGGAAACTAGCAAAGCTAAAGACTTCACATGAGCATACAAACATCAGCAGCAGCTGTCTGTAGTGGACTACGTTAACTTTAATTGGATTTTGCATAACAAGCAAACTCGGTTCACCTTTTGGAAAGAAAGCAGTCAACAGCTGCCTCCCTTCATTCTGCATTTTTTCTTTTGATACCCCGATTTTTGCTTTTTGGGCAGCATGCTGTCTAACCCCCAGGTCATTCAATCTGGGCTCGCTGAAGTTACACTTGTCGCCGGTCGCTGTCGGGCGGACTAAACCATTTTGCGCGTCCAAGAGGGGGGGCCCCCAGAATGTCCAATATGTTGGGAGGACTGTGACATAAAGTTCATTCTCTCAGTTGATGTTATAAATATATTTGAAATAAATTATGACACCAATTAATTGGAGGGCCCAATTCATTCGAAATAAAAACATCACAAAAAAAAAAAAAAAAAAAAAGAATCAGGATTGTCATGGGCCCCTCTCCCTACTCGGGCCCTGGGTAGTCAGGTCCACTTTTCCCCCCACTACCACGCCCATGGGTGGGCCTACGGGAAGGCAGGCCCGCGTCGCTCCTTCGGGCTGTGCCTGACTGGGTCCCGTGGGCAAAGACCCGGCCAACAGGTGCTCACCTGCGAGCCCCAACCCCAGGCCTGGCTCCAGGATGGGGCCCCGGTGACGCTAATCCGGGCGATTTGAACATCCTTGTTTTTTCGACTTCCATAGGGGCTAGTGGCAGGGCGCTCCCTTAGAGATACGGTGAGGAGCTCTCTCTTTCAGCTGCCTCATAAAAATTTCACTAGAGTCGATTGATCTCATAGTTAGAGGAAGCGCATTCCACAGCTTCGGTGCGAGAATTTGAAAAGCATGGTCACCACAGGTTTTGTACTTGGATTGGGGTTCAACAAGTAGTTTTAGTTGGCCAGACCTAAGAGCTCTGTTTGGGGCATACGGGTGAAGGAGATCGGCAATATACCTGGGTGTTTGATCGCGCAAAGCTTAGAAGTTAGCACCAATATTTTAAAGTGAACACGATAAGTGATCGGGAGCCAGTGAAGAGAGGATAAGACAGGGGTGATGTGGGATCTCTGGTTTGTTCCTGTTAAATGGCAAACAGCTGCATTTTGGACTGTCTGAATGCGGTTTAGAGAGGATTGGAGGATTGGCTTAAACGAGATGAGATAAAAGCATGTAAAATCATTTCTAGTTCCACCTTGGATACCATACATTTTAGTCTAGCTATATTGAGCAAATGGAAAAGACAAGAGCGTGTTAACTGGCTGACATGGCCGTCTAGTGATAGAGACTGGTCAAAAGACATACCTAGATTTCGAAGGCAGGGTTTGACGCAATCACTTAATGGCCCAATATGCTGCTTAATGGAAGGTATCCATTTTGGGGGAGCAAGTATAAGAGCTTCTGTTTTGCTCGTATTTAATTGAAGGCAGTTTTTGGACATCCAGATTTTAATGGCCTGCAAACAGTCATTTAAAATTGACAGTTTGTTGCTCTCATCAGGTTTTAATGAGTAATATAATTGAATGTCATCAGCATACAAATGATATGACATCCCACTAAAACGGCTAATTATCTGACCCATCTGAACAGTATTGGACCCAGGACAGAACCCTGTTGGACACCACAAGACAGAGGGACTGTGTCAGACATAAACTGGCCCAACGAAACAGACAACCTTCTGTGAGAGAGGTAGGATGAGAACCAGTCCAAGGCAGATCCTGAGATACCCACCAAATGCTTTAACCTATCTAGCAGAATACCATGATCCACAGTGTCAAAAGCACAGCTGAGGTCAAGAAGTACCAATAATGAGCATTTCCCATCATCTGCCGCCATCAGAAGGTCATTAGTGACTTTAGTAAGAGCTGATTCTGTTGAATGCAGTTTACGAAAGCCAGATTGGAATGGATCATACATGCTATGTGCATCTAGAGCAGCTGTTAGCTGCATGGCAACTACCTTTTCCAGAATTTTAGAAACAAAGGGCAGTTTGGAGATAGGCCTATAATTAATTGGAAGGGTGGGGTCAAGATTTGTTTTTTTCAGCAGAGGCTGGATTATAGCATGCTTAAAAAGAGAAGGGACAGAGCCTGTTAAAAGGGAGAGATTTATCATGTCGACAATAGAGGGACCAATTTAAAAAACATTAAAAACATTAAAAACCAAGGATGGAGGGAAAAAATCAAAAGGGCCATGTGAGGGCTTAACTTTATGTAACAAAGCTGTAACCTCCTCTACGGAAACAGGAAAAGGAGTTTAAAATTGTGACATTAAGAGCACCAGCAGAAGGATGGTGAGGTGATGGGAAGAACTTGGCTCTGATTCCGCTGACTTTATCAACAAAACATCAAAACATTTTAGAAAATTATTGCAGTCAGTGTGAGAGAAAGCAGGCACTTGTGGAGTGGTAGGGGAGACTATAGCATTTATGGTATCAAAGAGAAATTTTGAATTTCTTTTGTTGGCTGAAATGAGGCTGGCAAAGTATGCTGTTCTTGCAACCCTAATCATTTCATTGAGTTCTAATAACAAATCTTTAAGATGCAGCTGGTGGACTTGTAGTTCAGTGGATTTCCATAAACGCTCTATCTTCCTACATTTACGCCTGAAACAGCGAACTGACTCGTTAATCCAAGGTGAGGATTTCACAGTAGAAGGTTTTTTAAATTTAGAGGAGCAACTATGTCTAAAACAGAGGAGCACATGCTGTGAAAAAGCTGCACTAGGGTTTGCACATCATCACAGTCTGACAGACCATGTGGGTCAAATAAAGCAGTGAATTTTTCAGCCGTATGTTTGTTAATGATGCTCCTAGAATGAGACATGGACTTATGGGGCAGCAGATCAAGAGTACAAGAGACCTCAAATAGGACACATTTATGATCACTGACCAGGAAATCCTCGAGGCAAAAGTTGTCAAACCCAAGTCCAAAGTATGTCCAGCTTTATGTGTGGGCCCAGAAACATGTGGTCTAAAGTTAAACAATTTAGACAACTCCAAAAAAGCAGAGGCAGCCTTACAGGTAACATCATCAACATGAAAATTAAAATCCCCAACAATTAAACCTTTTCCAGCTTTATAACTGAGGATAAAAACTCACTAAAATTAGATAGGAAGTGGCCAGGGGGGCCAGGAGGTCGGTAGATTACAATACAGTAAAATGGATTTAGACGTCCGGCTTTAGTCACAGTAAGTTCAAAAGAAGGAAATGTCTCGGTGCTGACTGACCGGCAGTCAAAATGATTTTTAAAAATCACAGCAAGACCTCCACCATGGTCTGACAGCCTCGGTGTGCTGATGGAGCTACAGTCTGAGGAGCAGAGTTCATTTATGGGTGAGTATTCAGAACACCTATGCCAGGTTTCAGTGAGGAATAAAAAGTCCAGGTATTCCCTAATGAACAGGTCCTGAAGAAGAAAAGTTTTGTTGTTAATGGAGCATGCATTTAACAGAGACATTTTTACAGAAAGCTCAGTAGGGGGAGTTCCAGTAGAAGCCAATGGCAGTGGTCGCAGGTAGCAGGTGTTCACTCCCTGACGATACCTGCCCCTATATGCTTGCTATGTATTGAGAGTATGATTGATTATCACCGGGATGTTGTGATATGTAGGGTAGATTGGGCCTGTCTACCCTTCCATGCTTGAAGAGCTCGCTGCACAGGCAAGTGGCACAGTTGAGAGAACTGGGACGGTTTGGCTGGAGAGAAACCAGTAGAAAGGGCTGGATCGTGAGACATTGTCCTTGGATGTGGCAGGAGGGGGAGAGGGGGGGGGTTTGGAGTGGGAAAGTACTTGTGAAACAATCATGCTTGTGATCCATACTGGACCACATACTGAATGTTAGATGAAAGCATTTGGCTACCATGCTTATTTGGGTGAATCCCATCACTTTTAAAGAGTGAGGAAAGATCCCAGAACAGGTTGAAGTTCTCAATAAAAACCAGGTTTAAGGCTCTGCATGCACACTGTAGCCAGGTGTGCAGGTAGAGGACACGACTAAAACGTTCTGATCCACAGCCGATTGAAGGAATCGGGCCAGAAACAAAAATGGATTTCCCACACTCTTTCAGGACATTGAAAGGAAGATTGAAATGATTTTTGGTGCATTCAGATTCACGCCATGATGTGTCATTTACTCCAACATGGACCACAATTCTCTCAATGGAAGAGGGGAGAGTGGGCAGAAGGATGAGGAGTTTATCCAGAATAACGGGAACTGTGGCACCGGGGAGAAAGTGCGCAATGGCATTAAAAAAGCGAACATTCCTGATTATAGAATCTCCAATAATTCATGTGTTGGGAGGGGAAGGAGGGCGGGGCGAAGGAGTGTGAGGGCCACCAGAGCAGGTTTGGTGACGGTCGTCTGTCTCCCTACGCATTGAGGACAGTGATTCACGCTGGAGAGTCTGCACAGGTGTGTGACAAGGAGCCTCAGCCCGGGGAAGAGCACCTGAGCGCCTCATGACAGCCTCCTTCAGCAGCCTGCGGCGGTTGTTCTTTGAGGAGGAGTGCCGAAATTCCCAACCAGCGCAGGCCACAGGTGGAGTAGAGTCAGCCGTGACATGAGGAGCCTCAGCCGAGGCAACAGTGGTCTTTTCTGCAGAAGATGGGATGTCATTTGATAGCAGGACCCACAGTGATTAAGGAGTCCAGGATCCGCTCCTCATCTCTGATCTGGTAGAGGATGGATATTCTCCCTTCTAACTCTTTTTCTGCGTCAATTGGAGGCAGCTTTCACATTCGGATGGTGGGGTGAGTGGAGGCATGAATGTATTGAAGAAGGTTCGTAATTCTTTAGTAATTTTAGAGCAGATGCGACGTGTGCTGCACGTAAGGCTGGTGTTCAAAAATGAGCCGCAGCAGCAAAGCGGTCCAAAGGTGCTGTGGCTGTGAGTGGAAAACCACCTCTCATTTAGAAATTACTAAAATAGTATCTGATGAGTAACCGTGCAAAAGTACATGCCAAAAAATGAAACAGAGCAGTTTTACAGATGTTTTAACACAGGTATGTCCAGGCACTTATAATGTAACAATTAGTTCCTTTAAAGTGATCACATGTGCTCTCATCCCATGATCTTTATTGCACTTGTGTGACCTGAACAAATGTCCTTCATAGCCTACATTAGTTACACGCCTCGAGACAACACACACACACACATACAGGTTGTTTATCACATGTCCAGGACAAAGATATGGATATGGTATGTCCATGTCTTGGAAACTGGCCAATTACATTCTGTAATGTATGTATGTCTATTGTACAGGGTTTGGTCAAACCCAGAAGATAAATGTGAACTTTTGTCTGAGAACTGTGCTCATTGTGGCTGAGATCCTGCGTGTGCTCTGTCAGTCTTTGACCAGCGCTGTACTGCTTTATATGTGACCTCAATAAACACTTTGACTGTGAACTGAAGATTGCTCCAGACTGTCCTTGGGCGTCCAACAAAAGAACCGGGCTAACATGGGCGCATCTGGGCACCGTTATCTCGTCCAAGCATATGGAGAAACTCCTCTGTTGAAAACATTTTTTCAGCCTTTTTTTCTGCTTGCTATTGTTCTTATCACTCATAAAAGGATGAAATGCAAATAAAACAGTAAAATAACGCCTCGGGCTGCTCAGCAATGTCCTCTGTGAGTGTTCTGCCCATTCATGTGTAAATGAGGAGCGCTCAAACTAACTGTGTAGTTCCAGTCAATACCTCAGCAACCCATTGGTCAATTTTGATGATCGACACCGCTATCAACCAGTCAGAGTCAAGAGATTCAAGGGGCAGCGCTCAAACTAACTGTGTAGGGGGTTGTCCATTGGCAACAACTTAGCACTGCCTCGTAGCACCTATGTCCAGTTGGACCAGAAATTTGCGTTAGGGCACTTACTCTTGTTGTTCTCTCCTGTTCAGAACCTTGCTTGTGATGTATGAAAATCTCATGTGTGTCACTTTGGATAAAACCGTCTGCCAAATGACAAATTGCCTTTTCTGTGATCAAATTTTTATTGAGCAATTGCACATCAAATTACAAAAATACAAAAGTGAGTGGGTGAGAAAAGTGTAAGGGTGTCCATTTATCACAAAAGCAAGCATCCAGATTCAAAGTAAAATACAGCACAACTTGAAAACTTAAAAAAAACAATGACTCCTACCCACCCAATCTACCCAAACCTCAATCCAACAATTAAACTTGCTTACACTCGACTAGCAGTGGGTACTCAGCTAACCTGATATCTCAAGCAGACTCTCAAATCACTGCCATAAAAAAAAAAGTTTGGGGTGTGTTTACTCCATCCAAGTAGGCTACACAGTGGTAAGAGAGTCAGTAGAAAAGAGAGAGAACAAAGGGGAAGCTGGTGTATTTATTGACCTGATGACGTCATTGGTCGTGAGCCAGTCTAGACTAATGCTAGCTGAAAGCTGGGTCCATGGGCCGAGTTCATACATAGGTGTGAATACCTGGAGGACTGTGGGAAATGTGATTGAGCCTGGGAAACTGAGTTCAATGGCTTATATTTCAGAATAAAAGTTCAGTGTCAGTCAAACAATGAACAAATTCATCTGTGGGGTCCCCATGGTACCTACAGAGCTTTCATTGAAAAACATGTTTATACACTGTTTGATATGTCCATGTACTGGATGGACAGACTTGAAAATGAGACTGATCCTCTCAGTCTCATTTTCATATTCAACATTATTGCCCAAAGGTGCAATAATTTTAATCTAATCTCAAACACTTGGATATACAATAGACCTAAACACACCAAATACTTTTTATTCGTTGTTTTTGAGTATTGCTTTGCCATTATTGCTATTAGGGCTAGTGGAAAAGGAAGGCAAGGTTTATTTATCAAAAGTACAAACAAAAAATCACCTGAACCAGGGAATGACGCTAATAAGCGAGAGGAACTGAAAATCACCGCTAGTCAGGAAAAAGGGAAAAAAATCAAAGAGCAAAAGTACCAAAACCACGTAACTCAAAAAACTCACCAGACAACCAGGAGACTATCTACAAACTATGAACTAAAGGCGACTATGACAAAACTCACAGTGATGAGAACAGACTATCAGAAAAAGCACACAGGAGGAGCGAGACAAGAGACGAGCGATCTTTTCAGGAGAGCTCCGTACGGCACGAAACCAGGAGAATAGTCTGGCACAGGAGTGGAGCATGAGGTGGCTTAAGAAGCTGAGTTAATAGCTGATGAGCTGCAGGTGTGGATCATGAGTCTGCTCCCCGAGTAGATCGGTCCGCCTCTCTCCTGCTCCCTCCTGCTGAGTGAGAGTGGAAAAAAAAAGCGCAGTATCAGACATGGGGGAAAAGAAAGGAGAACAAGGACCCGAGACCACAGCCATCACAATTGCATTTTCAATGACCAAAGACACAGAAGTTTAACTTTTCATAGTGAGGGTGTGTTTGTCAGTCCCCTCAATGCTCAACTTCACACCTCATCTGCCCTCAGCCCAGCTCCGTCCACTGATGACAGACTTAAACCCCTGTCTAACGCTGACATTAACAAACACTTAACACTTGCTCCATGTCCAATTAATATCCTAGGCTGAACACATGTTTAATCAATATTCATATCCCCTAGGGACGGAGAGGGAGCTCTCTGCTCCACCACCCCGGCCACATAAGACCTCTTCCCTTGGGCTCTCTCAGCAGGCCTCGCTGCTTACCTTCTCCCAAACTCTGCCGGAGATGCTGTCATCGCCCTTTCTCCTGTGTCCTGCAGTGCACATGGCAGTGCCAAATCAACCGCACCAGGGAATGTTGCTTGGGGAGCAAGAGATCAATCCGTTTTTCAGAAAAGGGCCAAGAATACACCACCCTGCTGCCATGTACTGATGAGGTTCACCCAGCCCATGTTGAGGGTCAAGAGCAGGTCGAATGTAGCAGGGGGAGATATGCTGCTCAACAGAACCGGAGTAATGGAGTGGCTGGTTGAAAGGAGTCTGCTTTTTTTTTCTTTTTTGTCGAATAGATTGCATTTAAACAGCGCTTTTTTCTACCTTAACAGACAAAATACTTTACCTGTCCATTGGCAACAACTTAGCTTTCAGTGTCTTTCCCAAGGATTTTGACATGTGGACATGAGGAGCCAGAAATTGAAGCAGCAGTCCAGAGATTATTAGCCTGCTCTATCTACTGATTAAAGGGATTAAGGATTTCTAAAAAAAAAAAAAAAAAAAAAAAAGATTTTGTTGTTAAATGTTTGTTGTTTGTTAAATGTATTTTTGAGAAGAAGAGGAATAAAAAAAAAGCTATGAGGTACAGAAAAATCACCCAAGTATGATCCCTACCTCTTTAAAAACCTAAGCTATGAAGCAAGCTTTCTTTCGTGTGTGTGTGTGTGTGTGTGTGTGTGTGTGTGTGTGTGTGTGTGTGTGTGTGTGTGTGTGTGATAACAACATGGAGACTTGGTTGTCCTTACGGTGGGGGAGGTGTGCAGGACAGATGACTCCAGAGCATCTGGGATGTGTTAGACACATGCATGAGAGATTTACAAATATGCATAGACAATAATGAGTTCTTCACCAATGTAGCAGCAGTGATGCTCCATCCTCATCTCACATGCATTTGTGTTTAAGGCAAAAAAATTAAATTAAATAAAGCTTACATACTATTACTTACAAAAACAATAATCCAAACTCTTCAAGGGACAGTTCATTCCAAAAACAGATCTCAAAATCTGGACAATGAAACCAAGACTATTTGCATGAAGTGATAGGGAGGTGAAAATGATGATGCTTTTGTAACACATCATGTTTTTATTTAGGATAACTGACCATTTAAGAACAAAATGTGCACAATTATCTGTACTTAATACTAAGAATTCTGTCTGACAGCAGGCACTTTGATTATGTGCATACATTTTTGTTTATGATTTAGGTGACCCAGCCCTTTAACTGCAACTCAGTTATTATAACCAAAACTCTATCTACTCCCAGCTGTATCAATCCACAAATGAATAATGACATTGTGAGAATGCCATGAATTCCTGTGTGTGAAAAATTGGTGACACCTTGTTGTACAGTTGTGTAATTTTTGAATAATTCTCAAATAATTTGTGGGCAGTTTTGTAGAATATATTGTGTAATTTGGACTTTTATAGAAGAAACAGTGTTCATTTGGTACACTTTCAATTGCTTAACTCTGATTAACTGTTTCCATAGTCTATTCAGTCAGTGCACAATAGGTGGGTTAAAAATTAAAAGACATGCAATCAAATATGCAATTTAACAAATCTGAAGGGAAACATTTGACACAATGAAAATAAATGAATAATTAATATTATCATATTTTTTTCTTCTGTTTAAATGAACAACTTAAGTATGCTTAAGAAAAATATGAGGTACTTGAGTATTTCCTTTACCTGCCACTTTCTGCTTCTACTCCACTACATTTTAGAGGTAAATATTGTATTTATTGTATTTTTTTAATTCACTACATTTGTTTGACAGCTTTAATTAGTTCATCTTAAATGATTAGTCAATCAATTGTTCGATTGACAAAAAATTGATGAGAAACTATTAAAAATGAACTATTTTGATAATTGTCATTTGTCATGTAAAAACATTTCATGGTTCGAGTGTCACATATTTGAAGATTTGCTGTGTTTAAAATTTTTACAAACCAAACAAACGATTAATGGAGAAAATCGTTAGATTAATTACAGTCCTACACAAAACAGTTCAGAATGAGTTCCACCTCACTCATCTACAACAGTGAAATTCTGCTTTTACATGAATGCACGAGTCATAAAAGTAATAATACAATGATATAATATATACAACTACATGACAGTCACAGGAGACATTTTTCTGCATTGAGTGCTTTTTACTTTAATACCATTAGTACATTTTCCTGATTATGTTTCAACTTAAATAACATTTTCAATGCAGGACTTTACTTGTAACCGAGTATATATATATATTTGTAACAGTGTGGTGTTAGTACTTTTACTTGAGTAAAGGATCTAAATAGTTCCTTCAGGAAATTTCCAAGGAAATCAGAAAATACTTATTTTCACATTATTTACATGCCCACTTTGTTAACAGGACAAAGTTTATACACCAGAGAAAACAAAATTCTGCTGTGTTAGGGGCTGAGGTAAACTGCAAGTGCATAACACAGACACTGAAGATTAGAAAATCTTCTTTTTATTGTCATAAAAAAAGAAAAGAAATGGATAATGATCACTGGGTGATGTTCCGTGTAGATCAAGAAAGGAATGAGCAAGTAGGTGAGATGAATCAGCAGGTCCTTCAGGTAGTGGAGTAGAGCTGGACAGGTTCGAGACACGAGGAGATGATCCTGAGACACAAGGAGAACAGACTTAGTTACTTAGAAAAAAAACAGGCAAGGCAAAACTCTGGAGCAAAGTAGCTTAGACATGTTACCAGGCTAGTGAGTACAACAATCTGGCAAAGGCTGATGAGGAGATCGGGGTTTCTATCCTGTGGCTGATGAGTGTGGATTGGCTGCAGCTGTGCTGGCTGATTGGCATGGGAAGTCCAGTCAGTCCAGACACACACACTCACACACAAGGGCAAACACAAGGAGAGACTAACATGACACAAAGGGACAGGGGAAAAACACAGGAAAACACAAGGAAAGGCAGGACGAAGGAGGCTTCCTAACATACTGTTCTTTATTTGTTTAGTTGACAGTGCTGTGGCTGAGGAGGTAGAGCAGTCATCAACTTATCAGGAGGTCAGTGGTTTGATCCCTGGCCTTGGCAGTCCACATGTAGACTGCACATTTATTCAGTCCATTTTCACCCCCATTCATATGAATTAGACCTTTCCCCACTTTTCCAACTCTTCATGCTTTTAAAGCTCCTTCTTCTTCAAACACAGCTATGCAGTTTATCTTCAGCTTTAAATGCCATTCATACTTTTAGACTCTTTCCCACTGTTCCAGCTCTTCATATTTCAGCTGCTTCTTTGTACAAATTAAAGCCAGCAGTTCAGTTTCGTGTGAGATTTTTAACAAACATTAAACTATTCCACATCTTCCATTTACTACTACTACTATTATTCAACTTTTAATGCCAGTAATGCAGTTTAGCATCAGCTAAACATTCAGCATTCACACAGCAGTTTCCTCTGAAATGGCTTTCTCTTGTTTGTGCTAATGTTGGAAGCATTCACAGCCTTGTTCTTCTGAGGATAGAATTCTTTCTTCTTGTTATTATTAAAATGCTTCACATCTTTCATACATTGATATTTATTCACTTTTATTAAAGTTTTATTGAACTTTAAAATCCATTTTTATTGATATTTGTTTTCCTTCAACTGCTTCCTCATACAAAGTTAAGCCAGCAATATCGTTTAGCTCCCAGTCATTAATCAAGCAATACAATTAAGCTCCAAGCTATTTTGCATCTTTCATTGCTTTCCCACATTTCCAACTATTCACACTTTTTTCAACTTGCATCTATTTCTTTATACTTTAACCCTGAAATTCCATTCAAAACTTATAAATGTTCCATATCTGTAATACATTATCAAATTTATTCAACTTCAGTCCCATTCATAGTAATTAGAATCTTTGTCACTTTTCCAACTATTCATACTTCTTAAGGTGCTTCTCCTTACAAATTGAAGCCAGCAATCCTGTTTAAATCCCAATTTGCGTAATATTTTAAATCCTGTATCCCATTGCAGCTTTTTGAACTGTTCAGTGTTTTCAGCTTTCAGCAAGAAACTCCATTCACACTTCATTGATACTAACTTGAGCCCCTTCTCACTTTTACAACTCTTTGCACTCCTTCAGTCACTTCTCCATACAAATTAAAGCTAGCAATTCAGTTTGGCATTAACTTTTAAACAAACCAAAGTTTTGGAAAGGTTGACTTCCAAAGATTAGATTAGATTCAACTTTATTGCCATCATCAGGGTGCAACACGGAGACAACAAAATGTAGTTTAGGGTTAGGGTTTAGGGAAGTGCAAATAGTCATAATATCCTAAAAAATATGTAAAAATATGTAAATACATGGATGTAGTGAAAGTGGCATGACGGCCGGGTATGCTGTCAGGGCCAGCAGCCTTACAGACGTTCATCCTGCTGAGTGCAGAACGTACGTTGTTGGTGGAGAGCGTGAGGGGCTGTTCATCTGGGAAGGGAGCAGTTTTGATGGCTGGTTGTTTGTTGTCCCTGTTGAAGGGAGCATAGAAGTTGTTGAGCTCGTCGGGGAGGGAGGCATTGCTGGTTGGTGGGCTGTCTTTTTTGGCTGATAGTCTGTGATGGCCTGGATGTCTGTATGGATCCTGAGTCCAGCGTGGCCCGGGTGGCAAACAAACTCCAGTCTGTGTGTTGGAACTGGTGCTGGAGTGTGGCATCCGCTCCCTCTGGCCATACTTTAGCAGTCCTCACTGATAGCTTCACATGTCTAATGAGTGGTGTGTACTTGGGGAGTAGGGACAACAAGAGGTGATCAGACTGTCCCAGGTGGGGGAGGCTGCTGGCTTTGTAAGCCTCAGGAATGTTTGTAGAAACATGGTCCAGGGTTTTGTCTCCTCCTGGAGAAATTTGGAGAGAACAGTCCTCAGTTTGGAGTGGTTGAAGACTCCAGCAACAATAAAGGCTCCATCAGGATGTGCAGTTTGTTGTTTGTAGATAGCAGCATACTGTTCTTTCATTGATAGTTTAGCATTGGAGTCCGGGGGGAATATATTCTGCAGTTATCACAGTGGATGTGAGCTCGCTAGGCAGATAAAAAAGCCTGCATTTGATCAACAGATTAGCAGAACAGTGGTTCTCAGTGATAACAGAGTCTGTACACCAAGTTTTGTTCATGTGTACACAGTCCTCCGCCCTGGTCTTACCGGAGCGCTTTGCCATTCTATCTGCTCTGAAGACGCGGCGTACCTGCAGCTCTATCACGTTATCTGGGATGTTGTTGTTAAGCCACGTTTCAGTGAAAATCATGACGGTGCAGTCCATAAACATCCTTTGTATGTGATCCAAAGTTGTAGCTTGTCCATTTTGTTCAGCAAAGACCGAACATTGCAGATGAAGATACATGGTAGCAGTAGCTGGTGCGGTGGTAGCCGTAGTTTAGTCCGTAGACCTCCGCATTTCCCTCTCCTTTCTTTACAATCTTGATGCCGCTGATGGTCACTTCCAGTCAGCGTAGCTGAGTCGCTCAGTCTCGCTGTCCTGGCGATCTCTTGGGGGAGCTGAAGTTTATCAAATAGACTGCTTGTGTATTGAAATCTTAAATCCAAAAGTTACTGTCTCATGTAGAAAGTGTTGGCAAATCTGTAATGAGCGAACAGGCTTGAAACCAGTAGGAAAATAACAACTATATCGCAAATTCTAGTGAGACGCTGAACCTCGCATTGTGCATGCGTCGCCATCTTGATCTAACTCCTCCTGCTACAGACTCCATCAGCATCAAAAAACTACTGTAAAAACTAATTTCAAACTTAAAATATCAGACCTTTTCATCATCATTATTTTCTAATGGGAGAAGAGAGAGAGAAAGAGAGAGAGAGAGAAAGAGGGAGAGAGAGAGAGGGTGTGTGTGTGTGTGTGTGTGTGTGTCCATGTATTACTCACGTTGTGGGGACAAAAATCTGTTGGAAACAGTGCGTGAAGCTGGGGAAACACGTCTCCGACGCTAAGACCATCAGCACCGGATCCCCCCAGGGCTGCGTTCTTTCTCCTCTGCTCTTCTCCCTGTACACAAACAGCTGCACCTCCAGTCACCAGTCTGTCACGCTCCTGAAGTTTGCGGACGACACCACCCTCATCGGACTCATCTCTGATGGCGACGAGTCCACCTACAGGTGGGAGGCTGACCATCTGGTGACCTGGTGCAACCAGAACAACCTGGAGCTAAATGCTCTAAAGACAGTGGAGATGGTTGTGGACTACAGGAAGAACTCAGCCTCACCTGTCCCCATCACCCTCTGTGACTCCACTATTGACACTGTGGAGTCTTTCCGCTTCCTGGGAACTATAATCTCCCAGGACCTTAAGTGGGAGCCGAACATCAGCTCCCTCATCAGGAAAGCACAGCAGAGGATGTACTTCCTACAGCAGCTGAAGAAATTCAGCCTGCCAAGGACAATGATAGTGCACTTCTACACAGCCATCATTGAGTCCATCCTCACCTCCTTCATCACTGTCTGGTACGCTGCTGCCACCGCCAAGGACAAGGGCAGACTGCAGCGTGTCATTCGGTCTGCAGAGAAGGTGTTTGGCTGCAATCTCCCATCTCTTCAGGACCTGTACGCCTCCAGGACCCTGAGGCGTGCAGAAAAGATTGTGGCTGATCCCTCTCACCCCGGACACAAACTCTTTGAGTCACTCCCCTCTGGCAGGAGGCTGCGGTCCATCAGGACCAAAACCTCACGCCACAAGAACAGTTTTTTCCCGTCTGCTGTCAGCCTTATCAACAAGGCCCGGAACCCCCCCGACACTCTTCACATTCCACCTCGGACTCATTTTGTCACATTGATATAAATACAACTCTATGCGTTACATTAACACTCAACTTGGACTTCTTTCTGAAAAACAGACTGTGTTTCCGGAAATAGCAAACAACAAAAAACAGACTTGTGTATATATATTTAAATTGTTTATTGACATGCACCAATTTCACCACAACAAATTCCTCGTATGTGTAAATCGTACTTGGCAATAAAGCTTTTTCTGATTCTGATTCTGACATGTGGGCACTCACCTTACTTGTGGGGACAAAATACATGTCCCCACAAGTTATTACATTTTAGGGTGAAGACTGAGGATAGGGTTATGGGTTAGGTAAGGATAGGTTTAGGTTTGGGTAGGTTAGGTATAGGGTTAGGAATAGGCAAATAGTGGTTAGGGTTAGGGTAAGTCTCCAGGAAATGAAGGTAAGTCTATGTAAGGTCCCCACAAGTGATGAAAACCCCGTTGTGTGTGTGTGTGTGTGTGTGTGTGTGCGGCCTTATCACAGCATATCACTCCACTTCAGGGAAGCAACAATGTTTCCATGACAACAACCAACTGTTACAGTACGCAGCAAAAAGTAGCTGGTTTTGATGTCTGTTTTTTTAAGGCGTTAACAACATTCAAACATGTTCACGGTCAGTCACAGGATCAGCACCTTGACAGCGACTATGACACTTGGGGCTCTATAGGGTGATCTGTCACTGTCTGATTGAACAGCTTCATGGAAATGATATTTTACAATTCTTCACATTATTTACTAATGAAATTCGTTAAGGCACGTAATTTGGTGCTTTTAAAGTCATGATATTCAGATGCCGCTGCTGCGTCTCCAGGTGCCTGCCGCTATGTCACATATGGTCGGCTCATATAAAGTCAGTGATCACTCAAAGCTAAAACTATTTAAAAAAAAAAAAAAAAAAAACTCTCATTCATTGAGGTTTTGGGTGGATTCTTCCAGACCACTCACTCATAGTTAGCTGCGGGGGGGGGGCTTTGCATGTTTACATTACGGGCTGATTGTCAGAGAAGCAACACTGTATCCATGACAACAAACTGTTACAGTAGGTAGCAAAAAGTTGCTGCGGTGTTTTGACAACATTAACAAAAATACTAAATGAGTTGGATTCACATGTTTAAGGTTAACTTTCACCTCCAGATAGGGTTAACATTGGTAGAATTGATTGAGCAGTGACTTTCTCCCGGAAAAAAGGCGAGGAATAGACGACATGCAGAGCTAACATACGGAGAGGTGGGACTATTTTTTTCCGCAGCGGGGCTATTTTATTAGATAATATGTATTTCTGTTTAATTAGAAACTACATGAAAATTATTGTGTATTCCTCTTTCATATTGCCATTATTGGCAACTGTTTTATAAAAGCAATACATCACTCCAGTCCGTGATATGTGCTCATTATACCACAGCTAAGGGGCGTTCTTCGGCCCGACACTTAGCCCGACTTAAGCAACACATCACCTGTCGTGATGTATTGCTTAAGTATTGAAGGAAGAAGTCTTGGTTCCGCCACCAACGCTTTGCAGTCATTACAAATCGCAAGTTCAATATCTGAAGGAGACACTTGGAAATAATTCCAAACCACAGACATAACGTTAGTCAGGCACAGAGCGAGCAAGCTTGTAACTGCAGCCACTGACGCTTGTTTACACGCTTCATGACGCAGTTTGATGAGGTCATCATTTGCGCGCCAGTAAATGTCTCCGGGCGAAATCCAGACATTATTTTTATTGGTTTTCATTATAGGCAAAAAACCCGGTAACGATATAAACATATATTACGTTTTTATGCCAATATCGGGCTGATAATATCGGTGGGCCGATATTATCGGACATCCCTACCAAAAGTGTTCTCCTAAATCTTTCACAGACATACTTTCCAGAATATTCCATATTTTCCTTTTCTAGTTTTAGCGAATACTGTTGCTATGTAGACAAAGTCAATATTATCTTTAACATGCTATCAAAATGTTAATTAAAAGATTAATTTTGTCTAAATCATTTGTGCACACACAGAATACAGACAAGTGCAAAGACCGACCAGACCACATGTGTTGCGTAGGAATTGCCAGAGTGACGATCATACATAAGATTACATTTGTATGTAGTATGTGTGGTGTGAGTATAAGTGGATGTGTCAGCAAATGATGGATGACCAGGGGGATGTGCTGTATCCCTGCAATCTTCTACAACCGGCCCAATCCCCCATCTATCTGAACCAGCCCTGGCTACCTCATCTGTCTCGGAACAGCCATTTTCTGTGCAGTGGTGCATAGTGCTTAGGGTTCCTCCATTTCTTTAGTACAAACCAGGATGTAGCACTCCCAGTACACCATTCACCAGTCCAAATTCTCACCAGCTGCTTATAAAACACTTTTAATCAAGCCTGGGCAGAGTGTTTCTGATTTTTCTTATCCCTATTTTTGGCTCTCTGGCAATTATAGCAGGCAGATTTTCTTAAAATCAAAAGACTAATCAGATATTTCTCAATGAATTCATTAAAATCTATTCTTCACTATTCACCCACAATTACTATGAAAGAAAGTGATGTGATAGTAGCTAATATTTACATGGGTACATGCTGTGTCTCAGATCTGTGTGGGGTTAATATGATATGGGTCATATTTGGAGTCTGTGCTGTGCTTGGCAAAGCCGCACAGGGAGACAAAGGCAGGACCACCGTCATCATTAATCTTAGTCAGTGGGCAAGGCTGGCCCAATCTGCATGACCAGAGCAGTGACAAATGCCACTATTGGACTGGGGCGTCGCATCTCCCTGGCTTCATTTCCCATTAATGTCACATCCATCACGGCCGGCCCTGTCCTGCCATGTCGGAGGAGATAAGACTGGTCATGGGTAAGAATTAATTGGAAGGACAAGAGCGAGTTTGTAGGGTGGAGCTAGTATCTGTACATAGGAAGAATCCTCAACTTACAGAGAAGTGAAGGTTTTTGGGGTTTTACTGGTACAAACCGACTGATGAATGATTTTAAAAGATGAGCCTTTTAATTATCACTATTAGTGTTGGAAATCACAGGAATATCTTTAATAGCACAATAAATTATTGAAATGTTCCCATCATGACTTATTAAGAGGTTGTAAGGTCATGAGACTATCACTGTTCTTCTCCACCACTTAAAATGATAACACATCTCTTTATGTGATTTATCGTGTATGACTAGTTCAGGCAGCATTCAGTGATGCACTACTGCCCTCTGGTGATAAATCCTGACAAATATTTGAAACCCAACACAGGTTCATCACTGTCTCCTTGCACTGAAAGCAAAGGGATAATGAAAGTAAATTGATGAGAAGTCCAATGGAAAGGCCCATTTTTAATTTTACTTACATCTACAGCATTACAGGGATTTTATCATATGATGTACCACTTTTAACTGATATGTTATAATGCCTTTTGAACTTTTTTTTTGTCCTTCAAAATTACAAATTTTAGATTGTGAGAAGAAAAGGTGATGTTAAACATCAGATTATGCCCACTGATAATATTTTTTAAAGTCTAATGTCATTTATTTTTTATCTTTAAAGTAAAGAAAAGGTTTTTATACACCTTTGCACCTACACAGTCACATACGAGCTGAAGCTCATTGTGGTGTTAATGCTTATTACCAAAATTACACCATGTTAAATTCAATTAGGACAGTATAGTAGAACAGTCACTCATTTCAGTGAAGTCAGCATGAAACCTGGAGAACGTGAAGTACATTTAACAGCTCTTTATTAACATTGCCATGAGCTAGCTAAATTTAAGTTTATTCAGTTGCATGCTGGGTTTGGGAAACCTGTAAGTAGTGGTGTCATTACCTTTATTTAGTAATGATACACAAATCCAGAATTGTGAGTATGCAGGCTTCTACAAGCCATTTGTCTGTGTGTTTTAATGTTACAGACAGGAGCTTTGCTTGCTAGCTGTGTGTTAACTGAAAAATGCGTGTTTGCACTGAAAGCCCGATGGAGCTTTGTTGGCTTTGACTGTTGGAGCTTTGACAGCCACTAGAAGTACATTCATTTATCATAAAAGTGATGCTAATTCTTATTTAGCTATTTTATTTTTGTTATGCATTGCTCTTTTTTGTATTTTTGTTTCTGGTTGACTATACACAGTAAATTTTGCAGTGTTAAATATGTAGTGTCAAAGTTCATTGACTCTTTCAGAGCTATTACAACAACAGATTGAGTAGAATGCCCCCTAGTGTTGGTGAAAATTTCCATAGTTAAAAGATGCGGAATTGATTTGACTCTGGGAAGCCCCTCCCACGTTCAAACCGGTTCAAACCGGCTCAAACCAGCAGAGATTTTTGTGGCCCTCATTACTTCTCAGTGAGGCACAACTGCGGTAAGTTTCTTCTTATTATATATTAACGGCATTTTATGTTGGCCTTTGAACAGAAATTGCATTTCAGAAGAATACTGTGTTGTCGACCGTTTTTGCAGCAGGTTGTGTTGGTATCTTAATACCAAATTCAAAATGTGAACGACTTGAGGAGTGAATGCCTAGCTTAAAATGCGCGCTTGTCCAACTTGACCCTGTCCACAGAAGGTAATTAACTTCACAATATAACATTGATGGATAGTTTTGTTTTGTCAAACAAGGCTTAAATTCGGGTAAAATTGCCTGGGTTGAGAAGAAATAACCTCAATTGGCTGAATGGCTGTTCGGTTCAAATCAACTGTAACGAGTATGTGCATGCGCGCCTTTTTTCAAACTAGCTAGTGACCAAACAAATCCACAGATAATTAGCTAGCATATTAGCTATTTCACAATGTGCCTGTGTTGGTGTGAAGAGTTGGCTAAACGAGCTAAGCTAACGTTTGTGTAAATAACAAGTTTAACCTTGATATAAGTTCCATGGTGATTGAAATTACTTAGCGGCCAAAGCATTAACATATTAACTTTTGTCACTATATTCTACAGTAAATGATGTGATGTAACATAAGGCTTTATTTGGTTTTGGGAAGCAGTTTGCACATGTTTGAGAAATTGACTGCATGTGCCCCCTGCAGCCTGGTCTGCTCTGTGATGTACATCGGTTTAGGCACTCTTAACGTTGTTTCAGCAGACCTTAAAGTGGGATCATATTTGTGTTTTTTGAGTGATTCGTCTAGCCTCCGGTAACTGTAACAGCGCAGACTCGTGTGTTTTATTTTGAAGGAGAAAGAGGAAGTTGTCAGCGTGAAATGCTGCTAACTGTAGCAGTGACATGATGTACCGTCAGTCACAGCAGCTGTTGGTCTCTAACTTTGTTTTTCTCAGTTGCGTTCATGTTAAGGTGAAGACACGTGCTAAAAAAACCCCACACATTTCTGAGATGCGCTGAGGCACGTCGTCTGTTTGAGTGGTGGTTGCGGTGGACACAGGTAACCCAGACCAAGCATTTGTGATGCGATTTGATTAGTTAATAAGCTGACGTGATTAAACATAAGTAAAACTGATCCCTGCTAGTCGTTTCTGCAAATAATTGATCATTTGTCTGCTGTTTGGTGGTCTGAAACAAACAAGACTCTATCTTGTTTTCAAAATGAACATTATTCATAAAAGTTGGTCTTGCTGCAGGGCTGCTTTGTTGAACACAGTGCACCTGCTGTTATATTTCTGTTTTTTAATCATAATAAGCATGTTACATTGTGACAATGAGTGACAATGAGAATTATGTGTTGCAGGAACCATGTTGATTAAGGCCAGGCTTGGTGATGTTCTAAAATTTGTGAGAATAACAGAGCCGAATCTGAAAGAGTTTCTGACTGCAGGTAAGAAATTGACATGGGACTCAAGCTTTGCACTGGAAGCTTTAAAGGAGCTGTATGTAAGAAAGTTATGGCAAATAGTGGTGTAATCATCCTAATATGTCAGCATAGACTAAGGAATTACATTAATATAACATACAGACACTCACTGACAACAACACCACAGCCAGAATATTTGCATTTCATTACTGTATGTACAGCCAGCAAATCCTGTTTTTGTTTTGAATTTGTGTTTTGGCCTGTTGTTCCACCCACCACTGTCTCCCTATCATACAGTCTATAGTGTTTCAGGAGGTTGCCAGTTACTAGTATTCTAGATTATAAATTTCTGACGCTACTAAAACAACATGCTGAATTATTTTGAATTTGGCTGCAGTAACCTTTTTGGCCACAGTCTTGCATACAGCTCATTTTAAGGTGCTAATAGTAACTGTAATAGTAATTTTTGAATACAGATGTTACCTTCTCCAACCACACTGAGTAACTTTGAATGCATGATTTGCTTAAAAAGTAGTAATACTATGAGTAGTTTTATTTCACTCATTAATTTATTGATTTTTGTTCAAAAGTAATTTTCCAGATTCATTGGATATTTGTGAGTATTAGACCAACATGAAGTCATAAGTCTGGTTTACACAAGCATTTGTCTTTTCTTGTAGCATTTGCAAAGTTTGGTGTGCCAGCTGTGACAGAAGGTGTGAAGGTTGTTGACAGTTCGGGGACTGAGTTGGATGATGACGTATTTGAGGATGTAGTTAAGGATCCATCACATGGAGTGCTAACCATCAAATGTGACACTGGTTTGTTTCAGTTACATTTGTAAATTCTATTACATTATTTAATGGACATGCTACTTGTGGTTAATGTTTCTCCTTCCATCTGCATCTCCTATCATTGTCAGAATCTGTCTCCACGGTACCATCTCCTGAGCAGTCTGGACCACCATCCCTTGATTCGTCTGATTCTCAAGATACAGTCATCCTTTCAGAGAGTCCTCCTAGTAAACGGCTGAGGTTGGACACAGAAGCTAAGCACGTAAGAATTAACACAGGAAATAACACACGATTAATACACGAGCACCAGAACAGAACAGGAATTATTTTTTAAGGCGCCAAAGCCATAAAAAAGAAAATAGTGTTAATAACCATTTGTTTTTAAGAATCTTTTAAAGTCCCTATTTAGGAAGAGAACTTAATGTTTTCACCAGTATTAACTAATGTATTACTGGGATGTATTATTCACAAGCTCAATTGTTTTGCTCTTCGTTTGAAGTTGGTAGAATCCATTCTTACCAAGAGACCTGGTGGGGAACGCATAATAAATGAATGTAATCGAAGCAAGTCCCTGACAGATGAGACCAGAAGGAAAATGGTGAACATACTGGCAGCTGACATGACGGAGAAGAATGGGTAATTTGTAATCAGTTTCCAGTCAGCTAAATGCAGCTTTTAGGTAAATTCAAATCTTTGTTAAATCTAGTGCATACAACTGAGAAATCTTTACTTTTTTTGTTATCTTGCAGTACATCACCGCCCAGACAGGTGAAAGAAATGTATGCCCAAGGAATTGTGAGCTTATTCCCCTACCTCAGTGATCCATTCTCCAGGAACAGTTATGTAAGTCATACAAGATAATGGCTGTGAAAATGTTAAAGGGCCTATCACGATAATCCCTAAGTTATATGAGTATTTACACTACCTTTAATTATCAGTACCTGTTGTTTTGATATTTGTGGGGCAGAGGTGTGAGCTGCTCACTGAACACAATGGAGGTGAATGGTACCCTCCTGCCATGAAAACTCATGAAATACACAATCCAACAACCCCAAAACGCTCTTGTTGCTAAGATGTGACCTGCATGTTCACCACACAATGAAATAATAATGTAACGGTATGAGACGGAGTTGTTTTTGAGGCAAACACATAGCCGGTAAGGGAGTAGCTACACCATATGTGCGCTTTTGAAATCACTCTGCCCGTTTTGGAAAGTGGTTCTGGCTCAAAATGTTTTAGAGGATGGGGCTACAGGAAGGATGTGGGGAGCAGAGAGGGAGGAGTGATGAATTCATATTCAAAATCTCACTTTCGGTTTGTTATGTCCAAAATAACATTGAAGCACCTTAACTTAAAAAAAAATCTCATTAATGGAGTGTCTATTTTTGTTATCTTTTCACCTCCAAGGAGCATTATTATGATGGCGAGAGTGGCACTGGGTACTTGGCCTGGAGGATCAAAACTATACAGAGATCCAGTGCCAGAGACAGACGATCATCATCTGGAGGTAATGCTATAATAATACTGGATGAAGATCTGAAGCTTTTTTTTTTTTCTTTGCCTGTAAGTTTATATGGTTGTCAAAATATGGTATTTTCCCATATTGCATAGCATCATCCGAAGGAGCATCTCATGAAGATGGGCTTGGAGGACCAGCTGGCAGACGAGAGCCCCAGTTCGTTCCAGAGACTGTCCTGAGTGAAGATGAGTGTAAGGAAGCCATCGCACTGATGAAACATTCAGCTGATGAGGACACAATCAAGAAGAAGACGAAGCTGACATTTGACTTCCGCCGCAACATGATCCATGACCCCCAGCAGTCAAGCAACGTACTGTCTGTCTTTCCACGGTTCAAAGATGTCAAAGGCTTGGTAATCATTTTAAATTATTTTGACAGTGTTTTGACAGTTTCATAGTTTTGTAAAAGAAAACAAAAAGTATGTGTGTATTGTAGTGACAGTCAGACAATTAACACAATTCATTTGGCTGTGAAATCTGGAAATTCTCACCGATTGTCCTCACCCTAGGTGGAACAGGATTTTGTTCTGATGTTTGGGGAGGATATCTCAGGCAAGTTTCTGGAGAAATGGACTACCACATTCAAGAAAAAGATCATCCAACAATGCAGAAAGCTTCCATCCACCAGTGAGCTTGAAGATCTCCTCCTGGCAGCTGATCCTCCAGAGGATGGCTCTGAAGAGGATATCGACATCGGTAAGTATGACTTCTTCCATATTCCATTGGCTGGACTTGTCATGTGTGCTTCACTGTAACCCATGTTAGTGCTAAGAATAGTTTTAAGAATTCACTGAATTTTGCTGATGCTGATCCACTTACCATTAAATTTGTGTTGTTACAGGTTGGGACACTGACCTCTCATCTATTTTTCTGCTCTTACACCTGATTCCACCCTCTGCCCAGGGTCGCAAGAGACCAGGAAAGGTGTCTGCTTCTCAAGCAGAGAAACATCTTGTGGTCTTCAAGAAGGTTATTATTGAGATTTTTCACTAATGGAGTCTTGTTTTTTTTGTGAAATATTACATCCATATAATTGTAAATGCCTTACAATGTATTTGTGTTTTGTCTTTTCAGGCAGGAACCAACATCCAAGAGCATCTTGATGCCATCACTACCAGCACACAACCCTATCTCCTGGCTGTTGGACCTAAGAAGAAAGCACTCCACCAGTTCTTCATCATCCTTGACAAGAATGCCATCACTTGCAAGTCATCCTCTTCTCTTGGTGCCTTTGATGAATTGTTTAAAGCACACTATGTCTTTGCCACATCATACAACCCCATGCTACACAACATGTTCACGTTCATCCAGACCACTGTGTACAACATTGATGTTGGCAAAGTGAAGGAGAGTCCCCGTGTTGCAGAAGTTCGGGCTAGGTTGCTTCATTAGTACTTGAACGGATCTGTTTGACATGAAGTGCTTTGTTTGTCAGACTGACTTAACTTGCGCAAATACACTTGTTAGGCATTTACGAGTAGTTCATGGTTACTTGGATGGAAAAAATCTTCGCCTTAAATGTGCTCAGTCTGGATGTGGCCGTATCCTTGGAACTTTTTCTGGGTTTAGAAAACATTTAAACACCAAACACGCTGACAATATCGACCAACAAGTTAACAATGATGTCAATTCCAGCACAGCAGACGTTGGTGATGCAGGAGAGCTGGTGACAGCAAATGTAGAGGAGACAGCTACAACATCTGCACCGTCCAATAGCACTTTAGATATGTGTGCTACTGCTGTCGCACAACTCAAAGCAGCTGGATTAAGTCAGTCTAATGTTAAGAGGTTTGTCTCTTCCATGGAAGAAGTGATTTTTGAGATTCACAGTCAGGCTAAGGATTTAGCTTTACAGTGCTTGTCTCCACAGGATACAGAAAATAGGAACAAAATAGAACAGTCCTTCCAAACGTTGCAAAATCCATTCACATCTTTAAATTCAGAAACAAAACTAAACAAACACTTAAGAGAGAAATGGGGACTGGTTGAGCCTGTTCAAAAAGTGCTTGGCACAAGATTCGACAGCAGAAGAAATAAAACTACTGGGACATATGACCAAGTCATTGTAACTGATATGTTTGCATATGTTCCCATTTTGGACACACTGAAGAGTATTTTACAAAAACCAGAATGTGCAGACATGTTTAAACCCAGGTATATTCCCAATGAAGGTGTGTATGCAGACTTGAGAGATGCCACCTATTTTAAAGAAAATCCCCTATTTTCTGTAGAAAAAGATGCCTTGCAGATTCAGCTGTTCTATGATGATTTTGAAACTGCAAATGTCTTGGGACCTAAAAAGGGTTTACATAAATTAGGTGCTATATATTTTACTCTCAGGAACTTCCCCCCAATCTTTAATTCATCGTTGATTAATATTCATTTGTGTGCTCTATTCCATGCACAGGACATCAAGCGATATGGCTTTAATTTGATACTTGAGCCACTTATTAATGATCTGAAAGTACTTGAGACAGAGGGACTTCAAATTTCAAATTTTCAACATGCCATTCATGGTACTGTAGTTCAGGTCACTGGGGACAATCTTGGTTTGCATGGTCTGTTTGGTTTTGTGGAGTCATTCGGGGCTCGATATTGCTGTCGTTTCTGTGTCCTAGAAAAACACTGTTTTCAAACTGTCTTCTGTGAAGATGATCCTGAAGTTGTTTTAAGAACTGTTGATACACATGCACAACACTGTCAAACTGTACAAACAGATCCTCGGCTGCCTCATGTGTATGGTGTGAAACGCGCTTGTCTGTTGAATTCACTTCAGTATTTCAACACAGCTAACAACTTCTCTGTAGATATAATGCATGATATTTTAGAGGGGGTTGGTCAGTTTGAGGTGAAACTCATTCTGAAGTACATTCAAAGAAACTTCCTAAGTGCTGAACAAGTGGCTGGTAGAATACATGCTTATGACTATGGTTTCAATCAGCAGAGAAACCGTCCGCCCCTGCCAACAGATAAGGTGCTAGATGGAAGTAATGATTTGGGGTTAAATGCCATACAGTCCTGGTGCTTGTTGCGCAATATGCCTTTGCTATTTGGTGATTTGATCGAGACGGATGATAAACACTGGCATCTCCTACTTTTGCTTCTGCATATTGTTAACATTGTATTTTCACCAGTCCTGTCAGAAGGCATGACCATATACCTCAAACATTTAATCATTGATCATCATCGGCTGTTCAAGCAATTATTTCCTGAAATAAATCTTTTGCCAAAGCATCACTTCATGATACATTATCCCCGTAGTATAAGGCACATTGGTCCGATTTTGCACAAATGGTGCATGCGTTATGAAGCCAAACATAATTTCTTCAAGCAACAATTAAAAAGCTTTAAAAACATTACAACGACTTTAGCCAAAAAGCACCAAAGTTATATGGCAATGTATCATGAGTCTTTCAGCAAGGAAAGATTAATTTTAGGTCCAGGAAAGATGGTGACACTTTATGAGTTAAATCAGGGTGCAGTGATTGCTGCAAAATTTGGAACTGTATTGTCTACCAGTGTGTTTTCTGCCAAGTGGATAAAATATCATGGTACAGAGTACCGTCGTGACTTCATTATCTGTACTGAGGTAGCAAGTGAGATGCCTGTATTTTGTAAGATTGAGACAATTGCTGTAAAAGATGACTGTGTTTTGCTCTGTGGAAAATTGATGGAAACCATGAGTTTTGATCACCATTACCATGCCTTTAAGGTTAAGCTGCATCCAGACAGGGTTGTTAAGGTGTTAGACATAAATGATCTGTTTTACTTCAAACCATTTGATGTTCAAATGAAGTATGGTACAACAGATACCTCTTTATATGTTGTTCCATATTGCCATTTTATGCAGACCTAGGGTCAGTGTTTTAAAGTGGTGGCGTTTGTTTTTTATATGATGTTTTTATGCAGATTTGAGATGTTGTTTGAGATGAGAGTTGCTTGGCACGGCAAGCACACCTGCAACCATCTACCTCATAAATGTTATGTTTACACTTGGAGCCCTGTAGTGTGACCCATTTGTATGGGTTGTTGTATTTGGGTGCTTGGCATGGCAAGTACACCACAACCTTACTGTTACTGTTACATTGTGGCTTATGTTTTTCCAAAGGTTTTAAAGTGGTGCATGAGAACAAGTTGTTGCATTGGGTTGCTTGGCACGGCAGGCACATGCATTGCACAACTATTCTCTTTATTAAGTGCTTTTGTACAACTACAAGTTGAAAATACAAACATTAAATGCATCTTGAAAAGTACTTTTGTACAATAAAAACTGAAGTTATTAAATGCATTTTTGTGGTAACTTGTTTTTATTCAATGGTACATTTTAAAAGACAATATCGAGCTATTCTGGATAGATACAACTTGACACTGCAGAAGTGTAAAAATAACACTACATATTTATCTGTGCAGTGTTAAAGACTGTTAGGATTTGACTCTTTCTGAGTTGGTTTTTCACGGCAGCAGAGTAAATAATTTGCACAGTAGTGTGTAAAATTAACACTTATCAGAGTTATTTGAGCATCCAGTGTTAATCTTCTATAACTCAATGCAGTGTTAAAGAGTGTTTGAGTCAGAGTTGATTGATTACCACAGTAGAGTAAATGATCAACAAAGCTGGGAGTCATATTTACTCTCTCCAGAGTTGTTTAACCTGTAGTGTTAAGTTTTATTAACACTATACAGTGTTAGGCAGTGTTAATTTTTTGCTCAATTTTGAGTTAATTTTACTCTGAAATTTTAACACTATGGAAAGAGTTAATTTAACACCAATTCTGATAAGGACCAAATAGACTCGGACACAGTGTTAAATTCAACTCTTTAAGTGTTGATTTAACACTGCAAAATTTGCTGTGTACCCTTAAAGGACATCATTGTGAGAGAGAAATTAAGAGCAGCTTATATAAATGATAGGTGCAAGGCATGCCAGATGACCCTGTGCAGGAACTGGAACTGCCATGAAGCATATCATGTTTAAGAATAAGCATTGGAAAATATAATAAACAACAAAACAAACAAATGACAACTACAATTGCTGTTGTGAATAAAATAAGTAGAAATTCAAGTTCCTTTTTTATGTTTTATGGGCCAATATTCCTTATTATAGTGTGAAGAGGTCTTGTGACATTTCAGGTTGTGATGTGCTGATTCTGGGATGTGTGAACTTTGTGATACTGTACAAAAATTTATAAAGCCACACACAAAGGGCCCATTTCACAAAGCAGGTTTAGTGAAAACTCTGAGTTTGTTAAGCCTGAAATGAAGGAAACTCTGAATTTTCCGTTTCACAAAGGGAGGTAACTCAAACCAGAGAAAGAGGGGTAACTCTAGCCTGTTTCACAGAGAGAGGTAACTTAAGCTGTCGGTCAGTTACCATAGTAACAGACTCTGTGAACCTAACCTGGTTGGGACCAGGTTCTTCTCAATGAACCTCCAGTTTTTCTCTGTCTCCACCCTCTGTCAGCCACATACGGTATTCATAGTTCAACATCTGTCATTCTCTGCACTGTCAAGATCATATGTGATGCTGCATACCTAATTTCCAATGTGGAGGCCAAGTGGCCTGGGTCTGTTCATGACTCAAGGATTCATCGCGAGTCTAACCTGAGCAACAGACTGCAACGTGGTAAGCAGCCTAAAGATGTGCACAATATAATTCACTTGTCTCCCTCCTTTAATATACTCTGATGTGTCCACTACAGGAGAGTTTGATGGCCTTCTGCTGAGTGACAGAGGTTACCCATGCCAACCTAGGCTGCTGACCCCTTACCCTGACCCTGAACCAGGCCCCCAACAGAGCTTCAACCGGGCTCACTGCAGGACGAGAGCCCGAGTGGAGATGACCATAGGCCTGCTGAAAGCCCGTTTCCAGTGCCTACGTCACCTCAGGGTGACCCCTGAGAGGGCCTGTGATATTATTGTGGCATGTGTTAATGTATAATATTGCCACTATTAGAGAGCAACACCCTGCCCTACAAATTGAAGACCCTCATGATGACCCCATCCACCTGCCAGCTATGCAGGACGGCAGAGCAGTCAGTCAGAGACACCATATGCCATAGTCACTTCAGAGACTGAGTCACCATCATCACCACCACCACCACCACAGCAGTCAAATAAAGACACAATACACACTTCATTTGGTCTTCTTTATTTCCTACAAATCCAAGAGCTAGTTTAGTTTATGTTCTAATAGTTAACATAATTAACATAATTCACCTGTGACCATGCACCCACCTCTAATTTGTGCTCCAGTATTTCAATTTCTAGATCTGCCCTCCTAATGTGGCGGTCCAAGTATTGCATTCCTTTGTTGGTTTTTTGGATTTTTTTCAGCAGGTGAATTTTATAAATCTCTTTTACTGGTAACTGGAAATACATAAGTAGGGCATTAAATTATACAGCTGCACATGAATTCCACAGAATGAACCTCTGGTGTTTACTGAACATCCATCTCACTGTGTCAATCTGTGCAGTGGAAGTTGAGAGACTCTCCTGCTGCCCAGCCATGCCCTCACTGTAACAAATTGCTGTAAAAATACAGGGTATTTTGAACAGTAGTGTGCCGTCTCCATTAATACAGTTGAATACTGTAAATTCAAACGTCTTTGAGGAACAAAATATTAACAGCAAGCTTCTGTAAAATCTTACGGTACAAAGCAGTATTTATTTATTTATTTATTTATTTATTTTTTACAGCAAGCTACCATAATCTTACGCTAATCTTACATAATCTTATATAGTATTTATTTTCTTTTTCAGTTAACTTTAAAGACTTGGTCTTGGGTCCGTTCAATCCTATTCATCTGAGCAAAATTAAAAATTAAATACAATTAAAAACTAGTCATAAGCATCTGTGTTTTAATTTGAGATCGAGGAAACAATAACAAGAAGACGAAGATTAAAATTTTCATCCGGGCTCTTAAACTGAAAGCACCGAACTGGATGGAGCGCTTGAGGAGGCACCGCCTGCTGGTTTCCCCCATTCTCTCGTCAACTGCGCAGCGCACCATCATCCATCCTGCCACCGTGGGTTACTTGAGAAGGTAAATAAATCTTGCAAAAGTCAGAATAACGCTATTATGTGATTTTGTGTTGGAGTAACATTTTATTGACAGCTTTTTTTTTTTTTTTTTTTTTTATTTGCCGAAAACGTCGAGTAAAAATTATGGGCTGCAAACTAGCATAACGTTACATTTTTCACTAGCTAATTTAGCAAAGCTGTGTGGACAAAAGTTTAGCTTTTCTTTGAAACACGTTACTTAAATTTGATTTGCTGGCTACAAGGTTCTATTTTACCATTTGTTGTGGTACTCTTTTAAACAAAACAGTTTAGGGAGATGCTTGTTATGCAGGTTGAGGCAAAAAGCTAAATAATAGCTTCTAATGTGCACTACTGTAATATAGCTAACAGTTAACGAGTTGACTTTTTTTCTTGAGAGTGTATTTTAAAGATTGTGTGTAGTTGAGATCATTTTGTTGTGAAGGCCTGTAGTGGAAACATGATAACTTGCAACATATGTGGTAAGACTTGCAGGAATACATTTGCACGTCAGGCACATGCGGACTCATAGTTGTCTGCCCAATGCATCTTTCAAGTGTGGTTTCCCTGAATGCACAAGAACTTTTTCTCAGTTTTCGGCCTTTGGCTCTCACACTCATCGCCATCGAATTAATTGCAAAGAGCATTACTTATGATACTTGATATAAATACAGTAGAAAATGTGTGGATAGGTGTTGCACACTTGAATGAAGACTCAGTGTAACTTTTTATGTTCTGTCTTTAGTTTGTTATCCAGCAAAATACAGAGACTTTGCAATGAATACGTTGAACACATTTCTGTCCAGCTTTCCTTTTAGCACTACAGTTCAATGTGTGTGTATTGACCTAGAACACCAGTTAAACAACAAAAAAAAATAGCTTCCAACTAATGCCACACAAACATCAGGTTGCACAAAATATTACTGTTTGAAAAATAAAACAATATATATATAAGAGGTGGCTTTTTCTGTGAACTTCTTATCCTCACATAGGGCCCTTATACCCATATTTGTTTTCCATAATTGTTGTCTGCATCAGTTGCTGGTGATGGAGTCACATTGGGCCGTTGGATGATCAGCATCGAAAGCCAGGTCATCTGTGAAGGCGCCCAAAAATCCTTCATCACATTCCCCTTTATTTGTCACACACATGCACATGCTGGACACTGCACACGAGGTGAAATTTGACTTCCGCCTTTAACCCATCCTGGTCGTCCCTCCTCCGCGGCAGACCAGGAGCGGTGGGCAGCCAGACCGGCGCCCAGGGACCCATCTTCGGCGTCACCATTGGTCAGGTGGTGATCTTCTTGCATGTTTTTAGTGGGGGTATATTTTTAATGGAGGATACCCCAGGTGAACACGGGGAGAACATGCAAACTCCACACAGAAAGGCCCTCCTCGAGCAGCAGGCACCAAAGGCATGGTGGAGGACACACCCCCGGTGCCCGCCTCTTGCTGTGAGGCGACAGTGTTGCCACCGTGCCACCGTGCCACCTTAGCTAACTAGTAAAAGAAAGAAAGAAAAAACGAAAAGTATCAGATTGAAAGCGATATCTCTCCTTACATCTGATTTAAACTGCCATCTGTCTCACGTGGAATCAATATTGCTGCTTTTAAGTGCTGCCCCCTGTTGACCGTGGTGCGTTACTGTCTTGGGAAGCTGGCAACAATGGTCTCTTACAGTTAGTGGTTAGCAGCATGTTAGCTCAGTGAAAGAAAGCAAAGCAAAAACAAGAGAACGAACAAATGAATCATTTCTCATCTAGACTGGCCACAGTGGTCAACATGTATGAGCACTCAGAGTCAGGGTGAACTTTGGAGCAGCTTTTAATGGCCTCCTCTTGGTCAGGGTTTGAGTTGGCTAGCTCTCATAAACTCCCATAAACCCTGGTCTGTCTCACTGCTCTTACAAGCTCTGACTTTAGCCTGGTCTGTTAAGACTTAATTTATTCATTTTACAGGTAACCATCTACCATAATTCTTAAACATTTTGATGCAGTTTTGCACAGTTACAATATTTATTAATGTTTTCAATGCAGTAGAGCTGAAAAAGTCCAAGCGGAGAGCAGCAAGATGCAGGAGAGAGACTCTGAGCTTAGGAGGAAAGACAGACAGCACACAATCATGAAATTGTGTCTTTTAGTGTGGATACTATAGTTTATTAAACAACTTAATCACACATTGAATTAGTGATTTCTGGTTATGCGGTCTTCTTCATCTTCCTCTTCATTTTTTATTCAATTAATGTGGTAGAGTTCCATATTAAATGCAAATGATCTTTACTTACCACACCTAATATCTTATGTACTGTCTATTATTTCATTTTAGGCGCCTCATTGGTATCAATCCCGAGAGGGGAAGCAAGACCGGCCAGGGGAAGGTGGTGTCAAAGAAGACAGGGAAGCTGGTCCACAAAAAGGCAACAACGGTGAATCCCCATGTGGCCACTCTCCTAAAAAATTTGATGGACTTTGAGTAGGGCTTTATTTAACCAGTATAGCTTTATTTAACCAGTATACCTCAATCCATTGTTGCAACACACCATTGTTGAGAACCTGTTTGAGATGTTTGGTTGTTATCATTATGAAATGTTTGTAATGAAGTTAACTTTTACATATTTTTTTTTAGCTGCTATGCAATTGATGCAGTGACTTTAACCCAACCGTTATCTTTGGGTGAAGGGAGGAAGGAGGAAGGAAAAAAAAACAAGTAGTAAAGTTAAATAAAGTTGAACTGGCTGATTATTTGTTCTCTATGCTTTGCAAACAGTCAAACCACACCCGGTCAATTTTGCCCTGTGAGGACAAAACAAAGTTTAATGAATGTAATGTTAGCCATCTCTTGTCATAGTTCCAGAAAAAAATATGACAACCAAGTAATGTTATGGATTTTATGGATACTGAAAATGTTCAGCTATAATAAATGCTTAATATTGTAAGGCCATCTCTTGTCTGAGCCATTTCTGTGGTAGCTATTTTCATGTATTATTCCATATGTTATTATTATTATTATTTCAGGGTTTTTTTAAATGTAAAACATTTAGGTCACTGTAAAGATCACATTCTGCAGTATTTAACATAATTTTACAGTATTAAGTTGTTAATTTAGAATAATGTAGGAACTGTAAAATAACAGTATAATGGTGACCAAAGAGCTGACAGTATAATACTGTAATGTTTATTTTCTCTACAGCACAGTAGTTATAGTTTTACAGTAATAAACTGTTGATGTAGATCACAGTAGGCACACTGTAGAATAACAGTTTAAAGCTGGCAACTGCACTGTAAAACCTGACGAGTTAGTTGAACTCAAACCATTTGAGGAAACCGAGTGCCTTGAACCATTTGAGTTGGCAAACTTACATCAAATATTTTTCTGTAGTTTAATTGTTTAAGTTCTAGTAACTCAAGTATTTATTGTTACAGTCACTTGGGTAAATTAAGTTATAATTATCAGTTTATTCAGTTTAATACCTATAAGTATATTTCACTTGTATGTAACAGTTCTACAAACTAGTTTAAAATGTGTTAATTGAAGTCATCAGAATTGAATAACAGTAACTTAAATGACTACACTACATGTATTACTACATTCTAGTTCTGACAACTTAGTTCATTTGAGGAAACAGATTGCCTTGAACGATTTGAGTTCTATTAACTCAAATACAATAATACAATACAAACTCAAAATGTGTATCAAAACTTAAGTTTTATTAAATTGAATGCTTAACATCCAAAATAAATCAAAATAGACTTGCCTCTCAGGGGCTCAGGTCAATCACAGTATCTTAACAGTGTCAAAACTGGTGACACATGCATAGTAAACTTACAAAGCATTAAGTTTTACTTTGTTGAATGCTTAACACCCAAAATCACAACAGACTTGCCTCTCACAAACAATCACAGTATCTTCAACAGTGTTGAAACTGGTGACACATGCATAGTAAACTTATAAAGCATTAAAAGTTTTACTTCGTTGAATGCTTAACACTCAAAATCAAAACAGCCTTGCCTCTCACAAACAATCACATTATCTTAACAGTGTTGAAACTGGTGATACCTTATTAATCCTCTCTGGGGCTCAGACGTTTGTTTAGAAACTGCTGACAACAATGCTTTACGACAACTTTACTCCAGCTCATTTTTTAAGGCCTGTAGCTTAGGCCTAAGCTGCTTCCTGCCATCATCCAGGTCAAGGAGGATAACCTGAATGAACTCGAAGAAGCCGCTGAGCTTTTCTGGGTACTTCAAATGCAGTGCATACACCAATGCAAACAAAATCACCAGTGAATCGGTCCAGGATCTATGTGACATGACAACCATATCTTCAAGAACAATGGACACCTGCTGGGTTTCAAAGGGAACTTGAAGCACCTCTTCCTGATTCACCACTGCCACCAGCGCCATTGCTCCCTCCTGGGCAGCTTCCAAGTCATCCTCCTAAAAAAAAAAAAATGGTGAAAGGAATGTCTGAATATAATTTTACAAAAACTTAAAGTCTGAACGTTTAAAAAACTGAAGAAAGAATTTCTAAACTATAACTGAATGAACTAATTTAGGAATGTAATGTTTCATAACTCAGTCTTATTGTAAAACCCATTAGTTGCAATAACATAATCCTCAGTTTTTTCTGGCTCAACCATGTTTACAAGTAGTTCACACTCATTTTTTCCCCCTGCATTATTATGAGGGTAGGTTTGTGTCTATTATTCAATCAAAAAAAAAGTTGCTTTAATCCCCAAAAATATTTTCAATAAAAAAAACCATCACTTCAATGAAAAAAAAAAATTCAATCAAAGAAAAACAGTGTTTGAATGCAAAAAAATATTTGAGACCCAAAAAAATGCATTCAAACACTTTTCTATGACTGAATTTTTTTTTATTATTGAAGTAAAGGTTTTTTAATTGAAAATATATTTTTTTATTGAAATGGTATTTTTTGGGATTGAATAATAAAGACACAAATATCCTACCCATAATATGGCCCAAATACAAGAAATCTGACTTCAATCAAAAACATAATTTTCAATCAAATAACTAACTTCAATCAAAAATGGCCTTTTCAATCAAAGCAAAAGTGTTCAAATGCAATTTTTTGGGTCTCAAATATTTTTTTGCATTCAAACACTGTTTTTCTTTGATTGAAATTTTTTTTTCATTGAAGTGATGGTTTTTTTTATTGAAAATATTTTTTGGGATTAAAGCAACTTTTTTTTGATTGAATAATAAAAACACAAATCTACCCTCATACATTACTATTTAAAGTTACTGAGCTGAATCAAAGGTTTGATTATTTACTTGTCCACACAAAAAGAGATCAGGAGACACTGAATGGATTTCTTTTTGTGGATTTACACATTACTGATACTGTCTTTAAGTAAAATGAGTGTCACCTTTTCACATGTACCAAATGTGCATTTTAAGAAGTGCTACACAGCATTACATTGTGCTTAAGTAAGAGAGGACTTGTTAATGAAGTTTACTACAATCATGAGAGAAGAGTTTGTTTTCTAGAACGAGATATTGAAATTATATTTAAAATATTATGTTCGCAGCTTGATATATCCTCACATGCTCTGATTGAGCATCGAGAAGCAGAACACACAAATACCTTGCATGTTCTGAAGACTTCTGCTGAATCCTCCTTCAGGTAGTGTGGTAGGCCTGCCAGGGCTGCTGTTCGAGCTGCACAGATATCATTTTTGTCCTGTTGCACAAAGACAGCATATACAAGTGATGTTAGTGTTCACTGTTGACACTCAATAATGTAATGCATGAAATAAAAATAAAAGATTACCTGTTCCTGAAATGCCATCAGAATTGCATCCATCTTCTGTCCAAAAGAGCCAGTCTTCCTCTTTTTGTAGAGCTGTAGCAGCTGAGGTGTGTACTTGTCGAGTGAAGCATAGAATGTAGATGGCAGATTTAGGTTTGTGATCCTGTGGAATTCACTGTAGAGCTGCATGAAGAAAAAACAAGGTAAGGCAAGTTTATTAGCTCATTTAAAAACAATTTGTCTCTCTCTCAGACTTGGCAAATAAATCTTCTCAAAATTAATGATGACTTTGGTGATACATGCATACAGTATTTTTTTAAACTTTATTTATAGAGGTTTTTGAACATTTTTGAGTATTATTTGTAAGTTTCTACTCACCTGGGCTTCACAGAAGAGTGCAGGCCATCTGTCCTTCAGTTCAACAACTGGAGGAGCTAAATCCACAATCTCTTCTCGTCTGAGTGCAAAGGTACGTTGCATATGTTGCTGGATGGATACCATGTCTCTTTCCATCGATGACCTCTTGAACTGCTCGACCATTGCAAGCCTCTGCATCTCGAGTGTCTGCCTCGTTTCTCCTTGGGGATAGTTTGGAAGGAAATTAATTTCCCCTCTTCTGGGTCTTTTGATGCTGGCCCTGGATGCCGCACCCTCTGGATTGTTCCTGCTACGCTTTCCAGCATTTACAGCCACATCCTTTATGCCAGCCTTGCTCAATTTGGTCCTGTAGTTGCCCATCTTGAAGCGCAAACTGTTCTGCCAGCCCTCATATCCTTTTTTGGATCCCTTTTCTTTTAGACAAGGGTATTTGCTCACCAGAGCCTCTGCGGCCAGGCCAATCTGTTTGGTACTTGGATATGCTTTGTGCCTATATATTTCAGCAGCCATGACATCTAGTATGTTATGCTTTTGATCCCTGGTCAACCTGAAAGTTTTTCCCTCTCCCAGGTCAGAGTTGCCCTCTCTTAGCACATACTCCACCTCGTACGAGAACGCTGGAACAACAAAGATGGCTGGCCATCGGCACAGTCGCTCTGGTGAGTCGGTGTTGTCTGACAATAACAAAGTGTCATCTGTGCTTGTGGAACTGAGATCTGACTCAGTAACTCTAACTATCTTAATGGTTGCCTTAGCTGGTAGGTCTTCCATGTTAACTAAATTGTTGACAGCATTGTTAAACTCGGGGTCTTCAAATTGAAGGCGAAAGTCATAGGTCAGATTTAACTTATCTTTCATTTCAGATATGAAGGCTGGTACAGTTTCAGGGCGAGAGGGCAGAATGAGCCTCTCTGCATTGATGTCATCAAGGATGACTCTTAGTTTAAGGACATCAGTTGTCATTTAAACCGTGTTGGGGAAGCCTGAAACATACAAAAAGAGAAAGAAAGGAAAATGCATGTCAATGCTCTCCTGCTAAACACATTTCAATATATTCACTTTCACATTTTTATTGGTGTGCAGCAAGTTAAACACACATTTAGTCCAGCTAATAGTTTTCTGACACTAGGATGCTTACTAAACAATCCTTTATTCAGACACTGAAATGAAATGTTTAGTTGTCAGAATTAGCCTGCCTGAAACTTTGTAGGCAATCTGTGGCATCTGGTCAGTTAATTGACTCAGAGATTTCACAGAATGGCTCTTGCTTGTATGTTCCGTTAGCTCATATGACCGCAAATGCTCAATATACCAGGTCTCATAGTCTTTTAACAGAAAAAAGATCTCACTTCCAATGAGCAATATGTTTCTGATCTCTTTAAACTCAGGCAAGGCAGCATGTGTCCCCGTACATACAAACATGCCTATCACAAAAGTTGTGCCTTGAATGGTTGCCTGTTTTGTGCCATATACACTGCTGCTGTCTGTGATGCTTGACACTACTGGATGTGTATCAAAAGGCAATGTTTCAATAAAGACAGACTCCATGTTTGAAGTCTGTACTGGTGGCTTGAAAAATCTTTGTGATGACAGATAGAATGCCATCATGCTTTGGTGTCTCTCTGCCAATGTTTTCAATACATTTTTGTAGTTGTGAGTGTCACGAACAATCTTCTTAAAAACCTTGTGCTTCCCCTCGAATCTCATCGTCCAGAGATGCACCAGAGGACCAAAGCACTTGATGAGAAAAGGATAATGTTCGATATAGTGATGCTTTGGTCGCAGTCTTAAGTTGGGGAAGACTTCCTGAAGGAGTTGCCTGTGATCTAAAATCTTGCTGGCCATGTACTGAATGGTATCATCTGTGAAACTATGAGAAACAGCAAGCTCAACTATATCCTTCAATTCCATCAAGATCTCCCATATTTTGTCCCCCTCTGGCACTCTGGAGCCAATAAAAACAGGTAGCAGTCTCAGAAGAGTGTGGTTCTCATGCCCATTCCCACCGATTGTTCCTCGACTAGCAAAATTTTGAGGAACTGGATGAGGGCGGTCAACCTTGTCAGAATGCTGGTAGGGAAAACACAGGATTGCTTTATTCAGCTCCTCCAATGTGAAATATTTTTTTGCCATCAAACCTTTCAAACAGTGTGCCAGCTCCACAGGGACCACTCCTTCAAACAAGTCGTGGAGGACGTCGGGCGGAAATCCTGTAATGGGATGGAAATAGGAGAGATGTTTAGAAAGAACACAACTCTGTTTTACACCATAATTCTCCACAGTTTCATTTGTCTGCATTTCTTGAACCAGGATATCATGGGAATCTTTTCTTCTCCTTTCAAAACCACCAGTCATGGCATCTGATTTCTGCATTTCTGTCTGGGTGGCAAGGCAGAATCTGCAGAAATATGTAGTCCTAAAACTCTCACAGAATCCAGCGAGTCCATGGGCTGCAAGGTTATCAGCCACAACAGAGTAGACTGTGCCTTTGAGACAGTCACCCAATGTTTCAATGTAGACACCTACTTCTTCAAGTGTTTTTAGATCAGCCAAGAGAGGTGCAAAAACCTTCTCATACTGTCGTACATCATTTGCGTTGCACAAAATGGCCAGCTGAGTGGAATGGAGGACTGAGCGATACTTAACTGGTATGTTAGCTAATGTCCAGTACACTCCACATACTTTGTGAATTTTTTTCGATGTCCCTAGAGGATTCGCAATTTCGAAATCATCAATATAAAGAATTATTGATAATTTCTCACCCCCATCTGAAAGAAGCAGATTTTCCTGATAGTGGGAGCCGTCTCGATATGAAAAATACTGTCCAGGCATGTGTGATGTTGCTTCTTTGATTTTCTCAAGTACATCAGGTTTTTGCAACAACTGTTGTAAAGATGTGAGTATAGGCACATACATGTAGGTGCGTTGTGATGACTCAATTAGGTATTCTACAGGCTTAACATACGGAAACTTCTCCTCAAAATAAGATTTCCTCCTCTTAGCTGTTGAGAGTGGTCCCTCAGAGGTAACAGACTTATGCAAAATATTACTCTCTGAAACTGCCTGGACAATCTCACTTACAAGTGTGTCGGTGAAAGAACAGTCATGTTTTTTCAGTATTTTGATAACAGATTCTCTGACAACAGGTTCAGACAGTGAAAACAACTGATCAATATGTTCAATTATTTCCTGTGTTGCCCTCTGTGATACATGGAGAATAGTTTGCATTTTCAGAAAGAAAGCAGCCAGATTGTACTGTAGCTGCTCTGCTAATCCCTCAGTGCTACTGCCTGCTACTGGGGCAGTTTCATCCTCATGTGATAGCTCCACGGAATCATGTTCAATGTCACTTTCCTGGGAAACATCTGGAACGTTTTGCACTACAACTGCTACATTATAGTTTGATGCATTCTGATGTTCTCTGCATTTGTGTGCATTGTATGTGGAGTAAACATTTGTTTTAAACGTACAAGCTGTAAATGGACATGGCACCATTTCCTTCTTTCTTAAATGTCCCCTTAGATGATTGTACATTTCCCTCTCCACAAATGGCTGTTTAAATTCACAAACAGGGCAATGAAATGCTCGGTCAAACATCAAATTATGACCGTCACCACCTACCACTCTTCTAGCAGAATGATTTCTGGACAAGTGAACTTTCAGTGAATTAAAAGTGGTAAATGTGCACATGCAACTGGTATACAGGCAAGGCAATGGGGAAACTGTAGAATACTGCCCATGATAGAGCCTGTAATGTCTTAATAACTGTATTTTCAAGCAACTAGAAAACTCACATAATTTACATTTCCACATATTTTCATCAAACAATTATGTCCTTCCACAAAGCTGCTCGGTAAACACGTTTTTCTGTCAACTGCAGAGAAGTAACTTACTTTTCTCACGGACCAAAATGAATTTTCTTTTATCGGCAGTTATCAGCCAGCAGAGACATTATGGAAAGTGGCAAATGGAGTCGAGGCTCCTGCTAAATTCAGGTTAGCTACACCAGAGGCCTGAAACCTAACATCATATGCAAGCAGTTTAACAGATATAACGTTACGCAGACGTCTTTCTTAAACGAATGCAACTTAACTGCAACAAATACAAAGCACGACGGTTATTTTTTGAACCACGCTGCGTGCTAGCTAACATTAACCGTTAGTAGGCTACATTTGAAAAGTGTTAGCTAATGTTAACTTACCCTCACTCCAGCGCGCTCGTTTTTCAATCCACACAGTCCGATAAAAAAACAGCTCGCCGAAGTAAAACTCGTTCAAAACCAGCAGGAAAATTACACAATGACGTCACCTCGTTAGGTGGAGAGACACAAGCTGTGCACTGTGGAGCCCACGTTAAAGACAGGTTAAATATATCCCAGCAGAAACGTCTTCCTGCCTCCCGCTTCGTCTGCACAGGTTCTTGTCAGGTTGAAGTTGGTGGCGGAGTGGCGTCAGTGCCGTGTGCAAACGGTGCGAACACGTTGGATGCAGAAAAGGTTGAGTCCGATCGCCTCAAGTTGGGACACAGTAAAAAACAACTAGAGCTGAAAAAACTAGAGCTGACCAGTTACAGAGATTGTATCAAGTTGTGGTGGGCAATTCGTTTGGATATTGTTAAACGGCGCGGTGATTCTTGCGCTGAACCCGGAGAAGGAGGCGACGGAGAAAAAAAAACTTTCTTTAGCTCATCTGAGCATATTTATTTGTCTCTCACAATGCAGGTGCAGCATAACCCATTACTGACCACTACTGACTGAACATGACTGACTCTCTCCTCGCACAGGGAGAAGGGTGTGGCTTAACACAACATGTGACAACCTGACATTGACTTCTGGCTTATCTGGCTGCGACACATAGTGGCATAAATAGTGAACTGCAGTTCAGCAAGAGATAACACAAACACAACTTATTACCTTCAATCTGTTATTGTAAAGCTGAGTACATAAACTAAAGTGTGTCACTCAACACCCCCACTTGTACTCAGGTTGGAGATATTTTACAGAAACCACAATAACAAAAGAAACATGTATTATTATATACACTGGTAAACAATACAGATGTGGATCTCCCCCACTCTCTCAGATACCAAACATAACAGCTGCAAACTTTTTCAGTTTTGCCTTGGTGGCAGGTTTTGTCATAATATCCGCGACCATCTCTTCAGTGGCGCAATACTCCAGAGTTACTTTTCCCTCGTTTACAATGGATCTTACAAAATGATATTTAATATCAACATGTTTGCACCTCTGTCTGCTTACAGGGTTTTTGGCAAGGGCGATAGTTCCCTGGTTATCCTCATACACTACTGTTTGTGTGTACTTGTAGTTGTCAATGTTTTCCAACAGCTGTTCTAGATAGATACACTCTTGCATGGTTGAGGCCAAAGCCATATATTCTGCCTCACAGGTTGAGAGTGCCACTGTAGGCTGTTTCTTAGTCTTCCATGAAACAAAAGAACTGTTCTTACTCAGGCTCACACAGTAACCTGTAGTGCTTCGCCTGTCAGTGGTATCTGCAGCCCAATCTGCGTCACTATAGGCTACTAGACCTAACTTCTCACTGTCATCTCTTCTGAAACACAACTCTTTGTCTGATGTGCCTTTGAGGTACCGTAATACATGCTTTACAGTTACCCACTGTTCCTCAGTTGGTTCACAAAAATACTGTGATAGCTTGCTTACCACAAAGCTTAAGTCTGGTCGTGTACATGTTGTCAAATATATAAGGCTGCCTACTGCCTCTCTATACATTTTAACATCACACATTTTTACAGCATCTTCTGTGTAACACAGTTTTTTGATCACAAGGGGTTTCCCTTGGCTTGCAGTTTTCCATATTGAACCTTTCCAGTATCTTGTTGACATATGTTTCCTGTGACATCTTCACACATCCGTCTGATTGAGAGAAATTGATGCCCAGAAAATGTTTAAGCATGCCCAAGTCTTTCATCTTGAATCTTTCTGAAAGCATCTCCTTTACATCTCTCATCATGTCTTCATTGCTGGCGGCAATAATTAAATTGTCCACCCAGATGATCATCATCACTTTTCCTTGTTTTGTCTCTTTAGCATAGACACAGTGGTCTGCTGGATTTTGTTTGAAACCATTCTCAGTTAAACACTCATTCAAAGCCATGTTCCAATTACGGCCAGATTGCTTTAAGCCGTACAATGATTTTTCCAGCTTGCATACAAGACCTTCACCTTCCTCATAACCTTCTGGTTGGTCTGTATAGATCTCATAGTCAATGGGAGCGTGTAAATACGCTGTTTTGACATCCATCTGATGGATCAGCAGGTTCTCCTGCGCTGCTTTTTATAGCAATACTCTCACACTTGTTAGATTTGCTGTTGGGGAGAAAGTTTCAGAATAATCTACCCCCATTTTCTGGTTATAACCTTTTGCAACAAACCTTGCCTTATACTTGTCTTTACCATCAATGTCGTTTTTAATAGAATAAACCCATTTACCCCCCACTGTCTTTTTGCCCTTTGGCAGAGTAGTCAGAGTAAAGGTGTTGTTTTCTTTTAATGACTGAATTTCTTCGTCCATCGCTTTAACCCATTGTTTTGAGTTAGATGACTCCATGGCTTCTTTGAATGTGTGTGGGACACTACACATTGCTCTGTAACAGTAATCAATGGTAAAATTAATCCCATCACCTTTCTCCCTGTCAGTTACAAAGTCCTTTAAATGATCAGGCTTTCTCCGCTCCCTCACAGGGTATCTTCTACCTGTAGATGTGTTATTTGTCTCACTTGACTCTTTGCTGTCAAAAACATCAGATGCACCATCATTTACATTTTTGTTTCTTACACCTGGCCCCTGAGATTTCTCTGTGCTCTCATGAACCTCTTGTCTGTCTCTGTCATCCCTAGGATGTCCTGTCCAGTCCTCTCTGTCACTGCTTTGTTCTGTCTCAACTGTCTGGGTTTGTTTTTCCACATTTACCCTGTGCACAAATTTTACAAGCCTGTGCTTTTGAACTTTCTCAGTGTTAGGGTGGTAAACCAAATAAGCAGGGCTGCTTTTGTCATAACCTACAAAAAGTCCCGGGTCACATCTGGAGTCAAGTTTTCCCTTAATCTGTCTGTATGTGTAACATTCAGATCCAAATTTTTGCATTTTTGATACATTTGGCATTTCTCCTGTTAACATCTGGTAAGGGGTTTTTCCCGTACGCTTGTTAAAGCACCTGTTTCGTACTGTGGCTGCCGTCTGAACAGCATAGTTCCAGAGACATTTAGGTAGCTGTCTTTCAATGAGCATACATCTCCCCATTTCAAAAAGAGTACGCCAGCCTCTTTCAGCTGTGCCGTTTTGATGCGGTGAATAGGGCGCTGATGTCTCATGCTTGATATTGTTTTTCCTTAGTAGAGTTTGAAAGTCTTTGCACATAAACTCTTTTCCATTGTCTGATCTCATACATTTAACTTTTCCATAAGGAGCAGTATCTGCTAAGAACTTTTCAGTTGCTTGTACTGTGTCAGCTTTTGTCTTGAGAAAATATACAAACACTGCATTTGAATAGTCATCAGTGAATGACTGCACGTATTTATATCCATCAATAGACTCGTTAGGTACGGGACCAGCTAGGTCTGTGTGTACCATCTGCAGTGGGGCATCAGCTTTTGCGTCAGGGTCTCTACTCCTAGTTTGCACAAATTTTCCCTGTATGCATACTTCACACTCTTGATCAGGCTTAACCGCCTTGCCCTTAATTTGCATACCATTAACCACCTTTTGTAGTTTAAGTACATCATCATAGTTGCAATGTCCTAAGATTTCGTGCCATGTCTGCATGTCGTGACAGGTATTACATTTATCATTACCATCAACCTCAGTGTGCAGATAATACAATTTACCGTTCACATGGATGTTGAAAATGGTACCATCTTTGTGTCTTAGTTCGTCCTCTCCTTGTTTGAAAATCACCGTTGCACCAGAAGCTGTGGCTGATTTCACCGAAAAGATGTCCTGGGGATAAGATGGTATAAACAACGCGCCCCTCAGCGTTGCTTTGCATCTCCGCCCAGTGTTGTCGATCAGGAACACCTCTGCGTCCCCTTTCCGTTGAGCCACGCCCCTGCACAGAGTGCCATCAACCAACTCCACACAGTGCGTTTCAGACTTGAAAGTGTCATCAAAATGTTTAAACTTGTTTATGTCAGTAATAATATGGGAGGTAGCACCAGTGTCTACCATCAGACCTTTATCCTGGATGTTGTACGCTGGCTGCTGTCCAATCCCCATGCTCCCGTCTTTGATCCTGAGGGCGTAATCCTCTGCTTCCGCTGCAGGTCCGCCGCCGCTCTCATCTGCGATTTTTCTTGCTCCATCCTGTTTATTCTTACGTCTGCAGGTGGCATCACAGTGGCTGTCAGTCCTGCAATGGCCGCACCACGTCTTCTGTCGACATGCTTTAGCGCGATGTCCTTTAGTTCCACATTTAAAACACACAATGTCAATGTCGTCATTCCTTCTGTCTCGCGCGCTTGACTTCACGGGTCCCCGTCCGGCCCTCGCTGCCGAGCTCATCACATTGTCACTCGATTCTGCTGCAGTTAACTTTTCTGTAGCTTCAAAACTTCTCAGCTTAGTTTTGAATTCTGTGAATGTTATTTTATCTTCATTGTTTGCAACGTGTATGGCAAATGGTTTAAAACTTTCAGGAAGTCCTTTCAAAACCATAGCAATAAGCAAACCATCGCCGAAAGTTTCACCTGCGTTCCGCAGCGCCGTAATGGCGGCCTCCGCCCTGATAATGTAGTCAGTCACTGTTTCGCTGCTTGTCTTCTGCAGCCATGTCAACATTGTATACAGGTTAATTATGCGGGGCTTTCCCTTCCCTGCATAATACTCACGTAATATTTTCAGTGCTTTTCTTCCATCGTCTGCTGCTTCCCTCATAACTAATGAGAGGCTTTTATCATCTAAAAGTTGTATTAACTCTGCATAAGCGTCAGCATTCTTCTTACTGTCCGCTGCTCTTTCTTCCTCGGTGTTTGGTTCTCCCAGAACCGTGTTCTTTAGTCCAGATAAATGCAGGTATCCCAGCACTTTAGATTCCCATAACTCGTACTTAGCTTCATCTCCGTCGAAAAAGAGCCGAGGTAGCCTGCTTGCTCCTCGAGCCTCCATGATGCTTGTTGTTAGCCGTTAGCACGCTGTGCGTCGCTACTTTCTCTCAGCAACAAAAACATCCACATAAAAGCTCCTCTCCGAGCTGCTCCTGGGCCCATAACCTGTTAAACGGCGCGGTGATTCTTGCGCTGAACCCGGAGAAGGAGGCGACGGAGAAAAAAAAACTTTCTTTAGCTCATCTGAGCATATTTATTTGTCTCTCACAATGCAGGTGCAGCATAACCCATTACTGACCACTACTGACTGAACATGACTGACTCTCTCCTCGCACAGGGAGAAGGGTGTGGCTTAACACAACATGTGTCAACCTGACATTGACTTCTGGTTTATCTGGCTGCGACACATAGTGGCATAAATAGTGAACTGCAGTTCAGCAAGAGATAACACAAACACAACTTATTACCTTCAATCTGTTATTGTAAAGCTGAGTACATAAACTAAAGTGTGTCACTCAACAGATATATTATAAATTAAAAAAAAATTTTATAGAGAAAATATGTCAAGCTATTATATTTTTTTACATTGTTTTTTTTTTTTTTTTTTTTTTTTTTTACAAAAAATAGAACAGCTTGACAGATTTATGAGAGCTTAGTTTTTATTATATTTTATTTGTTTTATGCATTCTGGTTTATTTGTTCAGAATAAACTGATTTCTGAACCAAAACGACAACGATAGAATAAAAAATACTAAATGGCAGCTCATGGTCAACAGGACTTATTTTAGTATAAACACAACTTATAGAAAATGAGTTAATGGAATGAAATGGAATTACATCACCAACACTTAAATGCTCCAAAACTTTAAGTGCACCCAAAGCATTTGAGTTGTCACATCAACATTTCATTTTTGAGTTAGTTTAATTCTTGGAAATAACTTACTCTTACTTTTTTCAGAGTTTGAGTTAGGTAAACTTATTTCTTTTATTAACATGCACTGTTAGGTTTTACAGTGTGTAGCTGCCAGTAGTTTACTGTAATTTAACAGGGAAATTTGTTACAGTGCTGTTAAAAAGGATGAGAATGTGTTAATACTTCAGTGTAGGCTAAATGTCACACTCTACATTCCACCTGAATGTTAAGAAATGTAAATGGGAAGAGAACTATCAGTAACATATCAAGATGTTACCTCTATAGGCCTTTCTGGATCCCCCTCTGTAAAGACAGCAGACACAGTTTCCTCGTGCTCTTCATCCTAGATGAGTGATATGTTTCAGTATACTTAAACTACCATTTGGCAAAGTCTTTGGAGTATTGCCTACTTACAGTTACAAGGTCTGTTGTGGCGTGAGGGGGCTCCACCAGGCGGGCAAATAAATATTTTTATGAATAGGCTTAAAAAAGATATATAAGCCTAGGCATATTACATTTTATAAAGGCACTTGTGTCGTGGGGGGTGAACTCTGAAGATGAGCTCCCTCCAGGGATTCCCTCAGCCACTGGCGTTCCCAAATTCTGGCTAGGGCCAGCTCCTCTGCCTCCGTTAGAGGTGGCGGTGCTGGGCCACCACCCTTTTTACGGGCATCTGCCTTCTTTCTGTTGGCTGAGCAGAAGTCTGTGTTAGTTTAAATAGGCTTAATTATTTAACAGAATATGATATAGATGAGAAGACAATTATGTGTGTGAAAACAGCATTATGTTGGGGATAAAACAACTGCACAGTCAAACAGCCACTTAATATTTACTTTACAATGTAAAACATGATCAAAATGAGGTACCCCCATTAAATTATGCCGAGGTCTTACCTGTTTGAAAAATGTTTTTATATTTCATCTTAAGCTGCTGCCAGGTGCGCCCCGTGGGATTGCACCTACATGAAATAAATTAATGAGCTACCATCCAAGCAGTTTTCCCCTGTAATATTATTGTGATTGGAAAGGGACTACATTTAAATTTACGCATTGACCCGATCAGCAATGTTCTCCCACGCCGTCTCCCTCTCTTTTGCAGCTGCAGTGGTGTTGCACTTTTTTCTAAAAACATGTTCAAATTCGCCATATGAGGGAACAGGAAAACCACTCATATATTGTAAAAGCAAATAGCATACGTTACTAGAAATAACAAAGTAAGATTACTAGATTTTAACCAAAATGTTGAGTTTACTATCAGTGGTTAAGTGTTGTGACATAAAAATGGCACTAGCTACCAGAAATGGTATTATACAATTAGTTAACTTACTCAGAGAGTCTGAGGTGTCAGTTGGAATAAAAAACAGTAGGCGGCAATAATACCCCTCGTGGAGGTAAATTGCAGTTAAAGAAGGCACACAAGAAGAAGTAACTCGTCTTCACGTTTGTACTGCGACATTTTTCACTCACTCACTCACACAACCCATGCACAGCTTGCCTTTTTTTTTTTTTAATTCTAAACTTTATTCAAATCATGTACAAACAACATGGCATTCTTTTTTTTTACATTTCAAAAGGAGCAGGTGCATAAGATAAGAGCAACTTAGAAATACAGTATGAGAAATAACATCTCTATAAAATAAAATAAAATAAAATAAAAGGATCAGCTATAGGGCTTTTGTTGTAAATCGTATTTTTCTAATAAGTAGAAAAGTTTCATTGCACATTTACTTTTCATTACATTCAGGGCTTTGGTGAAGGAAAGGACTTCATTATAGAACACATTAAATTTAGGTTTTACATTCATGTATTTACATTTGTGAATGTAAAATTTTCCAAGAATTAAAATATTGTTTACCAGAAAGTCCCATTCTTTGTTGAGCATGACAATACCAAAAATAACGTCCCTTCGAAAAAAGGGTTCAAGTCCAATTTTTGTGTGTATCCAGTCATGTACATCAATCCATAAAGCTTCAGAAAACATACATTGAAAAAAATAAATGATCAGAAGTTTCAATATCATTACAAAATACACAATTGTTTGTTTCAAAACCAAATCTCTGTCGTAATAGTTCCCCTGATGGGTACACACCATTTAAGATTTTGAATTGCATTTCTTTTGCTTTTGGATTTATGGGGAATTTTAAGTATTTAGAACAAAGAGAATATATATCATCTTTGGAGAAGATTTGTTTAATGGAATTTCTAAAAGACATTAAAGGGTGAGTGATATCATCGAACATCTTTCTAATTGTTTTATTAGGAATTTTAAAATTCTCAAAATCACAGCTTCCAACAAGATGTGGAAAGCTAGGAGTGATGAGAGCTGAGTTCAAAACCATCTCCTGAGTTAAATTTAAAGTAGGCTTAGGGATGGCTTTCATTATGGATGCATAGAAATTACGATCGACTACTATATTATATTTAAGACAAAAACTTTCATATGACATCACCCGCCCATCTGCCTCAGTCAAATGAACTAAAGATCAAATACCTTTATCCATCCAGTCCTTGTTGTACAACAACTTGTTTTTAACTGCAATGCATCTATTGTTCCATATCGGTGTGTTGTGCGGGGTGAAATTATGATTATACAAAAGTTTCCAGTACAAAAGGACTTGCCGGTGAAATGAGGATAATTTAACGGGAAGTTTCTGAATACTGAAATTGCATTTTAGCAGAAAATCAATGCCTCCAAGTTTTTTGAAGATTTCTCTGGGGATATGATACCAGAAGCTCATGTTATTAAGGAAAGATTTTAACCAGTTGATTTTCAGTGTTCCACTGATGAAATCAAAATCAATGGCCTGCAGGCCCCCATCCTTGTATTCCTTAGTCATCTCTGTTCTCTTAATATAGTGCATCTTTTTCTTCCAAATGTAATCAAAATTAATTTGGTTGACCTTCTTAATAGCTCTGTTAGGCATGGCAAAAGAATATGCTGGATAGATGCATCTTGATATGCTTACCATCTTTGTAAGAAAGACTTGACCTAGTAAACTGATGTCTATCAACAACCAGGAGTTAAGTTTAGTTTGACATTCTGTTATTACTCTCCATACATTCATATTTTCTCTTTCAGTTGGGTTTTTTGATATGTGTATTCCTAAATATTTAACAGCTGATTTTATAGGAATGTTGTATGCTTCTGTTAAATCACACTGATGAATAGGCATTAGCTCACATTTGTTCAAATTAAGTTTAAGCCCTCTGTTAGATGTTTCATAAAGATGGTTGTATCATCTGCAAGCTGGTAACAGGTAACAGGTAACCCAATAACATTTAAAGGAGCAATGTCTGAATTTTTAATAAAAATAGAAAGCATTTCTGTGTATAAAGAGAAATGGAGAGATAGGGCAGCCTTGTTTGACCCCACGTTTGATAGCAAATCTTGGTGATGTTACCACCTGGTAACGAAATAGAGCTATTTGCATTATCATAAAGAGACTCTACAGTGGATCGAAATTTATTCCCAAATCCTAATCATTTTAAACACCAAAAAATAAAAGGGTGTTCAATAGAATCAAAAGCTTTGTAAAAATCAAGAAATACAATAAAACTAGGGATGAACGAGTACACCACTATCTGTATCTGTATCTGTATCTGTATCTGTATCTGTTCAACCATCTAAATTATCTGTATCCGTATCCATAGACATATACACGTAGATGCCGCATTGAGCGCTGGAGTCCTACGTCAACCTTGCCACCATACTGAATGTGGCAAGAGCGAGCAGAGAAGATGCCGCTTTCTTGAGCAGTGTGGAAATGTACCAACAGGTTTACACTCCAAACTCGATTGCAAGGGATTACCTTTCACAGGTAAGAATGAAAAAAAAACTTTTGATTGTGTAACCCCTTTTCTGTGTAGTCAGGAAAAGAATCTAAATCTGAATTAATTTGGTCTTTCAGAAACACAAACTGTCTAAATCTACACAACACAGGGCTCAAATGACTAGAATTCATAAGGAGATTGGCAATGGTAACTCTGCTTAGAGTGAAAAGAAACCTCCAACCACAGTAAGGGACTGACAATTACTTTAGTAGAAAGGTAGAACATGTATTGTCAAAATTTTAACCATTCTCACTAAAAGAAACAGATGGAACAAACAGAAAAAAACAGTTCAATTCAGTTGAATGACCTCTGTCACCAATCGGTTATCAGTTTCAATACTGCTCATTGAGGTTGTTCTTTTTTTTTTGTGCAGTTCACACTGTCCATTTCAGTTTGTTGCACTCAGTTTTTTCTCGTTAGGATTTAAATTGTCCAATTTCTTAGTGTTTTTTTCCTCTGATGCATCAGGTTTTTTTTGTGTGTGTGTGTGTGTGTGTGTCAGGCCTGACTCAAATGAAAAAATGAAAAAAAAGTCTGAGGTCTCAGATGAAATAAAAATACACAAATTGTCCAATGGAAATAGGAAATCCGTTTTTTGTCCTACCACCCTCCTGGAAAACAGGTGGCCATCAGATCCAGAACGTCCTCTGCAGACTCTTCAGGCGGAATCCAGTCCACGGATAGCACAGCTCACTCCTTAAAGTGATTTTATCAACGAAAAAAAACAGCCAGGATATTCTTCAACAATATTACACTCTCCTCGGCTTAAATCATCACAGGACTCGACCATATCACTCCACAGCTTACAAAAAAAACATTGTCAGTGGTAAACTGTTATTTTCTTGAATCGTCTCTTCATCCGACTCTCAGAGAAGGTGAAAAAAGTTTTTTTTCCTCTCTCCGACCGAGCTGCCAGGTGCAGTGCTACGGTGCATTCACAGTAAATTGGGGAAAAAAACAATACTTAGTGAAAACCTGCCATTTCCGGCACTGTGATGAAAGACTCACATTAACTAGAAAATGAAAATAACATAAAAGTTTTAACAATAAAATAACACTGGGTTACAATTGTACGTGGCCATTATAACGTAACTTTACGTACAGAATATGCTGACTTTGTGGCTATAACATGAAGTCCTGCATATAAATACTGTGGATTCCCGCGCGAAACCAGCTTCCGAATAATGAAGTCTTTCCTGACTAAAGTGGCCCGAAGTAACAACGCTGATTGTTGTTAGTTGGTTAACTTTTCATATACTCTGTAGGTTTCCCAAAAATAAAGAGCTCAGAAAGAAGTGGGAAACAGCTGTCCGGCGGGAAGGGTTTTCTGCTAGTCAGTCATCCGTGCTCTGCAGTGAACACTTCAGACCGGAGGATTTTGACAGGACAGGTCAGACAGTCAGGATCAGAGACGGAGCTTTTCCTTCTGTCTTCAGTTTCCCAGCTCATCTCCACAGGGTAGGTGTATAGGCTGTAAGGATTAGATCATTCAGTGCCACACTATGCTAACAATGTTTTCCCTTTCTGAATGTGAAGGAGTCAGTGATGTATTTAGTTTTACACTGTGAGACCATTTCTATATTTCATCCTTCACTTTAGCCGTTGGTTACCAGGACGTCTCAGACCTCAAAGAAGGCACAGGAGACCTTGTCACCGTACTGTTCCCAGCTTGTCCAGGTGACCGAACCCTTGCCTGTGCCCAGTGCTGTGAGTAATAAGTGCTAGCTATGCTTCAAACAGCTGCAAGCTGGTTATATTCAAACTTCTTGTCACTCCCCTGTGCCCTTACAACACCTACTACTCTCTGTCACTCTTTCAGACAGACTCACATACACATATGCACATACATTGAAACATGCCAGTATTGAATCTGCAATTGAACCTTCACAAACACACACACACACACACACACACACACACACACACACACACACACACACACACACACACGCTGCTGGGAGTACAATTGAGCAGAGCTAAAACTAAGAATGTAAGAATGTGGGACATTGGACAGCACATTGTACCAGTAGAGATGTTACAGACTGTCACTGAGTGATGTAATGATGTACCATTTTCATCCTTGTTTGTACTAGGACCGCTCCTATGCTCTGCCTTCATCATATGATGATGTGAGAGCCAGACTCAGGGAAGCCGTGAATAGGGTGGAGAGTCTGGAAAAAGAGAGGAGGTATGCAAAGGACAGAGAGAGGAGGGCAAAGAACACTGTGAATGGTCTTCTGGAGGATCTCAGGGTGAAGAACGTGATAAATGAAGAGTTGAAAGAGCAGCTCGATACATACTCAGGTAAAATGAAAATACAAAATTTGGAGATAATTTGATCTTACTGCTAACTGTGTTTCACATCTTCCAGTACACCTCCTTTCAAAACAGAGCCATGAATACACCAAAGACCAGAGGGATTTTGCCATCACCCTCCACTTACATGGTCAAGGCTAGTTGTATAAATGTATAGATTGATAGATATGGATATTGATATAGATATATGTATGTATATATGTTCATCAATGCCACCCCTGTTGATATATGTATAGATGTATGTTCATCAATGCCATCCCTGTACAGATATATGTATGTATATATGTTCATCAATGCCACCCCTGTACAGATATATGTATGTATATATGTTCATCAGTGCCACCCCTGTACAGATATATGTATAGATATATGTATGTATATATGTTCAGCAATCATTGAATATGAAAATGATTAATCAAAATAAGTGAAATGTAAATGTTTGTGCTCTTTATTCAGAATACCCACGTCACATCTAAAATTCAGGATCTGGTTATTATAAACAGATGTTTAATATTTCAATATTTATCATCACAATAACAGTGTTGCATACATTGATAGCTGTAACAACTTAAAAACATACCCTGGTTTGGTACTTTTATACTCTAACGAAAAAAGGTCTATAGGAATCCTATAAGATCTCGTTGCTAACGTCAGCTAGTCATCACAATGAACTTTACAAGATGCCTGCAAAATCTGTCAAAGATATCTATCAACGATGTTCATCGTATCGTGGATGCCCACTCCCCTGCTCCGAAGAGCAAACGGGGAAAAGGGTTTCGTCTCTACATCTCTAGTTACGTTCACCAGTACGAGGATAAGTGATTTATTGGTGACGTTAGCTGACTAGCTGACGTTAGCAACGTGCTAATTTTTTAGTTTTGTGTTTGCTTCGTATGTTCTTTACTGTTACTTGTTGTGCTAACTGTGTTGACTTTATGTCCATTTCAGTGTCAGACAAAGATCAGGGCACAGGTGATGTTTCTGGGCTTGATGTCAGTCGAGGGCGGCGATCCCAAACACCGGCTCTTGTCTTGGTTGCTGTGTAACTGTTCCATTCAAACAGTGTTGGCACTGCGTTTGCTGCTAAAACCCGTCTACCTTTGGGGGTATTTCGAATTCGGTCATTTTCAAAATGTCGGCTGCATACCTTCGTATGCTGAGTTACCGAAAATCCCGTCCTGCATATTTTCTGCAGCCACTGTGCACGAAGTTCGGTGTCCTTCGGGAAGCAGTGGAAGCTAAGGTCGCTGTTATAGCGACTTGAGCCGGCACAAAGTGGCACACAACAGTGCTCATTAGAGCCATTCGCCGTCTTCTGGAACTTGAAAGTCCCTCTCACATTATACTTCGTCTTCTTTCGTGGATGTTGATTCATTTTTCATTCCTTGTATTCATTTTAGCGCTGTTTTGACTGGAGAGGGAAGCCGGAAACTGGTTTGCCGATTTCAGGCGGAATCGGAAGTACGTCACGAGGCTTGCGCACAGAGCCTATTGATATACAATAAAAATATTAATATAGGCTACTTTGTGTGTTCAGCTATACGTGTGTATGTGTGTAAGTGGTCTGTAAGACTGTTTATTTTTTATGATCTGTGTGAGCTTGGTGATTCATGCAAACATCCAGTGATGGCTAACAGGGAAATAATATGTCAGCCTTGTTCACTGTAATCTTCTCAAAAGCACCGCGTTCAGCATGAGCAAAGTTTTCCAACTGACTTTATATCACCAGCCAAACTAAGAGCAAGCAGACGGTAACAAAAAAAAAAAAAAAAAAACAGAGTGGAGGCAGTGACCGAAGCGACACGAGCCGTTTTCAGCTCTATCTTGTCAAATGCACCGCGTACATTAAGAAACAAGTTCACCAAGTAACTTGACATATCATACAAACCGAAGCAGAAGTGAGCTGAAGAAAACCTAAGGAGTACTGAAAAGTAGTGTTGTCTCGTTCGCGAACGTTTCATTCAAAAGAACGAATCTTTTAAGTGAACGTACTGAACTGCATCACTTCCTCAAGTGATTCGTTCGTTTCTCAGTTCACTTGAACTGTCAGCTGCGCCGCCTGCCTGCAGCGCCGCCTGCTGACGAACGAACTGTCAGCAGTTCAACTGAACTGAGAAATGAACGAATCACTTGACGAACGAACTGTCAGCAGGCGGCGCTGCTGACAGTTCAACTGAACTGAGAGACGAACGAATCACTTGACGAACGAACTGTCAGCAGGCGGCGCTGCTGACAGTTCAACTGAACTGAGAAACGAACGAATCACTTGACGAACGAACTGTCAGCAGGCGGCGCTGCTGACAGTTCAACTGAACTGAGAGAGGAACGAATCACTTGACGAACGAACTGTCAGCAGGCGGTGCTGCTGACAGTTCAACTGAACTGAGAAACGAACGAATCGCTTGAGGGAGGGACCGCGCGCGCCGACTGCGCCGCGTCACCGACGCATGAATCCATGGCAAGCTGTTCCTGCCAGAAATACGCCACATTCAGTCACGTTTCAACTTCATTACGGCGTAAAAAACGCCGTTTTTTCAGATTTTACGCCGTTTTTTACACCGTAATGCGCAAAAAGAACGCTGTTTTTTACGCCGTAATGAAGTTGAAACGCGACTGAATGTGGCGTATTTCTGGCAGGAACGGCTTGCCATATAAATCAGTGAACTACACTCTCCTGAATCATTTTCCTCTGAGGGATACACTTTCATGGCGACCGTTGTTCCCCGTTGTTTTAACAGATTTAGTTTCCAGATAAACAAACTTAAAACGTTATGCTGGCAGTAATGAGGAGCGACAGAGGGAGATGGGGATGTGTTGTGTTCAAGTGTACCTCGGAGAAAACTAACTTTTTTTTAAACTCTGCTAAATTTGCCACCGCAACAACAGTACAGTAGGACACAGCATGTAACAAATAGTGTATAAAACCCGCAGTTTGAGAAAACGCGTGACTGTCTGATCATCTCATTGCGACAATTTGCGAGGGAACGGTGCATATTCAGTGTGAATCCTTCACTGAATGTACTGTGGGGTATACGTTCAGTGAACGGATCACTCACTGAGCCCAATTTGCCGAGTAGACCAGTTAAATAGCATACCATAGGATAGGACACTTAAAACATCAGGATTTATAATATAGTTATACATAGTTTTATATTTACAAATGTGTTTGTCAAAGCAACACAGTCACAACACTCTCGTCTCCTGGTCCTGGAAGCTGTGAACTGAACTGAAACTTGAACCGTTCAGCCGTATATCAGTTCAGGAGTCGCAGGCTCCTCCTGCCAAACACTGAATGATTCGGTGATTCAGTGAACGAATCTTTTGAACGAATCTTTCTAGTGAACTGATTCTAGTGATTCAGTACATCTAAAAGAACTGGCGTGCCCATCACTACTGAAAAGAGCAACGTGAGCTAGAGACGTGTCTGTGTAGGGAGGGGCGGGCGCTGTGTGTGATTGGCCAATCACAGAGCGTGAAGACAGTCAGTTACCCTATGAGGATTTTCCTTCAGCACGAGCACGGATAGTGACGAGTTTCATGCTCGTACTCGTCAAAAATGCTTTATCCGTAACGGATACGGCTCAGCCCCAAATAAAACTATCATCTTCTGTTAAATGTTTATAATCCTGGAGAAAGATCACCAAACGGATGTTGTTATCAATAGATCTATCTTTCATAAATCCAGATTGGAAGTCGCTTATTATCTTGTCTAGATTACTTTTTAATCTGTTGGCATAAACAAGGGTTACAATTTTATAATCAGTATTCAATAAGGTAATAGGTCTAAGGTTATCTAACATTTTGGAGTCTTTGCCAGGTTTGGGGATTAAAGTAATAATTCCTTGTTTCATAGTGGGAGGAAATGACAGCTTCTCAGTTGCTTCCTTCAACATGAGAAAAAAAGGACGTTTTAAAACATCCCAAAAGTGCCTATAGAAATTAGATGTTAGGCCATCACAGCTAGGAGATTTGTTTAAAGACAGGCTGTCTACTGCTTTATCCAGCTCAAAAGAAGTAACATCAGCATCATATAACTCTGCAAACTCCTCGTCCACGCAGGGGATAAGATCTTTAATGTGGTTGAAGAAATAGTCTGAATCCATTGCAGAAAAGGCAGATGAGTATAATTTACTGTAAAAAGAAGTTATTTCCTTGGTAATCAAGGTTGGATCTGTACATAGTTGGTTTTGAATCAATAAGGTTTTAACTGAATTTCTCTCTTGTCTTCTTTTTTCTAAACGACAAAAATAAGCTGTACTTTTTTCACCATCTTCTATCCATTTAGCTCTAGATCTTATGTAGGCTCCTTCTGCTTTTTTGAGATAAATCTCATCAAGCTTAGTTTGCAGAGTTAATAATTTCTGTTTATCACTATCCGTTGGTGATGCCATGTTACAATAGATGTTTATTTCTTTAATTAAACTAAGTTCTGCTAGTTTGTTACTTCTATTAAATGATTTCCCAAAATGGATGAAAAATTCTCAAATTGTAAATTTTAAAAACTCCCACAATATATGAAATTATAGCATCATCAGCCATCACTTCAGCAATTAGAGATTTTATACCATCACAATATACTTGACAGTTTAATAAGGCTGAATTGAATTTCCAGTAGCCCTTGTTTCTATATCTACTACCAGGGGGTTTAAAACTCAACTTAATAACAGCATGATCTGATAAAGGAGCTGCTGACATACAACAGTCTGAGATAGAATGTATCATTGAGGTAGAAATTAACCAGAAGTCGATTCTGGATTTTAATGTATTATTTGGTTTGAACCAGGAGTATTTTTCAATTTCGGGGTGTTTAAAGCGCCAGGGGTCAACTAAGTCATGTTTGCCACAGAAATGAGATAGGATAGGGTTATGAGAGCTGTGTTGACTTTTAGAAGGATATCTGTCCAGATATTCATCATAAACCATATTGTAATCTCCTCCCACAATTACATCTGCAAGTGGATAGGTAAGTTTAAGATTATCAATATTATCAGAAAGCTCTGTAAGTAATAATTTGTTTTCAGCAGGGTTGTTGAAGCCATAGATATTAGCAAGTATACTATATTGATTGTCAATGTTCAAAACACAGATGACCGTTGTTGCTGGATTTAGAGGTCACCAATTTACCAGGAGAGTTACAGAACAGAATGGCCAGTCCAGCTGATTTCGTGGAGCCGTGATCAAAAATAATTTTATCCCCCCATTGGTTAATCCAGAATTTTTCATCGTCTGGTTTAGAGTGCGCTTCCTGTAACAAAATAAAGTTTGCTTTCTCGCCCTTACAAAATAAAAAAAATAGATTTTCTCTTAGTGATATCTCTTAAGCCCCTAGCATTCAAGGAAATACAAGAAAAATCTACATTCATTTTGAACCACAACTAGTAACCGTTAGTAAACAGTGGAAGTCCAACTGAGTGAAGAGAAGTGGAAAAAAAAGAGTCCTCTGACTCTAGGCAATGTCCCTTCAATATCAAAAAGTCTCTTTAACTTAACCATCCAACCTTTTTATATCAGGGAAGATCAAAACCCCGTTTAATGCCTATTTAAGCATGGGATTTAACTGCCAGTATACCTCAAGTGTTTTTATTAAGTGATTCTGTGTCCATCGATGTATCCAGGCCCTCCTCTGTAGTAAGCTCGTTTTCCAGGCGTCCGTGCTTGTTGTATCTTCGGCCACAGCACCACTCAAGCCTCCCTGTCAGCCTTGAAGAGTTCTTCGATAAAGCCGATCCCAAATTCTTTGCAGATGGAGGAATCCTTGGTCATCTTCCTCATCGCACCCCGGTGAAACCTCTGTGTGAACTGGTCGATGACCTGCCTGGTCTTATTTTCCTCTCGTCTGCCCAGCCGATGAGCCGAGTCCACAATGTGGTTGATATTGGGAGCCCACGAGGGAGATATTTTTATCAGCAAGTTAGCCACCACCTCTCATGTATTTTCACCTTCTTTCTCCTTATGCCTCAGATTCTGAGATTCCAGTGACACTTGTACCTTTCAATCTCCAGGACTCTTTCCATTAACTCAGCGTTGTCTTTTTTAATCGCCAACATCTCCCGCTCCGTGGTTTTTAGCTGAGTTTTGCAGTCTTTGATCTCTGCCGCATTAGCTCCACTACTTTAGCCATGCTCGCTAGCATAACAGAGTTCTGTTGTATTTGGTTGCCGAGACCGTCTACTTTATCTGTGAGCTTTTTTAGCGCTTCCAGGACGACTCTCGTACCTTCGTCAGTAGTCGCAGCATCTCTCATTTTGGTGGTGGGTTGGTTTTTTACCGGAGAAAATGGGTCTTTTCTTTTGAGGCTCTCCATCGATATTTCCATTTTAGCCGTGTAGTTGTGGTGGGTAGTAGCCGTAGCATCCATATTCCCACGGGCTGGAGTCGTAGGTTTCATTGTGGCTGGTTTCAAGGCTCAGAGCAATCAAAGAGCTATAAAGGTTCAGGAAAAGGTAATTGGACGGAAAAGTTCTTGAAAAACTGGGACAGGCAGACAGCGCTCAGACGTTATGATGCACCCATGCCCAGTTTCCGAACAGCTTGCCTTGTTGAAGAGGAGGAAGCAGCATTTTGGAGCGCGAACAAGACAACCTTGTGTCAAGGTAATTGTTTTTTGCTTTTTTTTCTCTAAAAAATGAAATCTCACTGTTGCTAATCTTAAATGATCCTCTTTTGTCATATATATTTGATTTTTTTTTTTTTTTTTTTTTTTTTTTTGTAAAGAAAAATTGAACTAGTTAAGTTATTTGAAAAGAACCAAGCATGTTGTCAGGTTTACTTAACTTTCAAAGGTAAGTATTTAGTGCATTCAGTAGTATGGCTTTCTTGATTTTGTAAAGATTTGATGTTGAAGGTAGCAAAATTGTGCAATAGCAACTTGTGTTTCAGGATAGCTATTAAATACTTATTTGTGAATAGTGTGTGTAATTTGACTGAGAAGATTTGCTGATTTTTTAATTGGGATCAAAGTCAAAGTTGAAATAAGCTAATGTTCACCTATAGCTGTAGCAACTCGTAAGTAATTTCAAAGCTATTTTTTGCCGCGAGACGTTGCCTCACAGACATGTTCTGTGTGCTGTCATTTGATGGGCTCTGCATGTCAATAGGAGAGATAATGTGTTAGTAATTTGACTGAGAAGACACGCTGATTTTTCCGCAAATTAGCGTGATAGTCAAAGCTGAAGTAAGATAACTAAGTTATTTCAAAGCACTTAGAAACAGAACTTTTGTCAGGTAATCATTTCAAAAATTATTCAGTAGATTGTCCCTGGACTCTTGTTTTTAAGAATGAGAATTTAGAGGGTTTGAAGTCAATGGACACTGTTAAATAAATGCAGACATATTTTTCCTGTTTAACAGAGGGGATTTTTAGTAGAACGAATTTAACTCTTTTACTTGGAGTTACTTCAGAACGTTGTGTTAAGTGTGAGTTTACTCAAGAAAGTTATGTCAATTGTGGTTCCATGCAACTGTATGGTTTAAAAATAATCTAACATTTCAGTGAACTATTCATGCATTGAAATTAAATTAATTGACATGACAATATCAAGTTGATGCAATGTAAAAATAAGGAATTTATTGAATGTAACAGTACTGATTTGGTTGATCTTAAAGGTGCAAAAGGCGAGTAGACCAAAACAAAAGGGCTAGGGATGGTTACAAACTCTTATTTTTGGTTAAACAGTGAGCTAAAATATGTTTCTGAAAATGTTTTATGTAAGGGTTAGTCAACCATTAACTGTTAGATGTGTGTTAAATGGTTTTGAGGCAGACGTAGGCTTTGCCCTGAGTGTGAGAACACTTTATATCTTCAGCTCACTCCTTCTTGTGGTAGCCACTGCTTGCATAGTAGTGCATTATGTATTTCAAGCCACTGATATGATTTGCACAAACATGATAACTTGATGTGCTTTCTGTCATGCAGAGTCACCTTTCTATGAATGTGATGCCATGCAATGGAAATGTAAGTTTTGCTCATTTTCTTCTGACAAGAGAGCACAGCTTTTCAAACATTATCATTTAAGTCATGGAACATACTCACGGATTGCGCCTATACCATGCCTCCATTCAGAATATCTGTGCACTTTTAAGTCTTTCATTGCATTGAAAGTGCACTTTAGTAGAACTCATTCACAACGGGGTGGTATTTCTTATCTATTACAAATACCATTAAAGACCTTGACCGAAAATGTTTGTTACCTCACTGTCTACCTATCTTGCTCTCTCTATCCACACTCACCTCTCAATCTCTCTCTCCCTCCCTCTTAGACATCTGGGGCCCGTTTCACAAAGCAGGTTTAGTGAAAACTCCGAGTTTGTTAAGCCTGAAATGAAGGAAACTCTGAGTTTTCCGTTTCACAAAGGGAGGTAACTCAAACCAGAGAAAGAGGGGTAACTCTAGCCTGTTTCACAGAGAGGGGTAACTTAAGCTCTCGTTCAGTTACCATAGTAACAGACTCTATGAACCTAACCTGGTCGGGACCAGGTTTTTCTCAATGAACCTCGAGTTTCTCTCTGTCTCCGCCCTCTCCGCACACGGTATTTGATTTCCTCATTCATTCGTCAGCAGGCGAGTTTTGGGATAACATAGTTCTGCCGTCTGTTATTTAAAAAAATCAGTCAGTAGGCACTTTTTTTCACTAACATGGCATGTCCTTTTGACAACGATCCCGTGGATGAAGGTGCAGCATTACTGCGCAGGGAATTAAATATTCGTCGGGAGATGGTTATCAGACCGCGCATAGATGTTCTGGCATTTCCAGACAATTATGTTTTTGAACGGTACCGTTTCACGTCACAGGCCATCATCTACATACATAACCTAATCCGTCTTTACATTTGCAACATTACCAGCCGGAGTCATGCTCTCACATCCCAGCAGATATTGTGTGTTGCGCTGCGTTTCTTTGCGCAGCATTATGTTGGTGATAAAACAACTGCACAGTCAAACAGCCACTTAATATTTACTTTATAATGTAACACATGATCAAAATGAGGTACCCCCCATTAAATTATGCCGTGTCTTACCTGTTTGAACAATGTTTTTATGTTTCATCTTGAGCTGCTACCAAGTGCACTTCTCCCCCGCGGGATTGCACCTACATGAAATAAATTAATGAGCTACCATTCAAGCAGTTTTCCCCTGTAATATTATTGTGATTGCAAAGGACTACATTTAAACTTACGCATTGACCCGAGCAGCAATGTTCCCCCACGCCGCCTCCCTCTCTTTTGCAGCTGCAGCGGTGTTACACTTTTTTCTAAAAACATGCTCAAATTCGTCGTATGAGCGCATTAAGAGTTCGAGTTCCAGTGGGGTAAAAAACGCAGCCCTCCTCTTCCCCGTCGCCATGGTGACTCGTCGAATCGGGGCTCCATTGATGTTGGCTTTTTATAGTCGTGGTGCACGCGCTTAACCCTGAGTTAACCTACTCTGAGTTGACTGAACTAACTCAAATCACCTGTTCTGAAACCGGAAACTCGGAGTTTCCTATCTCAGGCTAGATCAACTCAAGGTTCAGGATTAGACTCGGAGTTTGTTGAACCTCCTTTGTGAAACGGGCCCCTGATGTAACAGAACAGCACACAGTGTTTCTCCATGGCCTTCCAGTCCTTCTTGGGGATGACGCAGAAGAGTTTTTTCTGGAGATGCTTTATAAGTCGTGTTATTGTAATTCACAAACAATTATTTGTATGACTTATTTTGAAGTCAGGGCATAAAAGAAGAAAGTTGGTTGTCATTATGAAAAGAGTTGTGGTTGCAGAATCAGAATCAGAATCAGAATCAGAAAAAGCTTTATTGCTAAGTACAACTTTATACATATAAGGAATTTGTTTTGGTGATGTTGGTGCATTAAAAAGTAAAAAAATCTAACAATAAAAATATATATACACAGTAGAGCTGTATGATTAATTTCAACACATACCTCTATGCAATCTCATTTTTAAATGATAGGGGCAGGTATCATTAAGATTTTAATGGTACTATTTAGGGTTGGGCAATAAACTGAACATGTATTGAAGCTGAAACCAAGAACCTCTCATCGACTTGTTCTTGCTCATCTAGGTTAACTGGTTAATACTTTCCTCAAGATGTATGTGTTCTACCTCTGCTCCGACCAACTAGCCCTCATTCACTCAAAGTGGAGCTGGTGGCATTGATGACATGAGCACAAACAGAGCTAACAAATAAGCCTCAATCGGATAGCTGGAAGCTGATAGCTAAAAAGAATTCTATGTTTGTTGTTTGGACACATTTTGGCTTTAGTGAAGCTGACAAAGATCAAAAAAGTCAAGTGTAAACACTATGGAAAAACAATTTCAGTGACCAAAATAAATAAATAACCAAATAAATTTAAATAAACGTGGTATTGATTTGAAGTCATATCGCCCTAGTCCTATGTACTGATACTGCTTAGTGACTTAAAAAACTTTTTTAAGAGAAAACAAACTATTACAGTAGCTGAACCCCAACCCCCCCCCCCCCCCCCCCCCCCCCCCCCTTTTTTTTTACAGCTGAAAACCATTGTATTTGGGTATTTAGTAGTGTTTTTCATTGATTCAGGTCCAAATCTTGACGTTTTTGTGCAAACACTTTAAAATCTACATTTTGTTGAAAATATGCAGTGCCCTCTATAGCAATAACATAATTGTAGAAGGGTTTGTACCACTGTTACACAGCGGTGGTTATGGTTTCTGAAAATGGGCCTCTGTACACCTATGTAGATATTCCATTTTTTTTTTTTTTTTCTTCAAATCAGCCTTTTCCAGGTATAACAGTCATCCGCCACATTTTTCTCATGAAAATAAGGACATTTCTAAGTGACCCCAAACTTCTGACCGGTAGTGTATAACAATTAAAAGCTCCCTCTACCACTGAAAATACCCACATTCAGTGAGAGTAACGGTGGAAATAAATTGAATTTATGAACACACCCAAATTAAGGATGCTCGATATTGGCTTTTTTTTTTTTTTTTTTCTTCCCAATAACCGATATACTGACATTGTCCAACTCTTAATTTCCGATACCAATATTAACTGATACACATATATGCTATATACACATATATATATATATATATATACAAGAGCTCACACACAAATTATGCACCTGGAGTGAACACTCACCTCACCTGGAGTGAACACCTCCAATGAGGTGTTACATGCCATACTTTAGTCATTTTGAACTTAAAAAAACATATTGATTTTTTTTTTGCTAATATCGGCCAATAATGTCGGCGAACCGATAATATCCAACATCCCTAACCCATAGCCAAACAATCTGCTGGGTAATGGTTGCTTTTAATCATTAACCCATGTTGGTATAATTTAGTTAATGCCGTGTGTGGGTTCTAAGATGTTAGCATGCATGTAGATGAGCCATGCGTTAAGCGAACTTATTTCAGTAATACCACTTTACCAGTGATTCAAGGGTGTTCAGCTACTAAAAGTTGGAGGCCAAAGCACATTCATGGTCACTCCAATGAATATTTAAGTAACAATAGTGTGCCAAGATTGGTGACCTGGTGCATGAAGGATATATAACAGATTTTTTTCCATTTTCTTTTCTTAGGCTGATGATGTAGAGGCAGATATCAGTCAGTTTGCAGTTGCAGTGCCCTCTGTAATCCCGGAAGACGAACCAGGCCTGACTCCAAACTGGATGGTGAAAAACCCATCATTCTGGAAGGAGGGGTTGTCGTCGATGGTCTGCCAGAAAAGCTGTATGTCTCCTTTTTGGTTTGATCTATGCTCTGAATTTGGACTATCCAAAGGCCATGCAGAACACCTTTAAATTTATTCAGAGTGTGTTTGTTTCATTGGGAGGCAGCTCTCTGAAACCAAAACTACAAACACTGCAAAACCTGCTTCTGACTTAGTTTGTTCATGCCAAATAACTGGAATGTGCTACCTGCTGTTGCAAACAAATGCGCTACTTTAAATTGAAGAATAACATTGCCGCTCCAATGTTGTGAGGCACTACATACGACCTAACTGTTTTTATATCGTCTTTTTGAAGTTTTTGTGTCATTTTTTTGCAAATATGTTTTGTTAGTATGATAGTATGTATAGTAGTAGTAGTTATAGTATAGCATAGTAGTATGTTAGAATGATCAGAGACCTGACTATGGCAACCTGTACATGCAGGCTTGTCAAACAAAATATTAGCAAGGAACAAGTTTTAAAATTGCTTTGATGCAGCTCGATCACTAGTGTTATTACTACTGTTTCTTAGTTCGCCAGAGGTTATTTCTCACATATACAGTAAAAGTCTAATACAATCGCCTTCTTCAAATGCTGTTTAGGCAAACACATCTGGAAAGCACAGTTGGCTGTGATACATCATGTGGCCTGCCAGATGGAACCACCACAGAGATGGTGGTTCCATCTGGCCATCCTTTCCTGATTGATTTATGAAATATTCTATTATTTTGAGATACTGAATTTTTTAATTTCATGAGATTTAAACCATAATTATAAAAAATTAAAACAAAAGGGCTTGAAATATTTCAGTTTGTGTGTATTAAATCTAAAATCTATGAATATCAGTATATCAATATCAATACAGTTTGAATTAAACTACAGGAAAACATAAACTTTTCAATTATATTTAATTTGTTTGAGGTGCACCTGTATATACACTCCTGTCCCTAGCAGTGGGGTTTATACAGCCACCACAACCAGTAAGATCATATGACCTTAACCAGCATACAAACATACTAAAAGAAATGTTGATGTGACATAAAGTTAATTACTAACCATACAGAAACATCCTTTTGTATCTGTGGTTCTTGAAATTGCTTGGGAGACTTTTCCTACCCAGGGTCTGACTCTCTCGTTCAAACATATATAGTTGCACTGCCACGCTTTCTCCCAGGTTTCACACTCAACAGTTGCATGGTAGTGAGAAGCCATTTTCACATTGGCACACCCTGTAGAAGAGGGTGAGCAGTCTCTCTTAATCATTTAAAGGAACGGGCACTCAAACCAGCTGTTCTAAACAGGGCTGATTGGTTCTTGTGGTATTTGTCAGAAGTATGTCACAGATATTTTGTAAAGACTGCAGGAGACTACAGGTGTTAACTTGTGGAAAAGGGGTATAATATGTCACCTTTAAAGGTGCAACGTGTAAGATATGGCCAGAAGATTGACTAACATTATCAATAGAATGTGAACACTAAGGGCCTGATTTACTAAAGCTTTGCGTGCGTAAAAATGTGCGCAAAAGCGACAGCACGCGCAAAGAGATGATGATGCTGATCTACCAACCGGGCGCACCGAGGATTGCGTCTGTCAATCGGGCAAAATAACACAAGCTACTCATTTTGCGCTTCTGCCTTCATGAATATGCAATATAGGCGTGCCAGCCAGAGCGCACAAAAATATTGGGCGGAGTAGATGCAAATAGAATCATTTTGCGCACGCAATGTGATTTACCAAACCTGAAACTAATTGCGCTGATTATTTTTGCGTCCATATTTAGCACGTTTGAACGTCATGTATTAGGCTACCTGGCACAGCCGTGCGCACAGATGGCTGCGGTCATTGTTGCGAGGAGGCGGCGTAGGCAGGACAGGCAATGGCATTAACCTTCTCACAGATTGCCCCCCATATTGCGTTCCTCCTTGTGACGGTCAAATTCCTTTGCTGTAACTCAGCAATGTGCTTGTTTGACTCCTGTACCAGCACCCCCAATTCCATGGGTTCGAATTTGCTCTTGCGCTTCCGTGAAGTCTCCTCGCTTGCATTCGCCATGGTGAACGCGTAGTCAATTGCGCTGTTAATCTTAGTAAATCAGCCGCAAGCCCCAAACAGGCAGCGCGCGCAATCTATCCATGTGCGCACGCAATTTAGCGCTCTTTATTTGGGATTTTAGTATATCAGGCCCTAAGAGTTCTGATGGTATGTCAAAGACCTCTGTGTGTCCTGTGCAGGGGTATCGATTTAAAGCTAGCATGCTAACCAGCTAGCTGTGGCCAGTCCTTAATACCATTTTGTACCTCAAGAGGCGATTGTCCGATAGTATAGTTTCTGGTAGTTTCAAAAAAATGTTAAAAAATAAAATATTCTTTCTTTGAATTTCTTTATTACACAGAAAAATACAACCAAAGTCTTTGTGCTTTCTCGTCTCTCAGGTTCCAGTGGACAGTGGTTGAACCTGGATTGTGGATTATAGCTACGTTTCCTGCCATGGCCCTGCCTGACATCCACTGCAACTGCTATTACTAATAGTTATACTACCATTTTTATTAGATTCCGCATTGTATTATATACATATATGACCTTGTCCCAGCCTGCCCTGTCTTCATCGTCCCAGAGTCACAGTCCTGGTCGTGGCAACTGTAAATCACCTGAGCAACGTTTCCCTGTGGTCAGACTCTCTTTTTTTCTCAGAGGCTGTGTTGTGTCCCCCTGTGCTCCATGCTCTAGGACAGGGCAGACTCAAGTCAGCAAAAAGAACCACTAGCTGAAAACTGCTAACTGCAAGACCTGATACGACACAGATCCTTTCAGCAATGTTAAATGGTAGCCTTAGCATTGGCAACTATTTGGTAGTATGGTTAGCCCAACAATAGCATACTGTAACAGTAAGATATAAACTACCTTGGATACAGGACTCAATTTACATGTCAGATTGAGATTTTTCAAAATATGCAGTCCAGTAGAAGTCTAGCAGAAATGACTATTCCCTAATTTTCCTGGCAGGGATTAATAAAGTTATATCTTATTTTATTACTCTCAGCTCTCGCAAACTGGGAAAAGCAACTCCACTGTTTAATCGAGTTTCATATCCGGATAAACAATTGCAAAAATATGAAATGAAAAAAGTAGCTTCATTAGGCTCTTTGAATGATGTGACTGCAGTGTTAGGAACAATTCTTATTCCAAGAAGGAATAACATAAGACTGCCTAGTAGCAGTGCTGTAGTTTGATATTTGAGGATTGTGCTTTTTCCCACCTACTATAATGTTATTAGACCATTGCAGGGATACTACACACTCATCCTGTGACAAATGGGAATAACATGCTTCCATCATCACACTTACTGCAGCAGAGAAAGGTGAGTGCTGCTTCTGAATGCAACTGAACGGAGGGCCTAGCCAGAGGAGAAGACTGAATGGCTTGACAGCTGTATGATAACAGGCCTCTTCTGAATGATTCAATCAGGCAGCTGAGCCCCTCAGCGAAGTACCAAGACAAGCTCATCCCCATGTGTTACACCGATTAACTGCATACGCATGATGAGGGATGAAGGAATTTGTCATCATTTACATCATTCAACAGAGATGGAGGCACAGTCAGTGATGGTTTGAGGGCTGGTCATGTCCCACGGGCCGTTGGCAGAGGGAGTGTGGAAGGATCACTTTTTGTTTTCTCCATTGTAAACAAAAATCTCACTTTCAATTTGTCAAAAAATAAAAAACAAATAAACAAACAAACAAAACCAGCATGGTTTCCTCATTATTTTTGCCACCACACAATGTTTTTGGTGTTTTCCCTATTTAAATGCACCAATATTTAAATAAATGTTGTTGTTCCCATTTCAGAAATGTCATCATAAAACAAACACTAACATGAACATGAGACTGTATAAACATTTTCAGGGTGTTTTCGGAAATGGGTATTTTCTTTTTGCTGACAGGTAGGCTTACTTTTTGGTATAGCAATGTGTTTTGTTTTTTTCTTACCCCAGAGTAAAGTTTTATGTCAGTCTCAAACGGTAAATGAACTGCATTTATGCAGTTCTTTTCTAGTCTACTTTGAGCTCTCAAAGCACATTACAACATATGCCACATTCACTCATTCATACACATACACTGATGACACAGCATCAGGAACAATTTCAGGTTCAGTGTGTTGCCCAAGGACATTTCAATACTTGGACTGGAGAAGCCATGGATCAAACCACCAACTTCCTGTTTGGTGGACGATCCACTCTACCTCCTGAGCCACACCTGCTCCATCTTTACATTTTTATATTTATTATAGAATTAACATTATTTTGCGAAAAGAGCTCTTTGTTTTGCACCCATCAAACCCGGCATCTTAACATTAAAGGCGACATATCATAAAAAAATCTCCAACTTCCAGTGCTTGTGCACATACATTTGGGTATCTGCAGTGTCTACCAACCCACATGTGAAATCAGACAACCCAGCCAGTTTTTTGTGGACTGGCCTGCTGAGAAAGCATGGGATTCAACAAGGCACTCAGATTTTGCTTTCCTTCCTACATAAAGAGGGGGACTCATTTGCACAACCCAGCCCTTCATCTGTGTCAATGTCTCCAACCATGGTTTGAGAAGAGCCTTTGTGTAGCGACGTCATTGTTGTTCTCACAAGTGCCGGACCAGTAGCATATTGAAGCTAAGAGCACAGGAACAGTTCTGTTGTTGGCTGCACAGAGCAGCACATATCGCTACATCAGCCTCCAGCCTCAAAGGACAGAGCAGCTGAGTGGATTAACTTTATTTTGATGGCAACATCCCGGCTACATTCTGCAAAAACCTGTTCCTGTCTGCTAATCACTTTGAGTTTGACATGATTTTCGAATGTGGGTCAGTTGCGTGCCAGATACATCAGTACTTTTCCCACTCTCACTCCCCTGAGAACCACACCCACCTGGCCACTCATCTGATCACACACCTGAGATTCATTCCCAATCAGTCTAGTATTCAACACTTAAAGAGACTCTGAAATGTGATGTTATTCACTTCCCGGATCATTGCCTGTCTGTGACTATTTGACGTCATGATTAAGTATATCAATCCAAGGCTCAGTGTCTCATTAGAATTCGTGATATAGTAATTATTTTCTTGCTGATTTTGAGTCTGTTCACTCATTACAGCTTTGCGAACACTTCCTATAGCAGACAACAATTTCTGGAGTAAACTTTTCGATGCAGAAACAGTTTATTCAACAAACTTCAGCTCCCCCCAAGAGATTGTAGGGGAATTAGTTATTAAACCTCTAAATTAATGTTGCATTTGTTAATAAACTGCGGGGCACCAATCTTCCTGAGCTAAGAAGGATTTTATTTATCATGTCTTATAATGCTGATGTAGTGACAACGAATGAACCAACAGTAGATCAGTCTGATAATCTAAGACGTAAATTCTCAGTACAGGGATTGCTTATATCCAGTTCAAAAGGACACCGTCTGACCACGACTTATATGGAAAAAGGATTATTTATTAAACAATAATGAAATTAATATGAATAATGGATAACATGAAAAATGATAGGGGTGATACGCAGTATCAGTAACAACTGCAGAGAGAAACTTATGGCACAATAATGACAGAATGAGATAGTGAGAAGTAGGTTTAAAGGAAAAAGGGGGACACAAATGCAAAGTTAATTTTTGGAATGAACGGTTGAGAGAATTTAGACAAATTGACAGTATCTTAACCTCACGGACCAACTCTTATTCAAAACCACTTAAGAACTTAACAGTTTGGTATAGGAATGTCTAATTTACAACCTATCAGCGTTATCTGATTTTGGAGGTTCCTCTGAGGCCTGGCAATTGTCCATTCAGGCATTTTTAATGCCTGCATCTGCTGTGGAGCTGTAAAGAAAAATTAGCATCTCCATGGGAGACACTCTAAGTGAAAGGTAACCTTTGAAGTTAAACTGTCTGTATCATCTGCTCCCCTGGAAGAATGTGGAAGAGGTGTTTCTAAGCCAGACATCCCGTCTCTCTCTGAAATCACACCACAAAAGTTGAGATATTCTACGACATTTCTCCTGAAGGAACGGGGGGAAAGAGAGGGTCAGTTATAGGTCAGTTCTGCTACAACACACACACACACACACACACACACACACACACACACCTAATCAAATGACATAGTTAATCATTTGGCTTTAAGGCAGTGGATGCTTACGTTTGAGTAAAGAGAAGATGAAATCATTTGGTTTACGACTGAGAAGAGACAGAAGGATTTGAGGAAGCCTACATCCACAGAAGATCTGGGGTTAGTTGTCCAAAATTTTTGGGACAACCTACCAGCCGAAGGCCATAGCAGATGATATGCATTGCCACAGTGCAATTGTTACCATGTTATTGAGTCTATATCAGTCGTGGGATACTTTGTATTCCATTGATGTTCTCTGCATTTGTAATTTTACCACAAGGTGGCACTATTTCCTGGCTGTTGGATTTATTCAGTGTCACCACGTATGAAAATAAGAGTGAGAATGTTTTTCTTTCTTTTTTTAAAGATTTTTGATGAACAATGCAAAATGATGATGATGTTTGCTTTGTTCAGCTGCATAATGATTATGCTATTGCACATTAAATCTCCCCATGTCATTCTTATATAGTGCTGATAATAAACAGTTTATACTGTAATGACAGAACAGCTTTTAAACTGGCGGTGTTCTTTGATAGAACAGAGGCTGCACATGCTACTTGACTGCTCTGTCTGTAGTTGTACCACCACAGAGATATATGGATTCAGCAGTGATTGATTACAGTCATTATGAACATCTAGATTAAAATCTCTCTAAATTTGAAGTTTGGTCCTTTTGAGGAGCTCTCAAATATTAAACTGGTAGCATAATTTCACCATCACACTCACACTGAGCTGCTTATAATATTAAAACAAGATGAGAGTTATTATGATCCTGCCTGTAATTTCTCTCTATATATGCCTGTCTATACATTTGTTTGTATGTCTGGCTGTCAATACAATAAAAAAAAAAAAATCAACTTTTCACCTTGATGAAATTTGTTTCTCTATTAGCCTTGTTTGCCAAGGGATTTTTCCCTGCCTGTGAGCCAGACTGCTTCCTGCGTCATCACATCTGCAGATTTTATAGGACAGCACATGATTACAGGGCAATTTAATCTGTGACATTGCTTTGGTGTATGTAGACCCAAGACCTAATCCTTGGAGCACCTCCCCTGACCCAGCCATGGATATACAGAACACTGTGCGGGGCTGGAAGTCACTGAAAGAAAAAGCACACATAAGTGGCAGTCCAAAAAGAAAACAAAATCCAACATAAGAAATCTAGCACACACAAGTTTGGCAATAAAGTCATGGCGATACTCACACAAGGAAAACTCGTTTGACACTGATGAAATCAGGATGAACTGGCAACCAGTAGTGCAGAGATCCAACCTTAAATACTGTTGGCCCGATGAGCCTGATGTGCAACAGGTGCACAGATGATTAGATGGCAGCCAACCGAGAGTGTAGGAGACCATGCCCAACCTCAGAGACAGGGGAACAGACAGACAAATTCGCAGATCCTAACAGTTTGTGCTGGAATGCAACAGCCCGCTCTCAAACCAATTTCTAAGACGATAGATTAGTTACAATATGCTTCCTGTAATTTATTTGTTTCTTTACAATTTTGAAGCAGAGAACTGAACTTGAATATTACGAATATATTGAATAGTTCCTCACAAAAGCTCTGTGGTCATATATATATATATATATGTATGTATGTGTGTGTAAGCAATCCAGACACACGCTGACAAAGGAGATGAAAGTAGCAAAGAGGTGCTACAACCAAAAAGCTGGAGGACAGCTTTTAAGCTAACAACCATTCATCGGTGTGGAGAAAATTGCCGGACATTGCCAACTACAGGAAACCATCCCCCACACAGCTGAGAAACAATTGGAAGGTAACCTTAATACATGCAACTGAACAACCATCACCCAACCAGTCTCTGATATGAAACACCCATTCACACCCCCTGCACCACTCTCGACTCTCCCCACTGACCCCCAACCTGCACTCAGGATCTATGAACAAGATGTGTGTCAGAAGATCAGAAAGACATCAGAACCAGATGGCGTGTCCACCTACCTGAAAGTCCATGCTGAACTGTTGACACCCATCTTCACACAGATTTTCAGCAAATCACTGGAGCTGTGTGAAGTATGTTTTCAACTACAGAAAATGATTCCATGGTTTCAGAAGCTTCTGACTGACATCATTTGAGTCAACCAGAGTGTACTCATGGAGGTATTTTAAGGCCTACCTCTGAAATCACGGAAAAATTTGAAAAAAAAAAAAAATCAGGCAAGAAAAAAAAAATATTTGTGGACTTCCACAGGTCTGGTTCATCCATATGATCAATTTCCAAACACCTGAAGGTACCTCATTCATCTGTACAAAGTGAAACGTGCGTATTTTGGACCCAAATGCAGCACTACCGAGAGCAGGATCAGTTGGTAATAACTTTTATTTATACCACAGGAAACACGGTATGGATCAGAGAAAGTTACTCGAGTAAAGTTCGTTCTCCGGGCTGAGAGTTCACACAATGTCTCTGGGGCTCAAGCGAGGGAAAGAGAAGTAGCTTACTGGAACCGCTGATGACGAGGAGGAAGCTCCGCTGCCTGAAGAAACAGCTGATCGAGTCGGCGTGCAGCGGAGTAACTCTCTTCAACCGCTGATGACGAGGAGGAAGCTCCGCTGCCTGGAGAAACAGCTGATCGAGCCGGCGTGCAGCGGAGTAACTCTCTTCAGCCGCTGATGACGAGGAGGAAGCTCCGCTGCCTGGAGAAACAGCTGATCGAGCCGGCGTGCAGCGGAGTAACTCTCTTCAGCCGCTGATGACGAGGAGGAAGCTCCGTAGCCTGAAGAAACAGCTGATCGAGCCGGCGTGCCGGCGAGGAGAGAGCAGAGGAGTAGTCGGAGGCAGGCGGGGGGGTCGAAGCCAGGTGAGCAGTCCACGGAAGCAGGAGAACCGAAGGGGAGCAGGCAAGAGGAAAGCCGAAGCCAGGCGGATGAACCGTTTCCAGCAGAGCAGTCAGACACCAGAGACGCTGAGGCAGAGCACGAGGTCAGGGACGGAAGGCAGGTAAGTTTACCGGGAGGCAGACGAGGAGAGCAGGTCGGGAACAGGCAAAGTCGGCAACGGGTGATCAAACTGGAAAGCGCTGGAAAGTCTCGCATAATGCAGAAGAACGATCTGGCAACGGGTGAGAGTGCTGGAGAGGCTTAAATGCAGGGCTGATTGTGATGAGCTGCAGCTGTGTTGGCAGGTGAGCAGAGTAGAGCTGATGAGATGGGCGTGGCTGGCAGGTAGAGTGGAGCAGAGGGAGTGAGAGACCGAAGGTGTGTCCCAATTCAGGGGCTGCATCCTTCGGAGGACCCAGCCTACGCGGTCTCCGGAGGCTGGGTCCTTCGGAGGATCCTCCGTCGGCCGCATCAACTATCGTTAAATGGGACGGTCTAGCCTTCGGAGCATTTCGTGATTGCGTCACGACGTCATAACTTCTTCCCTCCTAACCCGGGAAAAACACACGTACGGGGTGCAGAGATGCGCCCGTACAGCTCCCATCGCTTGTAAGAGGCGCGAAATGTAGCCTATTATACAACTTACAAATTCACCTGATGTGAATATCTTCACAGCTTCGCGTCGGACGGTTCACGCCTCCGCGTCGTCCATTCATTTCTGAAAATGGACACCTCGAAGGGCGTTATCCCGCTTTTACCATGGTCACTTACGAAAGAAATAATATTAAGTCAATTATTAATACGTTAATCTTGTTTTTTTTTTACCGTTAAAATCGACTGAGTGGACTATTTAATATCGCTCGTTGTGACGCGTTGCCAAGGTAACCGGCTCTGGCCACAGAACCTGCAGCTCGGTCGGCGCAACTGTTATATTAGACCTAATCAGTGGAGGGAAGTGACATGATTGCTTAACGTTATGTTACGTGATACAAAGTATCGTTTCAGAGGGCAAGTGCACCTCTTACCACTTGTGTGTGTCCAGAGGATGATGCCAAATTTTGTTTCAAAGACTCAAAAGTCCACAGATAGTTTCCTAAATCATTTTTATTGCAAGAAATATTATCCACCATTCACTCTGATCATTAAATGTGGTTAAAGGAAACTATAAAATCACTCATGTTGTCTACTGTCTTGCCGTTGTGATAAATAAACTGTGAAATAACGTATGTTCTGAGTTTCTGTTGCCACGGTTACCAACTAGCGTTTGAGCCAGCGCAAAAATTTAGAACAATCAGGCTATTTGACCGGAACTTTTTTATAGTTGTGCTACAACACTTTTTAACGGAGACCCTGCAGCCAATCACAATCGAGTATTCACCCAAAATAAGATATTAGTTGACATGCGAGCTTGTAACATTTGTAAGTGAAGAGTTTTAATAAGGCTAACTGTTAACTGAGCTCCTCATATCAACAGGTCGCCATTATTAAAAAAAACAATCGGTGCGCAAAGCATCTTGGGATATGGGAGGCCGTGAAGGATAGTAGCGACGCATCCTCCAAATACAGGGAAAGGGAGGACGCATTTGTCGGCTGCATTTGGAGGATCCTTCGAATTTGGACGAATTGGGACAGCCTTCGCGCAGCGTTATGACGTAATCGGCCTTCACATCCATCCTCCGAAGGATGCAGCCCCTGAATTGGGACACAGCTCGAGATTGTGACACAAAGAATAGTATACAAGCAGGGTTCTAAATTAACTTTTTTGATCACCAGCCAATGTGGCTGGTGACCTTCTAAAGTTACCAGCCAATCAGAATTTCCACTAGCCAAATTTTTTCCCGGTGAAAATAAGAGATTATGAGTGCCACTGAATACATTTGATCATTTTATTTACATTGTTGGCATGAAAAATGCACAGAAAGTACAACACATGAAACAAAATATACACAGAAAGTGCAAACATTTAATTTATACAAACAAAAAATGCTGTCAGATTAATTATTTTATAGAAGACATTTTTCCAGTAAGTATTTAGTATCATTACATTCCTAATAAAATGTATTTTTCCTTTCAACTTAAAGTGTTTCTGCTTTCCTTCTTTAATAAGAAATATATATAAGTAACAGCCATGACTTAAACACTTGCAAAAAATTGCATTGGTAATAAATTGAATTATGTATGTACAACTAGAAAACACAAATAGTGCAGCAGTCAGTACTGCAGACTCCTTCGGCTCTCCTGATGACTTCGGGCACTCATGGTCCTTTACTGCCTCCACTTTAAAATTATTAGTCCCCACCACAAAATTATTCGTCTTGTTTTTTTCTTTCGTGTACAGGCGGCAATCCTTACAAAACATGACGGCATTTTCGTGATCAAACACAAGCCATTCACGACCTGTCAGCCATTTAGCGTTAAACTTTCTTGTCTTCGTTTCGCACGCTTTGTCGACATTCTCACCCCCTGCCTCCTTCCTCTTCTCGCCCCCAGACGTCTGTCCCAACCACCGCAGCATTTAGTTTAACTTTACTTTTTACTTTTAGCTAGCTCAGTCTCCTTTTTTACAGTTTATACGCCGCCGTTCATTCTTCTTCTTCTTCTTTGTGTTTGCGTTTCCGTGGTTTCTCGCGCCGGTTGCACTACAGACTGTAGTGTGCCTGCGCACAGCCAATGGGCGTCTTGTACGTCATCACGTAGCATTACGACAGTGTTCATGGGAAATGTAGGACGGACTGTCAGGGGGACAAATGACCGAGAACTGTAGAGCGGCTCTGACATGATTGCCTAATGCATTACCGGCCAAATTGGCTAGTAAGTTTTTATTTACACCCGCCAATATGAATTTTTACACCCGCCAATATGAATTTTAACCCGCATTTGGCGGGTTGGCGGGTGTTAATTTAGAACCCTGTATACAAGTATAAACACCATGGCACCACACAATTGTCAGGAAGGAAACATGTTTTGTCTCCAAGAGAAGAAGGTACTTTGGTGGAAAATGTGCAGATCTATGCCAGAACAATAGCAAAGCACCTTGTAAAGCTGCTGGAGGAAACAGGTACACAAGTACCAATATCCACAGCAAAAAAAGTCCTATATTGACATAACCTCAAAGGCCACTCTGGACTACAGTTTGCAACTGCACATGGGGAAAAAATCTTACTTTTTGGAGAAATGTTCTGGTACAATCATGTTGTGGTGATTCTTTTGCTACAGGAGGGACTGGTGCACTTCACATAGTAGATGGTATCACAAGGAAGGAAAACTATGTGGATATATTGAAGCAATATCTCAAGACATCAATAAAGGAGGTAGTTAAAACTTGGTCACAAATGGGTCTTCCAGATGGACAATAACCCCAAGCATACTTCCAAATCTGTGGCAAAATCATCTATGTGCAAAAAAGTCAAGATGTTGGAGTGGCCATCGCAAAGCTCTGACCTCGATCCAAGGAGGCTTCCAAACCAAGCAAAAATTGGCATGAAAGAATACAAAGCTGACAGCATACTTGTGGTAGTACTGCCCACGCACAGCCTCACATTTTATAAATAGAGATTTGAATTAGGATGTCGGTCTCTTTGTTTCCAAATACCTTCCCTCAGAAGAGAGGGAAGAGAGGTCTCCTCTCCTTGCTCAGAGGGGGAGTCACTGTACAGCATTATTGCAGTAGGGAGGAATGACGTTCTGCTTCCAACTGAAAACACTCTACTGTCTGATTAGTAGATCATGCAGGGAATGTTAAGTGTTGTCCATTATGTTGAGCAGTTTGTGCAATATCCTTCTCTCAACAACTTACTCTAGCGTCTCCAATGCAGTCACCAGCACAGAGCCAACCTTCTTCATCAGTTTATTCAGTTTCTTAGTTTCACTGGCTCTGATGCTGCTGCACCAACAGATCGCTGCAAAGAAAATTGCACTTACAAGAACAGACTGGTAAAAGATCTACAACATCACACATGTGCTTCACACATAAAGGTTAACCTTTTCATCTAATTTGTTAAATGATATAATGATGAAGTAGGATATTGGTTTGCATCATGATTTGAAATATTTATGGTACTTTGGCACAGTATTTTAACATGATTTAAAGGAAAGCTATTGTAATTTGTTTCTTTCTTTGTTTTTGTTTAATTATAGCAGTCAACATTCTGGGCAAATAAGCTGGACAACTGATTCCAACCGTTGTCTCCTGGTGGTTTGTGTGTCCAGTAGAACCTTAAATCATTCATAGCTTCCAAATACCAATTAGGGTACATAAACTTCTGACCCACTGGGAATGTGATGAAAGCATAAAAGCTGAAATAAATCATTCTCCTACTATTATTCTGACATTTCATGTTCTTAAAATAAAACAGTGATCCTAACTGACCAAAGACAGGGAATAAAAATCAGGAATTGGTTTATGAAAATTTCCACCTTCAACTATATCATCAGTTAGCATTTTTTCTTTATTCACCCGACAAAAGTACATTTTAACTAACCCAATTTTCATTTTTACATGGTTTCTTTTACTTTGAGTTGAGTAAAATTTATTTGAAATAATATCTATACATTTGTTTGAATATGTGCTTCTTTTTATTCAATGAAATTGTCTTAAATAAGGCTACTACAAAACATGAAACAGATGCTTCCAGCAAGCCAGTGATCCATGACACAGCATAAGATAACCCTATCTTGATCCCATAGACACAGAGGGAAATTAGGGTGTTATAGCAGAAAAAATGAAAATACTATAGATAAATAGAGAACTTAACAAACAAATGATAAAAATAAAAAACAAGACTAGAATATAGACAAAAGCAGCAATTTATGGGTTCAGATCTTTTTGCACTAATGGAAGTAAGCGGCTCATTCAGCAGAAATTAACATCATGCAGCAAAGAGAAGGTTTCAGGCTTCACAAATTTGAGCAAAGTCACTTCATCTAATTTAATTCAGTTTAAAGTAGTGAGATCGATCAAATGCTTCATCGTCTCAAAGCTTTTTAAATGATTTTAATAATTACATACTTAAAGTTCTGCCATTTCTCCCCCCTTCAGATTTGAACAAAAGTGTGTGTGTTCAGGAGATAGGGTGGGGTGTCTCCAGTGAGTTTTTAATCAGGATAGTTCAAAGGCACCTTGAGTTACAACAATTATGTGAAAAGCCATGTCCCGTGGAACAACTCCCATGGCACTTTTGATTTGGTTAATATTTGGTCCCAGAGCATGCACAAATTGAAAGTGAAATTCTGTCCACTTGTTACAGTTATGTTCTCACCAAGGTGAAGTACCCAAGAACAGATGGAGATGCCATTTCAATTTGGTATTTATAGCACCCCCTTTGGATTAGGCCCAAAATACTTCAATAGGCAAATTCCCAAACATGGCCTCAATAGGCCTTAATAAGAAGAAACAAGCCTTCAGGTCAGAGGACAAAAAAGAACTGAAGACAGCTGTCGATTCAGCACAAGCTGAGGGAGAAGTGGAAGCAGAGCAGAGATGCCTACAGGAGGAAGCTGGAGGCCAAACTCCAGTCAGACACACCAGCAGCCGCCAGCCTCAAGAGGGCCAATGAGCTAAACCACTCTTTCAACAGGTTTAGCTCACAGCCAGGAGTGACCTCACATTCCCCCACCCCCTCAACCCTCACCACTGTCAACGACAGCCTCCATAGCCCCCCTCTGCCCAAGCTTTCTCTCTCCAGCCCTCAACCCCCCCAGTGATCCCTCCCTTGGACTCAATTCCCACAGCCCCTAACAGCCCCCACAGCACTCCCTCCACTAGCACCATCCCCCCTGCCTGATTGCATGCCAGGTAAGAAGACAGCTGGAGATGCTGCACCTGGGTAAGGCTGCTGGCCCTGATGGCAATAGTTCCCGAGTCCTGAGGACTTGTGTCAGCCAGCTGTCTGTGATCCTTGGACATCTCTCCAATCTGAGTCTGAGCCTTGCAGAGAGTCCCGCATGGTTCCTATTCCAAAGAAGAAGTCTCCATCTGGCCTTAATGACTACCAACCCATTGCCCTTACATCACTCATGATGACGGTGCTGGAGAGGCTGGTCCTGGCCCACCTCTGACCGCATATGAAATCATCACTGGACCCTCTACCAACCCACCTGGGTGTGAATGATGCCATCATAAACCTGCTGCAATGCGCCAACTATCTCCTGGACTACTGACTATGTGAAAGACAGAGCACAGTTTGTTCGACTGGGCAATGTTCTGCCTGAGACCGTGGAAAGTAGCACAGACTTCCAGTACAACTTATCATTGTGCCACTTACAGAAGTTTTCAGATGACTCAATGGTGGTGGAGTGTATAAAGGATGGATGAAAGGAGGAATACAGAGCAGTGGTAGATGATTTTGTGGAATGGTCTTGTAGAAATCACATGCTGCTTACTGTGGCCAAGACCAAGGAGATGGTGATTGATTTCAGATGACAACCACACAACCAATTTATATTCTAGGGGAGAATGTCACAGTGGTGGAGGATTACAAATACTTTTGGGTGTGCCTCGACAACAGACTGAACTGGAAAACTAACATCAACGCTGTTTACAAGAAGGGGATGAGCAGACTCTATTTCCTGAGGAGGCTCAGATCATTCAACGTGTGCAACAAGATGTTGGAGATCTTCTACCAGTCTGTTGTTGCCAGTGCACTCTTCTTTGCTGCAGTGTGCTGGGGGAGCAGCACCATTATTGGCTGCAAATTAGACACCTTTAAGGAGGTGGTAGAGAGGAGGACACTGGACAGACTGTTATCGGTCATGGATAGCCCTGAATATCCTCTTCACCACCTTGTGAAAAGATAGCAGAGCTCCTTCTCCAATAGACTGCTCCAGCTCCATTGTCACAAAGACCGCTTCAGGAAATCATTCCTGCCATGAGCCATAGAATAGAATAGAATAGAATAGAATAGAATGTCTTAGTGTCATTGTACAAGTACAAGGAAATTAAAAAGATGCAATCCTTAAGGTGCACACGAGTAAATAGAAAATAGAAGAACATAAAAGAACATAAGAGAACATAAAAGCCCCATACCAAACATACAACAGTTTCACATTCTGGGATAAAAAGTTTGCTGTATTTTGTGCAGTTATGGCTTTTGCATAGAAGCTGTTTTTTAGTCTGTTTGTCCGTGCTTTCAGTGTCTGCCCGAGGGCAGCAGTTCAAAGTGCGAATGACCTGGGTGGGATGAGTCCCTGAGAATATTGTTAGCTCTCCTGAAGCAGCAGGAACTGTACAGATCTTCCAGGGTTGGGAGAGGGCAACCAATGATCTTTTGGGCTGTGGTGACAACTCTCTGGAGCGCTTTCCTGTCTGCAGCTTTGCAACTGGGGAACCACACACACAACACACTTGATGATGGCATTGCTGGGGTGGGCGGGGGTGCAGTCATGTGTGTAGAGGGTGTAAAGTAGGGGGCTCAGCACACAGCCCTGAGGGGAGCCAATAGTCAGGCTGAGGGCTGAGGAGAAGTCGGGGCCTACCTTCACCCTTAGGGAGCGGTCAGACAGGAAGTCCTTGATCCAGAGGCAGATGGAGTCGGATATTTCCAGGTCTAACAGTTTTGTCACCAGTCTGTTGGGGAGGATGGTATTGAACGCCGAGCTGAAGTCCACGAAGAGGAGCCGTGCGTAGCTCCCGTGCTGCTCCAGGTGGGACAGAGCAGCATGGAGAGCTGTGTTGATAGCATTCTCCGTGGACCTGTTGGTTCTGTAGGCGAACTGGTGAGGTGGCAGCTTTGAAATGATGTGCGTCCGGACCAGTTTCTTGAAGCACTTCATAATGACTGGTGTCAGTGCTACTGGACGGTAGTCATTTAGGCTGTTGATAGAAGTCTTTTTTTGAGAGTGGGACAGTAGTGGAAGACTTTAGGCAAGGAGGGGCGGCAGCCTGAGACAGTGACTGGTTGAAGATCTTGGGGAAGACCCCAGCCAGCTGGTCTGTGGAGTGTCGTAGCACCTGTCCCAAGATGCTGCCAGGTCCCACAGCTTTCTTCGGGTTCACAGCCCTCAGCGTGCGCCTCACCTCGTGCTCCTCCACTGTGAGGATGTGGCTGCTGTGGGCTGTTGGATGTAGTGTGGCTGTGTCCGGTGACTCCACCTCGAAGTGGGCAAAGAAGTGGTTCAGCTCCTCCGCCAGTGAGGTGCAATTATCCACAGTGACATTGCTCGTGCAGTATTTGATGTATCCCAGGACAGCTGTTGTGTACTACTCCAAGTCTTGGTGTTCAAAAACATCCCAGTTGGTTGACTCAAAGCAGTCCTGCAGCTGTTCAGAGGAACCTTCGGGCCAGGTTTTGACAGTTCTGGTTGTGGTAGGAGAACTTTTCCTGAGGGGGGTGTATGCTGGAATTAAGAGCAGGGACATATGGTCTGACTGGCCTAGGTGAGGAAGTGGTTTAGCCCTAAAGCGCAGTTTGATGTTCGAGTAGACCTTGTCCAGTGTGTTTACTCCCCTGGTAGCACATTTAACATGCTGATGGAGTTTAGGGAGCACTGCCTTTAAATTAGCATGGTTAAAGTCCCCTGCAATAATGTGAACAGCCTCAGGATACATACTCTTCTGGCTGCTAATAGTGTCATGTGAATGTCCCATGGCCGAGCTAACATTAGCATCCGGTGGAATATACACAGCCGTTACCATCACAACAGTGAACTCCCGAAGAAAGTATATGGGCCTGCACTTAACAGTTACATACTCCATGCATAGTCCCCCTCCTCTGCTCTTACCGAATTCCCTGGTCCTGTCGTGACGGTGTGCTGTGCGGCCTGCTAGCTCGATAGCTGTATCTGGAAGGAATGAATGAATGAAGCCAGGTCTAGGTGATGAGCAGAATGCAGCTGTCCATCACACTGTCGTTTGCTGCAACCTGGAGATTAAGTTCATACATCTTGTTTGCGAGGGATCTGCATTGGTGAGGAAGACACTAGGAAGGATGGGTTGTGTGGCTGCCTCCGTAGTCTCACCAGTACCCCGGCTCTGCAGCCCCGCTTTTGTCTCCTCTCCCTGCGCTGCCTTCGTCGCCTTCCTGCGGGGATGGTAATCCACGAAGACCCAGGGCACCTGGCGAAATCCACCGGGATGTCATGGGCGCGGAGAAACTCAGCTGTAACAGCCCACTTGCTGCGTAAACCTATTCCTAGGAGATTGTGGAGTTAACTGGATGCTGCATTGATTTGTTCCGTGAAAGCTTCCACTTCCTATGTTCTAATATTGACCCAGGTGTCAAAATCCCTCTCATTCATTCCCTGACGAAGCCATAGTACGGCAAAACGTGCTCTTATTTGAACTATACAGCTGATATCGGGGGGTTTAAACTGCAAAGAGCGGGCTCAGAATGACAGGGTTCTTGAAGGACCTCTGTCAGAATAAGCACAGATCTCTGATAAAAGTTCACATTTATCTTCTTGGGCTTAAGACAGCCCTGTACAGAAATTGGACTTACATGACCGAATGTGTTTGGCCAGTTACCAGGGTGTAGACAGTCCAACTACTGTCCACATCTTGTCCTTGGAATGCGATAAGCAACCCGTGTGAGTGTTATTTAGGCGTGTATCTAATGCAACAGGCCCCCCTGACAGAAAAGAGAGAAGAGAAAAGTGTCATCTGCCTCCCTTTATCAAAACTGGCTTTCACCAGTCATGTTATCCAACAACTCTGAATGGTACAAGGACATTCATTAGGTTACATAAGTGCAGTAAGAAAGTACAGAATAAGAACACATAACATCAAAACATAACAAAAAAGGCCATTCACCATTCAGAAATTATTAATGAAACACTTAACAACAACACATATCAACAGGGAATGATAAAGAAAGCACACAGATCTTTTACATCTTTCATCAAACCCTCATCACCTAACGAAATAACATCACAAAAAGTCAAACAGAATACAGAAAATTGGATGCAGACAAACATGCTCATCCTCAGGGAACACTATGACACAGTTATTGCTGTGGAGCTGGAGAACAACCCCCCCCCTCCTTTTGATCAGACAGCGTTCGATCCATCAGTCCAGTGGGGGAGAGCCCACGGGCTCCTCCATCAGGTCCGTAAGGGAGCTAGTAACCCGAGGGGCATGAACAGAGGAACTGTTCTGCCCACCACCCCAACTCTTCCCCCTGGACTTCCCCCCGCCTCCCCCTTGCCCTGCCCTTACCCCCACCGTTCCCTGTTTCATATATAACCAAAAGACAATATTTTATGTTTCATATATAACTAACAAAACTATTTTATGTTTCATATATAACCAAAAAATGCTTTTACCCAAACCTAACCTTACCCCTCCTTTCCCTAATCCTAACCCCCCCAACCCCTTCCCACCCCGCCACCCCCGCTCATCCCCCGACCCCTTCAGACCTCTGTACACTACCCAAACGAAAGGCCAGAAGCCAGGTGAGGGTTGAGATTTACCCGATCCCCCAAGCTGAGCTGAACTGCCTGCAATCAGATCGCTCTGTACTACGTGCCCGTCCCCCTCCTTCCTCCCCCGGTCCCCCCACATCCTCTCCTTCATCCCCGACTCACCCACTGACAGACAGCACTCAAACACACTTCAGCAATGTAGTCTTGCCATGTAGTAACACCATTTCACTCTCTTCATCCTGCGACAGAGCCCTGTGAGCCAACACCACACACGGTGGTGGAGAAAAAGGCTGTGAAGAGAGTGGTGAACATGAAGAGTCCTGAACTACCTACCATCTGAGCCTTCCACCTCCAACAGTAGCAGCACCTGGTTCCAAACACAGATTAGAAGCACACAGACACCCACGCACATTCAGAAATTTGCAAGAATGGTTGCTGGAGGTGCAAGGGGGAAACCTGGTCATTGGCGACCCCATCATCTCCCGCATTTCATCCTTCACAGGCCCCAACATACATACAGAATTGACAGAATTGATGGCCATCATAGAGCCACCTTCCATCACATAACAGAAATCTTTAAAAAACTCACCCCACAGACACAAGTACAGCAGGTTATTCTCTCAGTCGGCCTCAACAACTGCTTATCGGAACACCAGCCGACAACCACCTACAAACGTCTACAATAATTATGGAGAACTAGCCAGATCACCTTCCCCAATGCCACCATCCACATCCCTATCATCAATTTTTCTGACAATCAGTAACCACGCAAGAAAAACTGAATTATCAAACTCAACAATACCATCACAGCCAACTATAACTTCCTACCAGAAATTAACCCACTATTATTGAAGACGGACCCCAAGGACCACATCCACCTGACGGCCCAGATGTTGTTCAGGTACTGGTGTCAACAATTAAACTGTTAACCGGGGATAAATGTTCACCTACAACTCCCCACTTGTCAAACATAGCTAATCTCTGCTTTCCCCTTTCCATCACCCTGACGCCGGCACAGCTGGATATACTGGAAAAAGGACTCACCTTCATGCGATTCAGAATCCTATAGAATCACAGAATATATAGACCGCTTTATCAATCCACTTTCAAAACTTCACCCTAGCTATATTGAAGACACTTATCAATTTGTAAATAAAATCAATAACATGCATGTACCCGGTCACACCCTCCTGTTCACAATAGATATAGACTCACTTTATACCAATATTGAAACCTCACTTGGCCTCACAGCCATAAAACACACTTTCAATAAATACCCAGATCCAACCAGAACAGACAGGGAAATCTTACAGTTACTTGAACTCACACTCACCTGCAATGACTTTCAATATAAAAATCAACACTATCTCCAGCTGTGCAGCTGCGCAATGGGCCACAAATACTCACCAGCATATGCAGACATCTATCTGGCCCACTGGGAAGAGACAGCAATATCAACATCACCCACCAATCCCCTCCTATTTCTCTGGTACCTGGACAACATCTTTGGCCTCTGGGGGGGACAGGAATTTCTTTCGTTTTTGGACACGCTCAATTTACACAACCCCAAAATAAAATTAAAACAAAACTTACAACCCAATACAGTGGAGTTTTTAGATACCAGGTTTTTCTTTTGCAGCTCTAGCGACCAGGAAAAATTACTGGCCACCAAAGTTTTCTTTAAGGACACACAGTTATCACCCCCGGCGCATGTACAGAGGTCTGATAAAATCCCAGCTGATCCACTTCCACAGGATATGCACCTTCCCGGAGCATGTGCAGGAGGCCACCAGCACCCTCTTCCGTGCATTGAGGCCTCGGGGTTACTCAAAGCACTTCCTCCATAGTATCAAGGCGGAGGTCAGCGGGACCTTTAACAGTAACAAAAAGAACAAAACACCATAACGCAGCCCTCCAACTCCCTCATCCCCCTAGTGATGGCTTACTCAGAAAGCACACTTAAATTTATAGGATCTCGCCGAGGGAATTTCCGAGGGGCGGGGGAGACTTGTGAGTTGTTGAAGGGGTGACGCATGATCTCTGCCTACCGAAAGAATAAAAACTTAAAAGATATCCTGGTGCACACAAATCTGCATTGGAACACTGGGAAGGAGGAAGTCTTTCGAGGCTCGGAGATTGTATTTGTCTGCCCCCCCCCCTTTTAAAATAGAAACTGAGATGTTTTATGACTGTCTTGCTTTATGAATTTTATATTAATTAATCTATCCATTCATGTATTTATTCCAAATATTATAGTTATTAGAATTCATGTGTTTTATTCTATACCCATGTACTGGATTGCTTGAATTTCTTAGAGCGTCTTATAACTCACAGTTGTGTTTTAAAACTCTCACTAATAGCACTTATTTTAACACTTATCCCCCTGTTTTAAAGCACTTTTATCTATTCTATTTATTATGTATATTTTATACTCTAGTATTTATGTGGTTGCATGATTTTTTATCACTTTTAACATATTTATGTGAGTGTGTGTGTATATTTGTGTGTGTGTGTCTTATTACTGTGCCTATTTCTTTAATCAATCCAGTATTTTATGATTTTATTTACAGCCTCCCATTAAATTGTTTATATTTTCTGAACAAACAGACAGTCATTTTAACATACTCTAAAACAAATTGTTATCCTAGAAGAGAATGGTTTTAATTCAGCCACATTACATTCTTGCTGGCCTACCTGTGCCTTAGACTACTCTTAAAACTAATACAGCAGTCCTACCCTATATTTTATTGGTCTATTTTACTTTATTTTATTTATTTTATTCTTTTACTGACTATGAGCCTCCTTTAAGTTTTTCTTTGGGAGGACCCTCTTTTAATTATCCTTTGACTTCATTTTAAATGGCTCTTTAACAACACCATGTCTTCCCCTTTTCCCCTGAGCCAGTGCCCATCGTAACACTCAATAGGATGTTACGTTTTTACCTTTACCTAACCCCAACCCGAACCAGAGTCTGCATCCTAACCTCACCCCTGATAACCCCTGATTCACCCAAACCTCACCCTATGGAGTTGGAGGCGACTCAGTCACCAAACAGAATACACTGCACCACACACCACAGTCACACCAAAACCTCACTGATCCTCAGCAGCTCATACCCTTCATCTCCACATTCTCACACCGAATAACATGCTTCCATTGGACCATCAAACATAACTTCCTCAGTCTACAACAACAACATCCAGCCTTCAAGAACCTCCGGACCATTTCAGCCTATAGGAGAAATCGGAATCTTCAGAGTCTACTCACAAAATCAAAATTCTCCGATCACAGACCCCCACCACACACACAACTAACCAAACACTAGAAAAACTAAAAATTCATCTATAATAGCAGCAACACCCCATGAGCCAGAGGAGCACGACCGATGATGCATCAACTTTCCCCCAATCTTCTCCAAGTCTGCCATCCACCATTCACTGACAAGTCCACCAGTTATCTGTATGTGCTTGCACAAGTGATGTCAACATCTCATCCTGTGTTTTGGAATTTTTCCCACACCAAACACTTAAAGAGACTTTGTATTCAACATGTCCCAAATCTTTGCCTGTCTGTGACTGCTGGATGTTTGATTCTCTGCATGATATCAGAGACTGTCCTTGTTGCTGCTAATCTGATCCTAAGATTGAAAGTTGAATTAAGTTTTATCCGTGCTGTGGTGATTCTGCACTTGGGCCCAAAACCCACCCCTTGTGACAGTGAAAGATATGACAGATAGGGCAGAAGCTGAACAAGTCATCTAAGAATGAGAAAATCAGTGGTTTGATTTGCGGCTCCTCCAGTCTCCCTGTCCTTGGGCAAGATAGTGATTCCCAAATGGTCCTGATGAGCAGGTTGGCATCTTGAATGTTTACACATCTTGTAAAGCACTTTGAGTGGTTGGTAGACTAAAACAGCACTGTAAAAAAAAATCTAACCTTTTAACTGACAAGCTAACGTTTCATGCTTTAGATTCACTTAAATGCAAACAGATGTAGCCCATAGCAGACTTAATGACTGCATGGCAATATTACACATGAGAACTGTCATGACAAAGGAGGTTATCATTGAATTTCAGGTCATGGTGGGATGACAATCTTCTTGTTGTTGGATTAACATTTAATGCAACTGCAGCGCCCCATTTTACTGAATTAGAATATTCTAGTAGTCTTTCCATCTCTGCATATTTTCCGAGTGAACTGCAGTAATGTTAATACATCAAGAAATGCAAAGGCAGCATAATTTGGATTTAAGATAATTTCCTTCAACTGAGGGATATTTTTCTACATCTTATTGTAAATAGTTTCTACTTCCAGAAATTAAAATTCTTGAAACTTTTTTTCAGTTTTTGATTGTTCAATGTAACCCATTTATAGTGGGTTGAATGTGAGGTTCAGACAGTCCATAAAACTATAACAAAGACCATGGTAATAAAGATATGGATATAACATAGTTTATTGCATAATATGGATAGAGCAGAGCTAAGAAGGTTAAGGGAAAAAATCAGGGTTGTGGACAGATGAATGGAGGAGTAACATGATGGAACAACAGGCACACAGGAGGGATCCAGGTGAGTTGAGACTCTGAGTCGGGGAGTTGTCTCTTCATTTAAAATTGTTTATGGTGTTTCTGGTGTCATTGAGATCATTGCAGGTGCACTGTAAATTTTAATATGTTCACTTAACTTAAAAAAAGTCAGGAAACCGATCGCCTCAAAATTCCCAAGTAGATAACTAATTTTAAGTTGTTATAACTGAAAATAACTCTGTTTAGACAACTTAGATAATGGCAGTACACTTAAGTGAAGTTAACTCAAAATCATTAGTTAAGTTGACTATAAAATTTAAATCCAGACAACTCAGATAATGGCAGTAAACTTGAGTACATATAACTCAAAATTGGATGGTGGATTTCTGGACTCTGGCAGCAGACGCCAAATGGAATGACACAAATTCACCTATTCACTATTCCCCTAACAAAAGCAAATTCCAAGTCTGAGCCTCATTGTGTGTGGAAGGGGAGGTTTTTTCTCTTCTTGCCCTCATAGATTCTGGAGCTGAAGACAACCTGTTGGACGAGCAGTTAGCAGCACAGGCTGGCTGCAGATTGGAGGCTCTGGAGAAACACATAAAAGCCTATGCTTTAAATGTCAAGATCCTCATGGAGGTAACACACCACACCACTCCTGTTAAAATGATCATCTTGGGTAAGCACCATGAGGAGATCACATTTCTTATCATTCATGCTCCTTGCTCTCCATTGGTTCTCAGTCATCCAAGTTATAGCTCCATAATCACCACATCGATTGGTTTCAGGGAAAAACTATGGGTTGGAGCTCCCACTGTCTCTCTCTCTGTTCCGCTCTCTCACCAGCAAGTGGAGTTCCCAGCTCACTAACCATTCCTGCTGAACCTCCAGACCTCTCCCATTTTTCCAAGGCTGTACACTCTGCCCTTGAGACAACAGAACTATTAACCCAACATGTCATCAGGTTGCATGATACACAGAAAACCCTGCTAACTGGAGCTGGATCAGCCCTTGTGTGCACCAGGAGGTGAAACAGAAATCAAGGAACCCAACCTCTCCCCACAAACCAGGCCAGTCTGTTTAGCTTTCCACAACAATATACCACTTCAAAATGAATTTCGCAAACCATCTCCCAGTCTCATTTATCTCTTTATTTTGTGCAGGTTTGGAGGTGTGGCAGGCAGGTGTGTTTAGCGGCAGGCAGCACAGCTGATCAGCATCCTGCAATTATCTCCACAAGTTTTTAAGCTTCACGTTTCTTGCTTCTGGTTTTGAGATCATTTTGGTGTCCTGAATTCAGCTCGTGATCTCTACTCCATGTCATCATTCCTGATAAGGTTTGCACTGCCACCCAGCAGCAGCTTATTGCTGTGACTAATTATGTATTAATATTCCTCAAAGACCTCAGGGTTTTAGTTCAGGTCAAGCAAATATTTTCATTTTACTCGGCTACTAAGGAGAAAGGTGCTCGCGGGGGCAGAGGCCATTTGCTCCAATCAGGCATTAGATAGTTTGTCTTATGATTCATTCACTGTTAGACTGAGGTCCATGTTTCACCTGGATTATTTTGGGAATGCTTCAGCTAGGTTATTAAGTTTGCGCCAGAGATCTAGTTTTGTAGCTGAGTATTCTGTTGAGTTTTGTACACTAGCGGTAGATTATAGATAGAAGGAGGAGGCCCTTAGGGGGGGTTGTCAAGGGTTTGAATGAGGATCCATCTCACCCCGGCTGAACGGCAGCACCATCTGTGCTCTGGGGTTTGTCTGCACTGCAGTGAGAAAGCCCACTTTATTGCTATTTGCTCTAAGTGGCTAAAAAAGCAGACTCCGCAGTAAGTGTGGCCATACTGTCGAGCCAGAAACAGACTTTCCTGCCCACGCCTCCTTGCGTCCAGTTTCACGCCACTTTATGTTTTGTGGGTCAGTCATTACCCCTCTTAGATCTTATTGATTCTGGCTTGGAAGATAAATTCCTTGATGTTGAAGTGCCTAAACAGTTACCGTCTCCCTCGATTCCACACTTCCTGTCAGTGCGCTAGATGGGAAGCGTCTAGCTAATGTCACCCATCAAACTGCTCCGCTCACTCTCGTTCTCTCTGGTAATCATCAAGAGACCATTCAATTTAAACTCCTCTCATCTCTGTCTGCCCTGATAGTCCTCGGTTACCTCTGGCTTAAACTTCACAACCTGCACATAAACTATAAACTAGGAGACAGGGACCCTCCCTGAGGGTTGGAGTAATCATTGCCACTCTGTGTGCCTCTGCTCCGCTCTGGTCCCCTTGGGTCCATTGAGGCGGAAACTATTGATCTGACGGGGGTGCCTAATGTTCATCATAACTTAGCAGAGGCTCTTAGTAAGGATCATGTCTTATCCTTGCCGCCTCATCACCCCTATGATTGCACAATTGATTATTGACCTGTCGGGGGCACCTCTTCCAACTAGCTGGTTGTACAACCTCTCCAAGCCCGAGCGTGAGGCCATGGAGGGGTACATCCATGACTCCTTAGCCATGGGTATAATCCAGCCCTCATCTTCCCTGCTAGGCATAGGGTTCTTCTTCGTGGACAAGAACGATAAGACCCTGCCCCCATGCATTGACTTCTGGGGACTAAACAACATTACCGTAAAGAACAAGTATCCACTCCCACTGATCAGTGGTGCGTTCCAGCCCCTGCAGGGAGCGTCTGTATTTATATTGTATTGTATTTAGAAACTTGATCTCTGTAACGCTTACCATTTAGTGCGGATAACAGAGGGGAACGAGTGGAAAACAGCATTTAACACACCCTTAGGTCACTTTGAGGACCTTGTTATGCCTTTTGGGTTAACAAATATTCCGGCAGTTTTCCAAGATCTAGTCAATGATGCCCTGAGGGACTTCCTCCACTGTTTTGTTTTCGTTTATCTTGATGATTTCTTGATTTTTTCCAAGAGCATGGAGGAACATGTTTCCCACGTTTGTTTGGTATTTGAACGTCTCTTAGAGAAGCAGCTTTTGTGAAAGCAGAATAGTGTCAGTTTCATGCCAAATCAATACCGTTCCTACGCTACATTTTTGAGAGTGGGCAGTTTAGGGCAGACTCAGAAAAGATCAATTCTGTTTCTGACTGGCCTACCCCTAGGGATTGCAAGCAGCTGCGGCGCTCCTTGGAATTTGCTAATTTTTATCAGAGGCTCATTAAGGACTATAGTAAGGTGGCATCAGCACTCACCAAGCTAACCTCTACTAAGACTCCATTCTGCTGGTCAGACCAGGCAGAGCAGGCTACAAAGCCTTAAGACTCAATTCTCCACAGTACCAGTACTCGTTCACCCAGACCCTGAAACCCTGAGCTGTTCTCTCTCAGTGTTGTGGCCAGGACTGCACCCCTGCACCTTCTTTTCCAGAAGACTGTCACCAGTGGAGAAGAACTATGATGTGGGCAACCGGGAGCTTCTGGCTGTGAAGTTAGCGCTGGAGGAGTTTCAGAATGTGCTGTTTCTGGTGTCTGTAGCTTTAAATGCAAATGAGCTGCTGCTGCCCCACCCATGTTACCGTGGTAATGGGGAGGGCTTAGCACAACCCTGTGAAAGTAGCAGACATGGCAGCAAATAACCAGCCGAGTGCTTCAGTAGTTCAACCGTACATGTTCGAACCTGAATCGGATCCTGAAGGAGGGGAGGCTCCTATAGAACCTTAGACTCAGAGAATTCAGCAGGATGCCTTTGAATGGTTAGTCAAAAAACATCTTTCTATTTTTTTCTCTTCAATATGAGTGCCCCCTGTACAGGGAGCAGTGTGAGATGCGCACAGTTCAGATGGTCAATGCTCACATTAGGAAGCACCAATTCTAACTTGTAGCATACCAGAATGAAGGGGAGAAACTCAGCTAAAAGCCTCTACCAAGCATTGCCACCCAAATGAAACATAATTCATACAACCAAGAAATTATGGGCATGTAACTAAAACACGAAAATAGCATATGTCCACTTTAGCGTGTCTGCTGATTTCATCATGTCACACAAGCCTGGTATCATATGAAAGCAGAGAGTTCGAAGGTCCTGCTTGTTTACATAAAAAGGAGGGGATTTCTAGAGTGGGGGGAGCGCTCTTCATGTGACATATTGTCTCTGGGGTTACTTACTTCTGGATCATCATTGGTATTTCTATGGTGAACTTGGGTCCTGCTCCTCGATTCTCTTGACTGACTAGTCGATAGAGGTGTCGATCATTCAAAGTCGACCACTGGGTTGCTGAGACATTGACCAGTCTAACTGTGCTGTTAGTTTCAGCGCTCCTTACATGAATGGGCAGATCGCAGATCGCACACAGAGGACACTGCTGACCAGCACTACTGACCAGTCACCTCAGGCTGAGAAAAAGTAGCTAGCGAGAGCACACACACTCAAATCTAAAACGTGGGTGCTATTATTGGTTGAAAATGCTGGTATGCAAGGTTTCTTATTTTTTTAGCTTTATACATGCATGATTTTTTTATTTGTTTGTATCAGTGCACATGTGTAAAGTGTGCAACAATCCAGTCAGAGCCTGAGAACATATGCTGCCACGAGGTGCCACAGATGACATCTTTACCTGCACATGATCGCAGTTTATGATTGCAGATAACATGCCACTGCAGATACTCACCTTATGTTATGCATAATAGATTACAAGACGGCTGCAGCAGCTGGATGAAAGGCCTCCATGCATGAACGACCATCCAGGTTTAGAACCTGTTTGCCTAAATGTGTTCTCGCTGCAGAGTGCATACAACACTTACAGGGCTGACTACGGTCCTATACAGCTACGGGGGATAGAGCAGTGAGTTTTATCTATAATAACATACGCCATAATCAGCTAAATTGTCAGCCAATTCCACAAATTCAGATCATATTCTTCCTTGAACAAATAGCCAAGTTTTTCCTTAGCAAATACTGTATATTACACATTTGTTCACATTTAACAGATATACAATAAAAATTTATTGACCGCAGTCATGAATATTTGTACATGGAAATACAGTACAAGTGAAGGATTCACTGAATCCAAATTAGAAAAATGTGAATACAGATACATCTCAGTCATTACAGGCATTCAGCTTATAGGAGTTTTGTGAGCTGGTGCTGGGGCTTCCTTGGGCGGAAGATACGTGTAGTCATCCCATCAGATACGTCTTCGGATACGTCAGTTTCCCAGGGAAGATACGGAGGCTTCAAATCCCCCCCCCGGATTGAATCTTGACACGTAGCTGGCGATGACCTCCTCCTTGTCTGGATGCTCATATTGGGAAAACACATCCGACTATCATCTCTGTTTGATGATGGGTCCACAAAGACCTTCTCCATGATCATGTCCATCAAATCATCAATATACCCTGTGCAAAACACACAAAAGTAAATCACTAGTAGTATCATTTATTAGATTATTCAACAACTGTTAATATAGTGACATTGTGCACTTTGAATTTTGTAGTTTCTCAGGTATTTAAGTGTGTATTTTTTTAATTTATTTATTGTGTTGAAAGTACCGAGTTGCGGTACTTTGTGTCATGACCAATATAAATGTTTGTTTTTTGAGAAAAAGTTAACACTTACGAATGCGGCCTCAGTCCTCACTGGGTTGGCTCTACACTCTCCCCTCCTGGACTTTGGAAAGCTCAGTTTAAAAAGAGGATCCCCTGATGATGTGGTGGCTTGTCCTCTATCAGCATTCTCACTGTAATGCAACCTATTACAACATTAGTCCTTGCAGGACACAGTAGCCTGGATAGCTGTAACAAAAGTATATTGTTATGATAACAGGGCATACCTAGGAGTAAAACAGGACAGCACTGTTACAGTAAAAATTCAAGCACAAAAGGCTGCAACAGCTCACTGCTACACTTGATCAACAGCATGTAACTGCAATGATTCACTGGCCTATATAAAAAGAGAGATGTGACATCAACCTTATCTTACCTATAGATACCTATAGATACCTACGTATAGCTATGCCAACCGCTACATACAGCTTAAAAAAGGATCACTCATAAATAAACTCCAAGTCGAAACTCATTGCACAGAATGGTTGGCTTGGAGTGCAAATTGTGCTGTGATGTAGCAGTCTCAACCATGCACTCGTATTGCCCTAGGCGATGCTAACATACTCCAGTTTAGAAAATAGTTCCAAATGCATTATTTTTGCAAATTCCTGAAGCTTAGACCCGACAGAGCATCTGGGTCGCTGGGATTGCATATGGTGACCATGCTGATTGCTAACTAGAAGCTAGCGGTTAGTGTTAGTTTGTGCTATGTGGCAAAACACTACTTGGCTAGTTTGTGTAAAACTGCAAAATGAACACAGCTAAATATTTCTAAATGCTGGTGCAACGATTTGGTCTCTGACATCTCCCTCAAACATGAATTAAAACATCATCAGCAAGGTCAGAAACATGGTGTGTTGTACCAAAAGCTACGGTAGCAGCGAGCTAACCTTTGATGGCTGAAGTCGTAGTCTTGAAGCTGGCGGTTAGCCTTAAATTGCTCTCAAAACACACGCTATAACAGACAAGAATTTGCGCTAATCTACAAAAGAAATACGCACCTAATTATTTGTATACTTACATGTCCCTTGTCTTCAGGTATTCCATGCAAAGCTAGAAGTGACCCCTCCTTTAGAAAAAGCCTCCCGGCTAATCCTGCCTCGTGCTGACCGAGGTTGGAGAAACAGTCACCCTCATACTGGTTAGCACACACCAACAGGATTTTGCCAACTGTAACGGGGACATTGCCTTCAAAAATGAATTCAATCCACGCCGTCTTTACAGCCAACAACCCAGATAGCAAAGTTCTTCTGGCCAATATCTGGCCCACACCTGACATGTTCATCCGGCCCACATGCCGCATGGAATGATGGCACTTGGGCGGTCTGCCCCTGTTTGCCAAAAGTGGGCCACAACCTAGCCATCACAATGCCAGATGTCAGCCAAAACCAGACCAAATAAACCAGCACTCAACCAAATGTGGGCCACTGTACATTTTCATTCTGGCCCACACAACACATGGAATGATGGCACTTGAGTGGGCCATGGTTGTTTGCCAGGAGTGGGCTACAGCCTAGTCATAATGCTACATATAGCTGAGCAAGAACATTAGAACTCAGTCAAATGGGAGCCACAGTTAGCTCTCAGACTTACCCAGAACTTGTCTAGCCTGCACACATGAGTCACAACCAAACCATGATAAAGTTTTATGTCAAATATGAACAAACAGAATAAACCAGAACTGGTCTGAATTCGTAGCTACATGTCATTATGGTATCCCCAGATACTATGTTGAATGGTGGCATGCAGTGGTACAGTCTTGTTGGGACTCATCTGGAGGTCTAAGATGAGGAAACCTACTGAAGAATTGAGAAAATGACCAGACATGAGAAACAATGGTGAACAGTTGAGAACTATCTTTTTTTTTTCTATTTTTTAACCTACAAACACGAACTGTAACAGTGAAGCTTTCTTGGGCCCAACATCTGGCTCGTCTTCTCTCTGAGGCCTGGGCTTCTCAGCCCTGAATTGGCTCGTCCTCTTGTCCCGTGAGGCCTGAAATGTACAAAAGAATGTGTTTTGTTGACTCAGTAAACAATGCAACTGGATGCGCTGGTTGGAAGGAAGAAAGCCTCCATTATCCCTGGAACAAGTTACAAGTCATTTATTTAACCAGCACTGTTACTCTGAAGCTGTTTCATTGAGTAAAAAGTAGGTAAAAATCTTGAATATTTCCTCTTCCAAATCCACAGCTGGAAGATGGTGGCAAATAATTCTGCACATGAAGCAGGCTTTCTCTTACTTTCCATGGGGACCCCCAAGCTAGCTGTCACTCTGATGGGGAGCATAATATCCACACATCTGGAAATCTACTCGGCCAGAGGTGTGTGCTATGGCACGGTGCTCTGGTGGAACACTGCAGCCATACTGACAAGAGGGATCAAAGATGGGATGAAAGTAGAGGTAAGGTCTCTCTGTCCTGGTCCTGGAGCTGAGCAGCAGGTACTGGGCAGCAGAGCACGATGCACAGCCTGCACAATGTGGCTTATAGGCCTTTTAACTCCCCTGAAAAACTGCTACAGTAGCTGGAATAAACCAGACATGAGGAAATCTTGAAATGAAAGAATGTTTGCCATGACAGGTATTAACTAACTCATTCATTAGAGTGGCTCCACATCAGCATTTACTTCATCCAGTAGCTCCACCATGGCCTGTCTGATAGTGTCTAAATTATTATTATTTTTCTTCTGTCGTTACAAAAATGTAAACACCTGTCAGAAACAGATTTTTTGTCCTTCGGGGAGAGATGGTGTTATTTTTTTTTACATATTATGCCAAGGTAAGTATTGTACTCCATAGCAACATGGCTGAGGCTCTCAGTTGGAAGTAAGTCCATCCCACATACAGTATTAAACTTGCTACATATCAAATTGGAGATGACAATTAGTCAGCTAGCCACTAGTCACCAGTCAATCACATGGTGGAGCTGAAGACCATGAATGCAACAGAAAAGCAACAAGTATTAGAAAAAGGGTCCAGTGTTCCCTGGTCAAATACAAAGTGGGAAACATAGAACCCAGGAACATAGGGATGACCCTGCTTCATATACATGACTTTATTTTGTAGATGGAGTATTGCATTAAAGTCAAACAAACACAGTTTTCATTGAAGATGTGTTTCTAACTGAAATATTTCCCTACTTTTCAGACCCTTGTACTGGCTTTTAAGAAAGTCAATGAGTGACAATTTCAGTCACAGTTTACATTACTGCCCCATCAATGCCAGCTAAGTTTTTCCATATCTACTACTACTACTACTTCTACTACTTCTAATTCCTAAGTGACCATATGGCAAAAATTACAACACAGCCTTTTGTAATTGTATTTTGAATTTAGAATTGGGGAGATTTGTTCTGTACTTCACCCTCATTTTTTTACACATGCTGACAGTTTCATCTTGATTTCTGCTGTAGAACTGCACATATGTTGCAAAATAGGTATTGTAGTGTCGCACGGCAGAAGTCTTAAGTTATTTTTTTTATGCAACCGTTCTGTTTTTATTGTATATAATTTTATTTATTTATTTTCTTGCATGCTTTTATTGTGTTGTTTGTAGTGGTGTTTTTATTATGTTTTATTGCATGGTTTTAGCGTGACGTGATTTTGAGTTTTACTTCCGACCGGAGCACCCTTTGTAATTAGACTGATAATTGCACCTGTGAAGTGCATTACCTGTTATAGACTGGCCAATAGCCTTGAGGAATGAGAACCAATTGGATACGGGGAGGAGGGACGTCATTGGGCGCACGCGGAAACAAGAGCAGCAAGAGGAGAGCAGGTGAGAGAGAAGGCATCAGACGGTGCAGACACGTCTGAATTATGAAGAGAGAGATGAAACCGACACAGGAAGCAGTGGGGAGACCGCCTGAGGGGGCTATGCCCGCGGCGGGCCCGGACCAGAGACCGTGACGGGAGGTGGTGACAGCAGCTGAGCCGACGAAGTCCAGAGTGTTACAACGTGACCTTACGGCAGCGGCAGAGCGAGGAGCTCTGCCTAGTGCGTAAGTACCCTTTGGGACCCAGTAACACTCTGGCATGGGAAAGGAAGGCGTCTCGGCTGTACTGTGTCATGTACCCCCCCACTGCCGCTGTGATTTCGTTGTTCCAGGTATCCTGGCCGACGGTCCGTACTCCTACGGAGTGAGTCGGAGGAGGTCAGATCAAGATTAAGATCAAGATGGCGCCGCGGACGGCTGCCTCGGTGTGTTGGTGCGCATTGTTTGTGCAGCTGGCTGGCTTCCAACTCCACCGCGCGGACAGAGACACGGAACTTTCCGGCAAAACTAAAGGTGGAGGAATCTGTTTCTACATCAACAGTGGTTGGTGCAACGACGTGACAGTGATCCAGCAGCACTGTTCTCCTGACCTGGAATCTTTCACCATTAACTGTAAGCCTTTTTATTCACCCCGTGAGTTCGCTTCATTCATTCTGGTCGGCGTTTACATCCCGCCGCAAACCAACGTGCAGGACGCACAGTGTATGCTCGCGGACCAGATACTGCGTGTGGAGCGGACCAACCCGGACTCCTTAGTTATTGTCCTTGGCGACTTTAACAAAGGCAACCTCACCCACGAACTCCCTAAATACAGACAGTTTATCAAATGCCCGACCAGAGAGGAGAACATTCTGGATCACTGTTACACCACCGTCAGGGATGCTTATCACGCCGTCCCCCGTGCTGCACTGGGCCACTCTGACCACGTCATGGTACACCTGATTCCTGCGTACAGGCAGAAACTAAAGCTCTGCAAACCTGTAGTGAGGACATCAAGGAAGTGGACCAGCGAGGCTGTGGAGGATCTCCAGGCGTGTTTGGACTCTACTGACTGGGATGTGTTCAGGACTGCTACCAACAGTCTGGATGAGTACACGGAGACTGTGACGTCCTACATCAGCTTCTGTGAGGACTGCTATGTTCCATCACTCACCAGGGTGAGTTACAACAATGACAAACCCTGGTTCACAGCCCAACTCAGGCAGCTAAGGTTGGCAAAGGAAGAGGCCTTCAGGAGTAGGGACAAAGACAGATACAAAGAGTCGAAGTACAAGTTTAGCAAGGCGGTGAAACAGGCTAAACGGCTGTACTCTGAGAAGCTCCAACACCAATTCTCAGCTAACAACTCTGTGTCTGTCTGGAAAGGGCTCAGGCAGATCACTAACTACAAGCCTAAAGCCCCCCACTCCATCAACGATCGACGCCTAGCCAACGACCTGAACCAGTTCTACTGCCGCTTTGAAAGACAAAGGGACAGTCCAGCAACCATCCCCCATGACACCTCTGAACAGCTCCAGCTCCAGTCACCTCCACCAATGCCCACCTTAAAGCCCCCCCCTCCCCTTCCCCACCCACCTCAGTGACGACTCTTTCCATCCATGAAAGGGACGTCAACAGACTCTTCAGGAGACAGAATCCCCGGAAAGCAGCTGGACCGGATTCTGTCTCCCCATCTGCCTTGAGGCACTGCGCTGATCAGCTGTCTCCAGTATTCACAGACATTTTTAACACCTCATTGGAGACATGTCACGTGCCAGCCTGCTTCAAGTCTTCAACCATCATCCCTGTTCCCAAGAAGCCAAGGACCACAGGACTTAATGACTTCAGACCCGTCGCCCTGACCTCTGTGGTCATGAAGTCCTATGAGCGCCTTGTGCTCTCACACCTCAGAGACATCACTGATCCTCTCCTGGACCCCTACAGAGCCAACAGGTCTGTAGACGATGCAGTCAACTTGGCCCTCCACTTCATCCTCCAGCACCTGGACTCCGCAGGAACCTACGCTAGGATCCTGTTTGTGGATTTCAGCTCTGCCTTCAACACCATCGTCCCAACTCTGCTTCAGGAGAAGCTCTCCCAGATGAGCGTGCCTGACTCCACCTGCAGGTGGATTACAGACTTCCTGTCTGACAGGAAACAGTGCGTGAAGCCTGGGAAACACATTTCCGATGCTAAGACCATCAGCACCGGATCCCCCCAGGGCTGTGTTCTTTCTCCTCTGCTCTTCTCCCTGTACACGAACAGCTGCACCTCCAGTCACCAGTCTGTCAAGCTCCTGAAGTTTGCGGACGACACCACCCTCATCGGACTCATCTCTGATGGCGACGAGTCCGCCTACAGGTGGGAGGTTGACCATCTGGTGACCTGGTGCAATCAGAACAACCTGGAGCTCAATGCTCTAAAGACAGTGGAGATGGTTGTGGACTACAGGAAGAACTCAGCCTCACCCGCCCCCATCACCCTCTGTGACTCCACTATAGACACTGTGGAGTCTTTCCACTTCCTGGGAACTATCATCTCCCAGGACCTCAAGTGGGAGCCGAACATCAGCTCCCTCATCAGGAAAGCACAGCAGAGGATGTACTTCCTACGGCAGCTGAAGAAATTCAGCCTGCCAAAGACAATGATGGTGCACTTCTACACAGCCATCATCGAGTACATCCTCACCTCCTCCATCACTGTCTGGTACGCTGCTGCCACCGCCAAGGACAAGGGCAGACTGCAGCGTGTCATTCGGTCTGCAGAGAAGGTGATTGGCTGCAATCTCCCATCTCTTCAGGACCTGTACGCCTCCAGGACCCTGAGGCGTGCAGAAAAGATTGTGGCTGATCCCTCTCACCCCGGACACAAACTCTTTGAGTCACTCCCCTCTGGCAGGAGGCTGCGGTCCATCAGGACTAAAACCTCACGCCACAAGAACAGTTTTTTCCCGTCTGCTGTCAGCCTTACCAACAAGGCTCGGAACCCCCCCGACAATCTTCACATTCCACCTTGGACTCATTCTGTGACATTGATTGATATAAATATAACTCTATGCGTTACATTAACGCTCAGCTTGGACTTCTTTCTGGAAAACAGACTGTGTTTCCGGTAAATAGCAACAACATAAACAGACTTGTGTATATATATATTTAAATTGTTATATTTCATGCTCTTACTTTAGTAGATGTGTCATGCACCAATTTCAACAGAAAAAATTCCTCGTATGTGTAAAAGCGTACTTGGCAATAAAGCTTTTTCTGATTCTGATTCTGATTCTGATTCTGAAACCAGAGAGCAGCGTGGCGACGGTGAGGAGCAGGAAGGCCGCCGTCATCGGGTTTCGTTTTAAATTGGTCTTAAATCGGGCCTTGTGCTTTTGTTTTAGCTAGACTTTTTAGCTGATTTTAAACCGTGTATTGAAGACTGTTTGGCCCATTTTAGAGACTGTTTTAAGGACACCTTGTTTTAATTCTACTAATTTTAAAAAAGAATTATTGGTGTCTGTGCCTGGGATGGGTGAAATAAAAAATAGGACAATCTTGTTCCAAACTAAAAGATGTTGTTGTTGTACCTCCTTGGCTAACCATAGTGCTCAACACTTGATGCAAAAGGGCCAATACAAGTTTTACAATAAACCGTCATTTTTTTTTCCTCATCACCTCCATCACAGTAGCTGACTTACGTGTGTGCTGTGTGGCCCGCTTTTTCTCCTCCCTCTCTCTCCTCCCACCATCTCTGTCTCCAGCGAGATGGAGCCATCTTTTAATGTACGCCTCCACCTCCTGGTCCGTTGCAGTGGCCGTTAACTGATTGTTTCTGACCGTTCCTAAAAAATGAGAAAACTGTAAAGCTTTGGATAGATTACATACAATGGTGAGAAAGGGCCAGCTGCATGGCATGCTATATCCTGCCCATAGTTGGCCAGCAATGATTGTAGTTTGAAAACAGTCTAGCCATGCTGTCTAGCCACATTCTAGAACATGCGCTTCAACTGGTAGCAGCAAAGTCTGGTAGCTCTCAGTTTTTTGCTCAACCTTTGCTTTCTTTTTGGTGTTTTTGTCAGATACTGCTGTTGGGAGAAGAGAGAAGAGCTTTTTTCGTTGCAGGACAGAGATACAGAAGATCTTTCATACCCACAGCCATCAGACTCAAATGGTAGATGAGCTATTAGACTACATGAATTTCCCTTCGGGGATAAATGATGTTCTTATTATTCTTATTATTCTTATTCTTATGACCAGCCCTATACTAAAATTATAGGAGGAAAACTCTGCCCTTCAGCTGATGAACTGATTGCTGATCTCAGAGCAGGTTACAGATTAACAGCTGGCAGGGAGAAGATGCTGGAGCACACAGTCTAAAACTGACCGTGTGCTCTAGCGAGTCATACACTTCAACCAATTTGAACAGAATAGAATAGAATGTTGTCGGCTACCACACTAATACATATCATCCAGATCCGCATCTTGATGAATTGATTATATGTTTCTGGCATGAAATACAGTCGTTTACTCACCCAGATAACTTCCGTCCGACGATATATACAGTATTATTATACATTATCTGCTGCGAAACCAGTATTTTGTTATGACTGACTCGTGCTGTTCCCTTTAGAGTCCAGAGTTGCCCATTATCATCATCTGGGGTCTGTAGATTAACCTGAACTGGATGATGACGTCATCTCTGAGAGTGCCGCGCGCAGCCGCAGCACGGCTTGCTCACTCAGCTTGTTTACATGGAATTATCTACTGCTAATTAACTATGGTTCGTTTTTGTGTATTTCCACATTGTCCCAAAACAAAATGAGCAGCTGGATGAAGTTCAGATTCCACAGGCTTATTGTTTAAAGGCTGCATTCTCGGTGCCCTGTTCACTCCACTATATGTATATACACGGGTCAGAATGGGTCTAAATATCGTCTGATGGACTCCGAATGACACCCAAGTTATCTAGGTGAGTAAATGACTGTATTATTAGAAGCATGAAAGAAAAGAAAAACCAATTCATTAGACATATCATAAAGAAATATAACCCACAATTAACTTTACCAGTAATGACATCTTTGAGCTGCAGGCTGTGGAAAGCAGTTTTGCCATTGATGCCACGCCAGTTCAGCTGTTTCGCCAGGGAGTTTGTGAAGCAGTGTTTCATAACTCTCCACACTGTGTCTTTGATGTCAATCCCTCCCATGACACTCAAAGCAGTAATCTCCGGCAAAAAAGAACATACATGATCTATATGAGCAGTATTAGTTGTACTAGTTTCAGGAGAAATGTTTTTGGACAAAAAAAATCAATAAATTTCAGTAAAGTCATTTCAGTGTGCTGTGGTTTATCTTTATTTTTCACCTGAGATGTCCCTGTAATCCGGTGACACCTGATCTTCATTTTGGCTGTGCATGGTGAATTTTACTAACCATGTATCCAAACAGTCTTTACTTGAGAATAGTCCTCACTCTAATAACAAAAAAAAAAAAAAAAAACTTGCATAAACACAGACATATGCAGAACAGTTCTACAGAGAAATGCATGGTTACCATTTTCTTTTTGAAGTCTGCCTCTTCCCTGACACGCTTCTCCACAGCCAGTAAAGAGGTAATATCTTTTAGTGGGAACAGATCTCTCTCAAGGGCCTCCTGCTCACCAACAGACTTTTCCTGAATCTTCTGTACAGTGATTTGAAGAATCTTCAGCTGATCTAGGATGATTTCCTGATTTGTCAGGAGCCTACACAGAAGAGCTAATAATGACATGCAGTAAAATAATTAAAACCAAAAGGCATTGTAAGGTGATTCATACAGAGAAAGAGAAAAAGATAGTAAGAAAGAGACGGTATGTGCATTTGTGTGCAAAAATAATCACTTACGAAAAAGGTTTGAAGCACCTGTAGCTGACGAATTACCCGGACTGGTCACTGGCTGTCTTGTTTCAGGGCTCATCACTCGCTGAGATTCTGAATTCTCAGACAATTCAGGGCTCACCATTGGATGCTTGGACACAGGAGTCATGGGTGGTTGGGGTTCTTGCCTTGACACTTGTGTGTGCGGGTTTGGGCTAAGGGTCCTTCTCTGAATTGTTGACTTGATCTTTAAGCCTGGCCCTTTTATCTTTGGGGCTGGAGGCAATGATCCTGTTCGTTTGACAGTAGCGCTGTCATCGCTGTCACTGTCAAATCGAATGTTTGGTCTTGTGTGTGCATGTAGGGGAATGGGAGCGGAAAAGGAAGAAATTTAAAAAGATTGTGGGAGACTACTAAGTACAGTATAAAGCATTTGTCACCGGTAAGCTGTTGCACTGAACTTAGTGCTTAAGATATACCACATCAGACTACTTAGCCCTATTACTTTTGTTAGCAGGGAAATTTATGTCCCATAACCACTGACTTGGCAGAGTAAAAAACTATATAAGGAAAGAGATAACTGCATCTGATGATAGACATTAAACTCAGCCTTATACATCAAACTCTGAACCATAGCGGAGACTGGGGTAAGCTGAGCCACTTTTCATATTCAGGATCACTTCATTAAGACAATTATAGTTTCACTGCAAAATAATGCATCTGTATATTTTTTCAGGATATTGTTCGGTCCCACAAACGCACAGAAAGAGTGTAAACATAACAGTGTTGATAATACAGCCTGGCATAACTTACCCCATGTATGGGGTAAGGTATGCCATCAGACCTCTTTTTACCACAGGAAGTTGAGCATAGGAGCAGAATAAGCTGAGCCACCCCTCTGCTTCCCTTCCATCCATCTACCACTCCCCCTCTTTTCTCAATACTCAACCTGTCCTGGGTTAGGTTTAGGGTTAGGGGTTAGGGCTGTCCAGGTGAACACAAACTGCTGGGGCCTGCTACTGAGACACCAATTCACTGAGGTTTGGGGACTTTTAACATTATGTCGCATTTTGGGAAGAATCTCTCATCTTTCTCTTTGAAAGTAAAGCCTGGCTTACCATAACCAACTTTTCCTGTTTTCAAGAACATACTTACTGTAATTCTAAACATCCAGATTCTTGATGTAATAATTAGGACATATATAGTCAAAATACACCCATTAAGTGAATGGGGCAGGTGGCTCAACTAACCCCACAGCTACTTCATTGACTTCATTACTCCCCACAGCTAAAATGGTGCACTTTCATTCTAAGTTTACTACCTCATGTAGCTCACAGATACCACAACGCATCTATAAAACAAATTTATAATTATCTCTTTTGGTCTAAACACAATTCTCATGACACTTATGACTGACTGAATTCACTTTCGAGAGTGAAAAATGTTTTTTAGACATAAATGTCAAACCACTTATGTGGTTCTTACCTTCACAGACTCCATGAAATGATTCCTTCTTCCTAAATATTTGGTTACATGCTCATTTTTTTTCTTATGGTTTCCTAGCAACAAGGGGTGGCTTAACTTGCCCCTATGCTCAGCTTACCCCAGTCTTCCCTATTGAGGGATTTTTCTTCAACTTAATATGAATGAATGAATAAAGAGATTCAGTTCTCTGAGCTAAATGTTATACTAACTCCAGCCTGGCGTACTGTGTAGTAGGTGTTTACAGCTCCAGTGTTTGAACCAGGAGAGTCATCAGTATCATGCAAGTAATAATATTGATTATATTACTATCATATATCTGCAATAATGTACAAAATTATATTAATTGCATCAGCTAAAGATTTACTTTCTAAATCCAGAACTGAAGAAGAATTCACCTCCTCAAATCTTTGCTACATGAGGTGGTGGTTATTGACACTGGACAATGTAGTAATAATTCTGAATGTCACAAATAGTACTGTAGTGGCTTTAAATACTTACAGTTTTTTTCGCTTTCTCCTCCCTGGCATGTCATCATCTTCTTCCGCTGTCTGTAGGTCAGTGTGGGTTTCGGCCTGGGGAAGTTTCAGACGAGCAGTTTTGTAGTTTGCTGAATTGATTCCAAAATCATAATTAATAGACTGTGTATGTTTGAAAATGACTGAATTCTGATAAACATGTGATGTGCATACCTGCTGTATATAAAATCCGAACTCTGTATTCTTCCCACAAGTATTCTGGCTGCTCTTCATTTTTTACGGCCTTTGCCAACGCATCAGATCTGTAGTGAGTGGGCCACTGACAGACGTCATCAGCAACCCAAGCTGCTGGCACCACCTCAACCACTTGGGTTTCATAAAACTCAACAATGTAAAACATTGCCTACAGTAGGAAGGCGGTACAACGGCACAAAGTAGTCAATTTTACAAACATAAACAGTAACATTTAACTGCAGATAATTCATGCACATCTCCAAATGAATAATTACTATAAACATGGGATACATACTTACACACAGATAGGCGAAGGCAGGCTGCACTGTCACCACTGTCTAAACTTGCCACTGAGCTGCACATAAAGTATAACAATATAATAATATAATTCATTTTTTTTTACTCCAGATGAAAGATAGGCCGTGTGTGGCTAGTGTTAATCATGCTTAGAATGAATCTGAATGCAGAAGAGGCACAACAACAAATCCTGCCTCCAAAGGTAATCGAACACACTTTTGTAATTTAGTGTCCAACCTCAAGCACATTAGGTGTGATGACAGATCTGACACAAAACAAATTCCCAAATTTGTAGAGTCAATGGTATAGTCAAAAAAGCTTGAAATCTGTCTGTATTCTTTGCAGACAATGTATTCCTGACCCTCAAAAACAATTATATTCTGGACCAGAAGTATCCATCCATCCATTCCCACCCGCTTATCCGGGGCCGGGTCGCGGGGGCAGCAGTCTGAGCAGGGACGCCCAAACTTCCCTCTCCCCGGACACTTCCTCCAGCTCCTCCGGGGGGACCCCGAGGCGTTCCCAGGCCAGCCGAGCGACATAGTCACTCCAGCGTGTCCTGAGTCTTCCCCGGGGCCTCCTCCCGGTGGGGCATGCCTGGAACACCTCCCTAGGGAGGCGTCCAGGGGGCATCCGGTACAGATGCCCGAGCCACCTCAGCTGACTCCTCTCGATGTGGAGGAGCAGCGACTCTACTCTGAGCTCCTCCCGGGTGACAGAGCTCCTCACCCTATCTCTAAGGGAGTGCCCCGCCACCCTGCGGAGGAAACTCATTTCAGCCGCTTGTATCCGGGACCTCGTTCTTTCGGTCATGACCCAAAGTTCATGACCATAGGTGAGGGTAGGAACGTAGATTGACCGGTAAATCGAGAGCTTCGCCTTTCGGCTCAGCTCCTTCTTCACCACGACGGACCGATACAGCGACCGCATTACTGCTGCCGCTGCACCGATCCGCCTGTCAATCTCACGCTCCATTCTTCCCTCACTCGTGAACAAGATCCCAAGATACTTAAACTCCTCCACTTGAGGCAGGATCTCTCCCCCAACCCGGAGGGAGCAAGCCACCTTTTTCCGGTCGAGAACCATGGCCTCGGACTTGGAGGTGCTGACTCTCATCCCAGCTGCTTCACACTCGGCTGCGAACCGTCCCAGTGCACGCTGAAGGTCCTGGCTCGATGGAGCCAACAAGACAACATCATCCGCAAAAAGCAGAGACGAAATCTGCCGGCTCCCGAACCGAACCCCCTCCGGTCCCTGGCTGCGCCTAGAAATTCTGTCCATAAAAATAATGAACAGAACCGGTGACAAAGGGCAGCCCTGGCGGAGTCCAACATGCACCGGGAACAGGTCCGACTTACTGCCGGCAATGTGGACCAAGCTCCTGCTCCGGTTGTACAGGGACTGCACAGCCCTCAGCAGAGGGCCTGCAACCCCATACTCCCGGAGCACCTCCCACAGAATGACGCGAGGGACACGGTCGAATGCCTTCTCCAAGTCCACAAAACACATGTGGACTGGTTGGGCAAACTCCCATGAACCCTCAAGCACCCTGTGGAGGGTATAGAGCTGGTCCAGTGTTCCACGGCCGGGACGAAAACCGCATTGTTCCTCCTGAATCCGAGGTTCGACTATCGGCCGGATTCTCCTCTCCAGTACCCTGGAATAGACTTTCCCAGGGAGGCTGAGGAGTGTGATCCCCCGATAGTTGGAACACACCCTCCGGTCCCCCTTTTTAAACAGAGGGACCACCACCCCGGTCTGCCAGTCCAAGGGCACCGTCCCCGACTGCCATGCGATGTTGCAGAGGCGTGTCAACCAGGACAGCCCTGCAACATCCAGTGACTTGAGGTACTCAGGGCGGATCTCGTCCACCCCCGGAGCTTTGCCACTGAGGAGCTTGCAGACTACCTCAGTGACTTCAGCCCGGGTGATGGACGAATCGACCTCCAAGTCCCCAGTCTCTGCTTCCTCTGCAGAAGACATGACAGTGGGATTGAGGAGATCCTCGAAGTATTCCTTCCACCGCCCGACAATATCCCCAGTCGAGGTCAGCAGCTCCCCACCGAAGTATCTTGCCATTCATTTTAATGCACCTGTCTCTCTCTGATGAATTAATGACAAATTCCTCCATTTCCAGTACTTTAAACTGGAAGACAGTTCCCACAAAGCCCTGTAGGACAGGTCCATCTGAATGCAACATTTTGAGGTTTTTGCCAGTTTTCAGAGTTTCTTCTTGTAAATTAGAGTCAAGTTCTGTATCACTTGTTGCAGTGGTGAACTAGGCTTTCTAGCCATGCCTTTAATCTTTTTTAAATAGTTCTCAAAAATAAATCCAGATATTAGGTCCACTGAGGTGAATCAAGCCATGTATGTTGTATACTACAAATTCCTGACCATACACTTTAAATTGTAACATGTTGTTTCAACTTAAAAATATGAGTGAAAGGGCTGCCTTAAAAATCTAAGTTAAGTGAAAAAGAATTATTTGTCATCTTCATTAAATATTCCTTGTTGTGTAAATATCTGCGTTAGTTTCGTTGATTTAGATTTCATAATTGACTCAACTCCTTCAGGTAGTTGTTTGAACCTGCAAATCTATCCCAGTTCACTTAAAATGGTCAGTTGTGTAAACCCTTTGTTTCAGTTAAGTTGAATTGGATTTGTTAGTTGGTTGAACTACTTAAGGTAGTTGTCTGAACTTGTAAATGTATTTCAGCTTAATTAAGGTATTAAGTTGAGTAAACCTTTTGTTTCAGTTAAGTTGACTTGGACTTATTAATTGACTGAACTGTTTAGGGTCGTTATTTTAATTTGCAAATCTATTTTAGCTTAATCAAAAGTGTCAGGTCATTTAAATTAAATTAATTAATCTATTTAACATAATCCAAGATTTCTTTGAACTTAAATGTCCATTTCAACATAACTAATGTTGCCTGTTGTAATAACTTTTTCTTAGTACAATAGATGTAATTGACTGTAATTAATGGCTTTAACAAGTTTGTTTCAAAGAGAAATATGACAAACATCACAAGTTAAGCATTTATTGGTGCATGCATGACATAGCCAACCCAAGAACAGGCGTTATGGATGAACAACAAGAAGTGAACACTTTTAATCGTGTGTGTGTGTGTGTGTGTGTGTGCGCGCGCGTGTGTCTGTCCAACCCCCTGCCCCCCTCTGCCTCGACATCAGCAGTTCACAAACACGTAATTAGAAACAAACGCAGGAAATGGATGTGAATGATACATTTCAAAACACATTTACTCAGAGGGGCAATAAATGAGGAAGCAAAGGACTGTGGGTAAGTGTAACACTTGAGCCTCTACATGGGACTACTGAATTGCTTGAACGATCGTTAATAAAGAACAATGTAAACACACACAGTGTAAGGCCGGGGCCCTTCATATGAAAATGGTTTGTCACAAAAGTCAAAAAACAGTACTTCAGATTTTCTTTTTCTGTTCATCTGTCCCCTTTGAAACCTCATATTCTGCACTGGTAAATGGAACAGCATACCATTAAAGCGTCCTCTGCGGCCTGACAAGGTCTAAATAGTAAACATGTCTGAACAGAACATCTCGAAATGGAAGAAATGTCCGAGTGTGTGGACGGAGCACAAGTGAACAAAAGGAGCATCTCCTTTGAGCTGGTTGTCCATTGAGCGCTAAATAATTACAGATTACTAAATGTGAATTTAGTAAAGTGCAAAACAGAAAAATTTGCATTAGCAAAACCTATGACAGACAAAATAAGAACTTGACATGAATAACAAAGTTTTAACACTCAGGCATGAGATGAGTTCTCTGAGCACAATCTCAGATGGTTTTCCGCAGCAGCCTGTTTCTTAACCCATGCACAAGTGAGGAACACTGTCCTCCACCGATGTTCATCAGGACCTTTTGAATGACTTCAAATGTGTACCTTAGTTCTTTTGGATAGTCTATGTTGAGAGAAAAAAGAAGACCCATCAGCAAGGCAATGGCACGTGGGATGTCCTTCAGATCGGAGAGAATCACTGCTTCCTCAAGGACCACTGCTGTGTCAACGATGTCTTCTCCGTCCTTCACCATCACAACACCAACTTTCATCCCCTGTGTGAACGTGTCCTCATCATCTGTGGCCTACACAAGATTTCAAAGAAGGCAGGAATATATTACTATCTTTAATTGTTCTGTTAGCAATGTATATATGTCGACATCTACAAAAAACAGAAACAAGGTTACCATTTCAGACATGTTAATAACAATCATCACCTGACTAAAGGGCCACAGAACAAATGTTCCATTTGCTGATTCAGGCCAAACTTGGTGAATAAACTTGAATTTGATGATCTAAGCTGGACAGATCCTATCAGCCATTTTTGTAAAGGAATGGAGTGCAGTGTTTGCCACAGATTTTCAGGACAATTCATTTAAATTTCTCACTTCCTTTTTTTGTTTATTTTTTTTTCCCCTTGGGCTTTGCATTTATTTTGAAGGGACAGCTGGAGCGAGACAAGGATGCAGAGAGAAAGTGAGAGGGGGTTTGACACGCAGCAAAGGGACTGTCAGATGGACTTAAACCAAGGGTTGCTGCAGCAGCCGTGTTCTATCAAGACCACCGAGGTCACCGGAGCTGATCACTGCCACTCGAATCAATGAGAGCATTTCCACTGGGCGCGCGAAATAACCGAGAAAGACCGCTATGCGGATATGAATGAAGGGAACGACATTGCCTTGAGAAAATTTTTTATTTTTTTTTAAAAAAGGGGGAATCAATTTGTTGCGTGAGCCAAGAGCAGAAAAATCTATTTGTGGTGAAAAGAATTTATTCAACACTGGAGTGCATATTTTTGTCTAACACCTACAGAAAGCACATGTTTATTACATATATTTTAGTAGGTATCACTATGCAGGCCCAACAAGCCATTTTAACTCAACTTATCTTTACCACTGCAATAAAGAAATCAAACATGCTTACTTTGACAGTCTTGAAAAAACTGGAGGGATCCTCCTTGAGAAAGTGAGGAAGGCCCAGCAGAAGAACTGTCCTCTTACGGTGTGTGGAGCTCTGTTTAAAAAGAAAAAACAGTACCCTGTGTACTGTGTAACGTACCCTGTGTCAGAAGAAACTGGAATATCACCCCTCAACCGAAACAATGTGTAACCACATTCAGCACAGGCATGTAAACTTTATGTAGCAAGAGGGCTGCTGATGCCATAGCATGCTAACCTTAGCCACGCTCTGCAAACACACAATGTGATTAACAGTTTTAATACACACAGCACTTTTTCAGATGTTTTAAGTCTTATTAAATAAATTTTGCTCAATTATTTTGTTTAAATTTATTTTATTTTTAACTTTTAGACTAGTTTACTAGACATTCAAATTGGAAAATATTATCATAATCATGTGTTATCATAGGACATTTATTCTACATATTTAAACACCAGCTATAGCAGAGTCTTATACAAAAAGGCACAGGCTTAAAATACTGTTTAAGGAACCACAAAAATAAAATTAAAATAAATATCAAGTGTTTGCACTACAAACAACTGCCATAACGTTACATACATGACGTACGTTATCACTTGTCTTTTTCCTGTCAGTCGTGACACTCATCTAGCCCACTGTTTGGGCCAGAGCGAAAACACATGTGTGAACACGACCCGTATTAGCAGCCGTTCCTGCCAGAAATACGCCACATTCAGTCGCGTTTCAACTTCATTACGGCGTAAAAAACGCCGTTTTTACAGATTTTACGCTGTTTTTTGCGCCGTAATGCGCAAAAAGAACGTCGCTTTTTACGCCGTAATGAAGTCCTCCAGGAACGCGCGTAAAAAACGCCGTTTTGCGCATCAAAGTTAGGACAAACTTTGCCACAAAGGAGATCGGTGCTGAACTGATTTGGTCTGCTTGTCTTGATCAGCGATTGGGCGCAGACACTTCAAGTTCAGTGGCTGAGAGAAAAGAAGGGTGGAGATTATTGTCATAGTAGGAAAACGCTGTTTTTTACGCGCGTTGTGATGCGCACAGACGCGCGTATTTTACGCGCGTTCTTGGAGGACTTCATTACTGCGTAAAAAGCGGCGTTCTTTTGGCGCATTACCGCGTAAAAAAACGGCGCCGTAACGAAGTTGAAACGCGACTGAATGTGGCGTTTTTCTGGCAGGAGGCTTGTCATAATTGAAACAATGGATTCACATGTGATGCACACCGATGTGTGAAAGCACCTGAAACTAGCCTTTTAGCGCTGCTCTTCTTCTGATAAGAGTATTTACGTTTGTGCAGATCACTCACCTCCCGTCACGTACCACAGATTCCGCCAGAGAGCTTGCCTGTGGTAAGATAGCCGCCGGTGACGACGTTAGAGACTCCGCCTTAAGACATCTAGCCTTTATTATACATATCTATGGTGACATGCTCTCCTCCCGCAGCTACCCATAATGCATTTCACAAAAACGTGATGACACAAGCGTTTTATCCCGGCACTGCCTCCAAAGTCAAGTTGACACACAATATTCATTCAGCTGGACTTGAATTTTTAATTTAGCATTTATTTTGTAGTTGAAACATTTTCAACTAGTAATTTCATGTTATTATAACATCATCATCATCATTTGTTCTACTGACTTAGGATAATATGTTGAAATAACAAACATGCAAAAACACAATTTACAGTGTAGAGTTGCCCAAAATATTTGACAAATGCTCTGAGAAGTGTTTTTGCAAAGTCATTTAGCATCAAACAATAGGTTGGACTCGCCAGAATGTAAATGCTTACAGATAACAGCATAAAGTTTTGATACACCTCAGGAGCCAGAACATCTTTCAAGACAACTGGGCCAGTGTAAAGTAGGAACTGCCTAAGTTCTGTTGCCTTCCATCTTAATCTTTCATCAAGCCCCCTTGGCCTCCGGGCAAATTCTGAGGGTATCTACATTCTGAGGGCAAGTAATCAGTAATAAGTAATAAGTAAGTAATAAGTAATCTTGGCTGAAATCAGAGAGACTTGCCTGGATGAAAGGCGGGATTTTAACTTCCCACATGTGCCAATCCATAAATCAAGGAGAAGACCCACCACACCTAAGCAAACTAAATGCATATAGTCATGTGGGAAGCCACTGACCATAGGAACATATGTTTCACAAAATGGTGAAGGTTGTATGTGGTGGTCTTCATCCTCTACATTTGAAAAAGATTCGTCAGTTCTCACTCTAGTACCTTTAACGAAGGCCCTTGCAGGAGCGTCACAAATGACTGAGCACACAGTCAGGAAAAAGGTTTCACCATTCACAACAAATCCATTGCTCAGGGATTTCAGTTCACAAACCAGATCTTTTAGATATTCTGACAATGACTGAGGCTTTGAGTTCCCACAGAAAATAGCAATGGGCACAGGTTCCCTAGTGAATCCTTGGAGAATTCCCAAGATGGGCCAAAACTGAAGAGCTGAACTTTTAAAAATTGGTAGACCGTCAATATTTAACTGCAATTTAAAGTTGTGACTCTCTGGAACAATAAATGCAAGTCTCTGAAATATCTTAGTGAACATAATCTGTATCCCAAAATAGTGGAACGATCCACCTGCCAAGGAACTAACAGCATGGCAAATCTGTGTCTTTAGCAATGTTCTGGCATCTCTGGGCATCTCTGGGCAATGACGGATGATGAACTTTCAGAATAGACAAGAGGGCAGACAGAGCAATCAGTGAAATCCCAAATTGTTTACTCCAGTCTCTCAAACAGCTTGCTAAATCTCTTGTGTCAACATAATTTCTCTCATCATCATCACTACTTAATCCACCATCTTCACTGTCTATGGCAAAGTTTGGTGGTGAATCAGCGATTGCTTCCAAGGTTGAAGCAATCGCTTCATCTTGAAAACTGTACTCCTCTTCAGTGTTAACCTCAAGCTCATGCTTGCCATTTAAATAGTCAAAGAACTGGTTTACTTTTTTTCCACAGCTCTTTTCCTTAAATTACTTCTAGTGGTATTCCACTGTTCTTTTTCCATGCCACTATCACTAACCTATTTGAGGTTTGGACAACTTGTGCAGCTCAGCAGCAGACAGCTATTCTGAAAAAGAAATAGGAACAAGTATTATACATTGATACATCATATAGTATATGAGTAAATGTATTTCACCAGAGCAGCTTACCTTTAAGGAAAGTTGAATATATTTCCACCAGCAAATTTCTGTAACAGCAATAGGCACACTTTGTAAACATCATCATCATGACAGTATATAATACACTGTAATTACAAAAGCATAATGTAGCACAAGCAAATGGGTATTTTTCCTTCACAATAATACAAACAAATGAAAGACTATTTTTTCTTGGGAGTTTCTCCTCAGTGGTTGTAATTGGGTCTGGGCAGAGGATGTTGTTTTGATGCTGTGTGAAGCCATTATAGACAAACTGTAAAAATGGGCTGTAAATAAAACTGCCTTGCCTTGGCATGAAGGTAGGTTATGACTCAATATTCTTTTGCAGTTTTTTCAACAATGACTACGTAAATATGGTGAATCAAGATGAAAATAAATGTTAACTGTCCTATGACCATTTAGTGGCCGGGCCTTTGTAAGAAACGTGCGTATTTACAACAGGCTACTACTTGGGGATACCGATAAACACTATCATCACACACACCGGCACACGGACGCACACAAGTTAAGTTACCTGACTTAACAATATGTGACGCAAGTTCCAACAATGACCATTAAATGTTTCATTCGTTTTCGTTCATAGGCACTCACCGTGACTTCTCTCCTGGACAGACCTCAGACCGCGCTTTCTGCTCCCTTGTTCCCCCTTTAGTCAATTTGAATATAGTGCGTTCAAAAGACTCTGTTATTTTGAAAACTCCAACTTGAAGCGACCCCCCCCCAAATAAATATGAAAAGTAATATAGTTTGAATAAAGATAATATCCTTCACGACTTCAAGACTTAGTAACGTTGACTTCTATGGTTTATGATCACGCCGAGGTTTATGATCAGATAAGATGCCTTCAGTGCACCATAAAAAACGAAACTCAGGCGCATTCTTTTTACACTTTAGAAGGTGCGTTTTAAAACTCTCCCCTAGTTTTTATTTGACTTTGATAATCCATGATAGTTTTAATTTGATATTACAAAAACCAGTTCGGGCGGGATGGGAGGGGCAGGCACTGCATTTTAAGTGGTTGAATCAGGTGATGAATATACCAGAGACGTTTATGTTTTCAATTCGGATTTGTTTACTTCTTATTTTGCGGGCCGATGTGTTAGGTTAAAGTGAAAAAATAATTATCAGATAGATTAAGTTGTGCTGAACAAAATATAGGCCTACCAGATGTTACGCATTTTTTATGTGGGAACATTATATCAAGGAAAAATCAAAAGTATTCAAAAACAAAATGCTCAGACCCTAAGGGATCTCTATAAGCAGTTGAATTAACTGGAGTCAGTTTTAGGTCTGTCTGACCTAACCAGTTAGAACAGAAAAATATACTTTATTCATCCCACTGGAGGGAAATGTTAGTTGCATGAGATGCTTTCCACCTGGACAAATGAGAACTTGCACAAACATGTGTACGAAGGGACGATATTTACCAACACAAATTAGTCATTTATTTTTTCTTTAATGAAGACCAGAATTTCTGCTTGGGGCAAATGCACAGGTTGCCAATCCTCTACTTCAGCGCTCTTATTCTCACACTGTTTTGTACACATGGAGCTACAACTTCAATCTCCATGTGGAGGAATCGAATAGGCTGTTTATGAGCTGGACCTTGTTTTTATATGCATTCATGTTGTGCATTTAGTGCATATACTCAAATCAGAGGAAACACTGAAAGACGCTGTTGGTCATGTTGTAAGACTTAACCCCTTTTTTTTATTAATTAATTTATCTATTTAACCTTTATCCAGATGAGTAAACTGAGAACTAACAACCTGAACTGACAACCTGAGATAATATATAAATATATTGCACAAGAGACAGACTCTGTAACGACTCTCAGAATTCATCATCCACTTGTGTGTTTTTTTTCTCTCAGATGTACTACATTTTATGAAAAGGGCTGTTTCTCCCTGTATCATAGGTGCAACAGACAGCTCATCCTGTGACCTGGGGATGAAGGGTGTTGTTCATGATAGACATTGGCTTAGCTAAAATTATCCTTTTATCCACCTTCATAGTGGAGAACAGAAGGCAGTTCAGGCCTAAAATCAGTTCTATATATATATGTATACACACATGCACAAGCACATGCACACGCGCACACACACGCACACACACACACACACACACACACACACACACACATATATATATATACACACATCACTTTAGGCTCACAGCTCCAGATCACTCTGTGTTAACTGTGCCATATTTAGGCCAAAACTGGCCTGAATGTGTTTCGACTCAGGTGGGCCACGTCGGCTACCTTATATTTGGGCTACTTTAGGCTCACATCCAGATTAGTCGATGTTAACTTGTCATATTTAGGCCAAAACTGGCCCAAATGTGTTTCAACTCAGGTGGGCCACGGCGGCTACGTTAGATGTGGGCCACTTTAGGCTCACATCCAGATTAGTCGATATTAACTTGCCATATTTCGGCCAAAACTGGCCCAAATGTGTTTCAACTCAGGTGGGCAATCTCGGCTATGTTATATTTGGGCCACTTTAGGCTCACATCCAGATTAGTCGATGTTAACTTGCCATATTTCGGCCAAAACTGGCCCAGATGTGTTTCAGCTCAAGTGGGCCATGTGTGCTGAACCATATGTGGACCAGCCTTGGTTCACTTACAGAATGACCATTGCCGACTCTGCCACATATTTGCCAAAGATGGGCCATATTTGTTTTGTGCTGTTTGGGCCAAATGTAGCATTTACTACATGGGCCAGTTTAGGTTCACATGTTTTGTCCGGGCCAGAAGAATGCCTACAGTGCCAGATTGTTGCCTGAAGTGGCCCACATCCGTATGCTATCTGGGAACAGAACAACACAGTGCTTTCGATAACGAAATGGCAGATCTGTGAGAAAGTAGCACTGTATCTGGTGGGTGGATAGAAGGGGAGATGGGGAGGGGGATGGTGGGTGGTGGGTGGTGGGTGGGAATATGCAAATGTAGCCGCTTCTTACGTAAGAGTAGGCGGCAAATTCAAATGGCTCGTTTGGAAGCTGCAGATAGGGTGCTTTCAGAGATCCGTATCTCACTCAAACAAGCATGGACGGTCTTATTTCACACTTTGAATGTGTGTGGCAGCACCCATGTAGCATGATGAACAAGACCTCTAAGTGACATGTCCCCCTTTGCATTCCTTCAGGAGAAATGGAGTCGTAAAACATCCCAACTTTTAGTTATTGACCATTTGGACTGTTTACAGGGAAGTGTTAATTCAGAGAGAGATAGGATGTGTGGCTTGGAGCACCTTCCCCTATTCATTCACAGGAGCGGGAGACACAGACAGTTCAACTTCAAAGGTTACCTTTCACCTAGAGTGTTTTTCACGGAGATGCTAAATCTTTCTTTATAGCTACACCAGATAAAGAGATTGTATTCGTGATGCCACTACTGTGACCACCAAACAAAATATCCTTTCTGGCCTCCACCTCACCCACAAGCACCTCGATTTCAGTCTCTGTAAAATTTCTTTTTCTTTTCTCTGCCATGATCGAACGTAAAATGCCATTGATCAGCAGGCATATTTATATGTAAAGACATTCATGAAGTACTTTCCATTGACCATTCATGGTAAAATGTGGGTGTGTCGGGGGCGGGATGTGAGGTGAATCCACCTGCACAATCTTCCAGGTGGAGTGTGATTTATAAAGGGAAAATTGCGTGCAGGTGTGAGGAAGCGCGGTTTTATAAATCCGAATATTTTTTGGTGTACGCCATTTTCAGCTTTTGGGCGTACGCACACTTTTAGTATGGATTCTACGCAATGTTTTATAAATGAGGCCCCAGGCCCTTTATGGTCATTTCATGTGTTCTCATGCTCTGATCTTTAACCTACATGAATGTCCTTCATAGCCTAGAGCCGTAAGGATAATATGGCTGGTGAAAGCCACTTCTCATAACAAAAAGGCAGGTGGCACTCTGGTTGTTGACAGTCTTGTCTCCTCTTCTCTGTTTGTGATGTCTATTGCATTTAGATCTGGCATTCACGCCTTGACCAATTATATTCTGTAACGTATATCTGATTATTGTACTGGGTTTGGTCAAACCCAACATGATAAATGTGAGCTTTTGTCTGACAACTATGCTCATTCTGGCGGAGATCCTGCAGGAGCTCTGTCAGTTTGAGACCAGAGCTGTATTACTTTATATGTGACCTTAATAAATACTTTGACTGTGAACTGAAGATTGCTTCAGACCGTTCTTGGGCTTTCAACAAAGAACCGGGTTAACATATGTTAGCATGAGTATTGTAGAATGTTGTCATTATTCATCAACGGACGCATTTTGTGAACGATGTTGAAATGTTATTGAAAACTGATTATTTAAAACATATGTGATTGACCATCGTGGCAGGCAGATGAGTCCATCGCACGCAATCATTAGTTAATGTTCTCTCTCTATAAGACGAAATCACAGCGTTCACTGGTAAAGCATTCTACATGCGCAAAGATCTGTTCGTCATGGACATGCCCTGGAGCAAAGGGTATAGTCCCCAGACGCTTGCTTAGTATTCTCTCAGTTTTCTGTTAGCTATCTTTCAGTCTTCACTTACTCTCTCTTAGTTGATTCTTAGTTGTAGTTTCCTATTATGCTTTTGTTTGTTGTTTTTACTTCGTTCGTTTTTCAATCTTTGTGCAACTTTAATTTTTTGCTCGCCACGTTAAGCTGCATAACCTTTTCAAAGTTAAAGCCCAATAACGTAATAATATTTTTGGAGACATTTTCGACCGGCCATCGCAGGAATTTTCAACTTTATTATTAGCCGAAAGGTTTTTGCTGTACGACTGCCAACCTCTTGGGACCAAAATCCTGCAGCCAGCCTTAGCCCATCTGTCTGGGTCAAACAACCATCGAAACGATGCTTCTCGCCTGTTGCCAACACCGGAGGTCAAAAGCCCTGAAACATCTCTGTCCAAGATTGGCTCAGCACCGCAGTTCAACTGCCCCCCCCCCCCCCCCCCCCCCCCCCCCCCCCCCCCCTTGGGACCGCAGAGCAGACTGGGGATATGAGCGACGGCCTGGGGCCCCCTTCGCGTCAGTTCGGAGCAGACATCTATCGGAGCATTGCTGGCATTTTATGGAGTTTTGAACAAAGAGTTGGTGTCTTAAGGCTATAACAATCTCAATTCTCATTAGACTTGTTTAGTCATTCATTCAAGAAATTAACATTATGTTCGCATCAATCAATCAATCAATCAAACTTTATTTATATAGCACCTTTCATACATGAAAATGCAACACAAGGTGCTTGACAAATGATAAAAACATAAAACAGTAGTATAATTGAAAGAAGAACACACCCATAGACCTACAAAACCACCGCACACCATGCACACACACACACACACTCATACCCACACACAAACACACACACACACACACCCCAATGAAACTGTCAGTGTAATAACATGGCAGGGCAGCATCCCCATTTTTCCTCAAAACTACTTCTCACTATTGCTAAACTCATTCTGCTATTATTTTGCTAGTTTCTTCATCCAGTTGTTTGTGTTCTATCATATCATCATATTATTCACTATTCATATCCACTCTCATTATTGTGTCAAATAAATAATAATTTTCATTTAAGTCATTGTCAGATGGTATCCTTTTGAGCTAGAAATAGACGATCCCTGTATCGAGAATTTCTGCTTCAGATTGTCAGACTGGTCTACCGTTAATTCATCAATTATTATTAAATCAGCATTAAAAGAAATAATAAATAAAATCCTTCTGAGCTGAGGAAGGTTGGTGCCCCTTTCATATTAACGAGTGCAACATTAAACTTAAAAGTTTAGTGACCCTGATTGCCCTACACCAGAGACCCAAAATAACACCCCAAATCCCAGAAAAAGTGAGTTTTTCATAATATAATAATTTAATAAAAACATAACATTTTTTGAATAAAAACGTTCAAAAGCTTACCTGTGTTTTGTCCTCTGTGCCTTGTCATTTGATTCTTGTGTTAAGTGGTCTTCAGACCCAACAAATAGCCCACAATTAGCTTCCAAACTAGATTTGATATCAAAATCCTTCAAGCATATACATGTGTTGAAGTGAAATTGTGGTGAGCACAGAGAAACTCTCCCCCTTCATGTTCAAATAAAAACATTATGTCCAAACAATAATTAATTGGCAAGACAACAAGGTGAGCACTGAAAAAGAGTTCATGACATGATCCATGGGTTGTCTGGTCAATCTGTGGACATAACACAGCAGATCATCGTGAATATCAAGCTGATGCTTCATCCAGAATGGGAATGTAATGCATGTAGCATACTGATGGAAGCTGAGCTTCTCATAAACAGGTCATTGGTCAGATGTTTAAATGCTGTTGTCCACATATGATAAACTTGACATAAAATATAAAGTGGGAGACATGACATGAACTTACTAACATATAAATGAAGCCACTCATCAATATGGTAACATTGTGAACTTCTGGCAATAACAACAAGGTTAAACACTGACAATGTTTTAGTGTTAGAAAAATGTATTTATGACTATCGCTGTTTGTTTTTTGATAGCAACCGAACCTTAACAAAGGGTAAAAGGCAATTTTTGGTTCAAAGGAGATTCCTGGATGGCAAGATGAAGGATAGGTCTGTAATATGAGAACACAGCTATGACTGTTCTTTAATGACATGGATGATGTTATGCTTTGTGTGTGGTAAGTTGTTAGGACTCAAACATGCAGACCAGAAACAGAAATAAAGAGGACTAGTTGAGACTGGTTTAAGCTGAGAGACATGTAAAATAGGATAAATTCTAATGGAGTCAGGTCATTTCAGAGTCACAGCCTGGGGGTTAATTACTTTCACAATCGGAAATGGACTGATGTACGTAGGTGACAGTTTGTGTGATTCGGTAGATAACCAAACAGACTGACCAGACTGATAGGGAGGGGCTGGGTTCCTGAGGTCATCAGCAGAGCGTTGTTTAACGGCTTGGGTGTGCTCCAGGGCTGTCTTGGCAGCTGTCCACATCTCCTTTATCTGTTGTATGTGCTCAGAGACGGATGAGACAGCGATCTCAGCTTCCTGAGTAGGGAACATGGGTGTCTGATAACCGAGGAAGACCTCGAATGGAGAGAGACCACTGATGCAGGATGTGAGAGAGTTGTGGGAGTACTCGATCCATGGGTGGAGATGGTATGCAAGATGGTATGCATTGGGAAGGTCGAGCTTAGTGAAGATGGTAGACTTCTGTAAAGATTCAAAGGCAGAATTAATCAGGGGTAATGGATACTTGTTTTTAACTGTTATGTCATTTACCCCCCAGAAATCAATGCATGAGAGTACTGTCTTTCTTAATGACAAAGAAGAAACCAGCCCCCAAAGGAGAGGATGAGGATTTAATAATGCCGGATGCTAGAGAATCCTTTATGTACTGCTCCATTGTGCCCCTCTCCGGGCGCAACAAACTGTACAGCCCACTGGTGGGAAGGGAAGCGCCTGGGAGGAGGATGATGGCACAAACATTGGGATTGTGTGGAGGAAGAGAAAGAGCTTGTCCTTTGCTACATACTTCACCCAAGTCATGATAAGCAGGAGGAATGCAGGAGAGATCAGGAGGAACAGAAGTGGTGACAGCTGAACTGGAGGCTCGATCTGCAGGTGAAAGAGCTAAACACAAACAAAGAGTGTGACGCTGCGGACTCCACCCCATGATACCAATCAATCTGGTGGTTATGGATTAAGAACCATGGGTGTCCCAGCACCACTAGAGACTGGGGAAATTGGATAATCAGGAAAATAAATCTCCTTGTTATGATTACCTGAAATAACCATTTTGACAGGTGTAGTGCTGTCAAAATGGTTACCAGGAGGACTCTGCCATTCAGAGCATAGGCTTTGATGGGTTTTCACCAGCTCTTCCAGAACACAGCTAATCTCCTGTCACCCTGTCAAGCAGATTATCCAAGAAAAGAACGAACCTCTCCTCCCTCACACAATGAGGCATTTAACTGGAGTTTATATCTGATGGGGGTATTGGAAACAGGTGAGATTTGGCTTGGCAGCACCCCCATCCTCACTGATGAGCCTTCTCTTTTGGTTGAGTGGGACAACCTGAAAGATGATGACCCATTTGGCCACAATACACGCACTCACTATACTGGATCCCGTGGAGGCGCTCAGTGGGTGTCAAGTTCGCTCTCCCTAGCTGCATCTGTTCCTCCTCCACAGGTCAGGAGGCGGTAGAGGCGGGTCATTTCTGCCTGTGTTCTCAGTAGTCATAGAGCGAGAGGAGCGTGGAGTGGAGTGGGTGGAGGACTGAGTGGCCCTTTCTAAACATCTCTCCCCGAGATGGTTGTCGATGAGGATGACGAGGTTCACCAGAGCAGAAAGAGTAGCAGGTTCATTGCGGATAACCTCGGCAGATGCCCCCCACAGCACCATGTCTTTCCAGCCAATGTTGGCTGACAGGGCGAGGAATTCCACAGCATAATCAGCAGCAAGTTGATCCCCCTGTGTCAAGCTTAAGAGTCTATTAGAGGTGTTACCAGCGTGATTGGGGTAATCACAATCACGAAGGGTACTCACACTGGGAAACACGGAAGAATGCCCGAGAGATCAGGACAGTCTGGCAGCAGGTAGCAAGGGGAGCCTCCCTTTTATCCTGTGCTCTAATCAGGTGAATGCAAGCCAGGTGCGCTGCTGACAAGGTGGAGCCAGCTGGGTGTAGGGAAACACCCAGCTTAGACAGACAGGGGAACAGACCAGATAACGCTAGGGAAAAGGGAAAAGAAAACACTAGGACAAGACAGGTGGTGGATCACAACAGACGTACATTTCATACCTTATCATTTGCTTTAAATACTGTTACTCCATGAATGATTAAAAAAATCCAACTGGCAGAATCTTCCTATGGTTAACCAGAAGCATTGTTAATGAGAGAATCTGTTGAGTAACTGAAAAAAAGGAGGAAAACTGGGCTCACAGTTTACTATAATAATCACAAAGAAGCCTTGACTGTCCATAAGAAAAGCAACACGTCTGTCAAGTAAGGTTTACTTTCACAAGATTATCAATGCAGCTCAACACTGCTCCAACCCATGTACAGTTCTCTGCAACAAATGGTGAGGAACTTGAATCATTCTTCAATAACATAACTTCAGTTAGAACCAGTATTGCTGCTGATCTAATCACTCATGTGCTGAAGATTTGAAATATAACTCTGCTAACAGCCATTTTCTCAGATGCCTTTGAAAAGGCTGTTGTAAAACCGTTACAAAAGAAACACACTCCTCAACTATAGGTTAGTATCCAAACTTCCATTCATCAGTAAGATACTTCAAAAGATAGTTTCAGTGTAAATTAACCCTTCTCTGAAAGAGAATAATACCCTGGAGAAATTTCAGTCAGGCTGTTGAACATATCACAGTACTGAAACTGTTCTTACTCAAATGATCAGTGTCCTCAGTGCAACATTTAATATGATTGACCATGGTGTCTTAATCTGACACTAGATATGCTGCCACTTAGTGACATCATTAGAGAACACAATATATATTTGAATAATTATGCAGATAACAAACAACTGTCCATCTCTGCTGAACCAAATGATGCTACAGCTATAGACTCCATCACCATCTTTTTGCAATAAATAAATGGATGAGCAATAATTTCTTAAAGTTGAAAAAGGATTGGCCCTGAAACAACAAGACAAATGCTGAAAGACAATTGAGGTGTCTACATGTAATTGGTGTGTGTTTGTGTGTGTGTGTGTGTGTGTATGTATAGCAGAACTTGCCTGTAACTGACCCTCTTTTCCCCTCTTTGCATTCCTCAGGAGAAATGGAGTTATAAAACAATCAATCAATCTTTTAAGAGTTATTGACCATTTGGAAGGTTCACAGGAAGGTGTGAACTCAGGGAGAGACAAGATGTCTGGATGTAGAGCAACTTCTCACATTCTTTCAGGGCAACAAGAGTCACTGATGGCTCCCACAGAGTATCTTCTGCTCAGGACATTCTCATGGAGGTGCTAATTCTTTCTTGACAGCCCATGGGAGTTAAGGACAATAAAACTGAGACATGGCATTTGTCCATCCAGGCAGAGTAATCTACAAACCAGATAATGCTAATAAATTAGACATTCCTGAAGCAAACTGTGCTGTATGCCTGTGTGCCTTTTTCTTAACCTACCAGAATAACTGAATTTCTATGTTTAAATTAAATGTGGATGTTTTTACGTTACTAAGCTCGCGATCTGTACAATAACAATGCTTTTCTGGTGTTTCTAACTTACAGGATGATGAAACTGTGATTTTGACTATTCCAAAGATTTTCTCTGAGTTTCTACCATGGAACCATACTGCCATCTAGGGGTTCATAGCAGTTAGGTTGAATGTACTTAGTGTGAGACAATTATTAATAAGTAACCGTAATAGTGGTAATCGTTTTGGCAATTATAGTATACCTTTCTTTATTTCTTTGTTATGTTAAGTTAATTATGCCTTGGACCATCATGTATATTAGGATGGGTATTAGAAATTGTTATCGTGAATATCGTTTAATGTTGTCATCTATTCCTAAGAATTGTCTAACGCATGTGGTGAACACGCATGTTGTTGTTGAAGTGCCACTGAAAACTGATCATGTTAAATATATCAGATTGACCACAGTGAGAAGCATGAGTCCCTCGTATGAATCATTAATTAATTCCCGCTGCATAGGGTGAAATTCTGTCGCTCGCCTATGAACCACCCCACATGCGTGACGGCACGCCCTGGAGCAATGATAAAGTCAGCAGCGGACTTGGAGTTTTTCAGTAAGTTGATACCTTGATCTTTCTTCTGTCTCTTCCATCTGTTTTCCGCAGAGTTTCTTTAAGTCCTTTGTGTAACTGTCTAAGAGACATTTTTTACAAAAATTTAATTGAAGTGTTTATTTTCGTTCTTTCTCATAATTTCATTAATGTTTTAATTCATGGTCCTTGTTAAAAAGATAATTTTAATTTAAAATGATTTCAATAATATATTGCCTTTAAAAATATTGTTTAAAAAGAATGTATTGTTCCTTGTGTCATTTTATTTTGACACAAGGTAATAGGTCACATGACTAGAGTTCAGGGGTTGCACATGTGGCATTTTGGGTCAAAGCAGCATCTCTATAGAGCAGAGCGCCAACATGGCTAGAGAGCAGAGCGTAAATATAGTTGCAGAGGAAGCACATACGGCTAACATTCTACATGGTTCAAGAGGCGCACACGGTAACTCTTAATTTAATATTTGCTATAATGTTTGTATGAGTGACCTTGAGTGGACAATTTGACGTTTTCATGCTATGTCATGCTAACTTGCTGGGACCGGTCAAACATTGTTGTTGAGCCTGTCTAAAAGCTGGACATTTGTTGAGAGAGAGATGTGTATTTCAAACATTGTTTTTTTATGTCTTTATTTTTATAGTCACGGTGTCTGCGGAGGAGGAAACAAAGATTAAAACTTAAAAGACATCTGTATGGTGCGTGGCCATTATATATTGAACCAGTGTAGCTACACTTTGTCTTTAGTTTTTTCAGTTATTTTTCCGCTCCGTCGTTTTCTCAGTCTTTTTGTTGCTGCTCACAACTACACAGAGTAGCTTGATTTAATTCTGCAGAAAACGTACTTTTCTAGTTTTCTTCTTGAAACTTTAATTTTTGCTCACCACACCAAGCCGCATAATTCAGATTTTTGTTGTCAAAGTCGAGTCACGTAATAATAATTTTGAAGACATTTTCGACCGGCCATCGAAGAGTTTCTCAATCTTATTATTAGTAGCCAAAAGCCTTGCCAAACGGTTGCCAACCAACTGTCCGCACCGAAGACCTGCAGCCAGCTACTGACCCGTTGGTTCGGGTTAAATAACCATCAGAAGCCGTTCCTCGTCTGTAGCCGACACAGAAGATCCTCAGACGAAGTTAATTTATGGGATATTTTTCCTGCCTATCACCCAAAATATTAACCTACGAGAAACTACAAGGTAAGTTAGGACAAACTTAGCCACAAAGGAGATCTGTGCTGAACTGATTTGGTCTGCTTGTCTTGATCAGCGATTGGGTGCAGACACTTCAAGTTCAGTGGCTGAGAGACAAGAAGGGTGGAGATTATTATCACACAAAAAAACGCTGTTTTTTACACGCGTTGTGATGTGCACAAACGGCTTTGATGCACAAAACGGCGTTTTTTACACGCGTTCTTTGAGGACTTCATTACGGCGTAAAAAGCGGCGTTCTTTTTGCGCATTACGGCGTAAAAAAGGGCGTAATGAAGTAAGGCTTTGGTTTTGGCTCTAGCAGCTGGATGGTGGTGCTAATTCTTTCTTGACAGCCCATGGGAGTTAAGGACAATAAAACTGAGACATGGCATTTGTCCATCCAGGCAGAGTAATCTACAAACCAGATAATGCTAATAAATTAGACATTCCTGAAGCAAACTGTGCTGTATGCCTGTGTGCCTTTTTCTTAACCTACCAGAATAACTGAATTTCTATGTTTAAATTAAATGTGGATGTTTTTACGTTACTAAGCTCGCGATCTGTACAATAACAATGCTTTTCTGGTGTTTCTAACTTACAGGATGATGAAACTGTGATTTTGACTATTCCAAAGATTTTCTCTGAGTTTCTACCATGGAACCATACTGCCATCTAGAGGTTCATAGCAGTTAGGTTGAATGTGCTTAGCAGGATACATTTATTAATAAGTAACCATAATAGCGATAATCATTTCGGCAAATATAGTCTGCCCTTCTTTATTCCTTCATCATATTAAAGTTGTTATACCCTTAGTCATCATGTTTATTAGGATTAGTGTTAGAAAATGTTACCATGTTCATTGTTTAATGTTGTCGTTATTCATAAGAATTGTCTAACGCATGTAGTGAACGCGCATGTTGTTGTTGAAGTGTCATTGAAAATTGATCATTTAAAATATATTCGATTGACCATAGTGAGAAGCAGATGAGTCCCTCGTATGAATCATTAATTAATTCTCGCTCTGTAGGATGAAATCACGTTGCGCGTCTGCGAACCATCCTACATGCCCCTGGAGCAATGATAAAGTAGTCGCACATAGCGGACTACACTTCAGTTCTTTTCCTTTTTCGTCTAGTTCTAGTTCTAGTTCTTGTTTTTCCTTTCTTTCAGTTAGTCTAGTTTTTATGTTAAGGTCTTTGTCTTTAGTTTTCAAGTATTTTTCCGCTCCGTCGTTTTCTCAGTCTTTTGTTGCTGCTCACAACTACACAGAGTGGCCTGATTTAATTCTGCAGGAAACGCACTTTTCTAATCTTCAGGAAACTTTCATTTTTGCTCGCCACGCCAAGCCGCATAATTCCTATTTTTGTTGTTAAAGTCTAGTCACGTAATAATAACTTTGAAGACATCTTGCCAAACGGCCAACAACTAACTGGCCGCACCGAAGACCTGTAGCCTGCTGCTGACCCGCTGGTCCGGGTTAAAGAACCATCAGAAGCCGTTCCTCGTCTGTAACCGACACCGAAGACCCTCAGCTCCCGAGACATCCCTGTCCAGCACCAGCTCTCATCAGTGGTTCACTTGATTCGTCCGGCAGACTGTTGTACAGGCCAGAGTGACTGGCTACGCGGAGCCTCTTCGTGTCAGTTCAGAGCAGACATCTACAGGAGCGTCGCTGACAAAGTAGGCATGCTTAAGCGGTTTTGAATAAGAGTTGGTCCGTGAGGTTGAGATATTGTTAATTTGTCTAAATTCTCTAAATCGTTCATTCAACAAATTAACTTCATATTCGCGTCCCCATTTCCCTTTAAAACCTACTTCTCACTATCGCCAAACTCATTTTACCATTCTCTTGCCATAAGTTCCTCTGTGCAGTGTTTGTGTTAATCTATATCATCCATATAATCTATCGTATTATTCATGATTCATATTCATTTCATTATTGTGTTTAATAAATAATCTTTTGCATAGGTCATTGTCAGACGGTGTCCTTTTGAGCTGGATATAAGCAATCCCTGTACTGAGAGTTCACACCTTAGATTATCAGACTGATCTACTGTCGATTCATTCGTTCCCTACATCAGCTTTAACAGATATAATATACAAAATCCTTGTTAGCTGAAGAAGGTTGGTGCCCCGAGTAATATTAACGAATGTAACATTAATTTAGAGGTAATTCCCCTACATTTATAATAGGTCAACATGTTAGGATGTTTAGTTTGTTGTTGATTGATGTGTGAATTCCAAGGATAGGTCATGTAAATGACCACACACAAAAGTAAAAATACTACTTCATTCATTTAGTAATAATAATAATAATAATAATCATCATCATCATCATCATCATAATTAGAAGAAGAAGAATTAGAGTTTTTAATTATCAATTGATTATTGATTTTGAACAATAATAATCAGGAAAACAACACCATTAATATTAGTAGTGCTCCTGCTGCTGTGTGTTTGATGTATTTGGATATGAATGGATATGCTATCAGGACAGACGTGTGTCCCTGGTCTCTTCAGCACCAACTGGTGTGCCTGTGATTCAAACAACAGGCTACTTAAAGTGGGATTATACAACAGTTAGTTCCCACCAAGTAATTTGATTGGACAAAAGACATTTGCTGATATAGAGTACAACAGCACTGGGACTTTTTACTGACATTATCACTCCACTGTACAGGCGTTCTAATAATCGTTAATTAACGTTACATTAGTTGTTAACTATCTTAGATTGTAAAAAACTTTGCACTGCGAAAATGGACACATTTCCACAAATAACATTTGATCTAAATTATGAATGGTCATTAGACTCAGAGGAGGACGAAGGGAAGGAAGGAGGCCTGCATACATCAGCGCAAACCAGGTGTGCTGCTATGACATCAGCTGACCTCGACAAATTAGAGAAGAGCAAAATGAAGCTAACACTGTAAGGCATGCCCTGAACTGCCTTCAGACTTGATTGAATTTAAAAAATATCCAGGTCAACTTTCAGTTAGTTAAGAAGACCGAGCTGAACTTGGTGTTGAGGCAGTTTTATGGATCAATCCGGACAACTAAAGGGGAGCTCTACAGCATCAGCAGCTACCTTGGACGTTGGGCTGGATTAAATCGTTATATCAACGAATCTCCGGTTAGCCGTTCATGGAACTTAACGCAGGACCCAGAGTTTATACCAGCTAACAATGTTTTCAAAGGAGTCGTCAAAGAGATAAGAAGGGCAGGGAAGGACATAACAACACCTTGCCCCCCCATCTCACCTGAAGACCAGCGCATCTTAAAGTATTCTGGATACTGAACAAGGTCTGGTATGATATTCAGTTGCGCTTTGGACGCAGGGGCAAAGAGGGGAATCAGGATCTCAAACTTGACTCATTTATCCTTAAATGTGATGACAGTGGAGCTAAATATTTCACCATGACGATCAATGAAGAAACAATAAATCATAAAGGCCCACTGCAGAGAGACAGAGAAAACCGAAGGGGCGCTATGTATCAGGAGTGAGGAAATGCACTCTGCCCGGTAGTGTCGCTCAAAAAATACCTTAAGAAAATTCCGCCTGATGCAAAGGCGTACCCTTCTCGGCTGTATCTGCAGGCAAGGAGGGTAACACTGGCGACAGGCAGCTTCTGGTATACCGCTGTTCCCCTGGGGGTAAACCAGCTGTCACAGATGTTACCCAGGATGTGAAGGGAAGCAGGGACACACATGTCTTACACCAACCACAGCCTGAGAGCCACTGCCATACAGAAACTGTCTGATGCGGGACTCGAGGCGAGGGAGATCATGGCAGTGAGTGGGCATAGGTGAGATGCTTTATATAAACAGACACAAACTACGATGTCAATTTTGATTCATAGATAATGTGTTGCTGAACATAAAATACATACCTAAACAAAAACTTGTTTCACAGGTCTGAAAGCTCGCTAAAAAGTTACTGGAGACCATCTATGGAGAGCCGGAAACGATGGAGCAACGTTCTGTCTAATCGAGCTGATAACTCATCAGAAACACACATCATGCCACCAAAGCGTCTGTCAATAGACTCTTATTTCAGAGGTTGCGCAATAAACGGAAACATTCGGATAAATGTAAATGATACAAAGTAGCGGTAATGTGCAGACACAGAGTAGCAAGCTTGTGTGTAGGAAATGTGTATGTGTTGCCTGGCAACAGCCTTGTCTCCAGTTGCGGAACTATTTGTGTTGGTGGAGCCAAATAAATGATTAAATAAAGAAACAAATCATAATTTCTTGTGGCTTATTACCATTGACTAATAAAATGATAAAAGCAATCACACTCGAGGTTGTGCTGTTGTGCTGAATATCAGCTCTGGTGTGATTATCCTATGACCGACTCACACCAGTGCTCATATTCAGCGCAACAGCACTCCCTCTCGTGTGATATTGCTTAATTATCGCTGACCCACACTGTTCTCCACACACTGTGCTGCACACTGCGCTCACCCACACATAGACTTTTCTTGCACATGCGACCCGACACAGTCCAGTAAAGGACGGGACGCTCAGGCTTCTTGCAGAGCTGCACAGCGGGAGACACACACACATATCCATGCATTCATTGGATATTAGAGCTCTCGGATACATAGAAGGGGAATAATAGACTCTGGTTTTTGCCTGTGCAATTTGTGTGTGATCTTCTACAAATGAACAATAAGAGAGTGGACCACATTAGAGTGTCTCTTGGAGGCGGCCGTCCAACAACACTCTACTATGATTGGAAGGTAAGAGTGAAGGGACAACAAAAGTGAAAAGTGCTGTTTTCGTCTTGAAAAGGTGAAAGGTTTTAAAGTCGATCTCAAAATGCAGCATAGTTTCAAGCGAATGTAGAGCTGGGAAAAACCACACACGACATCAAGAAATGCACACCCGGCTAAATAAGTTATAGAAGCAGATGGTTTCATATATTCGGATAATGCTGAGGGCAAGATATTTTTATTTACATTAGGCCAATGATGAATTAGACCACAGTAGAACCGTGGGGTTAGACTGAGTGTGAGAGAGCACTGTTATTTCAGTGCTGGACAGCTCCCACACAGCTTCTCTGTCCAAGACCAATGGGATCTGGATAAGTAGCGACTTTATTATTGGTTAATAAATCATAAGCGCTCCAAAGTTCACTTATGAAGTTCAAAATTATTTATTATTAATGGGTTTTAACTGCTAATAAAGCATTAGTAGATGATGTATTAAGAATTTCTGGCTTTACAACAGCAGAAGCTGTCAGATACACCCTTAAAAGATAAATAGATAAACCCCTTAAAGGGTGACTCAGGTGTGTTGTGGAGGCAAGAATCCAGGCTAGCACATAATTCATTTGAGATTTGAGTTTATGTAGCTTTCAAGGGTTTCATCAGCAAACCCCCCAAAAAAAAACAGAATAGAAAAATACAGCTCATGTCATATTATGGCAGTGGTTTATAGGTTTAAAGTTAAAGATTGTTTTGGACAGAACATTGGCTCATCATTTCAGAACATCAATTTTCAAATACTCAATGACAGTAGAAGATTTATTTGTGTGTTTGAATTTTGAATTCATAATTTTTCTTATGTATTGGTCCATTTTGCTTTGTCCAGGTGAAATCATGTTCCTGCTGCAGTTTCCTTTATCTCAGCGTACATAGTCCTGGCATTAAAGTAGACCATAATCTTTCTGTAACCAAGTGCTGCCAGTGCCTAAACATATCCATGAAAAATTAGAATAATGTTGTATTCATTATGACTTGATAGTACATTGCAAGACTGCTTATTTTGGTGAAAAACAAATGAAATACGTTGTCAGTGAAGATGGTCAGTATCAACATTTTTGCAACTTTCGAGGTATGTCAACCAGCAACATTTCCTCATATTGACAATAGAAAATATAATTTGAACAGCATTACAGTTCCCTTCTAACATATTTGATGTTGCAAATTAGTTGTATATAAATGTAATTTCTAGGAGACAGGGCTGTGCACATGCTCATACACAGACACACAGACACATACATACAGTCACACCTCCTAATACTAGTCAAATCAGGAGCCTCATGATTCTATCAGTGCACATAATTTAACATCCAAATATCACAGTGATATGGTATATGAGAGCAGATACACTGGAATCACTATAAACTGCACACTATATTCATCACAAGAGTTCAGTTAACAAAATGCTGTGAATCTGCCGTGAAGTCCCATAATCCATAAAACCTAATTCATTTACATTTAAATTCTCACCAGTCTCTTTATTCATGGTAGGTTTTTTTTTTTTTTTTTCCAATCAGGAATCGATGTCATAGCAACACCAGCTATCCTTATAGATTAAAATAAAACCCATGCAAAAAAAAAAAAAAGCCTTCATGCAAGCTTATGCAGCTGCTATTGTTATGCTGTCAAGAATGATATCTCCAATACAAGCAACAATCTGGCAAGGACAAACTAACATCTCCCTGGTGCAAAACTGGCTACTGGATGTGATGCCTGGCAGACAATAAAATAGTATGCTCCATTGGCCTGTTAATCATAACCGACCGACTGCTTGAGAACCAGTGGCCCCAGACAAAACCTTGGTGTGTCCAGCCTTTTGACCATGGTCCCACTGTAACTCACCAAGCAGCTACAGACATGTATTCACATTTGAAAACACAACAATGCTTGAGACATGTTTGGTTCATGTGACTTAGACTAATTCTGACTTTGTAAACTTAAACAAGTTACCTTTCTGGAGGATCATGTTTGTAATCAAAAGGGGACAAGAACAGTAACAATTATAATTTTGGGTATCTGATTTTGTGGCTTGTGCACAAAACAGGATGTTAAGATAATACAACCACTGGAAATGAAAATATTTTTCTTTTGCTGATTTTACTTCAAGATCCTACTGACTGTGGTGGTGATCTTCCATATTCTGATTGTGGCGATAGTAGGACAGACTGTGTACAATGACGAACAGTCCATGTTTGTGTGTAACACCTTACAGCCAGGATGCAACCAGGCCTGCTATGACAAGGCTTGTCCCATCTCCCATATGAGATACTGATGTTCCAGATCGTCATGGTGTGTTGCCCTAGCCACTGCTTCATTACCTACTCTGTGCACCAGTCTGCTAAGCAGAGGGAGCAGTGTTACTCTATAGTGTACCTCTCCCTGGACAAAGATCAAGACTCCATGAAGAGAGACGACAGCAAGAAGATCAAGAACACAATCATGAACGGAGTGCTACAGAACACAAAAAACTCCAACAGGGAGGCAGAGCCTGACTGTCTTAAGGTCAAGGACATTCCCAACTCAGCCCTGCAAATTACAAAGTCAAAAATGAGAAGGCAGGAGGGCATCTCCAGATTCTATATCATCCAGGTGGTGTTCAGAAATGCATGAGAGACAGGATTTCTTGTGGGTCAATACTTCCTGTATGGATTCAACCTGCCTGCAGTTTATGAGTGTGATTGATACCCTTGCATAAAAGATGTAGAGTGTTAAATTTCCAGGCTAACAGAGAAGACAGTGTTTCTGGTCTTCATGTTTGCCGTCAGTGGCATTTGTGTGGTGCTGAACTTGGCAGAGCTCAATCATCTCGGCTGGAGGAAGATCAAAACTGCTGTGAGAGGAGTGCAGGCCAGGAGGAAGTCCATTTATGAGACTCGTAACAAAGACTTGCTCATTATGAGTATGGCCAACTTTGGGCACACTTAGTCCTGTGACTCTGCATATGTGTAACTGCCAGTTACATATGCTGTACATGAGGAAGCTGCAGGACAGCTGTGTAGAAAGTAGTTATCAAGATCACTGTAACAATTCATTTATTAGTGTTAAGTCTTCAAATGAAACAAGTAAAACATCATGAAACTGAGGTGAGAGAATTTTCAGTGACAGTCAGCGTATTTCAGAATTTTGGAAACAAAGCAAACTGCAGAAGAGAAATCTGAGCCTTTAGTGATCTTAAACTGATTCCTTAAGACTGGCAATTTTCCACGAGATGGATCATTTATCTGGCTGAGATCATGTTGAAATGGTGAGCCATTTTATTTATCTTTTGTGAAGAGAGATAGATGGACCACGCATTTATTTGTCTATAAATTCTTGTGGAGATGAATTGGTGTTTTATTTTTATATAAAATGCTTCTCCAATGCATAAACTGATACACTACATGGTCAAATGTATGTGGACATACATTCCAGCCAGAGTGATTGTTGAGCATGGGATTGTGACACCTAGAGCACCAGAAAAGCAATGAGGTCAAGCCCTGATGTTGTGTGATAATGCCTGGTTTGCAGTCAGCATTTCAGTCCATCCCAAAAGTGTTGGATGGGAATGAGGTCAGGGGTTTGTGTAGACTAGTCAAGTTCTTCACTGCAAACTGGGAAAACATTTTGAGACTCATGTCATGTTGAAACAGGAAAGGGACAGATAGGCAAGAATAGATAGACTGTTGACACAAAGTTTGAAGCACATTGTTTTTTAAGATATTGTATTGTGGAGCATGAATTTTGCCTTATAAGAGATACTTCAGTGATTCTGTATGCACATTTATAAGGTTGTGGCTCTCATAATAGATGGATTAAACAAAGAAGGTCAAAATCTGTGCAGTTGGGGTATTCTGACTTTTAGTCCCTGATATGAATCAGGCTCCAAAAAATATTTCACATAATGCCACTCAATAGTGTCTTTCCCTATGCTACATTCATATCATTTAGAATAGATGACAACAATATGAGTGATTTCCATGTTTACAACCTGTGAGTGTTCTTGTCATCGGACGAATCAAGATGGCTGTATAATTGCAGACTTAGAATCAGAATCAGAATCAGAATCAGAATCAGAATCAGAATCAGAAAAAGCTTTATTGCCAAGTACACTTTTACACATACGAGGAATTTGTTGCGGTGAAATTGGTGCATGACACATCTACTAAAATAAGAGCACAAAATATAACAATTTAAATATATATACACAAGTCTGTTTTTTGTTGTTTGCTTTTTTTCCGGAAACACAGTCTGTTTTTCAGAAAGAAGTCCAAGTTGAGCGTTAATGTAACGCATAGAGTTGTATTTGTATCAGTGTGACAAAATGAGTCTGAGGTGGACTGTGAAGAGTGTCGGGGGGGTTCCGGGCCTTGTTGATAAGGCTGACAGCAGACGGGAAAAAACTGTTCTTGTGGCATGAGGTTTTGGACCACAGCCTCCTGCCAGAGGGGAGTGACTCAAAGAGTTTGTGTCCGGGGTCAGAGGGATCAGCCACAATCTTTTCTGCACGCCTCAGGGTCCTGGAGGCGTACAGGTCCTGAAGAGATGGGAGATTGCAGCCAATCACCTTCTCTGCAGACCGAATGACACACTGCAGTCTGCCCTTGTCCTTGGCGGTGGCAGCAGCATACCAGACAGTGATGGAGGAGGTGAGGATGGACTCAATGATGGCTGTGTAGAAGTGCACCATCATTGTCTTTGGCAGGCTGAATTTCTTCAGCTGCCGCAGGAAGTACATCCTCTGCTGTGCTTTCCTGATGAGGGAGCTGATGTTCGGCTCCCACTTGAGGTCCTGGGAGATGATAGTTCCCAGGAAGCAGAAAGACTCCACAGTGTCAATAGTGGAGTCACAGAGGGTGAGGGGGGCAGGTGAGGCTGAGTTCTTCCTGTAGTCCACAACCATCTCCACTGTCTTTAGAGCATTGAGCTCCAGGTTGTTCTGATTGCACCAGGTCACCAGATGGTCAACCTCCCATCTGTAGGCGGACTCGTCGCCATCAGAGATGAGTCCGATGAGGGTGGTGTCGTCCGCAAACTTTAGGAGCTTGACAGACTCGTGACTGGAGGTGCAGCTGTTTGTGTACAGGGAGAAGAGCAGAGGAGAAAGAACACAGCCCTGGGGGGATCCGGTGCTGATGGTTTTAGCGTCGGAGAAGTGTTTCCCCAGCTTCACGCACTGTTTCCTGTCAGACAGGAAGTCTGTAATCCACCTGCAGGTGGAGTCAGGCACGCTCATCTGGGAGAGCTTCTCCTGAAGCAGAGTTGGGACGATGGTATTGAAGGCAGAGCTGAAATCCACAAACAGGATCCTTGCGTAGGTTCCTGCGGAGTCCAGGTGCTGGAGGATGAAGTGGAGGGCCAAGTTGACTGCATCATCTACAGACCTGTTGGCTCTGTAGGCAAACTGCAGGGGGTCCAGGAGAGGGTCAGTGATGTCTCTGAGGTGTGAGAGCACAAGGCGCTCAAAGGACTTCATGACCACAGAGGTCAGGGCGACGGGTCTGAAGTCATTAAGTCCTGTGGTCCTTGGCTTCTTGGGAACAGGGATGATGATTGAAGACTTGAAGCAGGCTGGGACGGCCTTTAAGGTGGGCGTTGGTGGAGGTGACTGGAGCTGGAGCTGTTGTGAGATGTCGTGGGGGATGGTTGCTGGACTGTCCCTTTGTCTTTCAAAGCGGCAGTAGAACTGGTTCAGGTCGTTGGCTAGGCGTCGATCGTTGATGGAGTGGGGGGCTTTAGGCTTGTAGTTTGTGATCTGCCTGAGCCCTTTCCAGACAGATGCAGAGTTGTTAGCTGAGAATTGGTGTTGGAGCTTCTCAGAGTACAGTCGTTTAGCCTCTTTCACCACCTTGCTAAACTTATACTTCAACTCTTTGTATCTGTCTTTGTCCCCGCTCCTGAAAGCCTCTTCCTTTGCCAACCTTAGCTGCCTGAGTTGGGCTGTGAACCAGGGTTTGTTATTGTTGTAACTCACCCTGGTGCGTGATGGAACATAGCAGTCCTCACAGAAGCTGATGTAGGACGTCACAGCCTCCGTGTACTCATCCAGACTGTTGGTAGCAGTCAAAAGTATAAAAATATGACAAAAGTGGAAAAACTCCACACTTCCCTCGTAACACAGGCTTTCTTATCAATTTTAATTGTAATTGCAAGTCTCAGACTTGACATAACTCCTCCAGAACCACAAGACATTAAACTGCCACTTTCACTGGCTGAGCAGAATTCCTTGTTACAGGTAAACTAACGTTCATGTGGTCTCTGAATTGGAATTTTTCAGTCCCAGCAAAAACCATGAAAAACAGCCCCAGACCAAAAGTGCACTTAAGTATATATTGTGCATCAGATGTCAGTGATATCTGGGTGGACTCTAAGTATATTCTTGCACTAATAAACCAAATGAACATGCCTATCCACTTTGAGCTGCAATTGTGTTTCAGTGACATTTCAATGCTTCCAAACACCTCTTTTACAAACAATCTCTGGCAGTAGAAAGAACATTACATCGCACATTTTGTCAATATATTTCATTTTGTCAATATATCTCCCATCTTAAATATGTATCTTTTAGGATGTTTTGGACTATCACATATTCCACAGTTATTGATGTGATTTTAATCTGGACTGACAATCTAAATCAAGCAAAGCATGAATTTGAATTTCCGTTGGAATTTTCCGAAATTTCCATAGCAATTTTCTTAGTCATGGCCGTTACTACGCAGGAAGGCAGACAATTTGATGAATACTGTCTGAAAACATGGTGCCCTACCTGTCGGCTACACCCTGCAGTGACACAGACTCAGACTTGACAAACAGGAGACAGACAGGAGACAAAAGGAGAGGCGAAACACAGGAGCTTAATGGGGAAAATGAGGGGAGACTGCAGATCTCCACATCTGCCCTGTCTGTTGCTCTCAGCCCCAAGCCCAATGATTCTGATTGAAGAAGTAAACCCTTAAAAACACCTCACAAATATCTAATTTTGAAAACAAACAAGCAAAAATGAACAAACAAACAAAAAAACGCTCAGTCATTTCCTAAAACAGCTGGGGCCTCATTTATAAAACTTGCTTACGCACAAAACGGGGCTTGAAAGTTGCGTACGCAACTTCCTATGCAAAGGTTGTGATTTATAAAAATAAACTTAGCGTGAGAATGTGCGCACCGGTACGCCAACTTTGATGCTTGCGTACGAACATTTTGGAGACGGGGAAACTGGCGGTGCAGATGGTGAGGTGGTGAATTGAAGCCAGATTGATCTCATACATTTACTGTCATCACATATCAGACTTATAGACTCGCGTAATCATAAACACCCAAGTCTGCAGTGTTATAGATGTGTTCCTTTAGTGAGCCGTTAGGCCTACTACTGTATGCACAATGTTCATATATCATACTTCCATCTTCAAATGATACAGTGGATGGCACTGATGGATTAGTATTAATTGTGACAAGGTGTGTAACAATCATTCAATTTGCTGAGTAAGCATATAAATAGTGCGGTGACACTCGTGCGTAATGCTGCACAATGGATGCGCTGGCACTGCTGGAAGATCACGCAAATGGTAGGAGGATGGAGAGAAATTTTAGGGACCACGGAGATTCCCTGGCCCATGATGATGACTGGCTAATAAGCCGATTTAGATTCCCTAGAGCGGTGCTCTTGGATCTATGTGCTGAACTGGGCCCAGTGTTAGATAGACTCACCCGCCGGAACCGCGCTATCCCGGCGCATATCCAGGTGCTGACCACTCTGGGGTTTCTGGCGACTGGCTCCTTTCAGTGGGAATTAGCCGACAGGTAAGTGTTTGATATGATTAATATTATATAATGTTACTTTGTCTGTCTAAAGCCCCTTTTGGGTATGATATAATTCAGTTAAATTATGTCCTTAGGTCTGGGATATCGCAGCGATCCCTCAGCGCCATAATGCCAGCCGTTTTGGATGGCATTATAAAAATGACCCGTCGATAAATCAGGTTTCCTTACACTGTGGGTGAACAGGCCAACATTAAAAGGCAATTTGCAGTAATGTCCGGTTTACCAAATATAATCGACGCAATTGACTGCACTCACATTGCTATAAGGGCTCCGAGTGAAAATGAATTTGCTTATGTGAACCGAAAAAATGTGCATTCACTCAATGTACAAATTATTTGTACCTCGGACATGATCTTGGGAAATGTAGTGGCACGGTGGCCTGGGTCAGCACATGACTCATTCATCCTGACGCACAGTAGTGTAGGGATCTGTAATTTCTGCCACACATCGCTCTGTGGCACTGGAACTATTCACTGCGGTGACGACGTGCTGCCACTCTTTTTTTTTTTTAAATTTAATTCGCGACGCCACTACTGTGACCACCAAACAAAATATCCTTTCTGGCCTCCGCCTCACCCACAAGCACCTCGATTTCAGTCTCCGTAAAATTTCTTTTTCTTTTCTCTGCCATGATCGAACGTAAAATGCCATTGATTAGCAGGCATATTTATATGCAAAGCCATTCATGAGGTACTTTGCATTGACCATTCATGGTAAAATGTGGGTGTGTCGGGTTCGGGATGTGAGGTGAATCCACCTGCGCAATCTTCCAGGTGGAGTGTGATTTATAAAGGGAAAATTGCGTGCAGGTGTGAGTACGCACGGTTTTATAAATCCGAATATTTTTTGGCGTACGCCATTTTCAGCTTTTGGGCGTACGCACACTTTTAGTATGGATTCTACGCAATGTTTTATAAATGAGGCCCCTGGTCACTAGTTTTTGATAAACCTTACTCAAATAGGAGAAAATTCATTTGTTGGGGACTATTTTCAGTGGCAGATTAATACACATGGGGCCCTTGTCAGTATTTTATGGGGGCAGGACAGTGTATGTAATTCGTGCTGACGTGCTGAGGTAAGCGTATCATTTCACTTCCTGTTTCTGGTAGCTGCATTAGTAGTAGCTGCATTAGTAGTAGCGTACGTCTGTCACTCTTGCTTGTCTGAGTGTAATTTGCTCTGTGCTTGGTTACAGTGGCTTATTACCCGCTATTTGAAGTAACATTAGTTCTGCTCAAGCACCCATAAATCTATCTATTTAGCAACCATTAATTTTTTTCATCTACACGCTTGTCTGCTCTGCTAGCTACACCAGTTTAGCCTAGCAGCTAGCAATGGCTTCTCTCTGTCCCTGTCCAGCTCTCTCCTGCTTGGTGTGTCAGATGTTTAGCTACTCCTCTGCCTCCTTTAGTGATAGTGGTACGTGTAATAAATGTAGTTTATTTGGTAAGTTGGAGGTGAGACTTAGTGAATTGGAAGTATGGCTCTGCACCATGGAAACCAAACCTTTAGCTGTAGTTAGCCAGGCCCCCGTAGCCGGTGTGGATCGACCAAGTGCAGCTCCGGCTAGCCGTCCCTCAACAGCTCCTGAGCAGGTGGGAAACCAGGGAGGCCGGGTGACTGTTTGAAGGAAGCATAGTCCCAGGCTGAAGCCCATCACCATCAACCACAACATGATACGCGACACACCCGTTGAGAAACCAACTCTGATTATTGGCAGCTCCATTTTGAGAAATGTGAAGTTAGCAACACCAGCGACCATAGTCAAATGCCTGCCGGGGGCCAGAGTGGGTGACGTCGAATCAAATTTGAAACTGCTGGCTAAGGATAAGCATAAATACAGTAATTGTTGTTGTTATTCACGTCGGCGGTAATGACACCCATGCCAATTGGAGGTCACTAAAATGAATGCGGAATCGGTGTGTACATATGCAAAGACAATATCAGACTCAATAGTTTTCTCTGGACCTCTGCCAAATCTGACCGTGATGATCGTGATGACATGTTTAGCTACATGTCATCATTCAGTCGCTGGCTGTCGAGGTGGTGTCCAGCAAACTGTGTGGGCTTCACTGATAATTGGCAGACTTTCTGGGGAAGACCTGGTCTGATTTGTAGGGAAGGCATTCATCCCACTTTGGACGGAGCAGCTCTCATCTCTAGAAATCTGACCAATTTTATTTATGAACCAAACCCCTGACAACTCAGAGTTGAGACCAGGAGGCTGAGCTGCAGTCCTTGCTGCAGTCCGCTTCTCTTGGCTTCCATTAGAGCAGTTACCCACCCAACACTCCATAGAGACTATGTCTGCCCCCCCAACCACGTAAACTAAGTAAACCAAAAGTACAGAGGAGTTAAACATAAAAATCTGTTAAAAATTAGAACAACCACTACAATAGTACAACAACATAGGAGAATTAAATGTGGACTCCTTAACATCAGATCTCTGTCCTCTAAAGCTGTTTTAGTAAATGAGTTAATATCAGACGATAATATTGATTTATTTTGTCTAACTGAAACCTGGCTGTGTCATGAAGAGTTGACCTAAATGAAGCTACTCCTCCGAGCTATATTAATACTCACTCATAAAAAATATATGCTTTGTTAATCTTCTTAAAATAGTTAATAAATTAGGGCGCAGGAATGCAGTGGCTATAAGACACAGACAGGCAACAGATAGCCAGGAGGGGAATTACAAGTCAGGCTACAGAGCTCACCCCACACCATAAAGAGCTAGATAGAAACTGGACTAGCATTAAATACATAGCACTCAGGTTTAAATCACAGCACGCCACTGCACGCTTCCATTACACAGCACACAATACACGCTGGAGCTACTGCCCCTATTAATCCCGCCAAGGTTGTCATTCACCCGTTCCCCCGATTCAGCCTGCCAACTCCCCACGCAGTTTAAAATAAATTAGTAACACAAATAAACTAAAGTAACCTAACAAATAAGACACAACTACAATAATAAGACAGGGACACAAAACACAAATGAATACTCAGCTCGCCCATTGGCGAGGACCCCCCGGGGTCTTCGCTTAATGCACCATCCGACTCCCCAGGGGAACAGCACTTCGTCGGGCGGCGCAGGCAGACAGGACTTCGCTCTGGAGCCAACAGCAGCAGCGCCGATGTGGAAGTGTGCACTTCGTCGGACGGCGCGGACAGACAGGACTCCACTCTGGAGCCAACAGCAGCAGCACTGATGTGGAAGTGCTTCTGGCAACGGCTTATGAAAGGCATCGACCAGCAACCCCACTATCTAAAGGAGGCAACTAGCATCCCCTCATCATAGGAATGGCTCCCCTGCCTTACTTTCTTCACGCCAGCAACCCTAACCAGCTGTGGACTCCCCTCCCAAGCCCAAAGGGCTGCCAGCCACCAGACAGACAAAAGCGCGTGTACAGCCTCCATCACAGAAATGATCATCCCTTTTTGACACCTCTGCTCTCTACCTGGCGTTTCCCAGTTGTATGTCATTGTCTTTAATTAGTGTCTCACTTGCAAAGAGACAGCTCCGCCTGCTGTAGCATTTAATTCAATGCAATGTCTCAATCAGGGTTCTAAATTAACACCCGCCAACCCGCCAAATGTGGGTTAAAATTCATATTGGCGGGTGTAAATAAAAACTTACTAGCCAATTTGGCCGGTAATGCATTAGGCAATCATGTCAGTCAGAGCCGCTCTACAGTTCTTGGTCATTTGTCCCCCTGACAGTCCGTCCCACATTTCCCATGAACACTGTCGTAATGCTACGTGATGCCGTACAAGACACCCATTGGCTGTGCGCAGGCACACTACAGTCTGTAGTGCAACCGGCGCGAGAAACCACGGAAACGCAAACACAAAGAAGAAGAAGAAGAATGAACGGTGGCGAATAAACTGTAAAGAAGGAGACTGAGCTAGCTAAAAGTAAAAAGTAAAGTTAAACTAAATGCTGCGGTGGTTGGGACAGACGTCTGGGGGCGAGAAGAGGAAGGAGGCAGGGGATGAGAATGTTGACAAAGCGTGCGAAACGAAGAAAAGAAAGTTTAATGCTAAATGGCTGACAGGTCGTGAATGGCTTGTGTTTGATCACGAAAATGCCGTCATGTTTTGTAAGGATTGCCGCATGTACACGAAAGAAAAAAACAAGACGAATAATTTTGTGGTGGGGACTAATAATTTTAAAGTCGAGGCAGTAAAGGACCATGAGAGTGCCCGAAGTCATCAGGAGAGCCTAAGGATGGAGACATTAGTTCTCCAGAGAGCTCTGAAGACATTTGATTCTGAGGAAATGAAATGTTAGTGGTGGGGGTGGTTTATTATTTTATTTTATTTTATTATTTTCATTTTATTTTATTTTACAGAGGGACTGCAATACTGACTGCTGCACTATTTGTGTTTTCTAGTTGTACATACATAATTCAATTTATTACCAATGCAATTTTTTGCAAGTGTTTAAGTCATGGCTGTTACTTGGAATGTAATGATACTAAATACTGGAAAAATGTCTTTTAGAAAATAATAAATCTGACAGCATTTTTTGTTTGTATAAATTAAATGTTTGCACTTTCTGTGTATATTTTGTTTCATGTGTTGTACTTTCTGTGCATTTTTCATGCCAACAATGTAAATAAAATGATCAAATGCATTCAGTGGCACTCATAATCTCTCTTATTTTCACCGGGAAAAAATTTGGCTAGTGGAAATTCTGATTGGCTGGTAACTTTAGAAGGTCACCAGCCACATTGGCTGGTGATGAAAAAAGTTAATTTAGAGCCCTGGTCTCAATACAACAGAGGACTGCTATGCTAACCTTAGTCCCTCCCAAATTGACTGGTTGATAATGCTACAGGTTCATTGCATATGACACTTGACTCTGTTGCCCTCCTAAAAAAGAAGATAATAAAACAGAGGAGGTTAGCTCCATGGTATACCCCACAAACCCGCAAATTAAAGTAAACTTCACGGAAATTAGAAACAAAATGGCATTCTACCAATTTGGAAGAATTTCGGTTCGCCTGGCAGGACAGTCTTAAAATATACAGGAAAGCCCTCCACAGTGCCAGGGCAGCTTATTACTCTGCACTAATAGAGGAAAATAAGTGCAATCCCAGGTTTCTCTTCAGCACTGTAGCCAGGCTGACAGGGAACCATAATTCTGTTGAACCATGTATTCCTTTAGGTCTGAACAGTAATGACTTCATCAGCTTCTTTAATGATAAAATTCTTGCTATTAGAGACAGAATTTATCAGCTCCTGCAGTCAACAGGTACTGGTTTGTCTTCAAACACAGAAACTGTAGAAACTGTTATTAAACCTGTCACCTGAAACTGTTATTAAACGTGTTTTAGACTGTTTATCACCTGTCGAACTTCACCAACTCAATAATTTCATCATAAAAAAAATCATAAAATCATCAACCTGCATTCTAGACCCCATCCCAACTAAGCTGCTTAAAGAAGTTTTACTTTTAATTGACTCTTCCGTATTAGACATGATCAATCTGTCTTTATCAATAAGCTACGTACCACAGTCCTTTAAAGTAGCTGTAATAAAACCTCTGCTTAAAAAGGCTTTTCTTGATCCAGGGATTTTAGCCAACTATAGACTGATAATGAACCTTCCCTTTCTCTCAAAAATTATTGAGAAAGCAGTTGCTAATGAGCTGTGCGACTTTCTACACAACAGTAGTTTGAGGATTTCCAATCAGGATTTAGAGTGCATCATAGCACAGAGACAGCACTGGTTAAAGTTACAAATGGCCTTCTAATTGCATCAGATAAAGGACTTGCAGAGACTGGAACACTTCATTGCCATTCAGGGAACTGTGCTAAGTTGGTTTAAATCCTTTTTTTCAGATCGCTCTCAGTTTGTACATGTTAATGACGACTCTGTGCTCGCTAAAGTCAGCTACGGAGTTCCGCAGGGTTCTGTGCTTGGACCAATTCTAATCACCTTATATATGCTTCCTTTAGGGAACATTATCAGGAAGCACTCAATAAATTTTCATTGCTATGCAGATGATACCCAGCTATATATATATCAATGAAACTAGAGGAAACCAATCACCTAACTAGACTACAAGCATGTCTTCAGGATATAAAGACCTGGATGACCTGCAATTTTCTGATGCTAAACTTGGACAGAACTGAAGTTATAGCACTAGGCCCTAAACATCTTAGAAACTCACTTTCTGATGACATAGCAGTTATGGATGGCATTGCGCCTGACTCCAGCACCACTGTGGTTGTTGGTCACTTAGCTAAGTAGCTAGCTAAGATACAAAGAGGACTAAGTGGATTTTCAGAACATGGCGCTGACTGAAAGCGATACGCTACAAGCCTCTGTCTCTGAAAGGAGTCTAATCCACAGCAGGTAGACGTGGCGGCTGTCTTTTCACCTTTTTCACCTTAGGTCTTGGTTGAGATGGATGATATTAAGAAGACGTTAGCCAAACTCCAGCAGAAAATTGGCAAAATCGCAACACAGCAAACAGAGATCCTGAAACTCAAGCTCAGGTGTTTCATCTCCAAATTCAGGTGTCCGGCTTCAAAAATAAGCTCAAAAAGAAAGATGCGCTTATCAGCTGGAAGAGTGACTGGATGACGCTGAACAATACTCTCGCATGGAAGATGTTATTATCTCCGGTCTGAAAACCAACCATCGATCCTATTCCAGAGTTATGGCTGCCTGCAATGCGGATAATGAAGACCCTTCACTTACCGAGACGGAGACCCTTGAATCGCAGGTTATCCAATTCCTCGGTAGTAAGGATATTCCCATTCACAGCCATCAGATCTCGGCCTGCCACACACTCCCCCGGTTTACCAACACGATACAGCCACCCGCAATCTTCACTTTGTTAATCGGAAACACAAGGTTGGATTACTGCAGGTGTTTAAGCTATGGGCGATGGATGTGTACGTGAATGAGCATCTCATGAAGAACAGCGACATTGCTAAAATACCATGGCTACTCAGAAGGGACAAAAAGATCAAAGCGACCTGGATAAGAAATGGCAAAGTTTTCATCCGGACAAATTTAGCAACATCAGAGGAAGAAAGGGTGATGGTGGTGAGAGATGTAGACCAGTTTAAATGATGTTTACCGCAACAATGCAACGCCATGAGGACCGCGTAGCCTACTCACCATAAAAACAGGGACAGCTGTCCCCTCTAATCTTGACTCTTGTTTTCAACCCGTTTAAGCTGAGCACAGACAATGATGGCATTTATGACACTTCCTTTAATCCTGACACCAACCTGATTAGTTTGAATTCTTGTAATTATTTTTCTGAAGTTCAGTTGAATAACTTGTTTCACACTCTTTTATATACCAACCCAGATTTAAATGCTTTTTCCACCTTCCATCTAAATATTTGTAGTTTTTCCAAAAACTATAATGAATTGAAAACCTTTTTATCAACTTTGACCAATTCATTCTCAGCCATGGCTTTTTCAGAGACATGGTTGAATGTTGACATCCTGAGCCTATGCCCCCTGCCGCCATATAACGCAATTCACTCCTGTAGAAAAAAAAAGAAGAGGAGGGGGCGTCTCTCTATATGTCTCGAACACTTTCAATTTCATCCCCAGGAAAGAGTGTCGACTTCAACACTGCAATAGTGGAGTCTTTATTTATAGAAATTCCATCATGTCTGCAATTTAATGGGAAAAGCATTTTGATTGGTTGTATTTATAGACCTCCTGATTCAGACATTATCACATTTATAGATACACTTCATTCCACCCTAGAAATCATAAATAAGGAATCCAAATTATGTGTTTTACTTGGTGATTTCAATAGTAATTTAATCAAAGGTGATATTACTTCAACATCAGACTTCCTAAATGCACTTTATTCTTTCATCTTTCATCTGCTACACTTATTGATAATATTTTGTTCAATTCTCTGGATTTTGAGGTCACGGCAGGTCTTTTAATGTGTGATGTCTCAGATCATCTTCCCATTTTCCAAATTATCCATTATTATTCAATCCTCTAAGACTAAATTTTATACCGCTATGAATGAACCAATTAAATACTGTAAATTTTCCAGAAAGAACTTAGAATCATTTAGGTCAGTCATTAGTTCTACATCATGGGATGACGTTCTCATGCTGCAAGAGGTAAACAAAGCTTACCATTTATTTCTACTTCTCTGCAATTCGGCTCTAGATACTTCCTTTCCATTATTAACCTCAAAATCTAGAAACAATTCCTCTAAGGGAAAACCGTGGATAACAGATGAGTTAAAGAAGTTATACTGGAAGAAGAACACTCTACACTGAACAAAAATATAAATGCAACACTTTTGTTTTTGCTCCCATTTTTCATGAGCTGAACTCAAAGGTCTAAAACATTTTCTTCTTTATACACATCAAGACCATTTCTCTCAAATATTGTTCACAAATCTGCCTAAATCTGTGTTAGTGAGCACTTCTCCTTTGCCGAGATAATCAGAATCAGAATCAGAATCAGATATACTTTATTGATCCCGGGAGATATTGTTTTTGGAACAGTGCTCCTAAAAAGAATAGAGGAAATAGAACAGATGAAGAAGAGATAGAAGAGATATAGAAGAGAAAGAAGAGATAAACATGTAAACATGTAATTGCAATTAAAAGAGAAAATATATATATATATATTTATATAACAAAATATATATACAGAATATATATACAGATAACTAAACAAATATATAAACTGAGATAAGGGCCATTCAGAGCGAGGAGTTGTACAGTTTGATGACCACAGGCAGGAATGATTTCCTGCAGCATTCATTCTTGCATTTTGGTGGGATGAGTCTCTCACTGAAAGAACTCTTGTGCCTGACCAGCACGTCATGACGTGGGTGTGAGACATTATCCAAGATAGTCCGTAGCTTAGTCAGCATCCTCCTCTCTGACACCACCGTCAGAGTCACACTCCATACCCACAACGTCACTGGCCTTGCGGATCAGTTTGTTGAGTCTGTTGCCGTCCTCAGCCTGCTGCCCCAGCCCACAACAGCATAGAGAATAGCACTAGCAACCACAGACCCATAGAAAATCCTGAGCATAGTCCAGCAGATGTTGAAGGATCCTCAGTCGCCTCAGAAAATAGAGACAACCCTGGCCCGTCCTGTAGAGAGCGTCAGTGTTCTTTGCCCAGTCCAGTTTATTGTCAATATGTACCCCCAGATACTTGTAGTCCTCCACAATGTCCACACTGATGCCCTGGATGGAAACAGGTTGAGCAGGTAGATGATGGCGTCCTCAAGTCCAAGTCGGGGCTGATACGCGAACTGAAGGGGGTCCAAGAGTGGCTTGACCATGGACCGGAGCTGCTCCAGGATGAGTCTCTCCAGGGTCTTCATAATGTGGGAGGTAAGTGCCACAGGTCTGTAGTCCTTTGAGTCCCTGGGCCGTGATGTCTTTGGCACAGGAACGAGGCACAACGTCTTCCACAGCATGGGGACCCTCTGGAGACTTAGGCTCATGTTGAAGACATGGTGAAGAACTCCACACAGCTGGGGGGCACAGGCTTTGAGCACCGTGGGGCTGACACCATCAGGGCCTGGAGCCTTGTTCGAGTGGAGTCTCATCAGTTGTCTTCTCACCTGGTCAGCAGTGAAGCACACTGTGGAGGTGACAGGTAAGGGACCTGTGTAGTCCTCAGGTTGGGGAGTAAAGTCAATCTGGCAGTCTGAGGAGGTGTGAAGAGGGAAGAAGGAGGAGAAGGAGAAGGAGGGGGGGAGTTGGGAGTGATTGATGGTTGTCATCCAGGACAGACAGCAGAGAAGTCAGAGGGGGCATGAGCACTAGTGTTGTCTCGTTCGCGAACGTTTCGTTCAAAAGAACGAATCTTTTAAGTGAACGTACTGAACTGCATCACTTCCTCAAGTGATTCGTTCGTTTCTCAGTTCACTTGAACTGCCAGCTGCGCCGCCTGCCTGCAGCGCCGCCTGCTGACGAACGAACTGTCAGCAGTTCAACTGAACTGAGAAATGAACGAATCACTTGACGAACGAACTGTCAGCAGGCGGTGCTGCTGACAGTTCAACTGAACTGAGAGACGAACGAATCACTTGACGAACGAACTGTCAGCAGGCGGCGCTGCTGACAGTTCAACTGAACTGAGAGAGGAACGAATCACTTGACGAACGAACTGTCAGCAGGCGGTGCTGCTGACAGTTCAACTGAACTGAGAAACGAACGAATCGCTTGAGGGAGGGACCGCGCGCGCCGACTGCGCCGCGTCACCGACGCATGAATCCATGGCAAGCTGTTCCTGCCAGAAATACGCCACATTCAGTCACGTTTCAACTTCATTACGGCGTAAAAAAACGCCGTTTTTTCAGATTTTACGCCGTTTTTTACACCGTAATGCGCAAAAAGAACGCTGTTTTTTACGCCGTAATGAAGTTGAAACGCGACTGAATGTGGCGTATTTCTGGCAGGAACGGCTTGCCATATAAATCACTCAGTGAACTACACTCTCCTGAATCATTTTCCTCTGAGGGATACACTTTCATGGCGACCGTTGTTCCCCGTTGTTTTAACAGATTTAGTTTCCAGATAAACAAACTTAAAACGTTATGCTGGCAGTAATGAGGAGCGACAGAGGGAGATGGGGATGTGTTGTGTTCAAGTGTACCTCGGAGAAAACTAACTTTTTTTTAAACTCTGCTAAATTTGCCACCGCAACAACAGTACAGTAGGACACAGCATGTAACAAATAGTGTATAAAACCCGCAGTTTGAGAAAACGCGTGACTGTCTGATCATCTCATTGCGACAATTTGCGAGGGAACGGTGCATATTCAGTGTGAATCCTTCACTGAATGTACTGTGGGGTATACGTTCAGTGAACGGATCACTCACTGAGCCCAATTTGCCGAGTAGACCAGTTAAATAGCATACCATAGGATAGGACACTTAAAACATCATGATTTATAATATAGTTATACATAGTTTTATATTTACAAATGTGTTTGTCAAAGCAACACAGTCACAACACTCTCGTCTCCTGGTCCTGGAAGCTGTGAACTGAACTGAAACTTGAACCGTTCAGCCGTATATCAGTTCAGGAGTCGCAGGCTCCTCCTGCCAAACACTGAATGATTCGGTGATTCAGTGAACGAATCTTTTGAACGAATCTTTCTAGTGAACTGATTCTAGTGATTCAGTACATCTAAAAGAACTGGCGTGCCCATCACTAATGAGCACAGAGTGCCTGCCAGTCTGTCACCTCAAAACAGCCCTGCAGTGTCTGGTATGTCTCCTCTGATCATCTCCTCACTGTCCTTGTGGTCGTAGGCTGACTCTTCACCAGAGGCACATAACAGGGAGTGAGATGCATAAGGTTGTGGTCTGACCTGCCTGGGGGGGGGCAGCTGTATTCATCCTTGACGTTAGCATACAGCAAGTCCAGGGTTCTCTCCTCTCTTATAGGACAGCTCACATACTGAGTGAAACTGGGCAGTGTTGTTGCCATGGTGATGTGGTTGAAGTCACCTGAGATAGCGATGAATGCACTTGGGTGTTGAGTTTGCAGATGGGCGGAGTGAATGACGTCACAGGCTAACGTCAGGTTGGCAGAGGGGGGATGTAAACAGCTACGATAATGGCATGTGAAAACTCCCGGGGCAACAGCCAGCAGTTCATTGTAGCAGCAGATATGTTCCTTGATGGTAATGTGACCAGGATTACGCCATCGGTTGTTGACTAGAACAGCGAGCCCCCCTCCTTTACGCTTACCGCTCTTGGTGCAATCCTGGTCGGCCAAACAGTCTGAAAGCCACTGATAGAGACATTATCGTCGGGTATGTCCTGATGCAACCATGTCTCAGAAAAACAAATCAGACTGCACTCCCGGTAGTCCCTCTGACTCCTGGCGAGTGCTGTTAGCTCGTCTGCCTTATTTGCCAGCGACCTCACGTTGCCTATGATGAGAGAGGGGAGATATGGCTTATATCTCCTCTTCTCAATCAGCCTCTGTTGTCTCGACCCAGCTCTTTTCCTCCGCTGTTTCTGTCCTCCCTTGCATCCTCTGTGCATTTTCCTCCAGATTTCAGTGGGGATCTCTGATGCTCTGGCTGCCAAGCTGGCCGACCTCAGCGCGATCAGCTGATCTCTGGAGTAAACAATGTGCTGCACATCAGTGCTGTGTCCCAGTGAGAGTAGCAATTCCAAAGAGAGAAAACAAACTAGAACTCTCTCGGCCAACATATTTGGAAAGGGCACAGCTTCAAAATGACAGTCATACCCTATTGTAGGTATTAATAATCAAGAATAGAGCAAAAGAATTTGTAAAACTAAGAAAAGAAATAGGAGCGACTGCGACAGGCTGCATGCACGGTCAGCGCATGCACACTTATGAAGCTGCACCTGTTACTAGTGTGGACTGAATGGACAGCAACAAAGTATTAAAGCAGCAATGGGAAAATGCTGTCCCTTCAATGCTAACGTAAACCATGGTTGGATAAGAATTCAAAATTGAATATGAAGATGAAATCTGACGTATAGTTACAGTCTTAAAACTGTAGCGGAGATTCATTCCTTACTCTTTACCGACGGGCATTTTCTCTCTATTGATAGCTTAATAACTTAAAGATTTTGGGCTAAATCTATTCAATGACTGGAAAAACTAACTGCACACATAGCTTCAATAAACTTTGTAATCTTTTTGTTGATGAAAATATCATACAGTGTATTTACTGTCGCAGATACGGTTGTTTTGATAACCACTGACAAACAGTCAATATAATGATTGTATGACATATGCAAGTTTCTGACCATATAAAAAGATACACTACCAACTTTGACAATGCAGTGTTCAATGATTTTAAAAATGCTTTTTTCTTCTTTCTTTTCCTTTTTTTTTGACATTTCCACTGCGGAAATTTTTGCTTAATATGAGAGAAAAGGTCAGGGAGTCACCAATATGCTGCTCTACCTCTGAGCAAGAAAAGGGATGTGAGATTTGTGGTTTACCCAGATGAATAGAGACACGTTAATCTTAAAAGACTTATTTGAAGTGACAAGGGAAGTAAGAATATTTGTTTGTCTGCTAGTTGGTTGGTTTTGTTATTTGTGTAATTTGGGTGAATTGATCACTTCATGTTTGTTGCTAATATACACAAAGTTTGTGATGTTATATATATATATATATAGACACACACACACACATATAGCTGCTTTTGGCAGATCTTGCAGATCATCAACGACAACCCATCCCTCCAGAATGATGGCTTTTTCACCTTCCAGGTGTAAGGAGATTAGGAGTAGGCCTGGTTCGTCTTCCGGGATTACAGAGGGCACTGCAACTGCAAACTGGCTGATAACTGCCTCTAAATCATCAGCCTAAGAAAAGAAAAAGGAAAAAAATCTGTTATTTATCCTTCATGCACCAGGTCAATCTTGGCACATTATTGTTACTTAAATATTCATTGGAGTGACCATGAATGTGCTTTGGCCTCCAACTTTTATTAGCTCAGCACCCGCGAATCACAGGTAAAGTGGTATTACTGAAATAAGTTCTCTTGCATAGCTCATCTACATGCATGCTAATGCAAGATTGTTTGGCTGTGGGTTAGGGATGTTTGATATTATCGGTTTGCCAATATTGTTGGTCAATATTAGCAAAAAAAAAAAAAAAAATCAATATGTTTTTTTAAGCTCAGAATGACTAAAGTATGGCATGTAGCACCTCGTTGGAAAGCTCTAATCACCCCCGAAAAAAAAAGAGAGAGATTTTGGGGTTCAGCTACTGTAATTGGTTTTGTTTGTTTTCTCTTAAAAAAGTTTTTTTTTAAGTCAATAAGCAGTATCAGTACATACACTGTAAGAAACAATACACCATATCTACTCAATAAAAATGAGGCAAGAGATTACAAGCAATATTATTAATTAAATTTCACCATGTTTGATATTGAGTAAATATTCATTAAATGAGACCCTTAATAGTTAATCGTTTAATATGAGTAGATTTGAATAGAAAACAATAAGGAATTAATTAAAACCGAAACAAAAATATTGAGTTGATTTGAAAAAGATAAACTTCTTCATGTGTAAATAGTACTAATAAAAATGTATTTAATTCTACATATCAATGATATATAATTGGGTAACAATCATCTACTTTAATCAGTGCATTGATTTGAATTTAATCAATACAATGAATTTAATCTAAATATCTTTCTTTCTTAGGAGTAACTAGCCTATGACCTAGAAAGTACAGAACTCAAAATACTATGACACTGAATGTTATGTGTTGAATGTTTTATTAACCATTCAGTTTTGTGCTTTCTACACATTGTATAGCACAACATTGTACACTGCAACCACAGTCGCATTTCAACCAGAACTCTGAAAAGGACTGTCGCGGGGTTCTCCTTTAACTTCTTCAAAAAAAAAAAAAATGGGAAAAACACAGGCGTAGTCGGAAAGATACTGGGTTGGTGTAATTTATTTGCCGGCCTCCCAAGGTGCAAACTGTTACGGTACATGAGTCAAAAACTCGGCCAGGACCCCAGATGCAGAGACAGGTTGAACACAGTTTATTGAACTCACAAAGTACAAAGCAAAAAACTACGAAAATCTCCACTACGTGGGAAAAAGGCAAGGCAGGCTCAAAACAGGAACTGAGGATCTCAAAACTATCTAAGGCAAACACAAAGTCACCACTGCGGGGAATACTCGAAAAATATAAGAAACCAAAAACCACCTGGACAGGGAAAAAACGGCTCGAAAAAGAAAAAGTAACAAAACACTCGAAAACACACTGGAGCTGGAAGCGAGGAAGGAGGCAAGGCAAAACAGCGTGGCGAGGCACGTGTGCGCAGAGCTAGGAAATCTTCTGGCACTGAGCAGGTGGATGAGCTGGCTGAAGTAGGCCGCGGCTGATCACCTGATGCCGTTCAGGTGTGTCTCCTGGATAGGGCACGGAGATTGGCCCCGCCTCCTTCCACACTCCAGCGCTGCAGAGTAGGAGAGTAAGAGGAGAAAGGGAGAACAGAGAGTAGGAGGGGGGGAATACCGGCAGGAGACAAAAACATGCACAGAACTCGAGACCACAACAGCAAACAGTAATATTTACAAAAAACAGGCAAATATATCAAAATTCAAATAACGTTCCAAAAAAAATGTTCCCCTTCAACCATCCCAAGTTATTCACAACAAACTTAACTTTACAAACAAAAAAGGTAATAATTTAGGTCACATGATCATAAAAACGCGTGAGGACAGACTATTTAATGGAGCAATAGGTTATGCCCCTGTTTGGCCAACCAAACTCAGACAGCGGGAGACAGCAGGATGAATATGCAGCGCACTTCCACATGATAAGTGATACAATGGCAGTGTGAATACATATGTGAATACATAGATGAACAGAGGTAGAACTACCAAGTGTGCACCCTTGGCCGCACTACAGAAACGGAGGAGGAAAGGGGAATGGACATGGGATATTTTAATTACTCATTGAAAGACGGGGAAAGTGAGCAGGGACTTGTGAATGAGAGCGTTTGCGTGCATGTGTGTGCGTATGTGTGTGAGCGCACTGCCCACAGTCAGTGACGGAGCTGCTCCGTCACAAGGACAGAATGCTGACTTCAACTATTTTGTAAAAACAAAAATAAATTTCATATTACAAAATGGTGATATGCCCATAACATTTGGTTCCATGCTTTCTCACCTCAGTCACTTAAAGTTCTCTTTAAAGATCCTCCTCCTCCGGAAGTGCATGTGCCAAAACTAAATCATAAAGTGCAATTTTACAGAGTAAAAAACATTTCTACTTTGAACGAGCCACAACAGAAATTTCACTGACAATTGTGAGATAGAGTCCAAATCAGTGCTAACTTACAAACACAGCACTTTCAAATGTGCAATTCTCAAGTTCTGTAGAAGCTGAATATTGTGTAACAAAAGTGTGCAATGCAACCAGTCTCATTTCAAGCCAGAAGTTTGCTCTTGAGGGACTGGACTTTGTTTGACAGCTTTGAATCATCCAGTTCCAAGAAAAGTTTTTGGAATACCTCAAAGGTATACTTCAGCTGTCTGGGATAATCGAGATTCAGCGCATAGGTCAAGCCAAGGAGGACAGAGCAAGCCCTGGCAATATTCCCAAGTCCTGTGATGACTTCCACGCCCTCTATGACGATTCCAATGTCCTTTGGGCTGTTGCTTGCAGAAGCTCCGGGCTTTGTGGTCACAGTAATTGCGATTATGAGCTGTTCAAGTTCCTCCATGTTCTCAGTGTCCTGCAACATGAAATTGTAAGTGTCTTAGTATAAAACTGTCAGAAAATATATTGCAAGCATATCACATCACTAGACAATATATTTACTGCTGTTTTCATAGTTTTTAAATCTGTTTTATTACATTTTATTTTTTAGTGGATCTTGGTCTCAATTTGTTCTTTGTTTTGTTTTCTTCTATTTTTGATGTTTTTATGGTCTACAATTGTTCTTTAATTGTATTGAAGGGTTTACTACTATAATATCCCTCTCTATACAGTATCTTGTGAAGAATAGTGTTCATCCCTCTAGTTGAGTTCAGATCTGTATCAGTCTACTTGACAACATCATCTACTTGAGGAATTGAGGAACTATGTCCATGAATTAGGTTAATGCAAATTACGTTCACCGAAATGTTCCACATGTTCTCCAAGGTATTCCACAAGGCACTGAAGGACAACCTCTCTGGTCCTCTCAACAGAAGAGTACACTGACTCCTAGAGAGGAATGAAAAAACATTCTTTTGATGGGAACTGAACACTCGCTAGTGCTAATGGGAGAAAGGACTTCCCTCACTTTCTCGTAAAATAAAAGCTGTTTTATTTCTTGTGTTGATCACAATGCACTACAACCAGACTATGTCCGGACATCATTCTCCTCACTCTGTCAGAAATTTATACACACACCTTGTGACTTTCCAACTGTGAATTGGCAATGTACAACAATAAACAGAACTGACATTGGCCCTATGTAGAAAATACAGTATCTTAAAGGCATGAGCTGTTATTAGTTTTTCTTTTCATGTAACTTATTCAATATTGCCCCACTGTACTGTATTAGGGCAGCAGCTAAATTCTGGCAGATAGTTGTCTATCATGCATTTTGATGTCCATATTCATGTTACTTGGAAATGTTAAAGAGCAAAGCTACCTTTAATTTGGAACAGTATTGTACCTGCAGTGGTTCCATTCTGTTCTCCAGTCTTCTTCCAAGTGCTCCACCTTTGGCATGAAATAGTGTCAGTAGCTTGGGAGTGTGATGGTCTAATGCAGACATAAAGTTTGGCTCCAGATGCACAGTGGTTGTTCTCTGAAATTCTGCATTGATCAAAGGTGACACAAGAGACAAAGATATCACATCAGTCCTTAGCCACTTAGTAAGAGTATTTTACACATCTTAGAACCAGTTTGGAGGGGATTTTTGATCAAGTCCATTTGTCAAAATTATTTGGAAGCAATCCCTTAACAGGTTGTCGTTTTTACATTTTCAATTCCTAATACTTAACAGGAATTACAAATTACAACTCACTTGAGAGCGCAGCACGGTGGTGCAGCAGGTAGTGCACGTGCCTCACAGCAAGGAGGTCGCTGGTTCGATCCCCGGGTTGGCCTTTCTGTGTGAAGATTGCATGTTCTCATTAGGTTAATTGGTGGCTCTAAATTGTCCATAGGTGTGAGTGTGAGTGTGAATGGCTGTCTGTCTATGTTGCCCTGCAATCGGCTGGCGACCGGTTCAGGGTGTACCCCGCCTCTCGCCCATTGCCAGCTGGGATAGGCTCCAGCCCCCCGCAACCCCGAAAGGGATACGCGGGTATAGAAGATGAATGAATGAATGAATGAACTCACTTGAGAAGGGTCAAACAGGGCAGGCCAGCGGTCCTTCATAGCTCGAACACTTGGACACTGATTGATGATTTCATGTCGTCTGAGGGCAAAAAGAAATGTGAAGAAATTGACAAATAAAAGTGACTTTGACTTTGAAATGTTTTGCTCATTTTGTCCTTGATTATCTTTTCGTTGTTCTTCTTCTTTGACTCAATGACTCAATGACCAGCTCTTCCCTTGCGTTCTCCAAGCTCTGCTCATTTTCATCAGCTGGGTAGGATGGCAAATAATTGACCTCTGCTCTTTTTGCCTTTTTCACATTTTTTGCAGACTTCCTGTCAGCAGGGCATTTATGTTTCAGAGCATTGCATGTAACATCTGGAATACCAAGGCCTCTTAGCTTTGTTCTGTAGTTAGCCATCTTGTATTTAATGCTATTCTGCCATCCAATGATGCCTGAAGAGCTCCCTGGATCTTTCAGACATGGGTGTGCCTTGATAAGTGCTTCAGCGACAGACGATTCTGGAATGATGGATAGGGATTGTGTGTATAAATGGACTGAGCTAGCTTTTCAAGGATGTCTGACTTGATGTTTGGGGTAGTCAGTAGTGTGGTCTTTTCTGTAAACTTCATTGGCCCTTTCAAGAATCATTTCGGTTTCAACAGAGAATTGTGAAATGATGAATTCAGTTGGCCATGGTTTCTTTTGTAGGCTGCTGCTTGGTGACATGGCTGGGCTTGCCGATGATGAATCACATGAGTCATGGGCATCCGGTGCCGTGGAACTTGTGGAGGCAGGATCATTGGATTGCTCTGAGATGACACTTTCATTGTAGCTTTCATTGTGTGGTCCTGGATACAAATTGAGAACAACTGGTTCAATTGTCACAACCTTAATTGTGGCTTTGTGTGTAATTTCAGCAGTACAGTTGAGAGTAAAAACATCTTCAAAATCTGGATCTAAATACTGCAGGCTGAAGTCATCTGGGATACTTAATGCATGCTTGACAGCCAAGTTCAGCTCCTCCATAGTCTCTGGTATTCCAGATGGAAGAGTCAGTTTCTCTGTGACCAAAGATCACCCGGAGCATTGTTGAATCCATGTCACCATCAATCCATGTGAGAAAAAAATAATTACTCAAACCCTCTGACTGAGGTGTGGGCAGCCGTTTTTTGAAAATAGGTTTAGCCACACAACACCTTATAGTTTGTGATAGAGGGGAAGATGGAATCTAAAATGTACAACAAATGTAACGCTTCAGTGTAACCACTCACTTTCCTGCAAGTTTGTAAGCTGCAAGTAGATAGACATCTTGAAGGCTGGGGTGATGAACAATAATCACTTCCTTACAAGTTTCCAACAGAAAAGATCAGAGGTGCTCCTGGTACCAAGCATTTAGTTTCTTAACAATGAAGTAAAGACTGCTTTCCAGGATCAACATCTATATGATCTCTACAAAGTCTGGGAGCCCTCCTGTAGAACCATATGGCAAGATCATCCCAACTGAATTTTGTTCCACAGTATGTCACAGTGTTTGACAACTGTACACTTGTTAGCTGAGGAAACAGTTTCTTACAGACTCCTGGATGTCAAAATACAGTACTTCCAAAGGCAAAGATGACACTTTTACTGATTACCAGGGCAGGCTTAGCCATATTTCTTTGCCAATTGTAAGCCATCATCAGCTGATGTTTTGTTGAAAGTGACAGCAAGACATTCTTAAAATTGCTTGAGAACCTCACAACATACTTGAAGAACTTATATTTGGCCTCAAAGCGCATAGTCCACAATCCAACTAGAGGACCAAAGGCTTCTATGAGCGCAGGATAGTGCTCCAAAAAATGGTGTTTGGGTGTCAATCTTAGCTGAGGGAAAACTTCTTGCAACCTATGACAATGGTCAGATATTTTTAGGTCAAGATAAGCAACACTTTCAAGGGAGAGGAGAAGGGCCACAGAGAGTTCTACAATGTCCTTAAGGGTCATAAGAATTTGCCATGCTGGATCATCAAAGGGTATCCTTGGGCCAATGATTAGTGGCAGTGACCTTATGAGTGCCCAGTTCTCATGAGCATTTCCTCCTATAGTACTACGATGAACAAAATTTGCTGGGATGGACTGAGGGCGGTCAAGATTGTCTGTAACTTAAACAGAAAATGGTTGATTAAGTCATTAAGTTCCATTAATGTGAAGTATTTGTTCTTAATAAAAGTATTCAGACAGTGTGCCAATTCTGAAGGGACAATACCTTTAAAATGATTGTGGCGTATGTCAGGAGGGTAACCTCTAACAAAATTGAAGTGACTCAGCTTCTTAGTCAGTGGGCAAGCTCTCTTGACTCCATAGCAATGAGGCAAGGTGGGGTCGTCTTCTACAGCTTTGAGATGCAAGATATGGGCTTCCTCTGTTCGAGTTGGAAATTCTCCACAGCGTACCTCCTTTTGAGAGTATTCAGAGTATTGCAGAACTTGCAAATGTAGGGACCAGTAAAGTTTTCAACATGTCCACCAAGACTGTGTGCACCAAGATTGTCTGCTGCCACACAATATACTGTCCCTTTTATGTTCTTTCCAGCACAGGCAACAAGAACTCCTTCTTGTTCCAATACCGACACATCTTTCAAGAGAGGCTCTAAAACAATATCATAGCCAAACCTTTTAACATTAACGGCTTTGCAGAGAATGGCCAAGTTTATTGCAGAAAGAGTAGAGCGCAGTCCAGGTGGTACATTAACCACCGCAGTAAACTGCAGTGATCTTGTGTTTCTTATGTGACTTTCCTAATAGGTTGCACATGTCAAAATCATCAACATAGAGAATTAACGCTATCCTTGGTTCTTCTACAGCAAAAAAATTGATTTTGTTTGAAATATTTCCTGTCTTGAAGTGATTCATACTGAGTGGATGAGCTTGGTTGTTTTTTTAAAACTTCATGTGCAATATCCTTATTGGTCAATATATGCTCCAAGGTCTGCAAAAGGGGCACATACTGAAAGCTGAGATTTTCCTGCAAATCAAGGATGTATTCTACTGGCTGGACAAATTCAAACTGTGTTTTGAAATACTGTCTTCTCTTATACACAGAACCAAAGGGCCCATCTACTCTCAGTGCCTTGCTTGTAGGGTGTGACTTGCATAGTTCCTCTACCAATTCGTTAACAATGTCCTCCTCCACAGCACAATTACACTTCTTCAAAGTTGCATCAACAAGCTGACGAATTACTGGAGGAGAAGTGGTGTATATAAAATGAAGCTCCTCCACCAAATCATCAATACATTTACCAGAAACGTTGTGCACACTTTCCAACGTCAAGAGAAGTGAGCCAATTCTCTGGTGAATTTCATTTGATATATCCACTGGAGGATTTATACTGGTATCATCATGATCACCATCACCTTGGACTAAAAGATCAGTTTCATTTGGTAAAGTTAGATGTTCACCAATGACATCTGGCTTTAAGTCTTCAAGTGAATGAGGGTTGTGCTTTCTGCTTTTGTGCACAAAAAATGTTCCATATATATTTGTCTTAAATATACATCCAACAAAAACACACTCTACGGTTTCATGACTCCTTAGGTGACTGCCGAGGTGTTGGAAATATTCTTTTTCAGTGATATATTTAGCCGAGCAAATAACACACGTGAAAGAGAGGATTACTCCTGTCCCCATAGCTTCATCCTCTGCATGATATCTTGACAAATGTGTACGGACGGCACTTAATGTTTTAAAGGAGCAAGGGCAATCATAATTGAGACAAGGTGCTGAATTTCTCAAACGTCCTGTGCTGTAGTCTGTAATGCTGCAGAAGATCACCCCTTGTTGCTTGCTCTGAATCCACAGACTTTACACTGCCACCTCATTTGGCAGCACCTAAGGAAAGACAAAGTTTTAGTTTCACAGTTCTACAGGTGAAAATCATCCCCATGTGGAAAATGAATTAATGAAAAATATTTGCATATTTATAGATCCTGGAATTTTTAATGAGGGAAAACGAGTTGATGTCATTTTAGAGGGATAGTTCAAGATTTTGGCAAATTCGCCGTAATCTCTACGGTGATATGACTAAGTACATTATCTTTAATTTATTGGTGCCTATAGTTTTGACAGCGATGGGGCAGAGATGACTCACCGCTCAGCGGCCAGAATGGAGGTGAGTGGTGCGGGACAGTCTGTCCTTCAAAACTAATCAAATACACCATACAACATCTTCAAAACTTTCTTATGGACAAGTTGTGACCTGCACATTCACCACACTATGAAATGATGCATTTGGCTTGAAAACAACTCTGTCTCGTAACGTTACATTATTATTTCATAGCGTGGTGAATGTGCAGGTCACAACTTGTCCATAAGAAAGTTTTAGATATGAGATATGCCTTTCTGCTTATATGCAGATGAAAACCATGTCAATGAAATGTCGAGGCTGTATAGTGGTATATTGACTTTTTATGGAATATCAATATATTTTCAGACAAGATATAATTTGAGACAACACCAATATAAAATGAAATTGCAGCTGCAACAGGGTTCATAGGCTGATTTTACAGGTGTTTATTATGTCCGTATTACTGTAAAGCTGAGTTATAGCACCACATAAAATGTGTTATTAACCACCCAGCCAATTTACAAAAAGTATGTAAAATTATGTTTCAAAATCGTTAAGAAAAACATCAGTCTCCGCTGAAAGCATGCTACTACAGCCTCTCAGATTAATTCATACAGAACTTTCATTCATTCATCCATCTTCTATACCCGCGTATCCCTTTCGGGGTTGCGGGGGGGCTGGAGCCGATCGCAGACACACAGACAGACAACCATTCCCACTCACACAGCATGCAAACTTCACACAGAAAGGCCCTGCCCAACCTGGGGATCGAACCAGCGACTTCCTTGCTGTGAGGCACGCGCATTACCTGCTGCGCCACCGTGCCACCCCATACAGAGCTTCCCTGTAAAAAATACACTATATTTAAAATAAGCCTTCAGGACGAGCAACGTGATATTTTTAAAATAAAGTAATGGTTGGAGCCACTGTTTTGTTCAGCACCTATTTTGTAGATCAACTTGTACTTATTTCAGTAAAAATGTAACTTAAATGACTAGTTAATAAGCCATCCATCACCAGTCATCAACATGTTAAATGGCCGTTTTTTCCAATGGAGTTCAGCAGTCGGCTCACGAAACTCCCAACAATTAAACTAAACAGTGCCAATCAGATATGAAGCAATATTCTTTTACTGCATTTCCCATTTCTTGCCTAAAACGTTTCCAGGCAGCCGCCATGCTAACCCTCCTCCACACTTGCTAACTGCTAACCGCTGCTAACAGGAGATTAACACACTTAAATAGATTTATGCATGAAAAGAAATAAACTTGCAGCTCTAAAACATTACACTGTTAATACACTGACTTCACGTGTGTTTTAGATAAGTGACCTTCACATTTGCAAGTTGCAACAAAACAGAGAAACTACAGAAAGGTTACGTTACCTGCCCGGCGGGAAGACGAGCACCAGTCCACACAAAGGAAGTAAGGCAAGTAAACGCAAGTGAGGCAAGTGCCGTTTGAAAAATAAGATGCTCATTATACGAGCAACGATAACCCCTAATATTTCGCTTTTGGAAAGGTGTCTAACCTTAACATTAAAACCACTGTACTTATTTATGCAATTTCATAAGAGCATAGGAAGGAGGATATGTCAACAATACGAAAGGGACATAGGAAACATGATAGCGGAAATGCTAACCCGTTTCAAACTAAAAGTTTGTTCTTCAGTCCACATGAATTCTTCCAAAATGTGTAATTCCCTGTTCATATTATAGCACAACAACTAGCTCATTGTTAACAAAACAAGTTTTCTTACCTTAGTCAACCAGCTAAAAGATGAGCAATATGGAAGAAGATGAGCATTCATTGGCTGCACTCTCTTCAAATGTCTTGTGGCTAGATGATAGCCTGCTGCATTCAAAAAAAGCGCACTTTGACAGGAAGTGCTTTTCAATTAAAATTTGCCTGATTACATTAATGTGAATTCACTCAATAACTCCATATTTGGAATTAAATAAACAGAATGCCTACTTTTTATTTAACTATAATAAGTGGATTTTATTCTAAACATTTTAATTTGAAATTTAATTAAATAACTGCCACAAAATCAAAGACACAATTATATTGAATATATTTTACCCAATACATTAATTAAAATGTACATGACCACAGAATCATTTCTTACAGTGTAGGACTAGGGCTAGGCGATATGACTTCAAATCAATATCACTTTTTTTTTTTTTTTTTTTTTGGTCACTGAAATTGTTTTTCCGTAGTGTATACACTTTGAGCTTTGTCATCTTCACTGAAGTCAAAATGTGTCCAAATGACAAACATAGAATTCTTTTTAGCTATAAGCTTTTAGCTATCCGATTGAGGCTTATTTGCTAGCTCTGTTTGTGCTCATGTCATCAATGCCACCAGCTCCACTTTGAGTGAATCAGTTGGTTGGAGCAGAGGTAGAACACATACATATTGAGGAAAGTATTAACCAGTTGTTGTGTATAAATGATGCAGCGATGAAGTGAAGATGATGAAGAAGTTCTCCGCCGATACTGTCTTGTTCATATATACAAAGGTTTATTAAAGCAAGTACAGCATCTCAGACAGCATGCTATGTCTGGGTGGTTTCAGCCAATAGAATCAACACACACATACAGCATCTCAGACATGAATTATATAGGGGAGTTGTGTTCATACAACTAACACAGAAGGGTTGAAGAAGACCTAATATGGTTATGGCAGAGCATATACTGCAAAATAAGAGAGGGCCTAATACGGTCATGGCCTCTCAACATTTATGTTAAAGGTTTACATTATATATGGGTGGAAAGATTCCTCAAGCCCAGGAGGTAAGAGTTTCCTGCAGGAGAGCAGATACTACACAGTTAACCTAGATGAGGAAGAGCAAGTCGATGAGAGGTTCTAAGTTTCAGCTTCAATATATTTTCAGTTTATTGCCCAACCCTAAGTAGTACTATTAAAATCTTAATGATACCTGCCCCTATCATTTAAAAATGAGATCGCATAGAAGTATGTGTTGAAATTAATCATACAGCCCTACTGTGTATATATATTTATATTGTTATATTTTTTTACTTTTTAATAGTTTATTTTTAGAAGAGTTGTCATGCACCAACATAACCAAAACAAATTCCTTGTATGTGTAAAATTGTACTTGGCAACTAGAAAATTTCCTCTGGGGAAATTTTGAAAGGGCAACGGGGGCTACTGCCGGAGTCTGTACATTATGATAAGATTCTTCAGGGATTTCAAACAATACTAGTAACATTATGATATTATATACAAGGAGCACACCTACAACAAACGTTCCTTTTTCAAGTATTTACTTAAACAGCAACCTATACCCTTTCGACCTCAAATGTGCGGGAGTGTGGGGGAGGAGTGCTCAGAGAGGTACTGAGGCTCAGAGGTTGCCATGGCAACTTGAGCTGGTTGCCATTGACGATAGCCCCCCCCCCCAGGCTTAGGCAGACAGTAACGTGGAGAAAAAGAGCGATTTTCTGCCTCTGCACTGCTCTCACATTTGGGCTTATGCTGACAAAACGGTAGCTCCTATCAGAAACCATCATCGCTGTAAGGACTTCCTGAACAATTTGGTGTGATTTCGGTGTTTCTACAGAAAATATTTTGTAGACACTTGTGAGTTCTCTCAGAAAATCTTTGTATCAGAGTCAATGAGGAGACAGACATATGCCGCACTTAGAGGCTGCTAATTCAAATTCTGTAAGTCTCTCTGATTTTTTGAGCACATTGTGAGAGACAGAACAAATTTGTCCACAAATTTGGAAAAAAATCACATGCATACAGTGTAAATTGTGGCTGGGATGAGTGTGGAAAGAGAAAAAAATCTGGCATTTTTTTAGGCTCTCTCCCACTCTGACCAATGATGTCATGCACTCTGACACGAACATTCCGAGCAATACACACCCATTGAAATCTCAAAATTTCTCCAAAAATGATCATGGTCATTGAACAGTGATTGATCAAAACTATATGACCTATCAAGACGTGGAATAATACACCAATACGCAAGACTTGTGTCAGCAGTTTAAAGTTCAAATGGAGTCCCTAGGAGAAAGTATGCCAGAGCAGTATGATTTGTTAGTTTTTTTGACCTCCTCCCATTCATTCCTTATGAGAAATTTTTATGCGAAAAATATAAGTGAAGTAATAGCACGCCAATCCCGATCAAGACGCACGATGATATATAATTCGCCTGGGTCCTCTCAAAGCTGTAGTAGTAGTAGTAGGACGAAGTAGTGAATCGAAATTGGACACGGAAGAGAAAGAATAAGGAGAAAATTTCCCCCCAGCGGGAAATTTTGAGAGTGATACAGTGCGCAAACCATAGACATATACACGTAGACACCGCATTGAGCTGGTTGGGCCGTTGCTGGATACGTCAGCGTGTTTGTCATATTGGATGTGGCAGATCTGCTCCGTAAACTAATGCAAGGAAATGGACCGAACTTCATAAAGCACCTTTCTACAAACTGATTTAACATGATGCCTTGTATTCACCCATTCACCCATTATATTTGGGAAACAAATAGGCATCAAAAACATCATATGTAACTTTTAATGTGATGTGATAATGGTTATAATCTTATAGTATTTTGCGACATTTTACTATCGCAATATAAGATTGTACCACAGGAACACTCAGGAGAAAACAAATTATAGCCTTGAAGTACTATACAGGGATGGTAGCAGTACCATAGAACACCGTAGAGGTATTAAATAACTATTATGGACCTTTTTTTCGTTAGAGTACAAAAGTCCCAAACCAGGGTATGTTTTTTAAGTTGTTACAGCTATCAATGTATGCAACACAAGTTATTGTGATGATAAATAGTGAAATATTAAACATCTGTTTATCATAACCAGATCCTGAATTTTAGATGTGACATCAGGGTTTCCTGAATAAAGAGCACAAACATTTACATTTCACTGATTTTGATTCATATTCAATGATTGCTGAAAATATGTACATACATATATCTATACATATATCTGTACAGGGGTGGCATTGATGAACATATATACATACATATATCTATCAATCTATACATTTATACAACTAGTCTCTGTGTGTGTACTGCGTGTGTGTGTGTGTGTGTGTGTGCGTAAGCTAAAAGCCTTGGAAACTGGGCACAGGTAGGGGTTCGGTCTCCTAGACAAGCTGGGAACAGCACGGTGACAAGGTCTCCTGTGCCTTCTTTGAGGTCTGAGATGTCCTGGTAACCAACGGCTAAAGTGAAGGATGAAATATAGAAATGGTCTCACAGTGTAAAACTAAATACATCACTGACTCCTTCACATTCAGAAAGCGAAAACATTGTTAGCATAGTGTGGCACTGAATGATCTAATCCTTACAGCCTATACACCTACCCTGTGGAGATGAGCTGGGAAACTGAAGACAGAAGGAAAAGCTCCGTCTCTGATCCTGACTGTCTGACCTGTCCTGTCAAATTCCTCTGGTCTGAAGTGTTCACTGCAGAGCACAGATGACTGACTAGCAGAAAACTCTTCCCACCTGACAGCTGTTTCCCACTTCTTTCTGAGCTCTTTATTTTTGGGAAACCTACAGAGTATATGAAAAGTTAACCAATTAACAACAATCAGCGTAGTAACTTCGGGCCAGTTTGGTCAGGAAAGACTTTGTTGTTCGGAGGCTGGTTTCGCTCGGGAATCCACAGTATTTATATGTGGGACTTCATGTTATAGCCACAAAGTCAGCATATTACATATACTAAAGACAGAACACTGACCTCTATAGCACTGCAGTGCTATTAAAAACACACACAGAAACACACACATCTCAGCTATGTGTGTTTGTGTTAGTAAACACCACAGACAACACTGCATTAGATCCTTGTAAATGCTATAGAGGTCTACTGGGCCACATTTGAGGATTTTAACCCTGGTTACATGTTTGTTGGCATTTGTGTGTGTCTCGGTGTGTGTGTATCTGTAATCACATGAAGCTTCATATGTGTGTTTGGGTGTGTGGGAGAGGAGTGCTCAGAGAGGTACTGAGGCTCAGAGGTTGTCACGGCAACTTGAGCTGGTTGCCATTGACGATAGGGCCCCCCCCCAGGCAGACAGACAGGGGCAGACAGAAAAGCGGAGAAAAAGAGCCATTTTCTGCCTCTGCACTGCTCTCACATTTGGGCTTATCCTGAGAGAACGGTAGCTCCTATCAGAAAAAAACACAGACCATCATCGCTTTAAGGACTTCCTGAACACTTTGGTGTGCTTTTGGTGTTTCTACACAAAATATTTTGCAGACACTTGTAAGTTTAAAACAGGGGTCCATTCTGCTTCTCTCTGAAAATCTTTGCATTGGAGTCACTGAGGAGCAGAGACAGACATGGCCGCACTTAGAGGTTGCTAATTCAAATTCTGTAAGTCTCTCTGGTTTTTTGAGCACATTGTGAGAGACAGAACACAGTTGTCTACAAATGTGGGAAAAAAAATCATGCGTCTAGAGCGTAAATTGTGGCTGGGAGGAGTGTGGAAAGACAAAAAATCTTTTCGTTTTTTTAGGCTCTCTGTCACTCTGACCGATGACATCACGCACTCTAACACGAACATTCCATGCAATACACACCCATTATAATCTCAAAATTTCTCCAAAATTGATCATGGTCATTGAACAGCAATTGATCAAAAACTATATGACCTATCAAAACATGGAATAATACACCAATACACAAGACTTGTGTCTACGTTTTAAAGTTGGAATGGCATCTCTAGGTGAACGTATGCCGGAGCAGTAGTCCTTTGAAAAAGGTGGAATATTTCACTTTTTTCGCCTCGTCCCCATCACTTTGAATGGGAAATTTTCATGCGTTTTTCGCGTCTTACAACTGTGGAGATAATAGCACACCGAGTCCACATTTTGGTGTATCATGTGCCTGGGTGCTCGCTATCGTTTTTTGACAAGTAGTGAATCAAAATTTGTACGGAAGATGAAAAGTAAGAAGAAGATCAGATGCGCAGAATAACAAGAGTGTTCAGGGCTCAGCACTGTATCACTAAAAAGAAAAAAAAACACGCAGGATAACAGTGGGGCTCGGGGCTTGCCCTGTGGCCCTAATAATAATAATAAGAAAAAACACGCAGCATAACAATAGTGCTCAGGGCTTTGTCCTATTGGTCCCTGCAGCTATGGCTGTACGGGCCAGTGCTCGGAGCTTGCCCCGTGGCCCTAATAAAAAGAAAAAACACACAGTATAACAAGAGGGCTTGAGGATTCACCCCATGGCCCTAATAATAAAAAGAAAAAACATGGAGGATAACAAGAGGGCTCGAGGCTTTGCCCCGTGGCCATAATTATTGGTCTGGTCAAGAACTGGACTTGTAAAAATGGCAATTTTCAAAGAGTGGCGCACCAAAGCCCTGGAGATAAGAAAAACCTTAAACGACAAACATCGAGCTGACAGTGAAAACTAAGTATGATGTAACTGATACAATAGAGCTAATCCTTGACAGTAATACTGTTGTACTGAAAGAAAAAAAGGAATCCAAGGAGTTGAGCAGCTTAAAGCCATTTCCTAGCCAGGGAAAATCAAGAACCAAAATAGCCAATAACACACAACCCTTTCCACCCCATATCAGATTGGCCACTGTCCATGGGGCGGTTGCCCTGAGGAAATGAAATTTTGCCAGAAGAGATTTTCTGTCAGAAGAAAGGGAGCTAGTGGATTGGAAAGAAGCGAAGAATTCATGTGTGGTTTGCTAAAAGCTGTCTCCATTGTCAATCCAGTGGGAAGGCCCAGGACATGAAAAGTCACTCCAACCCAATGGAGCAAGAGGATTGTTTAGGGGGATCAGAATCAGAATCAGAATCAGAATCAGAATCAGAAAAAGCTTTATTGCCAAGTACGCTTTTACACATACGAGGAATTTGTTGCGCTGAAATTGGTGCATGACACATCTACTAAAATAAGAGCACAAAATATCACAATTTAAATATATATACACGTCTGTTTTTTGTTTTTTGCTATTTTCCGGAAACACAGTCTGTTTTTCAGAAAGAAGTCCAAGTTGAGCGTTAATGTAACGCATAGAGTTGTATTTGTATCAATGTGACAAAATGAGTCCGAGGTGGGATGTGAAGAGTGTCGGGGGGGTTCCGGGCCTTGTTGATAAGGCTGACAGCAGACGGGAAAAAACTGTTCTTGTGGCGTGAGGTTTTGGTCCTGATGGACCGCAACCTCCTGCCAGAGGGGAGTGACTCAAAGAGTTTGTGTCCGGGGTGAGAGGGATCAGCCACAATCTTTTCTGCACGCCTCAGGGTCCTGGAGGCGTACAGGTCCTGAAGAGATGGGAGATTGCAGCCAATCACCTTCTCTGCAGACCGAATGACACGCTGCAGTCTGCCCTTGTCCTTGGTGGTGGCAGCAGCGTACCAGACAGTGATGGAGGAGGTGAGGATGGACTCAATGATGGCTGTGTAGAAGTGCACCATCATTGTCTTTGGCAGGCTGAATTTCTTCAGCTGTCGTAGGAAGTACATCCTCTGCTGTGCTTTCCTGATGAGGGAGCCGATGTTCGGCTCCCACTTGAGTTCCTGGGAGATGATAGTTCCCAGGAAGCAGAAAGACTCCACAGTGTCAATGGTGGAGTCGCAGAAGGTGAGGGGGGCAGGTGAGGCTAAGTTCTTCCTGTAGTCCACAACCATCTCCACTGTCTTTAGAGCGTTGAGCTCCAGGTTGTTCTGGTTGCACCAGGTCACCAGATGGTCAACCTCCCACCTGTAGGTGGACTTGTCGCCATCAGAGATGAGTCCGATGAGGGTGGTGTCGTCCGCAAACTTCAGGAGCTTGACAGACTGGTGACTGGAGGTGCAGCTGTTTGTGTACAGGGAGAGGAGCAGAGGAGAAAGAACACAGCCCTGGGGGGATCCGGTGCTGATGGTCTTAGCGTCGGAGAAGTGTTTCCCCAGCTTCACGCACTGTTTCCTGTCAGACAGGAAGTCTGTAATCCACCTGCAGGTGGAGTCAGGCACGCTCATCTGGGAGAGCTTCTCCTGAAGCAGAGTTGGGATGATGGTGTTGAAGGCAGAGCTGAAATCCACAAACAGGATCCTAGCGTAGGTTCCTGCGGAGTCCAGGTGCTGGAGGATGAAGTGGAGGGCCAAGTTGACTGCATCGTCTACAGACCTGTTGGCTCTGTAGGCAAACTGCAGGGGGTCCAGGAGAGGGTCAGTGATGTCTCTGAGGTGTGAGAGCACAAGGCGCTCATAGGACTTCATGACCACAGAGGTCAGGGCGACGGGTCTGAAGTCATTAAGTCCTGTGGTCCTTGGCTTCTTGAGAACAGGGATGATGGTTGAAGACTTGAAGCAGGCTGGCATGTGACATGTCTCCAATGAGGTGTTAAAAATGTCTGTGAACACTGGAGACAGCTGATCAGTGCAGTGCTTCAAGGCAGATGGGGAGACAGAATCCGGTCCAGCTGCTTTCCGGGGGTTCTGTCTCCTGAAGAGTCTGTTGACGTCCCTTTCATGGATGGAAAGAGTTGTTACTGAGGTGGGTGGGGAGGGGGAGGGGGGGGGGGCATACAGACCATTACATATGTTATACAGACCATTAAAGTTCATGGATGCTTATTTCTTTGGAATATGCCAAGTGACAACTCTACCTGGAATGGTCGTCATCAGGCAATGGGACCTGAGAGGGACGAATTTGGATCTGTCTGAGTGCACTTGCCAGTGGGATGGTGATTTCCTCCATTATTCTAACAACTGTCCCCTTCAGATGAGAAGTAAAAGACTACTGCAGGTTGGTCTCGCAAAAGGGTGGCAAGTGAGCTGGCTGTGGTCTCGAGTCATTGTGTTTTCCTTTTCTGATCCGGTGTCTTTTCCTCCACTTTCACTTAGCAGATTGTAGCGGGAGAGAGGCGGGGCCGATCTACTCTGGGAGCGAGCTTCATGAGCCACACCTGCCTCTTATCGGCTAATCAGCTCGGCTTCTCAAGCCACCTCATGCTCAACTCCTGTGCCGGACTATTCCCTTTGTTCCATGCCGCATGCAGCTCGCTACAGAGTGATCTCTCGTCTTTCGTCTCGCTCCTCCTGTGTTCTCCAGATCTGTTTTGGTATGTTTCACTGTGAGTTTTCATAGTCACCCTTTGTTCCGCATTTTTGTAGATAGCCCCTCCCAGTAAATGGTGAATTTTGAGTTTACCTCATTTTGTTACTTTCTTACAGTTATTAGCTTTTTCTAATTATCTTTGTTTTGGTACTTTTTCTCCGTAGTGGTGATTTTTAGTTTTGCTCTTTCGAATACGTCTTCCCTGCCGAAGGTGATTTTTTGTTTGAACATTTTGTCAATAAACTCTGGTTTTCAACATCTCTGCAGGGTCCTGGCCTTCCTTTGCCTCAACCGTAACATGAGAAGATTCTTGGATCCTCTCGAGACCTTCAAGCCACCTCCAGGAGAAGAAAGAGAGAGTCTCTACAGACACTGAGGGGTGCCTCTGGGGCCCTGTCACCTATTAGTGGTCGTAAATGTAATGATTCCTGTGGGATGGTCCTTGCAAAGAGCTGTTGTGGTTGAACTGCTCACTTGTAAGAACCTACCACTGTATGTAGAGCTATTACAGACATGAGGATCAGGCCAGTGCTATTGGAGTTCATACAGTAACCTGATTCTATCGCTTGACTATACGGTATTTGTTGAGGGACCCTTGCCATGCCCTGACAGTGGGTGGGTGGGGTGGGGGGGGTTGTCACTGTAGACAGTGATCACGATGGTGTGGACATAAACTCCCAAAGCAAATTATAAGGCCACATCCCCAGAGCTCGCAGCTCAATGTCCGGGCTACAGGAACATTCCTTAGTATTATGTCCGGGATTACACTACTTCTCATTCACAAACAGTGCAATCCCCCCTCCCTTCTTTTTACTGCTCCAAACCACATCTCTCTCCGCCTGCACACAGCTGAAGCCAGGTATCTCCACTCTCTAGTCTGGGACATGTGAGTGAAGCCATGACACGGTAAAGACGATTTGGCTACACTGTCAGTATTCCCACTGAGTCCTGACCAGCACGACAAGCTTGTCCGTCTTCTTTGCCAAAATCCTCACGTTCCCCTTGATGATCACCAACACAGACAGTCTGTATCTCCTTGCATTGGCCCTCCGTTTGGCTCCAACTCTGCAGCCCTGACGTCACCTCTTCAACTCATCTGGGACTACAATCCTCTCTCCAGGCGGTAGCATGGGTTTACACAACACGATCAGCTGCTCGCATATGTAGACAATGCCCCCTCTCCTCTCTTTCATTACGAAGAGCACAAGAAATAACAGAAGGGTCACGAAAGAAGTTGGGAAACTGAATGCAAACATCGTGACACTGTTACCAGCAAAGATAGAATTAAAAAAAGAAATGAAAAATACACTAAATGAACAAAAACAAACAAAAACGATGGAGCTACTGCAACAGGCAGCCACCTAACACAGCGGCATCTACCAGCATTATAGATGATATGTCCAGAAGCTTCCTAAGACTGCGGACCTGATGTCAGTTCCTCAAGGAGACTTCCAAAAGATTGAGTATAGTGTAGTTGACCAAATGTTCCAAAGCCTTAACACAGAGTTTGTAAATGAAGGACATTTCCCTCACTGCACATTATGGCAGACAGAGCTCAGCATTTGGGGAACCTGGCGATATGACTGCAGTGGGCTGAAAACCAACAAGACAGTCAAATGTGTTTTACAAGCCTGCAGAGAAGGGCACACAAGACACAGTGAATCCACCTGGTGCGGTGTATAAGAAGAGGTGAAACAATAGGTTATCCCACTCCTGGGGCACACAATTACTGGGTAAAGTATCAGTTCCTAGCTATACTATATTCCAAACATTGAGACATATGGCCAGGAACATGGTCATATACTAACGGTGTATGTCGGGCCAAGGCCATGGAGCATGCACTGTGATCAAGCTAACACAATGTGCACAATAAGTCTGGCTACAAGGCACTGTAAGGACTACCCTGGTTGGGAGCAACACTGGCAGTCCCACTACAGCGACTAGAATGACACCTATGCACACAAATTGTTTGGAAGAAGACAGGATGCATATGGAGAAGATCAATGCCACCTAGAGTTGGTTGTGTCAAAGTTAATCTGGGACATGGAATGTCTAAAAGTCAAAGCATCATCGGAAAACGTATCCCCTATGTTGCAGACCCCATAATGATTATAGCCAAAGGACATGCCTTCAGAGGGAACCTATGTGACGGGAAATAAATCACTGGGTATGAATAGTTGGGGCCTAACCGCATTTACAACAATGGAACCTATCAGTCTTTGGAAGAACATTGGCAGACCTGTTGTGTGGCATCAGGAAACAAAGGCACAAGTGCACTTGGCTGGAAGCATTTGCAGTCACCGTCCAAGGCACCCTGTACACAGTTTCAAAGACCAGGCACTGGAGCGCTCTGGCCATTGTATTTCCTCATTTATAACAAGGAAGCAAGTAGAAGTCTCAACCAACATTCAACCTAAAACCTTCAAAGTGAGTATGATAGAATTTCTGACACTGCTGATCATCTGGCTTCTCTACTGCAACACTGGGGACTTGTCCCCTGATCAGATTTTGAGGATCCTGACCCTGTTCCAGGGGTGTGCCGGGATAATCATCATCAACTGGACAGTAATTGAAATGGAATATGCTAAGCCTTATCAATCATTTTCTGGATGATTCTAGACTTGCCAATACTGTCTGTGAGGCTGTAATGGCATTTGCTCTGCTGGCACATCTCACCAATACCAGGTGCATGTGACAACCAGTTGTCCTTTTTGTTACCAAACAGTATAAAAGCCAAAACATTGTGGAGATCTGCAGAGAACACTCTGCATGAGTCTTCCCTCCATGCTGCATGTATTAAAGAGACCTGATTCATCACACCAAGTCTGTAATTCTTCTGAGAATTAGCAACTCTCAACAAGCAACAAGGAGAATTTCCCTTACACTTCCAAGGGACAACACTGCTGCCAGTCCAGGAAATGACCCCTCAAGTTGTTCTGAAGTGGTTGGCCACCCTAGCTCAGGGGCGCTCCAGAAGAAAATTCAAAATCTAAATTCTTATGCTAAAAAGGTTTTCAATCAAAAAACAAAAAGTCTGTAATTACACCTTACAAGGTGGAGCAACCTGTATTCGCTGTGGAACTACACCAGAGCAAGTCAAGTGTCTTTGGGATGTAACTCCGGCCTTGTGGTGTATGAGGTGTTATGAGGAATGCTTTACCATCAACTCAGGCAGGGGAATTTTCACCCATACCAGCATCACCTACCAATAGCACCCATTAGTCTCTGCTTAAAGGTGGAGTCCAAGGCTAAGGTCATCTGGAACTCAGCTGCAGCTGGACTGGAGTTGAATCCAACACTCACGTCCTACGCTGACATATACTACCTGATGGTTGTAAAGTTCTGGCAATCCCAAAATGGAATACGGATCTCTACAGCTCATCCGTGTAGCATAACCAGCCCCATCACCAAGATCAGTTACCTCCAGCTCAACCACCCAAACAGAATGGGTTGGCTGGTATTGGAAAGACACCATGGGAGAAGTTGTTGAGGTGACCCCTGGGATCCCACAAAAACAGACGACCGTCACCTCTGAACCACTCGAGAGTGCCGCGCCCCCTCCTGATACCCCTCAGTAAAAGAGGATGAAGTGATGGAGGTAGAGCTGGACACTATTTGAGACAACATCACAGTCTCCTGCAGGCACCCTTTGTATGAATGAAATGGTGGTCCTTGACGATTGGCAGGCCACAACTGTAAGTACACCAGCACTACTGCATCTGTCGCTGACGTTATGCCCCGGTCAAGGGGAACCCTTGACATAACAGATGCGCTCCGTCCAGTCTTCCCACTCCAAAGAAGGCCAGCAACTAGATAAGCCGAATTCAAACAAGGTGCAGTTTTATTTAGCTTCACCTACACTACACACTTACACCTACACTATTAGAGGAGGATGCAATCACACTCTGTATGGGTGACGAGAGAGTCTTTAGTCCATGGGTAGTCAGTGATCTGAAGAAGGGGTTGTCAAAAGAGGTTGATCCCTATTCCCCTACAATGCATAAGAAAAGTGAGTAAAAGGACTTTCATCACCCAGTCCAAGTATGGTAATGTAATACACATGAGCTTTTGTTATACTATAATTTCTAACAATGGTTGAATTTAAGATGGTGTTATTGTAGCCAAAAAATGGAATGAAATTGTTGGAATAAGAGTGATATCACAAGGTTCTGTAAGCTAAGCTATGTTAATGTAAAACTATTTATGATCTTGTTTGTGGAATCAAGTGAGTAATTTTCCATGAAGCAACACCCAAAAAGGAGGAATTCACATAAGCACCTAAATGAGGAAGCCATAGGCTGTGATTAGTGGGCTGTACCAAACCATGGCAGGGGCCAAAGCTAAGCGGAAAATAATCAAAAAAGGACATGTGCAGTAGAGAGGAGGGATTAACCTCCAGCACAATCAGTGTCTAAGAAGGGCACGCAGCATCAGCAGAGACAGGTCCCACCCTAACCATGGACTGTTTGCATACTGTTTGTATATATATATATATATGTATATATATATATATATATATATACACACACACACACACGTATATATGTATATATATACGTATATGTATATATATATACGTGTGTGTGTGTGTGTATATACACACACACACACACACACACACACACACACACACGTGTATATATATATATATATATATACACACACACACACACACACACACACACACACGTATATATACACATATACGTGTATATATACATATATGCATATATACGTATATACACGTATATGTACAGGTATATATACGGGTATATGTATATATACCCATATATATATATATATATATATATATATATATATATATCTTTGATTCTTATAAGGAGCACCTGTAACAAAAACAATTTTCCCTCGGGGATCAATAAAGTATTTCTGATTCTGATTCATTATTGACGATGACAATAAAGTTGAATCTAATCTAATCTTATTAAGAGAAATAAAAATAAATAAAAATAAAAAATAAAAAAAAGAGGAGAGAACAGGTTTCTTCTGCCTACGTCTCTACAACCTCAAACCAACTCAAGAGAAGAGTATGTTAGGCATCACAAAGGAGGAAATCTACAGTCAATTCAATAGGGTAGAGCACAGGAGGAATAACCATTTTCCAACTGACTGTGGTGTCCATGATTTCCTAAAAAAAAATCACATTTTGGCTAATCAGACCACAGGACAGTTTTCTACTTCACCTCAGTCCATCTTAAATGAATTCTGAACCAGAGAAGGTGGCAGCATTTCTGGATCTGGTTTATATATGGTTTCCTTTTTTGCATGGTAATTTCAACTTGCTTCTGTGGATCAAGCGATGAACTGTATTCACAGACAATTGGTTTTTGGAAATGTTCCTGAGCCCATGCAATGTCCACTCCAGAATCCTGTCTGTTTTCAAAGCACTGCCATCTGAGGTCCCAAAGATCATGGCCACCCAATTTTGGTTTTCAGCCTTGTCTTTTGATTACAGAGATTTTCTCAGATTCTCTGAATCTATTAATGACATGTACTGTACACAGTGAAATCCCCAAATTCTATGCAATTTTACATTGAGAAACATTACTCTTAAAGTGTTGCACTTGCCAGTCAGACACCACCAGAGTGGTGACCCCCTCCCCATCATTACTTCAGAAAGACTCAGCCTCTCCGGGATTATCTTTTTATACCCTGCTATATTACTAATTTGTTGCCATTGTGAGATGTTCCATCAAGTGTTTTCTTTTAGCATTTCACAGCATTTCCAGTCTGCCACTGTCCCAACATTATTGAAATGTGTTGCTGGTATCAAATTCTAAATGAAGACATAATTTTCAAAAAAAATAATGAAATGTCTCAGTTTTAACATTTAATATGTTGTCTTTATGCTTTTGTCAATTAAATATGGGGTTTCAGTGTTTTGTAAATCATTACATTCTGTTTCTGTTTTACACAGCACCCCAACTTTCTTGGAAATGAAGATGTTCTCCAAATGGTTCAAAAGCAGCATCAAATTTACATTGGGTATGTCTGTTTACATCGAATAATATTTGTGCCCACAAGAACAATATGGACAGTGGTTTGGATGTCCCTAAGAAGACCATATCTAGAATTTTGGCACCAGGCCAGCAGTATGTAATTCCATTTAGAATTTCCATAAATCTCATGATGGAATCCCCAACTAAGAGAAACTCCAACTTTTGGAGGACCCTCATCAAGGCTGGGGACAGCAATCTTTGAAACACCATTCCCGGTGATGACCACAGGTGGGTCCTTTGCAGTCAAGGCATCCAGGAAGTCAGAGACAAGAGCAGTGCTATTGAAGTCAGGGGTTGTTTTAGTCACTTAACCAGAAAGGCAAGAGCGCTTGACCTCCAGGGATGCCAAATGGGAGCTGGCAGAGTTAGTAGAGGTTGCGCAAGGTGGGTTGGCAAGATGGTGCGCAAGGTGGACAGGCTATCAACGCTACTGACATCTTGGATCAACCAGAGGAAAGGAGATCCATGCTTTCCCTCCACCACATCAGCCCAGGAGTTGTTTAGAGGCTCACGTTGGACAATGAGCTGCATTTGCTGCTGGAGAGGGTCACCTTTTAGGTTGATATGATGAAGTCGTTACAGAGGAACATTAATGTGTTGTGTCCGCTTGATAAATGTTGAATCCTGAGGGAAATATAGATGTGCCACTATGTTCACCAGGTAGTCTCTGTTTCATTTCCTTTTGGTGATGAGCAGATAGATGTCGACTAGGGGTGTGAAACTCAAATACACAGTGGGCCAAAACTAAAAAAAAAAATGTTCGATGTCGAGGGCCGAACTGGTTCAATGTTTATGAAAACTGATTGAAATGACCTTATTGCACATATTGAACCTGGAACTAACACTATCGCCTATAAGTTATTGCTTATAAAACAACATTAATCATTAAATAAATGAAAAATCAGATGCATTCACTTCTTATGGCCTTATCTGCAGCTTTCCATCGTAATTTCAAATGAAAACATTTTCCCACAGGCCAACAACAGCCAAAAAATAATTTCCTTCAAAGAAAAACCAAACATGCCCAGTGGTAGCAAGAAAAGAGTGCAAAAAGTAAACATATATTAAACCTGAGTTTGCTGCTCTCTGATGCACACTAGTCTAAGCCAGATATTTGAACCTGCAACTAACACAGCATATAAGACCATTTTTATCTATAAACAACAACATTAAACATTAAATACAAGAAAAAATCAGTTGCATTCATTTCTTATGGCTCTTCATGCAGCATTCCTGGAGTAATTTACCTGTCATGGTGTTTTGTTTCATAGTGTCTTCTTACGTTATAAGCTCTAATAATAATTAGATATTATCACATGGGCCAAAAATAATTCCATCCATGAGTGTGACACATATGGTGTAGACTGTTTTTTTTCTCTCTGAAAACAGCTGCTGTGGCCAAAAACAACACCATGAGAATGGTGAACCTAAATGGTGAACTTATGAGCCAGACCGCTAAACATTGAGCAGAATCTTGTTAGGCAGCTCCTTAAAGCTAAAGTGGGCTGTAGATTCAGTTGATGAAGCTAAATTATAAGTAAGAGTGACTCTTTTCACATTGTTTTCACATTGTCATTAATATTATAACGATGATTTTGTAATGATTGTATGTAATGATTATGAACAGGCTTTTATTTTTTTTTTTTGGCTTCATACATTTGACTGACAAGGTGCAGCTGAACTTCCCCACCCCGATGGTATAGCATTTAAACTCTGAATACTGTTCATATTAAATTTGACGCCTGTTTTACACTTTAATGGGTTTTCTTTGTTAAAATTACCTCAAAAAAACATTACTTGGAGTGGTTATTAGAACGTTTTGGGAAAGTTATATTGATCAAAGACCACCATTCTAAGAACAATTTGGGAACGTACAGTATGTAATGTACAGTTGCGTATCATCAGCATAACTATGGAAGCTGATGCCGTGCCTCCTGATGACGTCCCCTAGGGGTAGCATGTACAGATTAAAAAGAGTTGGACCTAAAATTGACCCCTGGGGAACCCCACACTTGATCTCATGGGTTCTTGAGGAACATGTATCCCAACTTACAAAGAAGTGTCGGTCAGTGAGGTATGAGACGAACCAGTTAAAAGCAGTACCTGAGAGGCCGACCAGGTGCCTCAGCCTGTCTAATAAAATGCGATGGTCTACTGTATCGAAGGCAGCGGTTAGATCCAGTAGTACCAAGACTGTGAGCTTGTGGTTATCCAAGTTGGACCTGATATCGTTTAAAATCTTTAAGAGGGCTGTCTCGGTACTGTGGTTCATCCTAAAACCAGACTGATGCCTTTCTAAAATGTTATTTTTGTTTAAAAAGTCATTTACTTGGTTAAAAACAAGTTTTTCTAAAATTTTACTTAAAAAAGGTAAGTTGGATACAGGTCGGTAGTTATTTAAAATGTTGGGGTCTGAATTGCTCTTCTTCAGAAGGGGCCTCACCACCGCTGTTTTAAAGGAGGTGGGGAAGACACCCGTCTGAAGAGAGCAATTCACCATGTATAACAGCTGTTCCTCAAAGAATCCATAGAGTGTTTTAAAAAACGGTGTGGGAATTGGATCTAAGAGGCAGGTTGTAGGGTTTACCTGGAGAAAACTCGACCAAGTGTCCTTGCATCAACCAGGGCAAAACTCTCCAGTGTTTCCTCAGGTAGAACCTGTGATCCAGACGTGTTGGTAGTTAAAACCTGTTGAGATAAAAGACTGGATCTGATGTTATCAATTTTGTACCTGAAGTGGTCTGCAAAGTCTTCGCACAGGGTATTTGTTATTGTCGTATAAGATCTGTTACAATTAGTGTTTGTTAAAAGATCAATGGTGGAGAAGAGAAATTTGGGATTATTTTTGTGGTCGGAGATTAGTTTTGCGAAGTGAGAGATTCTTGCCTGTTTAATAGTGCTATTGTAAGTTTTGAGGTGTTGACGTAAAACTTCATAGTGGACTGTCAGTTTTGATTTTCTCCATTTCCTTTCAGCACTCCTGCAGTTTCTTTTCAGTTGCTTAATTTCCTCGTTTCTCCACGGAGGTATAGGTTTTTTCTTAATTGTTTTTGTTAAAAGGGGAGCCACTGAGTCCAGTGTTGACTTCAAATTGCTGTTAAAACTGTCAACAATAAAATCACAGGGTGCTGGTAAAAACTCTGCAGGAGTGCTCTGTAAAATCTGGATAAAATTTGCAGCCACTTCAGGAGTTAGGTAGCGTTTCCTCACTGTTCTCACTGGAGCCTCCCGCTGATTAAAACTGGTGATGTTAAAAAACACACAATAGTGGTCAGACACAGCCAGATCCACAACAGAGGACACACCCACGGACAGGCCATAAGTTATGACAAGGTCCAGGGTGTGTCCCCTGTCATGGGTCGGCTGCGTAACATGCTGTTTAAAATCCAGACAGTTTAAGAGGTTTAAAAATTCTCTGGATACTGGGTCCGAGCTGTTGTCTATGTGTAGATTAAAATCACCAGCTATTAGAATCCTGTTGTAGGTGGTGTGAATGATTGATAAGAATTCGGAGAATTCACTGATAAAACAGGATGAATACTTGGGTGGTCTGTAGACCGTTATGCAGAGAATAGGAGGGCTGCTAAAAACAAAGGCATGGTGCTCAAATGATGTAAAACTGTTAAAAGAGACTGCATTTGCACACATTGTAGTTGTTATGATGGATGCCGTTCCGCCTCCTTTTTTGCCCCCCCTAGTAGAGAATAAAAAGTTAAAATTTGGTGGGGAAGCCTCAGTGAGAACAACAGGTGCATCGGTGCCAAGCCATGTCTCTGTAAGGAGAATGCCATCTAGCTTTTTGTCTAAAATCAAATCATTTATGATAAAAGATTTGTTTAAAAGAGAGCGCACATTCAGCACAGCTAATTTAATATCTGTGCTGGACGTGCGCTTATCATGGTGTTTTAAAGGAATATTAAAAACAGTGCTGGATCTAAAAACATTCCTGGGTTTTAACTGTCTGTGAGAAGTGATGGTTCTAATGGAGTGAATGTACTGGGTTTTTGGTGGTTGAGAGGTGGTTACTGGTGTAAAGGTGTGTGTGGTGTGGGTGAAACATGTGGTGGGCGAGGGCCCGTGTGCGTGAGTCGTACCATTTAGTCAGGAGGTGGCTGAAGTGCAGGACCGGACGGTGAGATCGATGTTGACTGATAAAAGCCGTGAACCCTCCTGGTTGGGGTGGAGACTGTCCCTTTTAAAAAGGCAAGGTCTGTTTAAAAACGCTATAAAATTGTCCACATACGGGATACTTTTACTCAGGCAGTATCCCTTCAGCCACAGGTGCAGCTGGCGAAGCCGGCTGGTGATGACGTCACCGTAGCGTGGTGGGGGAAGCGGGCCGGAGATAATTAGGCGCTTCCCCGTGTCCAACAGGCGGTCGATCAGAGACGCGAAGTCCTCCTTCAGGACCTCAGACTGCTGGTTTCTTACGTCGTTGATGCCGGCCTCCAGGACCAGTGTGGAGGCCGGGCTGTGCTGCGCACACAGCTGAAGAGCAGCGGATGCAACCTCCGTGACGCGGGCTCCAGGGTGGCAGAAGGTCCGGCCGCCGAGCACTGCCACGTGCCTGACCATGGAGGTCCCCACCACCAGCACCGAGGGGGGGGTGCGCTGCATTACTGGTTCCCTGGAGGTGTGGCGGGGGCAAGATGGAGCCTGCCGGTGTCGCGACGTGGTTGCTCCTGGCCGAGCTGGGGGGGAGGGACCATGCTGGACTGGCGGATCCCATTTCCTGGACTGGTGGGAGCCGCGGACAGCTGGGTGGACAGGTCCTGGCGGCGAGCTGGATCGGGCACCGACGGGAGGGAAATCCTGCAGGCTCAGGATGTCGAACCTGTTGTCCAGTGGCAGCTCCGGAGGTGGTGGAGGAGGAGATGGCCGGGCTCCAGCGCCCCGGTGCACCACCGACCAGGGTTGCCTTGGCCTAAGTGGAGTTGAGCTTACTGGACCCTCCCCGGTGAAGCAGTGCGACTCCGCGGGGCGAAGGCAGGAAGTGGAAGGTGCCGATGTCTTGGGCTTGGCTCCCTGTCGGTGCCAGCAGGACTCGGCCAGTGCTGGCGCCGCAGTTCCGGTGGTAATCGAGCCGGTCCACGGCAGGGTGGTGTTGTTCGTGGCCGCCATGGACCGGTCACCAGCGCCGGATGCCCTCAGGTAGGTGATGTGTTTCGCCTGGGCCGTGGCGACAGTCGAGAAGTCCAGGAGGATCTTGTCCCTCTCCTTGAGATCGGCCCGCAGACCGGAAATGCTCTCCCGTAGTTTGGAGAGGGTGGGAAGGCAGGACTCACACACCGCCATCATACCTGTAGCCGGTGACGTCTCTCGGTAATCCGCAGAACGATAACACGCCGGCAAAAACGGGCTGGTAACATCGACCAAGGTCCAGCAGATCCACTGCAGGAAAGATTTTTGGTCCAAAACACGATAATAATCCACGGAAAGATGTTTTCTCAGCCAGCGATGTTCCTCCGTTCGTCCTTACAACTTCCGCAAACAAATCAAACTCGCGCAGACTCAACAGTGGCTGTTGCCAGTGGCTGTTGCCCAGCTAACACATTATGTGTTAGCTGGGCAACAACCACAAGGCCCTAATGCATGCATATGGTTAACAGCATGAAATGTGGCTTTTAGCTCAAAACATGCTTTCTGAATGAAGGTAAATGCTGCCAAAACCCATTGTTGCATGAACTATCGTAGATAACACAGAAACCACACACATTCTCCTTCCTGTCCCACTTTCATCAGCTCACAATAGTAATGCACATGTGCCCTAAGTCCTCCTCCACAGCCACAGCAGTGCTTTTCAGCCTCAACAGAACACAGACACAGGTTGAGCAAATTGAACAGGATAATTGTTAAGGTCATGAAGGCTGACTACACTGAGGTGAGGACTATTGAGAGGCGTGTAGGTGATAAGTGTCAGAGAAAAAAAGAAAAAAAAGAACAACATTGTGGAACAGGACTTTATTCATTCATATTCAGAAACAAAATATGGACTGGGTCCAAGCACATTCCCCTCATTATTTTCATGCAAAGCACAAAAATCCCTCAGCATGGATGAGGTGTTGTTGTTGTACCCCAATATTTTAGCAAAGAACAAACACTTCATCTTGGATGAAAAGAAGAGACAGCGAAAAATATAGTACATTGCATAACAAACAAAAAACTCATGTAATAATGTTACTGAAAGTGTAGTTATTTTATTGGGGGAGATCAGATCAAGATGTTCCCACACGGTGAAAACTTTCTCACAGGCTCCAGAAAAATGCACCTCTATGTCACCTACAAACAAACAAATCACCAACACTAACCCACGAAGTGTGAGCAGATTCATTGCAGTATGTTATGTTCATAAATCACGCTGATAGTCGAACCAATTCCTGAACCAGCAAGGCTTTGAACGTCACCAGTGACGCCACTCGCCCTAAACGACTCAAGCATCGATTCGCGCTTAACAAAAAACTTCCCGGATTTCTCGACACACGCTCCGAAGCATCAGCACGGTACGACCCATCACTAGTTATTTGTTCCGGAGATGTATTTTGACAGTTCCAGGAGGGAGACAGGGGAGAAATGAACCAGAGGGGAAATGTTGTGAGGAATGGGGGTAGGAGAGGGGGAGGAAGGAGGGGAGGGTGAGGTGGATAAGCTGCTGTGGATGGAATCAGTTTTGTTTTGGGAAAAAGGAGAGAAAGCAGTTGCAATGGTCAGTTGTGAATGAGTTGGAGATCTTATCGGGAGGGAGAGGAGTTTGTTGATGGTGGAGAAGAGAGCCTTGGGGTTATTGGAGCCAGAGTTAATCAGGTGAGAGTAGTAAGTGGACCAGACAGATTTCAGATTACTCTTGGAAGAAGTCGGTGTAGGCTTGAAGGTGAACTGTGAGGTGTGTTCTCTTGTGAGTCTTTCCAGGTGTCGTTTATGGGATTTCATATGGTGAAGTTCAGAGGTGAACCAGGGAGCAGAGTAGGTCTTGTTGAGTGTAATATAGTCCATTGGTTTATGCCAGGTTTCAGTGAGACAGAGGAAATCTAGGTTATTGTCAATGATGAGTTTGTTTAGAATGAGGCTTTTATTGTTGAGGGAGTGGGTGTTCAGGAGGGCAAGTTTCAAGTTTGTCTGCTGTCGGGTTGTTGATGACGTGATGAAGTGAGCGGAGATTGGGGCTGGGCTGTTTCATGTGCTATTTGTTGTGATGCCATCATGGGAAGTTGCGGAAGCAGCAGGTCCAAATGGAGGGATTGGAGTTTGGGGGCAAGAAGTTGTGGTAAATTAAACGACCAGGGCTTTTATGACGACAGGAATGGAGGTCTTCATGATTGTGGAAGTGCCAGTGAGCTGAAAAAGAGGGGAAACCAGAGCCAGCAAAACGGAGGACAGTAGATGGTGGAAAAGCCGGACGGCACAGCAGCCACGGTGTGAGCTGTACAACTCAGGGAGATGATTAACATGCCCAGGCTTCAACAGGAGCCCACAGCGGTGAATGGGTGGCCGAAAGTCCAGCACAGGGGAGGAAACAGAGGAGAAACTTACCTCGGAGGGCCCAGTGATCAGGCCCGCTGTGGTAGATTCAGCACGGTAAGTTTCAATCCGGTTAGACTCCTGCTTGTAGACTCTTGCTGTATATTCTAAAAGCACATTATGGGAAATATTTTGAAATTTACTTGTTTTACTTAAATATTAACTAAAGTGACATCTAAAGTGACTTCTTGCTAACATCATAAACCATTAAATATTACTGTTGTATGTCACTGTTTTCTGTCACTCCACTGGAGTCATGTCCACTGGAATGGACGTTTTATTTTAAAATCCTGTGTTATCTACATTGAATAAATCTGCAATTTATCTTTAATTCTGAAAATATTAATTTCATTAGTAATAAAATGTTAAACTTTTCCACAGTGAGGTCCACATGTATATGAATAGATTTTTAAAAGCTGAAAAAGTTGGTTACATTATTTCCTATTTAGTCTGACTTACATGGCAAAACCTAATATTTATTGATTAAAAGAAATCTCTTTAAAATCTCATCAATTAGATTTCCGCTTTGTTTGTGTCAGCTATATTTGTTGAGGAGGCTGAGTGTGTCTTGTTTTTTCTCTGAGTGCCATCTTGTGGTCAAAAGCTGAACAGCAAATGAGTGGTTGAGTGTAAATGAAGGCACAGTTCAACACACAAGTCCAGGCTTATTTAATTTGTTCAAGACAGAAGTAGTACCACTAAGCAGAGACATTTACATCACATACATTAAACTGTTGCCAAAAGCAATAAAGAAAGCATAAACAAATTACTCCAGGTCCAAATTGAGTTAAATTTATAGAAACAAATACTTAACTCAGTGTCTCAATCAGTTTTACACCAAATTACTAGACAAGTAATGTAAACATTTAGGGTTTCAACTAAGGTCAACATTTGGACCTTCTAAGTCATCCTGACTTTTCTACACAGACCAGTGTCACTCGCATTGCTCACTACAGAAGTTCTCTCAATTTAAAATACACTAACCTACCTGATCCACCTTCACAAACTCTCAAAGACAAGACATCTGATGCAAACTTAAAAACCACAAAGACATACACAGACCAGAAGACACAGTACAGCAGACAAAACATAAAGTGATATTTTGGTGAGTGTTCAGGACATACTGATATCAACATAGAACACAGATTTGACAACATGACAGGGCACTGTGCAGTAAACTGCATGCGCACACACACATTTCAGGAATACAGAATGATGACAACAAGTGGTAATAACAAAGTGCAGCGCAATGTAAAATCAAACATTTAGTACAGCCAATCCAATTAAGTCCAAACTTTGTGAAGATACATTACCAAATAAATAAATAAATAAATCACCATTCAACCCTGAGCAGTGCTACCTGCCATGTAGATCTTAGGTTTGACAGGTATCTTTTCAGACAATGTAATAAGTGCTTGGTAAAAACAATTTAATTACGAAATGAATTAAATATCAATTTGGAGTGTTAAAAACTAACCATGCACAGAAAAACAATGTTAAGTAACTTTATCTCAACTCGTATCACATTATCTTAACACTTATCTTAACAACTGTCTTTTTCTCATAAACAGCAAGGGATTCATCAGGCAAAATATTCAAACTGAACACAGTGCAGATGATCCTCAAACCATAAGACAGATGTGTAAAATCACAAGAATAGTGTATTTAGTTATCTCTTTTGCACTCGGTTAGAAAAGGAGCAGTTTAGCGACAGTCCAAAGCCTATGAGAGTCACTCTTCTTCAGCTGCCTTCTTACAAACATGCTTTTATGAGGCGTTAGCTGCAGCTGCTGGGCCCAGACCACATCAGACAGTGTTAGTGTTCATGTTACAGAATTCCTCTTTAACATCTTGAAGAACTCCATTCATCCTTCAGCATACTCTACTTTGAATACTTCAGGGCCAGCTGCATGGGAAATACAATATCAAATATGTTTGTTGTAATAAAAAACATGCAAACACGTGCAAATCTGAACTCTGATAATATACATGTATGTAATAAAGAGAACAATTATTTTGCTTAGAGAAAATGTGTATTTGGTAGAGATAGATGTATGTTTACGACACCTTGTGAGCAGTGTCTGCAAACTGCTGGGCTTTGTGCATCAGCTCCACAGTCTTGTTCTCAACACGAGTCAATTTGTCTCCACGTTCCCCCAGAGACATATTCACCCTCTGAACGACATTACCCATACTGCTCCCTGTGACACGCTGTACAGGCTGACCTGTTCATAGACACAAAAAAGAGAAAGCATGTAAAAAGAAATTTATTCAAGTGAGCAGTCAGTGTATTGGAAGTAAGAAATCATCAAAATAGTGTATAGAACATAAGCCCTCCCCATGCAAAACTTTTACTCCTCATATCAAAGGAAACTTTGTCCTGAAGTGGTGCTGAGGAAAAGTCAGCAGCAGGTTAAACATACATGTAAACATAAAATATATACAATACAGAAGAATAAGGATGAGAATAAAACTACGAGAAATGAATTTTCTTTAAAAAAAAAATAACTAAGTATATAAACATAGAATAATAGCAATTGTTAAATATATAACTAAGTATATAGTTATATAATTTGTATTATAATATATAATACATATTATATGATATAGATTATGATAATATGATATAATACTATGATATAATACAATATAACTAAGTATATAAACAAAGAATAACAGCAATTCTTAAAGAGAGATAGAGAGCCAGAGCTATAAACTATATACCAGAAAAAAACATATGCAAGTTGCAAGTGATAAATAAATCTAAACATGTAAACAGTGAACTGTAAGGCAATAACAGTTAGGCAACATCTGAAATCCTGCAGGAACACAAATTCTGCTCTCTTGGACCAAACCATGAATAAGTGTTCCTCAAAACCTGTTTGTCTTGCTAATTCATTGGCAATTCAATTGGCATAGAAAATGCAAAGAAACAGAAGAAAATGCTTGAATTCATTTCAGCAGATTGCTGTTGGGGAACTTCACAAACTCCCATCAACTGATTCTTGAGTTGACTGTTTACCAACTCTGTTTTGTATCTAGTTGTATCAAATATAATATAATTACATTTTGATTGTCACTTCCTGTGTCAGAAAGTATTACCCCTCTGAAGTGCCTGTGAACAGAACCCTGAATCCTGAACTCTCCAGACATTTTCCATACATAATTCACAAGAGCATCATACTGTACTATCATTGTCAATAGCACCAAATGTCACAGGTTGACTGCGGTTAAGCAGGAGATGCTGTTGAACTATAATTTGGTGCCTTGCTGCAGCCTGGCACGTCTACCACCACTGCCCCTGTCAGTGGGTTCAATGGTGTAACATGCTCCCTGTCAGTCTCAGAGCCCCAAGCTTCCTAAAGACCAGCTATTGTACTGACATCTCTGAAAATAAACAAAGCCTCCTTTCATCTGACCGTCACATCACAGAGGCGCTTTTCTCTTACAGCAGAGAGGTGCACCGTGAGGACAATAGACAAAAAAGACAGCAGGGAAAATTACTCAGGGAGACACAAGCCCATGATGACATGAGATGAGGAGTCATGGTGGTATACAGTGAAGGTAGGGTACAAACCTGTGACTGGAAGTTTGTTATTGTCAATCCCAGAATCAGTCTACCCGTTTAGTGAAGAAAATTGTTGGTAATGTTTGACCACTGACTACTCTGAGCTTCTTCTTTGCAGATGTTTTTAATGGATTCGAGGCACTGATACCTCCTCTCTTCTGCTAAATATCCATTTAGGGGTGTAGCTATGAATTCTGAACTGCCTGATAGAATAAAGCTTTTCCCGTCGGTCAGAGAAGGTACATAGCCATGTTTTTCAGAACAGATTTTTTCAAATTTAATCAATACATCTCTCTATACTGGCCACATAATGGCTCACAGTTCACTCACACTTAACACACTTAAACATAACCAAAACTGTATTTTTATGCTTGAAATCTATTTTTGTGCATTCTTTGTAGTTGAACTACAGTGATTGTGGGTTGGACGCTGAGTGTTGCCATAATGAGTTGGCCTACCCAGTGCTGTGCTTCAGCACTGATCTTGTGGAGACACTGACACAGGACTGAAACTGCTGGTCTGCCAATGTGCTGCTTTCACTACCATCGATCTTGACCAGGGACACTCCAACATGTAGACAGGAGGAGCTGGGGATGCCAAGTGCCAGCCCTGTGATGACTGGATGACTTGCTCTACATTCCGAGGCACAGCCACCAAGATCACTGTGCGTGTATTACAAAAAAGCAACTATCTCACACACTGCTTTTTTTCCCTTGGTAATGCTACAGTCTGTGTGGTCAGATTGTTGTCAGACTGATACTGGATAGTCTGATGCTGAGATAAGAGTTTTTGCAATTCTTCCTCCAAGGAACAATGTTAGAAATATTTTGAACAGTCCTTCTCCTCTAAAATCGGGTGGCTGTGGCTCAGGAGGTAGAGCAGTCATCCAACAATCAGGAGGTCGGTGGTTCAATCCATGGCCTCGGTAGTCCCCCCAACACTGACCCCAAAACTGCCCCTGATGCCACCAGTATGTGAATTCATATGTACATCGCTTTGGATAAAAGTGTCTGCCAAATGATTAATTGTAACTGTAAAAATAGACTTGAATGTGACATAAACCTATACTTTCATCACACTTGTGGACATAATGTCACCATCTGGACACATTTGCCTGCTTTTCACAGTCACCCCCAACCTAATGACTGGGAACAAACAGAGCGATCCTTCATCTCCTAGTGACTACGAATGGCTACAGTTTCACTTTCATTCACAAAAGATACATATGGAGAGATTTGTTATTGATACTGACATGTGAAACTGTGAAATCCACCTCTGGTACAACTCTGCTTCCAGAAAATGGAACACTGTGTAGATATAAACAGAATACAATCATTTGCAAACAGTGTTTACCAACAACAGTTTCAATGAGTGTTTCTGAGCAAATGTAGCAATATCCTTTATACAGTCATGGGTTTCACAAAGTGGTGAACCTCGCTCCATCCTTGCTTGTGATTGACTGAGCCTCTCGAGGATGCCCCTTAATACCCAATCATGATACTATCACCTGTTACCAATGAACCCGTTTACCTGTGGAATGTTCCAAACAAGTGTGTATGAAGCATTCCACAGCTTTTGTTGCCCCTATCCTAACATGTTTACGTAAGACGTGGCTGTGTGGATTAATACCGGACTCTACGCTGCAGCTGGCAGTCTTCCAACTCTACCGCACGGACAGAGACATGGAACTTTCCGGCAAAACTAAAGGTAGAGGAATCTGATTATACATCAACAGTGGTTGGTGCAATGACATGACTGTGATCCAGTAGCACTGTTCTCCTGACCTGGAATCTTTTATCATTAACTGTAAGTTAAGTTTTATTCACCCCGTGAGTTTGCTTCATTCATTCTGGTTGGCGTTTACATCCTGCCGCAGGCCAACGTGCAGGACGCACAGCGTATGCTCGCCAACCAGATACTGTGTGTGGAGCAGACCAACCTGGAGTCTTTAGTTATTGTCCTTGGTGACTTTAACAAAGGTAACCTCACTCACGAACTCCCTAAATACAGACAGTTTATCAAATGCCTGACCAGAGAGGAGAATATTCTGGATCACTGTTACACCACAGTCAGGGATGCTTATCACACCATCTCCCATGCTGCACTGGGCCACTCTGACCACGTCATGGTCCACCTGATTCCTGCGTACAGACAGAAACTAAAGCTCTGCAAACCTGTAGTGAGGACATCAAGGAAGTGGACAAGTGAGGCTGTGGAGGAAATTCAATTTGCCAAAGACAATGATGGTGCACGTCTACACAGCCATTATTGAGTCCATCCTCACCTCCTCCATCACCATTTGGTACGCTGCTGCCACCGCCAAGGACAAGGGCAAACTGCAGCGTGTCATTCGGTCTGTAGAGAAAGTGATCGACTGCAATCTCCCGTCTCTTCGGGACCTGTACATCTCCAGGACCCTGAGGCGTGCAGGAAAGATGTTGGCTGATCCCTCTCACCCCAGACACAAACTCTTCGAGTCACTCCCCTCTGGCAGGAAGCTGCAGTCCATCAGGATCAAAACCTCATGCCACAAGAACAGTTTTTTCCCGTATGCTGTCAACCTTATCAATAAGGCCCAGAACCCCCCCCCCCCCCCCCCCCCGACATTCTTCACACTCCACCTCTGCCTCTACTTGTCACATTGACATTGCCATAACTCTATGCATTGCATTAACGCTCAGCTTGGATTTCTTTCTGAAAAAAAAAAAAACAGACTGTGTTTCTGAAAAAACACACTTTGCTCCTGAAAAAACAGACTTGTGTATATATATATTTATATTGCTATATATTTTACTTTTTAATAGCTTATTTTTAGTAGATGTGTCAAGCACCAACTTCACCAAAGCAAATTCCTCGAATGTGTGAAATCATACTTGGCAATAAAGCTTTTTCTGATTCTGATTCTGATTCTGATGTTGGAAACGTGTTGCTGGCATAAAGTTTGGAAAAAGTGTAATTCACAAAAATCAGTGAAGTTGCTGAGGTAGAACATGAAATATATTGCACTGTTTCAATTGAGTATATGTATAAGGTTTTATCTATGTATTACAAAGTCTCCCAGCTGTAGGGAATTGGCATTCTGACTACTCTGGTACAGTGACCATTTCAAAAGAAAGTAAAATAATACACCCGACACATCCAGATGGTTGAGGTACATAGAGTGTTGCACCTAATATGAAATCAACGTTCATGACTGAAAGGTCTGTCCATAAACTTTTAACTTTTGTAGAGGTTAGCACAAGTTGATTGGCGTGCAAGTCAGTCACACTAGCACAAATGAAACACCAATGCTGGACAAACCTTCTGCATCCTTCAAATTGGTTGTTCAGGAGTGGTTCAAGTTCTCAGTCAGCTACAACAGCAACAGCAAGAGACAAGACAAAGATGGTGTATTTTTATTACTCTACCATTGTATGGGATGTGAATGGAAACATTAATTTTACGGTTTAATGCAGTTAAATACATAAATGAAACAGCATTGCTGTCTCTTCAAAATAAATGATAAGAATGTTGTTGGTGTTTTTGTGATTTTTAGTATGACTTCTAAACCTGGGTATGAACTGAAGTGTGACTGTGTACTGTTACACCCCATATGATCACATTACAGTAATGCCGGAATCAGACTTCACGAATCGAGCCTGATTTTGAGACGATATTGTCATGGCTAACAAGCATTTTGGCCGATCTTGAACAACAATTGGGCCTCCATACCATATCCAGTGTAGTCTGACATGCTAAATTACCTGCCGTGCACAACATGTTCCTGAGCATTGACCAATCAGGTGCTCTCTCTAGAGCACAGTTAGGACGAACACAGCGAAGAGGAGGAAGACGAATACTGAGGTTACTGCTGTCAGTTGGGATAAGGAAAGAGAAGGAGAGAGGAAAGTTCAATGAGCTGTGGCAGGAGTCCCCCTGCCTATTTGATGTTTCCTCAAGGGAGTACCATGACCAAGCCAAAAAAGACAAATGCTTGCTAGAAATAGCAGAAGCACTTTATCTGCCCGACGAGTAGCTGGCTGTGCTCTCATAACATTATCCTAATTACAAGAATATGCTTATCATTACTCCAGTAGCAACATGGTTAGCTCGCTACTAATACCAGAACTAACACTAAAGTAGCCTGTTTGATGCAGCCCACACAGCCAAGCCTGCTTCTTATAAAATAGATAACTATGGATATAAAATGACTATATGTGAAACTCATTGTACCTATCATAATTGTTAACCAGATGTCATCAAGTACATGTATAAATAATGACTGGCATCGCCTATTGCATTTGCTTTAAAGGTTATATCGCGTCCACAGCTGTTCTTTCTTGTCTTTTTTTTTTTCAGTCCATAGGACCATCAGCATCACACACAATACTTCTGTCACCATGACTGACAGTTGCTTCACCTGCCTCCCTGATTACATCTGAACTTGTGTGTGATTGTGAAATACGATGTTCTGTGATTGGTCAGGGTCATCCATGCAGTCCTGCCAGTCACCCGACCAAGACATGGCAGGAGTTTATGGCACTGTGACTGTGATCAAACAGAATGTTGATGACAGATGAAAAGCACAGACCAGTAGTGTTCATTCTTTACACAACTAAACACTCTCTACGTATTTACGTCTCTGGAATTTCCCCTTGCGGGACTAAATAAAGGAATACTGAATTGAATTGAATTGAATACTTAAGAGGATACATTCTAGTAAAGAGCTATTGTGTTTGCCATAGTCTTTAAGTCCACATGACATGGCATTTCAAGAGTATCTACTATCTATTGTAATATTTTGCCAAGTGAAAAAGGATAGTCTGGCAGAACATAACATTTGGAGTAATATGTTTTGAACATTGATGTGGCCATGTTATAACAAATATGGAGAAGTACAGTAATTTAGATTTGGGTACAAGCCTCCTTTCAATCATAGAGGGTAACTTGCCTCCTTTGAAACCTTCATTACCCCCATTACTGGAGCAGGCAGACATACCCCTCAAACTGCAAGAAGTGGAGGCCTCGTTTCTGCTGCCTTTAGTGTACACCAACAGATACAGATAAATTCTAGGCAGTGGGCCTGTAACCACAATATTTTGAGGAAATGGAATGAGGTATAAGGTGGGGAAAACCCAAAGATGTTGCTAACTAATGAATCTTAGCTCTGAAGACTGACGGGTGGATGTCATGATATTGTTGGTTACAACTGGTTGTTTCAAGCTGATATAAGCACATCATATTTGGTTTCACAGGGGAAAAAATGATTGTATTTTGATAGAACAAGTTTTTTGCTTTTTTTTTTTTTTTTTTTAGATGTATTAGCTGTGTCTCTATTCAGGGACCGCATCATTTGAAGGATCATGGAGGCCTCCATAGATCACTAAGGCTTAACCGAACATTGTTAAATGAGAGAGTCTGGCCTTGTGTCACAAAGTGCCACTCCTGTTGCCCAACCTTGACAACTGCAAATGATAATCTCAGTAGTAGAAATACTAGCAGAAATGGAGCCGAAACTTTTCATTTTATATATTTTTTTTGTTTTGTTTTGCAATTTATTGGAAAAAAAAAGGAGAAGCTTCTACATTGGCGCTAGCTTGTGATGTATCTCAGACTGAGAGAGGACCATGGCCAGATAAAATAAAAGTGGTTAAGCTGTGCACTTTTAGCCAATAATAATATTAACATTAGCCAGTTAACAGCTGTTAGTTAACCTATTTTATTGGGCTAATTTCATTTCAATTTGACAACATAAATTCATATTTAAAGTAATCATTGGTGTAATGTAAGTAAGTACATTTATTCACGTAGTGTATTGCAGTACAAATTTGTGGTCCTTGTATGAGTATTTCCATTTTCCGCAAATTTATACTTCTGCTCCACTACATCTCAGAGAACTGTTTTTCTGAGCTCATGAAGTTGACCATTGACAGGACAGTGACACTACAAATATATGATGATCTATCATTGCTGTAGATTAAACTACCCAACAGTATGGTATTAAAAAATGGCTATGTCATAAATCAGTTAAAAAGGTCTATTAAATTGATAGGCTTTAAGCCTTATCTATAAAGCTGTCAACAATTAATATCTAGGTATTGTTTATATTACATTAAAAATGAACATGAGCATTCCTGTGGTGGACAGGTTTTATAACTAGCAGGACATATGGCCTAATTTTTGACTTAGCACAGATGGGGTGCCACAGTTGAGACAGTGTTGTTTCTCCTCTGCCTGACAAATGGGCACCATACAGGGTGGTCTCCAGTTTTTGAAATGCCTTGTTCCACTGTCCACCACATCATAGACAGACTCACTAAGCAGGCTGGGGCCATTTTCCACAAGCTCATCTCCCAAAGCTCACTGAAGACCTGGAGGCAGTAACTTCTGGGTTTGCAGGGCTCACAAAAACACACCTTCCTGTGGTGCTGGAGGTCATCCACACCTCTGTGCCTACATAAGGGATCACTCAACAGGATTTTTTTAAATGCTGAAGAATAATAAATCAAACAGGATCAATTATTTTGTAATTTTTTTTTATTATTATTATTTTTTTTACCATGAGGGGAAGAATGGTTTTGAGACTGTGAGTGGTGCACGTTAGCATGACCAGCTGTCTACACAGGTGTCTGCCCTTTATTGCGGCAGTCCATCCAGGTCCAGAAATTCCCTGTCAGCTGAACAAACACACATAAATAAATAAAGAGTACTTTAAATAAAATAAACAATGTGTTTAAAAATGCTCAAATAATTGAATAATTTAACAATAAATAGATAACAATTTAACAATTTATTTTTCAACTTATTTCTCGAGAAAAGTCTGTTCAATCTTCACCCTGCTCCCCTGCTCTCTTGTGGTCATCTCTTCTCTGCCTCTCTCTGCAATGTTATGTCTTCTCTTATAATCTCAACAAGGTCATCTTCTTTCTCGTTTTCTGTCTTTCTCTTTCTGGATGGCTTCCCACCTCCTCCTCCTCCTGGCTTTGGTGTGTTGTTGCAGCAGTCGTAAGGCGGAGGAGATCATTCATGGCAGTTAACAACAGCAGCAGCAAAACAAATTTTGCAGAAGTCTGTTTCTTAACATGTATGATTAAAGCATATATAAACTTGATTTAAAATTATTATTAATAATTATTCATTTTATTATTATTATTATTGTACCATTTGGGGGGGGGGGCTGTGAGGGAGCCACCTTGACCAAAAAGTCATTTTTCTCCAGAATTGTCCTAATCACAGAGTAAAAACACAAGAAAAGACTTATTAATAATGTTAAACTGTGGATGCAAATTTAGTAAGACTGGAAAATGTGACACAGGAATGATATCCCCCAGCAATCTTTTTTTTTTTTTTTTTTTTTTTTTTTTTTAAAGGTGATAGGATATGCCTTTTGTCTTTTCCTAGTGTTTTTGTCCATTCCCCTTTCCCTTAGTGTTATTTGTCTGATTGTTTGTATCCCCTGTCAGTCTGAGACTGGCCATATCTTCCACGCTTTCTACTAAGAACATTCTCGCAAGCTTTTGCCTAGGTATATTCGGCCTTTTGTCATTGACAAGATTGTTAACCCTTGAGTAGTGACTCTTAAGCTTCCAGCATCCATGAGGGTGCATCCTACCTTTCACATCTCCCAGTTAAAGCCGGTCACACCAGTGACCTCTGCCCTCCTGCTGACCCCCCCTCCACCACCCCAGTTCATCGATGGAGATGAGAGCTAATTTACATGATGGTCAAATGGAGATAATGTGAATGGGCTATCACTACCTTACCTCCAAGCTTCATTGGCTGAGATTTTGGTCCCGGTGAAGAGGTGATCATTCTCCCCCTGCAAGTTGATAAACTGAGCTGTATGCTCCTTTCTGCTTAAAACAAAACAAAATGTCATAGTAAGTTTTGCTTCACACCACCAAACAAAAGCAGTTTAAGCAGCAAGACAACTAAATTCAGGGGGGCTGTGTAATTAATTCCAATGTTTGTACCAGACTTAGGAAGTGATATTCATTTATGTAAATGATATGAAATATAAATTATCTACAAAATTGCCTCATTTTTGGTAATGTATAAGTCAACCTCTGAACTTTTTCAATTTAAAAGTCGAGGCTTTAAAGGCTTTACTTTCAAAGGCCGTAATTTAGGTCAGATGTGGGCAGCTGAACTGCATCAAGTGCAGTGGCTCTAAATAACTAATGTGAGCTAGCTAGCAAACAACATCACTTAACATCACTAGCATAATGTAGCCTATTGTTTTAATGAATTTTTTTTGTTTCACTCCCCCTGCTTTTTTAAGATTCGTATCTTTGATATTTGAGTGAGTTAAAACCCAGTACTTACATTTTAAAGTGTAATCTTTGGCCGCTGCTGCTCTTTCTTTTAGGAGTCCATCATATTTGTCTTTTGGGAAAAAACATCCAGTCGCCATCAGTGTACAATGAATGTTGGGATAGGTTGGGTTGTGAAGGATCCAGTCATTGGATCCCCAAATTCAGAAAAGGAGGGTGCAATTCTCTTCATTTGAATGAGTCTTTGAAAAAGGATAGCTTTGTCATAACGCACTTGGTCTTCAAATGCAGCCTTTGAAGGATGCAATCCCTGAATTGAGACACTGCTATTCTTAAATAGGTGCACAACATGACTGGTTGTCATCTAAAATGATTAAATAGACATTTTTCATATTAGCTTGACTTCAATTACCGCATTTCTTAATTAGTAGTTTCCACCATTGAGTTAATGGATTACTCAAGTAATTTAGTGTGTCACATCATTCAAATTGAGGGACTTAGGAGAAATATATTTTTAACAGAATGGTCAAGTAGCAGAGCCCAAATTATCCCTACTTTTAATCCCTAGTATTGGCTAGTCTCCAAAAATAATGGATCCTTTATTTCCCATAATGTAACAGCATCTTTTCACTAAACCACTAAACACTCACATCTTTCTTCACATACCATAATTTCTCCACACCTCCAGTTCATCACACAGCATTTCTGATATAAATATGTTATCCCCAAGCACAATTGAAAGGAATCCTGGTGACACCATTAAGGTCATTTTCTCAGACTTTTCAAAGCTCCTCCAGAGCCACAGAGGACATTATACAAATGTTTTCACAGGCTGAGCAGTACTAACCATGACTAATAAATTTACATGACTTCGGTGTCCCTTTAATCACAACCTTACCTCGGCCGAGTGATCTCTGGTTTGCAACCATCATATTCTTCAAACGATTCAAGAAGGCTTTGCAGCGGTAGATGACCAGATTCATGGTGCAAGCATCTAAAACAAAAAGGACAGCACATTACAACTGGGTTCATTTACATATGAACAGCATGTTTTGTATCATAAACCCCAGTAATTATGTGATAATACCGCCTGTGAGTTTGGACTGGCAGTTGATGAACTCTGGATGTCTGGGAGGAACATAGCTCTTTCGTCGGGCCTGCAGGGTTCTGGATACAGAACTTGGTGGGGAGTCACCAGGACCAGCTCGGACCTCATGAGGAGCACACTGACTTCCTCTCCTCTGGCGGCCTTCCTTGCCTAGCTTCCCTGCCTTTCCCAAATTCCCTGCTTTTCCCTCCCAGTAGGTCTGGCAGGCATGATACAGGATCTGGATGAAGATACACTTCTCTGCTGATGAGCTAGCTATCCACTGGTCCACAGCATTGTCAAATACCAAGTCAAACTCTGGGCTGTCCTGGAAAAGCAGAGTACAGTAGAATGAATCCAGGAAACATTTGCTTAGCTGATGCTTTTATCCAAAGTGACTTACTATAAGTGCACTCAACAATGTGAATGCAACCCCAAAATTGCAAGATTCATGCAAGTACATCAACCTGATGTTAGTGGGAAGCTTGTTCCACCATTGTGGAACCAGGACAGCCAAGATTTTGCTGAGCAGTAGCTGGGGTCCCTATATATCACGTATTGTTAAAGATATGTTGATAGACCACTAGGGGTAAGGACAGAATGTCTGAATGTGACTGACCTTGTTGGGGTTGATGCCATTGACCTGTCTGAGGTGCTCCACTGTCCAATGGGACCTCCTGGTGAAGGAGGATGAGTCACCAAACTTTTTCACCTTTGTAATGAGGAGCTGATGTGGCCTTGTGTTTGTCACTAGGTAAACAGATCATATACAGAAAATGAAAAGTTTTTCTATTTTTATTACAAGTTAAAAAACTCATATCCAGGGGCAGATCAAACAAGGTGGCATGTGGTGGCAGCTGCCATTAGTTAAAAATGCTTTGCCACCCCAGCTGCCATCCCTCTTTGGGAAAATCTAATTTAAAATAAGTACCTGAAAAGCTGTGCCTGGTCATAATTTTACAAGGGCAAACTTCAAATGGCCAAGTGCAAGTGAATGCAGCAAGAGATTATGTCCCTGTAGACTCAAGAACAAGAAGCTGTAATTATAAGAGGGAAATTTATGATAGATAGAAGATCAAAAACAGATTTTACCTCGATAACATAAGAAAAAACAAATGTCCTTGCCACAGTGTGGTGCCAGGAGCCGCAAGTGGACAAAAGAGCGGAAACGGTCTGATTTTAACCCAGCAACTTTCTGTGTAGCCTCTCCAGGTCCCGCATGCCATATACAACAGTGAAGGACTGGTGACTAAACAGACCAAGAGCATCAACTTCAATTAGGACTTGGGTTGACATCGTCCGCTGCTATGGCAAATCTACCAATAAATTAAAACAGAGGGCACCAACGCTCACTCCATCACCTGAACTCTCATTGCAAAACTCTCATTGCAAAACAAGTACAAACCACTGACTCTTCATAAGCAAAATACCATTCTGATTGCAGACTCTATAACCAAGCATGCAAGAACGTCTTTTGGAACTGCACAAACCACTTTAAGTCCTGATGGGGTACATTCAATCATCACTGGTTGCAGACTGCTCACCCTGTAGAAAATCCTCGCTCACTTCCTGGTTAACCAGCCCACGCCATCGCGCTGTTTTCACATTCCCTGCCCCAAATGCGGAAATAGTCCTGTGTGAGTCTTTGAAACGTGAGTGTGGTTTCCCTTTCCTCACGTCTTTGATGATGGGCTGTATCTCCGACATCTGCATGCGTTTTGAAGTAGCCGCGAGTGCAGCAGTACCGCCAGTATTGTGGATTGGGGAATTATGTGTGTTCTTTCTAATGGATGTTTTGGTTCCTTTGTAGTTACAGCACACACACACACCTGCAAACTAATTTCCTGTACACCGAACTTGAAAAGAGAAGTATCAATAAATGCCCATTTGTGGCTAACTTCACTCTGCCTGTGTCCCGCTTCCAATTCCCCAACCATCTGACTGTGGTTTGCCTGTTCCCCGCCTCTTTCTAAACTGTCCCAGTGCCTCACCTTACCCAGAGTGTATTCCACTCTTTTCACACCCCAACCAATGATATGCTCTTGGCATGCTGTCCCAACACAAGAATGCACAGATACGTGCCAAGATCAGCCTACACAGGCAGAAAGTCTCACCCAACCCTCTGTTCACAACACCTAAGGCATTCAGAGGGTGTCACTGTCATCCCTCTATTCATCACTATTCTCCCGGGAACCAACCTCCACAGCAATTAACAATCAAGGAGTTAGTGAAAGCTCTCACACTGAAACTCAATGAAATTCACGAACTCCACTGTTGCTCATAAAGTTGGAATAAAATATTTTTTACCTCTTTCCACGAAATTATTGTCAAGGAGGAGAATTTCCATGAAAATCAGTTTAACCCTTTGTAGTTGAAATGTTTGTCATCTCCTGCTCTCCTGAAGGAATGCAGGGGGAAGAAGGTCAGTTACAGGGCATGCTCTGCTACAACATATTCAAGATTTCATGCTTACAAAAGTTCTACACAGTCTCTAATATTGAGTATGGACACCCCTGACAAGGATCAGTGCAATAAGTCTTGTGGCATAATGTCCACAAGCTTGTTGATGTTGTCAGTGGGCAGGGCATCCCACTCCTCACTCAGAGCCTGGGCTAACTCCTGCAGAGTTTGAGGAATATTGTCCCTCTCACTGATGGCTCGGCCTAACGCCGTGTTCCCACCGAACGCGATGAAAGTGATTTAATCGCGCGTCAAATGAAATTGCGTCGCGCTACACGCTCCAGTTTTGATGCTGGTCCAATATGCAAAAAAACGCCCTGTCGCAGCATCGCGTCGCGCAACGAGCCCGTCCAAACAACAGCATTTCTTCCGCCATTTCATTCTCTCGTCGACCATGGCTGAGATAACCACCATCGTCCGTACGTCAGCACGTCGATGACGATCTCAACGCTGATAGGCTGTCGCGGCGCGTCTTCACGCGAATTCACCGCAAAAGTTCAATTATTTCAACTCGAGCGATGAAGCGATGAGGTACGACGGAGGATTAGGGCCACATTAAGGGGAAAAAAATTAATTATTTACGAGAAAAAAAGTCATTATTAACGAGATTAAACTCATTATTAACGAGAAAAAAGTCATTATTAACGAGATTGAACTCATTATTAACGAGAAAAATGTCATTATTAACGAGATTAAACTCATTATTAACGAGAAAAAAGTCATTATTTACGAGATTAAACTCATTATTAACGAGAAAAAAGTAATTATTTATGAGAATAAAGTCATAATATTGAATGCAGGCAAGAGTGACACCCCCCGACAGCTAATTATCTGGTCAACATTCTCTGACATTCTTGACAGCAGTCAAGTTGTCATTATTATTGTTACTATTATTGTGTCAAACAAGGTGTGAATTTATTAAAACAAGATACGACTTACTCCTTTCCATGCTCTGATCAATGGGCAAGTATTGATCAGTTTCCGCTGTAGCAGAATCACGTGATAATAATGCTCTTTTTTATTCGTTGTTGCGTTATCTTAGCCCGCCCCTTTACTTTTTTGATTGACATGTAAGTGACAGGCTGACTCCAAAGCAGACGTGCTTGATTCCCCCCAGTTCCATAGCAACGGTGCACCAGAGAAATTTACCAGTATTTTTTCACAGCGTGAGAAATACAATGTGCGGTGGGAGTGCGTGACAAAAGACCGACTGTCACGCTCAATGCGTGAGACATGAGAGCCCTGTGTAGTACATCAACCGTCCTCACCCGTCTCTGGCGTTTTCTCCCATCGACTTCTCCCGTAAATTTATGAGTCGGAATGTAAAATATGACTCCTTGTTTATGAAACCTATCCTAAAATAGAACTCAACAAATCCTTTGTAGCCCTCATTTTGGCAAGTGTCTCCAAAAGTAGCAGGTTTGAATATTATGACTTTATTCTCATAAATAATTACTTTATTCTCGTTAATAATGAGTTTAATCTCGTTAATAATGACTTTTTTCTCGTTAATAATGAGTTTAATCTCGTTAATAATGACTTTTTTTCTCGTTAATAATGACTTTAATCTCGTAAATAATGACTTTTTTCTCGTTAATAATGAATTTAATCTCGTTAATAATGACTTTTTTTCTCGTTAATAATGATTTTTTTCTCGTTTATTAATGAGTTTAATCTCGTAAATAATTAATTTTTTTTTCCCTTAATGTGGCCCTAATCCTCCGTCGTAATGAGGCAATGGGGCGACGCGATGGGAGCGATTTTCGCGGCCAACGCGTCCATCGCGCCGCGCGATCGCGTCCAGCGCGTCGCCCGCCATTTTGCATTGACTTTGTATGTAATCTTGTTGCGCGATCTTGCGACATCGCGTTTGGTGGGAACACGGGGTAAGGCATCCCAGGCATGCTCAAAAGGGTTCATATCAGGGGAGCAAGCGAGCCATGGCATATGCTGCACCCCCTCTGTGTCAAGATATTCTCTGACTGCAGCTGCCCTATGTGGTCTAGTGTTGTCATCTTGTGGACAAAAGTTGTTAGCATAGACCCGTCTTGCATGTGGGAAGCAACAGTTCTCCAGGATGTCCCTGTACACGACGGTGTTGACGTTTCCATCCAGCACCACCAATGGTGTCTTTCCTCCGTAATGAATCCCGGTCCATCCCATCGCTGAGTCGGCACCAGCTTAAGTGGTTTCTTGGATGCAGTCATCGCAAAGGTTTTCACCACATAATTGCTGAACCCATTGTCTTCCATCTGTATAGTTAAGGATATAGCGGCTCTCGTCCATAAAGATAACATGTCGCCAGTGCCCAAGCTGTAATCTTTTGTGTTCCCTAGCCCAGCGCAGTCGAGCAACTCTGTGTTGAACAGTTAGGTATGGACACTTGGTCATTCCTCTTGCTCGGTAATCATGCTGAAGCAACCCTTGATTTACAGTTTGGCAGGAAACGTTGATTCCATGGTGTCTTCTCCACAAATGATGAAGAGGGCTCACTGGCATTTTCCAGTTTCTACAGCACAGATTAAGCAGTTGCCGATCATCTCATCTGGTAGTCAGTCGCGGTGATCCTGGAGATTATTGTGACCACAAATGACCCTCCTTTCGATGAACTTTGAGGATTTTACAGACCACATCCTGGGATATTCCAAGCAAATCAGCAATATCAGCTTGTTTGTGTCCATCCTGTCGGAATGCAACCACTCTTTGGCGTATTGCCAGTAGCATCGGAGAAGGTATAGGCAAGGAAAGTTTTGTGTCAAACTTGGTTGAAAATTATTTCAGACAATTCTAACAACATGGACCTATTGCATACAGGCTTTGGGCAGGAAACAGACAACACAAAAAATATCTTGTCTTTTATAGCACCAAATTGGGACACAAAGTAAATTGAGTGATTACTGATGCATTTAAATAGGAATGTCTGAAAACAAAATTATTCCAACTTTATGGGCAACCCTTGTATACTTTTGGTACCTTTTAGGGTTTTACAGTTTTATTTTTTTGCTTGGATCTTGTGCTGAGATGGTGAAATTTGGCAAAGGTTTTGCATTTTTAATGAATTTTGGAATTCTAGCTTGAAAACTGTGTTGACAAAATTTTACACTGTGTAGACAATAGTGCCATTTTCATCCTCTTTTGGACCTTTTAGGTCCCATTAACTATCATTAAAGCCACTTATTTTCATTCTACTGCCATTGCAATGCAAAAATGTGAAATTCTGTTAATTCCTCTGCATCCCTGCCATTCAGAGGCTCAAAATTGCAACAAAAGAAATCCACCAGACGGCACCATCTACCCATGTTTTGCATGGAGGCAATTGTGAGGGATAAAAGCCGCATTTGAACTAATGGGTTATAACAGTGACAGCAGGACAGTGGAATTAATTATTTCAACTTAAACAATTTTGGGTGTGTGCTATGGATGTCAGAGTCTGGTGTGAGTATTGAGAAATTTGTGTGTGTGTGTGTGTGTGTGTGTGTGTGTGTGTGTGTGTGTGTGTGCAAGAGAGATGTGGTCTGTAGTGTAACGGCTACCAGCAACGAAAAGCAGCACTGGCTGAACCTGAAAATTCGGGAGTCTCTGTTCAAAGCGAGCACAGGCCTCAGGGGTGGTTTGGTTTGCAAAACAGCCGACTGTTTGGCCGATGAGGATAAGGGGGAGGTGTCACGTTAGTGTGCAGATGGGGCGTGGCAGACAGTTGAAGAGTGCTCGCAGCGTAGCAGGCATTTGTTTATGCAGCTGCACCTGGTAATAAAGCTATAAACTTTAGCCAGGGCCAGAACTGCACATTTCTACTTGTCTGCAAACATGGAACAACGTTTCCAGCCGCATTTCAACCTGGAGCAAGCCATGGTAATCGTCACTAGGGCTGCAGTGCGCAGCTCGTCGACCAGGCCACACCACAACCTCTGCGCCATGGGAGCTTTGAGCTTTATTCCTGGCCACTTATTTGTTCCCAGCCACACAAAATCAGAAAAAATAGGCGCAATGATTCGCTTTGACAACACGCTGTCTTGATCAAGACGGCTGAAGGAGGCCTAGCTGGTGGCTTTTTGGCTGTTGCGAGCGGAGTAAGCATTACGGCTCAGCAGATATAAAACACCCTGTTTGTCAGGGAGAAGTTGCGGTCGCTCCGTAATCATGGACTACAACAGAAACAAAGGCCGTGTCGATAATCTTGAAAAGGTAGGCTTTTATTATTATTTAGAATTATTCATATATTATTTACATTATTATTACTGTACTGGAGCTTCCAAGGGGAAGGCTGGAGTGCTATGCCGGCATTAGAGGCCTCAGAGCCCGGTAGAAACTATCCATCATCCCTGGGGCAGAAAAAGACGAAATGTCCCATTGGGTTGCCCATTTCTTGCATCCTTAGAAAGAATGAATGATATATTGAGTATGAGTATGATGAAGAAAAATATGTGTTCTTTTTTCACCCTTAGGTGGCCTAATGCAGCAGCAGCACAGTGGTCTCCTGAAATCCAACGCCAGGCTCTGCTGAATGCAGCCTGGGGAGAGCAAGGGGAGGAGCCGCCAGCAATGGCTGGGCGAGGGCGACAGTGCTGTTACAGTACTCAGACTGAGGGGTTCAAATTCTGAAAATGAATTCACATTTGCTATACATGATGAGGACAGGAGTCAATGACAAAATACTACTACTACTACTACTACTACTACTAATAATAATAATATAATACTGGAACCTAAAAGGTCCTAGGAGGAAAATTGTGTATTTTTTGTAACAGCACAAAAAATAAGAATTTATCAAAATCAGTGTTGTAGCTAATCATTGACATATCCCGACTGACAATCCACAAAAAACAAAATCCACTTGGCATTTATCAAATAGAAAATACTTCATGTCTTGTGTAATACTACAATATAGTACTATGTGAATCAACTGGCATTTAGAGAGTTAAAATTATGAAAATGAATTCACATTTGCTATACATAATGAGGACTGGAGTTAATAACCAAAATAAATAAATAAATAAATAAATAAATAAATAAAATCCCATCTCTCCTGTGACCTAAAAGGTCAAGTGAGGGAAACCAGATGTGTTTTTAAAAGATACCCTGTTAAACAAAAATAACCACAGACATCATCACTCAAGTGTCCATCAAAAATGAGACAGACACCATGCTCACTCAACACTGCCCCCACCCACCCACCCACCCACCCACAGTTTTCTGCATCAAACTGTGAAGAACTTGCATTGTTCTTCATTAACAAAATTGTCTCACTTAGAGCCAGCATTGGTGCTGATGTAAACACAGATGACGTCAAACTCTAATGTATGCAACCACGGGAAAATTCACCTGTATTGCATTAACTGAGCTCTGCAAGACTGTTACTGAATCTAACTTGTCCACCTCATGTGTTGACCCTGTACCTACAGCATTTTCAAAATGGATGTTTCAAGTCATGTCCTGAAGATCATAAATACATCTCTGCAAAAAGGCATCTTACCAGATGCGTTTGAAACAACTGTTGTGAAACCCTTATGAATGAAATCCAACCTAGATAGTAACATACCCACCAACTATAGGCCAATGTTCAATCTTCCATTCAATAGATAGCTTCAGTGCAAATTAACTCCTTTCTTTAGAAACTAATATCTCAGAGAAATTCTACTGAAGTTCTAATGAAAAGAAGGTCTCAATTTTGATCCTGTTACACCTAAGTGCAGCTTGTGATATGATAACTTCAATCATCTTGAACAGTTGGCTGGTCTTCCTGACTTTGTGTTGCACAAGGGAGCTGCCTTGGTCCATTACTGTTCTCACTATACATGCTGTCACTTGTTGACATCATTAGAGTGCAGAATTTATGTTTCCAAAGTTATGTAGATGATACACAACTATACATCTGTGCTGAACCAAATGATGCTGCAGCTATTGACTCCATTACCAACTGCGTTTTGGCAATAAATAAATAGATGAGCAATAATGTCTAGAAGTTAAATGAGGACAAAATTGAAATCCTACTAGTCACCTCTAAACAAAAACTGAGATGCTGTTTAATAATCTTCATTTTTCCACCTCAGAAACATAGCTAAAGTACAACTCATTTGTAAATCAAAAAGACTCAGAAAAACTGATTCATACCATTATTTTCAAGCCTACTCGATTACTGTAAGGCATTATTTACTGGCCTCCCAAAAGAACCAAGAGGAGAGAGCACATTAGTCCAGTTTTAACTGCTTTGCACTGGCTTCTCAGAACATGTAGAATTGATTTTAAGGTCCTCCTCCTTTTATATATAGTGCTTAATGGGCTAGGATCAAGCCACATTTCTTAATCCCATGTCCATTGTTTTCCTTCAAGAATGCTGCGATCATCTGTTGGTTTATTGTAGGTTCCCAGCAACAGCCAAAAGGAAATCGGGGAAGCAGCCTTTGTCAATTACACCCTGAAGCTCTGGAACACAACACATAATATACAGTATATCAGGGAAGCCAGCTTGCAGAATATTTTTAAAAGAAAGCTAAAAACTTATGTTGTCATTTTAGCCTTTAACAAACTATGACTTTCCTCTTACAGGTCTGGAACTTTTATGCTTTGCCTCACACATGTGCACTGCTGTACTTCTTCTAATTTATTGTATTTTAGCTTGAATTTTCTATGTACTCTATTTTTAATTTAATATTATTACTGCTATTCAATTGTCTTATTTTCCATCTTAAGTTATGCATTGTTGTTATTTTCATCCTTACTCTACCTTTTTTTTTACAATTATTATGAAGTGGGTTTTGTTCTCCATCTCATTTTACATAAATTTTCTGTCTTTATGTCCTTATTTTTATGTTCATTCTATGTTTTTTCTATGCAAAGCACTTGGTGAATGTGATATTCTTGTTGGAACACACTTTTCATTATTTTTTATTTTAAGCTATCACTATTTAGTGGGTTTAAATTTCTATCTTATGTTATCCATTAACTTCATAAAAGACTGTGGTGCGTGTGTTTCTTTTTTCTTTCCACACAGATAATTCCCTGTGAGGTTAAACCCGTAGAAAGACATTCTAGTGAATGAAACCTGAAACAGGTCAGTGGTGAATCTGTGTCCATTGTGAATTTGAATTGTGAATATGCTTTTTGGTCAAAGGCATCAATTGGTAGAGTGTGCACACAGCGTCAAATTCTTTGTAGATGCTCGCCTATTAAGTCTCAAATAGTTGACTGCCAATGTAGTAAAGAAATAAGACAATTTGGAGACCTTTCATGCGTCATTTTCATCCTTAGTTTTATCACATTATAACATCAAATTGCCTTTATTTTCGATCTTATATTACATTAATTTTCTATGCCTGTTTTTTATGTTCACTCGACCAACTTTTTTTTCTGTGTGAAGCACGTGGTCCATGTGATTTTGAGAAGCAATTCTTGTTTGAAACGTGGTACACAAATAAAGCTTATTATTATTGTTCTTTAGTCCTCACAGCACCACAACAGAGTGGTTCTTTCTGGGGCAGCTTTGGGCTGTCCCTAACACAGATAATACCCCCAGTGAGGTTAAACCCGTGGAAAGACGTTCCGGGTAATGCTGAAACAGGCTTATTTCATTTCATTAGCACATGTTCAGGGATACTGTCACCCAGGCGAACCACATGAATCCCCAACCAAGAAGCCTGGATGAAAGCCAAAATGTCTGCCTTTTGGTCATGTAAGCATACAACACGCCAGAGCGAGACTGAAAGCTGCAATCAAGGAGGCAAAGCAGAGACAGTAAGGGTATCAGGGTAAGCCAATCAGAGGCAGAGTAGTGCAGGTCATATGTTGCCAATGCCATCCTAGGAAAATAAATGTTGCCTGTGGTCTGCCTGTTTGCCCTGTTGAATAATAAAGTCAGTAATCAAATTAATGAGAGAAGAAGAAAGAAAATGAAAGAAATATGAAGCGACTCAGACAACTATCTGCTTCCAGAAAAAACGACCTTGCGATGCTACGTCGGTGCCATTAGCCAACACCTCACTTAACAATGGAAATACAAACATTACATCGGTGCTAGCCAGCAGCTCAGCTAACAATAGCTCAGTTTATGCTCCTGCTCATGAGTCTGTTGCTGCCGCTCCTTCTCTCAGCCCAGTCAGAGAGGATGCCGACAGAGATGCTGCCTTTTCAACTACCGTTACAATTTAAAAGACGATGTCAACCACAGTTAGCACTTTGTAATAGCAGCAGGACCTTGTAAATTATGTTAATAACATGTCAGGGTTCAACTTTACCATTTGCCTGTTAACGTTACTGTATGTCATGGCAGAAACAGTCAGTCACACATTGAGGGGACCAACTTTGCAGCAGGGCACCACAAACTAGAAATAGAATATGCGTCTCACAATTACTTGAATGCTTCTATTATTTTTGCAGTATTTTGGCAGCTATCTTGGTTAGTGAGTCTTTTTGGAATTCTTCTGTGAATTGACTAAGTTCAATCATGTTCAGATTACGGTAATTCCTTCCATTGTTACAACCTATAGTTCAATCACTCATGTTGTTTTTTGTAGACACCCGTAATGACTTTGCAGACCTGCGGACAGCCAAACAGAGAGGAGATTTTACATCCAAGAACCCTTGGTTAGGATACAAAAACAGAAAATTGGGTAGGCTTAGGTAGATGTTAGTTTTGGCAGCTTCTAAAACAGTGGACACGGAGAAATATATATAGTGTGTTTGTGTGCTTGTATGTATATGGGAGAAATGGACACTACATAGATGTGAATAAAGTAGTTACATTGTTTATGCTTCATATGGTGTCTGGTCTATAGTAGTGTGAACTCTATTGGGATCCCCAAGGATAAGGTGTATCTCGAGAGAGAGAGAGAGAGAGAGAGAGAGAGAGAGAGAGAGAGAATGGATGAGCTTTGAAATTCAAGTGTCTAGCTAGGTAAGTAGAGAGACAAGTCTGTCAGAAAAAAAAAATCATGCTCTGGCGGTCATTGAAAATGCGATGGAGGCCATGACTGAGTCCTATATGAAGGAGACTGAAGCCTACCATTTGGCCAAGAAGTGCAGACCCTTTTCTGACCATGAGAGCCTCATTGAGCTGCAGGAATTGAATGGTATAAAGATGCGCTCAATACCTCATTCACGTTACAGTGCAACACAAACAACCAGACATGCTACAATGAGATGCAGAGCAAAATCATCAGTAGCATAACAGCATCATCAAGTTAGCTGCCTTAATTGACGAGGCCTCTTCTTTAAGTCGTAACACTGTCATGACAGTTTCAGTTAAAGCATCAACTCAAGAGGAAAGCTCTGAATTCATATTTCTTGAGCTTGTTGAACTGGAAAATCAGAGAGCAGATAGCATAGTAGAGGGTTTACTCGTTTAACCAATGCTGGCTTTACAGACGAATGAAAACTTGGTAACATTTATATCTGATGGAGCCAGCATCATGTTAGGAAAAAAGTCAGGAGTAGCAACCAGGTTGACCTTGAGATTCCCAGAACTTTTTGTATGGCACTGTATGACCCATAGACTTGAACTAGCTGTGTCAGATGCAGTTTATGAGGTAAATTCTGTCAATCACTTTCTGCAGAAGCTATATTCTCTGTATAGGATGTCAAACAAAAATAAACGTGAACTGAAAGATGCAGCAGCTGAAGAAAGCTCACAACTTCTTCACATTGGTAGAGTCTTAGATGCAACTGTGTGAGCGATTTAACTTGTACAAAGACTAAGCACTGAATGGAATGCAAGCACTACTGAAAGAGCTCAAGGACCTAAATCCGCTCCTTAACTGTATGAAAATGTTACCTGTCAGCACAGCAGAGTGTGAGAGGAACTTTAGCCTTATGAACAATATAAGCACAGACAAGAAGGCTGTCCTACTGGTCTCAAACTTAATGATGATTAACATCAACAGCCCCCCCTACTTCCAAGTTTGATTCTAGATCCTGCACTGACAATAAATCTTGTAATTTGATGTTTATAGAAGTATTGCACTACGTACCGAAGTACCTACCTAATATTAAGTCCCTTGAGCCAAAAATATGAGCACTTATTTAGAAAACCAGCATTGGGTTGAGTGTGGGCTAACAAAAATTAGTTATTTTGTGATGTATTGTTTTGAATATATTGTTGGATTCTTTGAATGATGATGATATTTGATATTTACAATATTTAGGCTATATATACCTTAAGAGGTACTGAATATGGCTGATCTTTGTAAATAGCATTCAGCTGCTGAAACCGAATTTATCGGAATGTGCCTTTATAGCACTGTACATTTTTGAGTTTGTCTAATTTTTGATTTGTTTTTTATTGAAGGTGAAACATGGACATGGATGCATTGCCACAGTATGAGAAATAATCTGTCCTGTCTTAACTCTCTGCTATTGTTATAGCAGTACTTAATCTCTGAAGTATTTGCTTACTGAAACTGGTTTAAAAAATATGTTTGCTGCAACAAACCAGCCACACCACCAACAATACCAGGTTAACTTTATAATGGTGGCACACTCTGGTCTACACTATCTGTTGCAGATCAGCTACTCCAAGAGACCTAAACAAGGTGAGGGAATAGCTGTCCAATTGGCATGTGTGGATGGACTAAGGAATAAGGAATAGTTCACTCAAAATGCATAGTTATGTAGTTGTCTTGCCCTACAGTCTATGTGCCAGTATTGATCGCAAAAATCTGCACCCCTTCTGTGGCTAATTTTAATTTCGTAACAATCGTTACTCCTTGAAGTCAAGCAGCAGAAGTTAAGTGACAATGTGCAAATACTCCTGGCACATTTTTGGGTGAAGTAAATATGCAAAAGGAGGCTGTTTATCACAGGCCGTTTATCCGCTTTCTTTTTTTCTTTTTTAAAAAGGGGGCATAAATTAACAGTATACCCACTTCTTCAGGCACCACACAACACTGGTCATCTCACATCTCTACCCTGGTTAAGAATGCTCAGAAATTATTGGAATTCTCAAGGAAACTTAAAAAAGCAAAATTTGCATGCCAAGCTCTTAACTTCAGCTTTAACAGAGAAGCGAGGTGTCTGTGCAGAGCTCAAAGGATACTCAAAGACAATACTAATCCTAGCAATTACAATTATAATTACAATTAGTCATTTGGCAGACGCTTTTAACCAAAACGACGTACATATGAATTCACACACCGATGGCACAGCATCAGGGGCAGTTTGTTGCAGTTCAGTATCTTGCCCAAGGATACTTCGGCATGTGGACCACGAACCATCCAACCTCCTGGTTGGCAGATGATCGCTCTACCTCCTGAGCCACAGCCACCTCCCTAGCAACAGCTTGTTCACCCAGCTGCCATCTGGCAAGCGATACAGAAGTATCCACTGTTGTACCACCAGGCTACTGGGCAGCTTGTTTCCTAAGCTCATCCTCTGCACTCCACCATAAAAATGTTTTGTGTACAGCATAAATGAGTTGCAACTTACATTTTGTTGTACAATTCTGTGTTGTATAATGACAAATAAATTAACCATGAACCTTGAAAAAAAAATAAACCTTGAACTCTACAAATTCCCTTTTCAAGAAAGTGATTAATAATAAGTGAACATATTTTACTGTTGTAAATGAAGGCATGCACTAACAGATATAAATCAAACTGCAACATTAAGTCACTCTGGCCAATTTGAAGTTTGAAAAGAAAATTTGGAAAAATGCTTGTCAGAAGGTTTAATTACAAGTTAATTTTGTTTTCTCTTTCTGTTTAAAGACACTACAAACAAGGTTAGAATTAGTACACATACTGTAGAATGCATTGGGAGGAGAGGTGAGCAGTCTGTGGTGAATTCTGTTTTACAAAATTTTACCTGAAACACAGATGAATGTGGTGTAGGCTTCAGGAGGCAGGAAAGACATCCTCTTCCTTTTCCTCCTCCGCACCTCCACTGCCACCAGCATCCGCTCATCACGAGGGAGGAAGACTTCTTTGTTGATGGTAGACTGAATGTTCATTGTAGTCCTGTGAACTGCACAGGTGATAGACAGACATAACTGTGCTTGTTAGGCTTGTTTAGAGATTGCAGTGTATATGGGCAAAACAACTAATAGAGCTTGAAGTTAGAAAAAACAGACGAATGGATTTCTGCCAACAAGTCTGCATGTGGTCCTTAAACACAAGTTAACAATAACTTTGAATACTTCACAGTATAATGGTTTCATACAGCACTTTGTGTGTTTACTTTTTTGTGTGCTATAGTGACTATTCATTGACTCACAACTATTCAAAAAATATTTTGGTGTTCGTATCTTCATGTGTGTAAGACATCAGCACTTACATAAGTAATATAAGATGAATAAAAACACATGTAAAAATGCTCATGACATCATCTGATATGAAATTGTTTGCCGAAGTGATTTGTCAGCTGACAGAAAATGAATCAACAGCAATTCTAATAATTTATTGTTTAAGTCACTTGTCCAGCACAAACACCAATCATTATCTGGATGCTGTCTCTCCATTGTGAGGATTTGCTGGTTTTCTCTGTGTTCTATCACAGTAAAGTGTCTTTGCATTTTGCTCTGGTCAGAGAAAACAAGACCTCTGAAAATGTCACCTCAGCTCTTGGAAACAGTGATACTGATGGAAATCAGTTACATTTTTAAAAGGTAACCAGATGATACACCCACTGTTAAACATGCATTTTAGTAGCCTACTTAGTAGAGACACTAAAAAGTAGCTAATGATAGATTAATCTTTTCATTTCCAACTGTGCGTTTATGAAATGATTCTACATATGTAAATCAAAAAGTCTTTACCTACAATTAAGCCTACCTGGTGTCGTAGTTTTCTCCACCCAAAAGCCTGACCTTGTAGTGGCGTCTACCAAAGGAAGACTGTCTTGTTAGCCCAAATGTAAAATTGGCAGTCTGTTAAATTCATTAAATTTTCCTAGGATTCCATCATGAATTACCCAAGTACACCAAACAGCGTGCCTTGCTCTGAAGGCGCAAATAATCCACAGTCCATCCCATTTCAAGAGGTTGGCATGCACGTGGTAAAAGGGTGCAAGTCAGAGAACAGTCTCCATCTGTCTCATAGACAGAGCCAGAGCAGACTGGCTTTTTAACTGCAGTGGCAGGGTTGGTACCAGCTGAGAAAATTGATGTGTGGTGATCTTCTATGGAGACTGTATCTGAAACTGATTCTCAATTTGTATTTGTATACATTCCAGGAATCTGCAAACATGAATTCAGATCTGTAAATGTGTATTAGATTTGCACAAATATCCTATGATTTTCATCACAGTCAAGCCAAGGGTTTGTTGTGCTGTCACTACTCACACTATTCACAAAACATAAAATGAACCACTGAAAGAACTGTGAAGCAGCATTTGATCTGCTACAGTGTATCACTACATCATAAAATCTTCTAAAATGGTAAATGCACATCAATTTTCAAAGATGTGCCACCTATGGGACATTTACGTAAAAACAAATACAGAATATCACTGTGCTCTAAATCAGTCAAACATTAATTAGTATTAAAATGACCACAGTAATTACAAGAATTGGAGGTTAACAAAACACTTGTGTAAGAAAGGCTCCGGTAAAGACCGTGGTGTATGAGATCAAAACATTGCTTAGTGTCTTTTCTGTCTTTGCAGGTTGAGATGTGTTTCCAACACAATAGCACAACAAAGGATGTGTTGTGCCTTCTTTCAGAAATTAAAGCTCTACAGTGTCCCACAATACACAAATACAACTGAGTCACAGCAAGAGAAACTGGACATGCAGTAACACATTAAGTTTAATGGTTGTAAACAGGTAGGCATGAGTAATGTCTCTTACAAAGGTTCAGCAAACCTAAATTAACTACAACACTGTCTGTAAGCTGCACAAGACCCCACTGAGATGATTACTGTGGGTCTGAAACTACTTGCTTTATGTTGTTTTATCATTGGTTGAGATTTTTTGCATGTACTGTAACTCCATAAATGTTTTTTTCAGTGATTAACCAGCCAGTCCTAAAAACTTCCACATGGTTGGCTTAAACAGCTGGACATTTGCTGGTCATATGTAGCTATTTTCATAACTTGAACCCTCTGAAGAAGGTACAATGTATTGAATTTTAGATTAATCTATAGAATGTAAAACCAAAAAAATCAAAACAAAAAACTGAATCAGTCATGAGTGTGTGCTTCTCTTCTTTGTCTATATTCCTGTTTCCCAAAAATTTGGAATGCTGTGTAAAATTCAAATGAAACCAGAAGGCAATCTTCTGCAAATGAATTCTGTTTATCTACAATGGTTTTACAAAGTGGTCCTAAGCCCATGTAGGAATGTCCTTTATACAGTCGTGTTTCACAAACTGGTGAATCTGGCCACATCTTTGCTTGTGAACAGCTGAGTTTTTCAAGGATTCCCTTTTCATACCCAATCATTATACTATCACCTGTAACCACTGAATCTGTTTACCTGTGCAATGTTCCAAACAGGTGTTTTTTGAGCATTTCACAACCTTCCCAGGGCCTTGTTCCAACTTGTTTGTTGTTGCTGCCGTCAAATTCAGAGCAAGCATATATTTACAGAAATGAAGTTGATGAGATAAAATATTAAATGTATTGTCTTTTCCCAAAAGGATTAGCAAATTATTACATTCTGTTTTATTTATGTGTTTGACAGTGTCCCAACACATTAGACTTAGATATAAACACACACACAATGCCCCCCCCCCCCCCCCCCTTGGTGTCAACCTGTCTTTGAAGGTAAGTCACAGCTGGTCTTGGAGATCAATCAAACTAATGGACAGATGTGATGGCTGTCATGGTCGTAGTTGTTCACTTATCTGAAGATCAGTGGTTTGACCCCATAGTCTACATGTTGAAGTATCAACAAGATACTGAACCTTAATTTGCTTCTAATGCTGTGTCACCAGTGTGCAAGTGTGCATGTGAATGTCAGAAGTCAGAATACGTGCTTTACAAATTTAGGCAGCCCAATAGTAAGGAACTGCAATAATCCCATCTGGAAGTGACAAATGCATGGACTAGTTTTTCTGCATCTTCTGGTGAGAGGATGTGGCTGATTGATTTTTGCAATGTCACATAGGTGAAAAAAGACAGTCCTTGAAATTTGTTTTACATGGGAGTGAAAGGACATATCCTGAGCAAAGATAACTCCCAGATTCTTTACAGTGGTGCTGGAAGCCAGCGCAATGCCATTCATAACTGCTATATCATCAGAAAGTGACTTTCTAAGGTGTTTAGGGCCTAGTACTATAACTTCAGTTTTGTCCAAGTTTCGCAACAGAAAATTGCAGGTCATCCAGTCTTAATGTCCTGAAGACATGCTTGTAGTCTAGTTAACAGATTGGTTTCTTCTGGCTCCGTTGATTAATACAGCTGCATAGAAATAAAATGTATGGAGTGTGTCCTGATAATGTTCCCTAAAGGAAGTACTGTTTATATAGGGTGAATCAAATTGGTCTAAGCACAGACCCCTGCTGAACTCTGTGACTGGCTTTAGCATGCACAGAGGAGTCATCATTAACGTGTACACGTGAGATTGATCTGAAGTGCAGCATTTAAATCAGTTTAGTGCAATTCCCTTGATGCTTTAACCAGTACTGTCTCTGCTCAGTGCTATGCTGTACTCTATATCCTGACTGGAAATCCTCAAAAAAACTATTATTTTGTTGAAAGTCACACAACTTATTAGCAACTGCTTTCTCAAGAATTTTAGGGAGATAATGGAGGTTAGATAGTTGGCTAAAGCCCCTGGATCTAGAGTACGCCTTTTAAGAAGTTTTGTTACAGCTACTTTAAAGAACTGTTGTACGTATCCTGTTGATAAAGACAGGTTGATCATATCCAATAAAGAGGAGCCAATTAAGGGTAAAACTTCTTTAAGTAGCTTAGCCGGGATGGGGCCTAAAACACAGGTTCTTTGATGAAGAAATGTTGAAATTTGTTGGTGAACATCGACAGTACATGGTTCAACGGAATAATGACTGTCACCCTGGCTACAGTGCTGAACAGAAACCTGGGACTGTTTTGATTTTCCAGTGTCTCATCTCCTCTGTCTTTCTCCTTTGTTTTTTTTTTTTTTTTTTTTTTTTTTTTAGGGGTCAACGAGTTCACTAGCTCCAATCTCCAGCTCCAGCATCTCAGCCACCACACCACTAGCCTCTTGCCTCCACCTGACCTCAAGCCTCTGACCCTAAACCAACACTACTTTGCTTCACCTGTGCCTCCATCACCATGTGCCTTCCACACAAGTACTCACACTACCTTAGCGCTGTGCGCTCCAGCATATCTAGGAACTGCTCACCACTTCAGAACTTCATGCCTCACCTGCTGTTCCAAGGACTTCCCAGCTACAAGTTCCTCTTGCACATTCAGTAAATTCCCATTTACCCTTACTCCCTGTCTTCGTGACTGCTATTGAGTTCCAACTCCTACCTCAAACATAACAAACAAATTTAGCTACAGCACAATCAGATAAGAATCTGGTATAGGAATCTCCGCCTAATGGCGGCTTGTCAGGTTAAATGATGGTCTGATTAAAGAGGATTCTGTGAAGAGACTATTAAGTGTTCAATTTCAACGCCAAAAGATCGGAACAAGGTCGAGAGTATGGTTAAAACAGTGAGTAGGTTCATGTACTTTCTGACTGAAGACAACTGAGTGTAATAATGAGATAAACGCAGTACTAAGACTCTCATTATCAACGTCGACATGAACATTTAAATCACCTACAATAATTACTTTATCTGTTTTAAGGATTAAACCCAATATAAACTCAGACCTCAGGAATACAGTTTGAATAAGACCTTATATAAGACTAAAGCAAATGAAGAAATATTATATGTATCTCAGGTGTAATGTAACCATGTGTTATGTTACAAAAGTAAAATGGAGCTCAGTGAGCATTGAAGTATTAAAAGTGCATCAGTGACTTTGAAAGAGAGACAGAAGTGTCAAAATGCAGACAGTCCATCAGAGGGTAGTATGAGACCACAAATGAATTGCTATATTTCAAATTCATTTTCTGAAGACTTTAAATATAAATACATCCTGCATGATCACATGAGTTCAAACAAGCATTTGAAACTCAAGAGAAACTCTAATTAAATATTTGAAAAATTGCCACTGTTTGGCCAAGTTTCATCACATTTGGCATGCTGAATCTGGGGTGGATGTGCATACCAGATATGGTGAAAGAAATCTGTTTTAATTTCTAATTTACGAGAAACATGTTACATGCTGGATGTGCTAATCAAATCTCATGTAATCTGGAGCTTCTTTTAGAGAGATGCAATGTTTGTCTAAAATTCTCAGTACCTGGTGTGATGTCATTCAGGATCCAGCAGTGAACTGTTCACATACTTTCAAGAACTGGGGTGTTAATGAGATTATTCTCAGTTTATTAATGTTTGGAGGAGCATTTTGGTTGGGTATGAGTATGTACTTCTTTCCATTGTCTAGGGACAACCCCTTCATCAAACAAACTGTTGATGATGTCACAGAGAGGAATGCTGCTCATGCAGGACGTTTCCATCTCTAATTGTGGGGAAATCATGACTGGGCCAGGGAATTCGTAGCAGTTGATGGAAGACAGTCTGCTGTACATGTCCCACAGGGCACGGTCCAGAGGCAGAAGGGACTGAGACGCTTTGACAAACTTTTTTGGGGGTGCATTAGCAATTGTGAAAGTCCCAGATATAAGTCCAAGCACATTGATGCAGTCTTCTTTTTTGCAGTTTGGCCATCAATTTCATTCTGTTGTGCCTGAAAAACTCTAGAATTCAATTTTGCTTTGTCTTCTACTGTGGATTTATGGAAATGTTTTTTACTGCATATGTTTTGTTTGGCACTTTATTTCAGTAGAACCTTGCCAGGCCACATGATTTTCCAGTCTTGAAGGCTTTTTGTCAGGACATCAGCTACCCATCTGTGTCCATAGGTGGTGGGGTCTGCCATGGATTATTTTTGCCTTTTGTTTCAACAGTTCCATGTGTAGCTAGTTATGAAATGCTCCTCCAGCACTACTATAGCGCTAGGCAGGCCTTAGCCCCTGAATATATAAGACAGGTTGATAGTGCTGTTCTTCCTTTCATCCTGGGTTGCGACAGGTTGTGTGGTGCTGTTTCCCCCTCTCTGACGCATAGCTGCTGTGTGTTTTACTCTGTTTTACTTGCTCTAGATCCCGCTTTACAGCTACCCTGTCCTACTATTTTGTTTTGTTTTGTTTAGTGCAGTTTTGTTGAGTTTAGTTTATTTTGTTTTGTTAATTTAGTTTTGTTGTTGATTATAGCATCAGTTGTTTCCGCTTTGTTTCTGTTGGTATTATTTAGGCCTTAGTTTCATTTTTACAAACTTTGTCAGCCCTCCATGGCTGTACTTCATTTCTTCCCTCATGAAATTTATAATACAAATCATTGTAGCAGCACATGGCACCAATTTTGTGAATTTAACTTATGTTTTTTGTGTTTTTGTCTGAGTACTGCAGCACTGGTGGCAGTGTGGCCACCCAGATGGTGGAGGGTTTGGTGATATTTTGTATGTGAGTATTTTTGTCGCAGTATGTTTATATTTTATGTAAATACATTTTTGTAATCTTTTTGAACCCTCAAGTCATTTTTTACCATTGACAGAGTACTACGATGTGACACACACGCAGTGGCAGAGTGAGGAGCTCTGCCTCCAGTGTGAGTATCCTTATGGGCAAGTAGTAGCACTCTGTGTGACATGTGAAGTTGGAGGAAGAGAGGCAGCGCAGCAGAGGAGGAGAAACAGTAGTGTCACTGTTGAGGTATACAGGAACAGGCCATACACCACCATATTTGCCCTCCTCATGGACAGCTGAGTGGCTTTTGACCTTTTAGCCCTCAGTCTTAAGATTTGGTCTTTTAGCTTTTTTAATTTAGTTTTAAGAGTTGGACTTTTAGCCTTTTAGTTCTCAGTTTTAAGGTTTTCAGCCTTTTAACTTAGTTGAGAGTTGGACTTTTACCCTTTTAGCCCTCAGTCTTAGGATTTGATCTTTTAGCCTTTTAACTGTGTATTTTAATTAATTAGCTGAGGTAACAATAAATGATTTTATCCCAGTCTGTCTATTGTGTCCTCCTTGTTCACAGTCAGAGCTGCTCTCACCCCCGATAAATTATCAAAAAGACCTGCTAAAATACAATAAATTTATCTCACCCTTATATATTCATCAATTTCACACCCATAACCACCCTCCCCTTGGGTTGGTTTTTACATATTATTACAAAGTAACTGTGGGCTTTTAGCCAGTTTGAGTTGGGTGTGTGTGGAGTTTGCATGTTCTCCCCGTGTTCACCTGGGGTATCCTCCGTAAAATATACCCCCACTAAAAACATGCAAGAAGATCACCACCTGACCAATGGTGATAAAAAGGAATTGGGTCTCCGGGCACCGCTTGGATGGCAGCCCACCGCTCCTGGTCTGCCGTGGAGGAAGGACGACCAGGATGGGAGAAATTCGGAAGACAAATTTTACCTTCGTGTGCAGTGTCCTGCATGTGCATGTTGTGTGACAATAAAGGGGAATGTCTCCCCCTGATTCTTCTTCTTCTTCTTCTTCTTCTTCTTCTTCTTCTTCTTCTTCTAAAAGTGTAAAGAAAAGTAAACTAAACCCGGCCTTGCCACAGCTCAGCCAAACATGGACATTAACAATAAGCTGAGGGCCACAACCACCTTATAGTAGCAAACACTAAATCCTGGTTTTTGGGAGCTACAAGCATGGCTGAACTTTCATCTGAGATTCATAATCTTAGAAAGGCCATGCTGGCAATGCTGGATTTCTGACTCTGCAAGCTTTCAGTCTGCTGGCTTTCATCCAGCTAGCATTCAGTTTTCTATCCTCCCGTTGGCGTTCTATCATCCAGCCCACTAGCTTCTGATCTCCCAGACTACTAACAGCCAACCAGAGTCTCACTAGTCGTCTAGCCACCTACCAGCTCCAGATCCTGAGTTGGGAAGCCACTGTCCTGCTTGCCTCCTGCCAGCCCCAGCTCCAGAGTTGGCTAGCTACCTGCCCGCTCCAGCTCTGGACTCAACCAGGCCCTGGTCAGCTAGCCTCTAACCTGTTCCTGAGTTGGTTGGCCAAGCAGACACCTGCTCCTGGTTTGAAGTCAGTGGTCAACACTTGCACCAGGTCCCCAGTCGGCAGCGAGGCCAACACCTGCTCCTGGCTCCCAGTTGGCAGCCCAGCCAAACACGTGCTCTAGAGCTGCAGCAGTCACTGGTTCCTGTGTTTCAGTGATCCTCAGCTGCTGTGCTGCAATAGTCTTCTGCGACTGTTTCTCATCACCTACCTGTTTCTCTGGCTCCACTGATTCCCCTGACTCTGTCTTCCTATTGCCAGCCTATAGCCCTGCAGCTCTGTTGGTGTCCTCCAACTCTGCAGCCCTGTTGTCAACCTCCAGTTCTAATTTTCTGCTGTTGGTCTTTGGTCCCACACTCCAACGACTGGTCTGTGGTCCTGCACTCCAGCCACCAAAGTCCAGTCCTCAGAGAGGTCCTGCCATCAATACCAGTCTCACCCTCCTGCTCAGCTTTCAGGTTGTCTTCCAGCGCAACCCTGGTTGTCACCTGATATTTTACTCTGTTTTTTTTACATATTCAAAGTAAGTACTTTTAATGTCAAGTCAAAAATAATGAACCATTTACAATTGAAACCCAATTGGCAATACATATCCCCCACAACAGAAACGCTATCACAAAATTGTTGCACATGAAGATAAATCAAAGTGTGGTTTTGTAGTTAAAAACCATGCAATGACTGAATTTAACCTTACTGTGCAACCTTATTCTTCGCAACTAGGTTCTTCAGTCTGAAAACTGGATGTTTAACTGTCCCATAAAGTACTGTAAATGTAGCGGGTCTCGGCTAGGTCTCCGCTGACAGATATATAGATAATCCTCTGATGCTGAGTGCTGGAAATATAAGACAGAAATCAGCGAAGCAGGACAACTGTTGCTCATTCTCCATTCATCTGGATTATCTTTATTTTCACCTTCATTTTAACATTTTCACTGCAATCATGAATTATTTCTGTTATTTTGTCTGCATTATAGCACTGGTATTAACCACATTTGGATAACATTCACATTAAATGTCAATTTTTTTCAAGAAATAAACTTATTAAAATTTGTATCAAACCAAAGATAAACATTTCCCCCTTTAATCATGTCATCTGTCTATCCATCATGTATGCACTTTTCTCTCCCACACACATCATCTTTCTCCTTTCATCAGAAGAGTATTTTCTTTATGTAACTGTACATCAAGTACAATAAGTACATTAAGTGCTCACTTAATATAACAGAATAATCTCCCTTACAGTTAACTATTTCATGTTTACACTATGTGAACACAAATTGAAATAATGAAAATGGCTGACTCATAGTTTGCCGCTTTAACCCGTGAACTTATTATTGTTTACAACTTACACCAAGGCTACAGCCGTAGCTGATCTTAACCTGCACATTAGCATTAGCTTAAACATTTCAAGCAATGCACTACACACACACAAGTGATTTTCACACATAGAGCAATAGCCCACAAATGTCCAATTTGGATAATGTACCACATACACTGATTTCCACACATACAGCAATAACCCACAAATGCCCAGGAGCTGAAAGTAACAAACCAAAGTAACTGTTTGACTACAGCATCGGGCGCATTTCCTCCATTACAATCATCACGTACCGTGACACTTTACTTTATTTACACACTTAACAAGCTTTTAGCTTATGGACCACCCATCACCGAGGATTCATATTAGCTTACAAACATCTGGAGTCACATAAAAAGTGAGTAACCAACCTGGAAATATAAGACAGAAATCAGCGAAGCAGGACAACTGTTGCTCATTCTCCATTCATCAGGATTATGAGCCCGCTTCCACGATGCATTGCAAAGAGTCCCAGTAACGCTGCCGTTAAGTGCTGCCACCCAGTGTCCATTACACACAACAGCATGTCATTGTGTTTCTCTGTAATTTCTTCTTCTGAATTAGACAGAATAAAATAAAATAATACCATAGCAATAAACCAAAAAGTGACTCTCAGAGGAAATGAAACAATAATACTAATATCTCAACAAAACACTTATTTTGTGAGTATCACAGAAACATAAAGGTAAAAATATAAAATTCTAACCTTCATTCATAGCAGGTTTGACTGTTTCTCAATTTATCACTTAATTAACAACTACATTTTGAAGAATCAACAGGTTCCTTGTCATGGTCTCAGTCTCAGTTAAACCAAAATAAATCAAAGCCCATAATCTATGTACATGGCACATATCCATATCATGCCTTGTTTTAAAAGTTCTAAATGATAAATAAATTAATGCAAAAAAATATATTCTCAAAAGTAACCTTTTCTTCATGGATATATCTTGGTCATACATATTCACACTTCTCAGTGTTAAACAAACACTACAAAATGCTAGAACCTAGCTGCTTGACTAAACTGTTCTATTTTGACATTTGAACTCTGGTCTGACAGTGATAATTTGTTAAATTACATCAGTACAAAGTGCAGTAACACGCAGTACGATATTTTAACATAGTAGCAGTTTGTGCCTGTTGGCCTGAGATTACAGTCAGCATCATACTATCATCTTGCAATGAATAAGAGCTGGAGCAGCAACAAAATAAGTAGTCAGCAGTTCAGTCAATGTAAACACGATATGACCCATGGGATATGACAGTAGACTTAAAAGTGACTTCTTGTACAGTATCAATGTTGTAATAGTCTTGTAGTCTACAATGCGAATTATGTGTTGTAGCATTAGTCTTTTTCTGCAAGTGTCAGACTGTTGCAAAATAACCACAAAAAAAAACTCTGAGTTTATGTGCACATCATTGACTTCATCATTGACTGAATTATTTAAAATATACCACTGTTTTGATCCTTGTAATAACCTACACTCAATCCTGTGCCTGAACAGAGGACTGAGGCTGTTGCTGCACTGCTAGCATGCTGCTCACGCTATGCCTCCTGTGAAGATATAGCCTTACAGTTAGGCAACTGTTTGCCACTGGCCACATGATAAGCTGCTTGACTGTTTCTGATTATCTGTAAAATATTCAAGTATTAAGATTTAATGGCTGTGTAGCAAATTGAGTTGGAAAATAATTTACTTTAGCTTTGTCTATGATATGACCTGTGTTCTCATCTGAGGCATGAGATTAAGCAAATTTACAATTTTTTTTAGCTTTATGGTCTGATAGTACAACCCATTGCTGAATACTCTCCAGTTGATCCAGAACATTGCAGTATGTCTTCTGACAAAAACAAGGAAGAGAGATCATATCTATCTATCTATCTTTAGAATAGAATTTAAAAAATCCTTCGTACATACAAAGCCATAAATGGCCAGGCACCATCTTATCTTAAAGAGCTCATACTACCTTATCACCTGATTAGAACACTGCGTTCCCAGAATGTAGGCTTACTTATGGTTCCTAAAGTCTCCAAACACAGAATGGGAGCCAGAGCCTTTAGCTATCAAGCTCCTCTCCTGTGGAACCATCTTCCAGTCTTTGTCTGGGAGGCAGAAACTGTCTCTACACTGAAGAGTAGGCTTAAAACTTTCCTTTTTGATAAATCTCATAGTTAGGGCTGGCTCAGGCTTGTCTTAGACCAGCCCCTAGTTATGCTGCTATAGGATTAGACTGTCGGGGGACCTTCAAAAATACACCGAGCTCCTCCATTCTTCTCTCCCTCACCACCTGCAAGCTTTCATGTCCTACCCAAGGCATGTTACCAACTTAAGCTTCTTCCCCAGAGTCTTTGTGCTTTATCTTCTCTCAGGTTCCCATGGACAGTGTCTGAACCTGGATTATGGATTATAGCTACTTCTCCCATCATGGCCCTGCTTGACATCCACTGCAACTGCCACTACTATTAGTCATACTTCCATTATTATTACATCCATATTGCTGTATTACATATATACACACATATCTGTTCCCAATACATACATATATCACCCACATAAATGTATATTTGTATATACTATGCTATATGTACTACATATAGTTAAGGGTCTTATCAGAATTGTCACAGTTACCGTGATTGCTTTTCTGTCTGTCCTTCTCTGTCCGTCTCTTGCTCTCTCTCTCCCTCTCTCTCTCTCTAACCCAACTGGTCGAGGCAGATGGTTGCCCACCCACAGCCTGGTTCTGCCTGAGGTTTCTGCCTGTTAAAAGGAAGTTTTCCCTCACCACTGTTGCCAAGTTCTTGCTCATGAGGGAAATGTTGGTTCTCTATAGATAAAAGAGTTTGGTCTGTACCAGCTCTATATGGAAAGTGTCCTGAGACAACTGTCATTGAATTGAAGTGAACCCTCAGTGGGACGTCACTGAGCTGAACACAGCAGAGTGCTTTGTACAGGAAACAGCTGGAGGAAACAGAGGACAAACTTTGAGTATAAGCACCTCCCTGTGCACTTGTACATGGCACAGTACGTGTCCACTCTGAGACAAAAGTCACATCAACGTTAGTGTGTGTAAACTGGGAGGAATTTAGATGTCATGTGTAAAACAGGTGAGTGATTTGTATGTGCTTGTGTCTATATTGGGTAATTCATTTTCAATTCATTCAATCATAACAGTCATTTTAGCTTGCCCTGCAAGTGCAGGTCCTGCATAATTCTTCCAAATTTACAATACAAGAATTTTGTGACGGTATTGTAAAACAATGTGGAGTTTGAGAGGACTGCAAAGAGAATTTATACTTGAAGTATGTTTCACAACCAGATAATAATTGTAATATGAGCATGACCATCTTTGAAGCTTCACACAGATCACAAACAAGCATTCACCATCCATGTTTACTGATGAATTGGGTGGAAGCTGATACTGTCTTCCATGGAGCTATTCAGAGATGCTATAGCAGGGGTTTCAAACTCAAATTACCTGAGGGCTGCTGAAAAAAAAAAAAAAAAAAAAGTTCAACTATTCGAACAACTATACTTCTCAACGTGAACTATTTTACAGTTATTTTTGGCTTTTCTTGCCTAATGCTTGCTAAATGTCTCTTGATAGCTCAGTGATCCGTTCTGCCACTGTGTTGACTGGCAAAGTGATGTTCCTTTTTTCTGGACAGACAATATTTGCAACTTGCAGCATGCAGTCTTTCAGAAACTGACCTTCAGTGAACAGCTTTCCCACTTTGGCAATCATCTCACTCACGGCATAACTTGCTTCAAGTGCTGCATCGGCCTGAATAATGCAGTTTGAGGTTATCTTTCTTAAGCATGGCAGATTTCTCTTTGCAGTTGAGACAGGTGGCATTCCCTCTAACCTCAACAAAGAAATAATCATTCTCCCACTTTTCCTGAAACACTTTCTTTTGGCCTTTGAAAGAGACATCTTGATTAAACAACGTTAGCAGCATGCCAAATGTTTGTTTTTTTTCCCGTTTGGTTTCACTTGGTGATTATGCTGCATTCAAGGGTCAGCTACAATATGGGGATATTTTTTTTCCCAGTCCCGACAGCAGCACAGGCCTTGAACACAGCGGGCCAGATTTCACTACAAATTGATATCAAGTGGTGTGCCGTGTAAAATGGTCTGGTGGGAAGTGTCTGGCCCGCAGGTGGAAAACAAAGGCTCACTGAAAACATCATGCAGAAATGAAACAAGGACCACCTACTAAGGCTGCTGAGGATCTAACTTAAACTGCAGACATCAGGTCCTCTACCCCTGTGGAAAAGCATTGAGGAATTTGGGGGACCAGAGGTGGGCAATCAAGGTAATGATAACAATAAATCATTGTGAACTGTTGTATAGAATGTCATTCATATAGTGAGATTCCAGAACAGCAGACCTTTTGTGCTGTCAATCAAACAACTTTTATTCAGTGAAACAACAAAATTTCTGATTGATCAATTCCATTACAGTGTCTTTCTCCCACAGAACAAACAGAAGCCATCACCTCTACAAGAGCAGGGGATAGTTGTAGAGGGCAAAGACAAAGTGCAAGAAACATTGCCAAGGTTGAGAGGAGAAATTAGTCGACCCATCATGTGGCCGGAGGACCACCCATTCATGGATATCCGGCAGACTGGATTTCACATGGTGGAGAGGGAATTGGGTGCAATCAGGAGTGTTTGCAATGTCAATGCCCATCTGAACTGGACTGAGATGTTACTCCGTCTCCTTGGATGGCGTGCTGAAGCAGTTGAGCACTTCATTTCTGCAACTCTTCCTCTTCCAACCATCTGACCCATCATGTGCAGACAACCCCCTGCTGCCCCTGGAGCCTTCTGTGGCCAGCCCCGTCGTGGTGCTCTCCGCCTGCAAATCCGGGGTTGAAGACCTCTAGTTTAAAATTGTGTTCACCAATATGGTGCAAAACAGAACTATTATAGTTTTTTTTTTTTTTTTTCTAAATTCTGTTTTCTGCTTTGTTTCCAGTTTTCAGAGCAGGTTGGCTCATATCAGTTTAGTTTTTATTTAAAAATTTTCAATTTCAGTCTAGTCTTTGTTTAAAAATGTTTCAGGTTAGTGACTCACAGTCATGGAGACACCATCCGTCCATCCATTTTCTATACCAACTATCCCTTTCGGGGGTTGCAGGGGGGCTGGAGCCTATCCCAGCTGTCAACGGGTGAGAGGCGGGGTACACCCTGAACCAGTCGCCAGTCAATTGCAGGGCAACATATAGAGACAGACAACCATTTACGCTCGCACTCATACATAAGGACAATTTTTAGAGTCACCAATTAACCTAATGAGCATGTTTTTGGTCTGTGGGAGGAAGCTGGAGTGCCCGGAGAGAACCCACGCATGCACGGGAAGAACATGCAAACTTCACACGGAAAGGCCCTGCCCGACCCGGGGATGGAACCAGCGACCTGTGAGGCACCTGTGCACTACCTGCTGCCCCACCGTGCCGCCCCCATGGAGACACTCAATAAACAAATGAACCAATGTCCAATCATGCTTGTTGTGTTGCCAAATTTGACCAAACTGACATAGACATAACCTGTATATTTTTATGTCAGTTAGATTTATAACTACTCAATATTGTTAAAGTTTTCTGTTTTTCTAAAGTCTAGTCTTTATTCTGTTTTTGTTTTTTTTCCCACACCTAGTGAATGAAACTGTCTAAATTAAATGCAGTATTTACTGCACCAAGCTAGTCCATTTGCTTACCAGACTACAGATAATGCAGCTCTTCTGCCGGCTGATTCCTCAGTGCCGGCGCTGCTGCTGGCATATTTGGGTTCATTAGCGTTGGCACACACAGTTCAGCATATAACGCCTAAGTCCTAAGCCATGTCTTTAGTGTCTTCAGTGATTGTCTTCTAACAGCCACCCCTCCACCAGGGGATCCCCCTGGAAGACTGCAGAATGACAGATTTGGCCAGTATAAAAGAGTCATGGTTTGATCCAAGATAATTTGCGAATACGCGGCTAACCTTACACGTTGTATCGCAAATCACCTGGCTGTTGGCAGAATGGGTTCCCTTATGGTTCACGTATATCAGAGCATTCTCTGACAGGGCATGTAGTTGCCCTATTGACATTGAGTCCCCTGTTAGTACAATGTTGTACTCCATACTGGAAATTGGCCTACATTACAACATATACAGTAATATATAGGCTTTGGGTACTCTTTTCCCTGGACTTCTATTTGTTCCAAAGTAAAAACACAAATGTACCCTGTTTTTTTTTTTTTTTTTTTTTCTCAAACTAAGTAGTTAGCTAATTCTCATATTGTTATCATCTGTACCCCTCCAGTGTTGCTGAGATGTATATGGTAATTTTGAAATAGGTTACAGCATATTTAGAAAATGCTATATATTGTCAGCACCTTATTTCCTAACTTCACATCTGGTTCCCTTGTACCTACATATATGTGTAGGTATATATTACAACCCAGATTCCAAAAAAGTTGGGACACTGTGTAAAGCATAAATAAAACAAATGTTATAATTTGTTTTATGTTTTTTGACATAGACTCAATTGAAAATGGTACAAAGACAATATATTTAAAACTTTATCCCATGAACATTGATTTTTGTATTTCTATTCTTCTCTCCTTCTCCATCTGCATGCATTCATGTCCTACTAAGGTATATTACTAACAGAGTCTTTGTGCTTTTATGTCTCACAGGTTCCCATGGATAGTGGTTGAACCTGGTTTGTGGATTGTGTCTATGTCTCCCACCTTGGCCATGCTTGACATCCACTGTAACTGCTGTTACTATTAATCATACTTCCAATACTTTCATTATTATTAGATTCATAGTGATGTATTATGTACATATACTATCTGTTATTAATATGTACATGACTGTACAACACATGACTGTATAAATGATATTACTACATGGACTCAAGAATGTTTCTTAAAGCCGTTGTCGGTAAACACAGTTCATTTGCAAATGATTGCATTCTGTTTTTATTCACGAAATACACAGCATTCCCAGCTTCTTTGAAATTAGGGTTCTATACTGGTACACCATCATTACAAAAAAATGACACAGTAAAGTGGAAAGACTTTTGCTGTACATTGTGAGCCATAATCGAATCTTATGATTTAAGTTAAAACTAACTATTCTTCTTATCAGTTCAACTAAAAGGAACTATTAAGTTGTATCAATAATTATTTGGTCAAACAAAATGGAAACAATTTAGTATAAGAATTTGTCTTCCATTATTTGACATTTGTAAAAATGCAGATTTAATAATATATCAAATAATATATTTTATATTTCACACAAAACATTTCTGAAGCATAGAATTGTTTTATTAGAATTAAGAAATTAGAAAATGAAAAATTAGGTCTATTCTATGTTGTTCCAGAGGTTGGGCTCTCAATTTGTATTTCAAAAAATGAGAGTGAAGTGACCCCAGCCGTGATGCCTCCATGTGTCAGTTTATGAGATGTCTGGGTTGTCTTCTGCAGGTTCAGGCAGCTCTTGCGGTCTGTACATAAAGGTGAGGAGGAACAGAGCCACATCATAAGAGCACCAGTAACCTGTGTGTGAGGTCACTGCTGACCAATAGCGGTTCTCCACCAAGCCCTCCCGCAGCTCATAGTCAATGCGCCTCTCCAGTTCCACTGAAACAGAGAAAATGACAGATCAGTTTCCACCTGCAGAAAGAAGATATTTTCTTCAAAAGGTCTGAGCCCTGACTGACTTCAGTCATGTTGTCTGGAGTGGTCACCATGAAGATGTTAAGTCTGTGTACTTTACTGAACACACAGTATGCAAGGTATGTGCAGGTTCTACTAACAAATGATATGCCTTACATCCTTTACAGGAGCATTAACACTGCTAATGTTCACATCAAACCCTCACATCAAAGACTGGCAAAATGATTTTTTAGCTGAGCAGATGTTTATCTATCTAACACTGAAAATTGTAACATACAAAGCCAAATCATTCAGCCAGCATATTCTGTATGAGTACAATATCAAACCTTACTATGTCTCAAAAATAACTGAAAAACACTTCAAAAAGACTTCTTGTAGATGTTTCATTTTATTATTATTATGATTTTCTTTCAAATCGCCATATAATTACCACTGTGAATTATCAGTAATATTCTGAGAAAAGTCCGGTGAAATCTACATTAAGAAGGTCCGTATAAGTCCACATGAGGCCCTTCGCAGACCTGATCTCTTGGTCTGTGCCTCTAGACAACTAGACGACTGTAGCTCAACTACCTGACCAACAGATCACAGTATGTGAGGCTTCGTGACTGTGTCTGATGTGGTAGTCTGCAGCATGGGGGCTCCGCAGGGTACAGTGCTCTCCCCTTTCCTCTTCACCCTCTACACATCGGACTTCAGACACAACACTGACAGCTGTCATCTCCAGAAGTTCTCTGATGATACAGCCATCATTGGATATATATCACAGGGAAACGAACTGGAATACAGGGAAGTCATAACCAACTTTGTCAACTGGTGTGGACTGAACCACCTGCACATAAACACAAGCAAGACAAAGGAGATGGTAATAGGCTTCCTCAGGAATGTGCCACAGATTACACCAGTTAACATCCAGTGATTGGACATTGACATTGTGAACCAGTACAAATACCTGGGTGTTCACCTCAACAACAAACTGGACTGGACAAATAACACAGATGTCCTGTAAAAGAAGGGCCAAAGTCGTCTCCATCTACTAAGAAAACTGAGGTCCTTCGGAGTATGAAGGACAACGTAGGAAAATTGCTATGACTCTGTGGTGGCATCTGCAATTTTCTCCACAGTGGTTTGCTGTGGCTGTGGAAGCTCTGAGAAGGACAGAAAAAGACTAAACAAACTGGTCAGGAGAGCTGGCTCTCTCCTGGATTGCCTTCTCGACACCATCAGGACGTGGGTGAGGGGAGGATGTTAGCCAAACTGGCATCAATCATGGACAATCCATCCCACCCCTGCATGAGACGGTGCGGGGTTTAAATAAGCAGATCTTTCAGTAACAGACTGCTGCATCCATTGTGGAAGAAGGAACGCTTCCACAGGTCCTTCATTCCAATGACTGTCAGACTGTTTAACTCCAGCATCGTTTAATGTAGCATTGATGTTGTCTTCCCAATACAACATTACAAACCTACAGTTTTTGCCTCACTGTTATTTAAGCTAACATGTACTGATATCTGTATATCCTATGCAATATGTTACACTTTTTACTGTGTTACAATTTTTTTTCTTTCTACTGTGCAAAACACTGTATTTATTATCCATATCATGTGCAACTCAATACTTGCAACAGTATTTTTATAATCTTGTCCGCAATGGACACATGTATAGTTTGCCTCTCTGTTTTTACACTTTGCCGGCTGAAACAATGTAATTTCCCCAGAAAGTTTTATCTTATCCTAGACAGTCAGCAACACTTGCAGATTTTCCTGGAATGTATGCTTTAAGTCCACAAAAGTCTGGACATCTGTTTTTAGCCACTGGTCCCTGACCACAGTGACCACCTTGAGCCACACTCAACAGTGATGTCATGGTGTACCAACCACACCCTGAATACACTTCTTCATCACTAGAGCAAGGTCAGAACTACAACAACTGGAGGTTAGAAAAATAAGATCTCCACTTTTGTTAACTTATGCTTTAAAGCGTAAACACACTTCACAGTATATATGTATTTTTGTATATTTCTGAAAATGATGAAAGAGGCCCCAGACGAACACAGATTCACATACTTTGGAACAGGTTCCCACTAATGAGTAACTCCCATTAAAGATTTTTTGAAGGGAGAAAAACACTGTGTCCTCTGTGAAAGGTTCAAGTCTGTTGAATCCGTAATCACAGCCAATATTACAGCTGGGTGTGGTCATGTGTGGACTATTGCACTTGTGACCATACAAAGACGCAATGTACAAGCCCAAATCCAAAAAAGTTGGGATGCTGTATAAAACATAAATAAAACAGAATGTGATTATTCGTTTTTTATCATATTTTAAATTGAAAACAGTACAAAGTCAAACTTCATCAACTGTTTTTTGTGAATATATGATTGTTCTTAATTTGCAACATGTTTCAAACAAGCTGGGACAGGGGCAATAAAAGACTGGGAAAGTTGTGGAATGTTCAAAAAATACCCGTTTGGAAAATGGGCCTGAGCTCATTTAAGATGGACTGACACAAAATGAAGAAGTGTGCTGTGGCCTGACAAGTCCACATTTCAATTTCTCTCTGGACCAGAGAGATTTTGAGAGAAATAGGAATGAAGAAATCAGAACTGACGACAGGAAACAAGACTTTATGGTATGACTGATTTTGACTGATGTTGGGTAAATTTGACAGAGTTCCTGACCAAAAGCACAGTACTTACACGAGGTGCTGTCCATGACAGCTGAGGTGAACTGGGACATGGCAGGCTCTACCTCCCTCCTCTCCTCCTCTATTTGTTTGTCCTTCTCTTCACTCTCTGCCACTGTTACTCCTTCCTCTCCCGATGCCATGTTTTCAACCTCAGAGGCTCCACCCTCAGAATCTGTTGGCTCCTCCTCCACTCCACCAACCTGGCCACTGGACCGGGAAAAGCGGGAAAACAGGATTCCTCCGATTCCCTTTCCAAGACTTGCAGCACCTGAGGAGCAGTAAGATTTATGCATTAAATAATTAATTCATTTCACAGTTATTGTTACACAAATAAAATGTGCACATATAATGTGAACATTACTATGGAAGAGCAGTATTGATGTTAAATTATTTTTTTGACCTATCTCAGGTGTGCAGTTATCATCATACTTCAACTTTGAAGTAAGACAACCCAGGTGTTGTTCTTTGTGGGCTGCTTTAGTCAGAAAACATGGAATTCAACAAGCCTTTCAGATTTGACTCCCCTTCCTACATTAAGTGCAGGCTAATTAGAATTATACTGCATTCTCATCTCCACCCACGATTTCATAGCTACCTTTGCAAAGATGCACCATGTTTTTCTTGCAAGTGACCCATTAGCATTATCTTGAGCTACGCACAAGAACTGCTCTGCTGTTGGTTGCACAGCCCAGCAGAAAATGTTAGATTGCCCCACAGCTTCAGGGGACAAGAGCTGAGTGGATAAAGTTTATTTTTGGCTATTGGTCATCACCTGAGAAGCTTATTGTGCCAATGCAGTGGGGTTGATGGGGGAAGGAGGGGACTCACTTGGTGGCGGGCAGCAATTGTATCACGGTGGGCTTGACTTGGCCCCTCCTTGACAGCACCCCTGGTCATGTTTGAGTCTTTAACACATATATCACACTAACCTCTGCACTGATTCAAACTGCTTCTCTTCTGATGTCAGATGATAGTGATGATGATGCTACTTGCAGGTGGTTGGTTAGTCTTGAGCAGAACTGAGTCTTAGCAACAGTCAGTTTTAAAAAGAGCAGTAGCAAGTTGCTGCTTTGTAGCTCAATGATTTCATGTTGTAGATTGTCAGGCAGATAAGCCAGTATATCATTAAATGGTGCAGCAAATATATTAAATTCCTTTTGTTTACTTTTCATGTTCTGAAACCTCTCACCAAATGCTTGAAGGAGTTTTCACACATCAGCATATTCAGATGTCAAAGGACATTTCAGTTCTTGTAGAGCAGGAAAATGCACAGTGTTAGCCCTTTCCAATTGCACTTGCCACAGCTTTAATTAAATGATTAAATGATTTCACATTTGAAAGCAGAGAGCTGAGAAGCTGACTGGAGCTTAAGGTTCAGCTCTGAGAGGTACTTGGTAATGTACACTATGAAGGCCATATCATACCCTTGCCATTCCACCCCCTGCATGACATGGTGGCCCTAAGCACCTTCAGCAGCAGACTGCTGCATCCACTCTATACAGAAGGAATGCTACCCTTCATTCAGGTCTTTCATTCCAACAGCCATCAGACTGTTCAACTCTAGTTTTGTCTGATGCAGCACTGTGATTATGTACTTACTGCTCTGCACTGTTTTGCACAGTGTGATTTTATGTTTTCATCATCATGCCATTACATCTCATGCAATATCTAGTGCAATATTACATTTTTTCTTCAATATTACATTCCTATCTTCTTGTGTCAAGTCTATGTATATACTTAGTTTTCTTCTATATACTGCTGCATGTTTTTTAACCAATGTGCAATAGTGAAAAACACTGTACTTGAACCATGTGCAAGTCTAAACCCATGAGCAATTCTTCATTCCCTGTACAATTTTTACATTTTTTCCATTCGCAATAATATTTCATGTACTGCTACACTTTTTTATCCAATGTGCAATACTAAAAGACAGTATACTGTGTATATAGAGTTTTGATTTTTAATCTTTTCTATTTTGTATTTAATTCCTTTCTATGTCTTTGCATACTGCTGCTGCTGCTGCTGCTGCTACTGCTGCTGCTGCTGCTGCCTGTAACACCCAGATTTCCCCTATGGGAGATTAATAAAGTCTTATCTTCTGAGAGAAATGGACAAACAATTATACTATTGTTGAAGCCAGTGTGTCAAAGTTAGTTTGTGGGGACATGTTCGCAGTGATGAAAAAGGTTAATCTTGACCATCATTACAGCTTGAAATGTGCTAAACTGGCTGAGTTGCAAAGACAATGTTAATACTCTTCAGTGGAGTTTGGGTGCCTAATAACCAACTTTCACAAGACTGCATTTTGAAAGAGGCAGTGTTATGAGCAGAGTTTAGGTTTGTTTTCAGGAATTCATGGAGATGAAGGGAAAACCTGTTATGGAACTCAGTGATAGTGAGTGGCTGTGTTATTTGGCCTTCATAGTGAACATTACCTCTCAAAGCTGAACCTCAGGCTCCAGCCAGCTTCTCAGCTCTCTGTTTTCAAAAGTGAAATCATTTGAAGCCAAATTAAAGGGGCAACACTGTGGCAAGGGGTCACACTGTGCATTTTCCTACCCTGCAAGAACAAAAGCCTGCTGTGACATCTGAATATGCTGGTGAGTGTACAAAACACATCCATGCATTTGGTGAGAAGGTTTCATGATATGCAAATCTAAACAAAAGGAAGTGAAAATATTTGCAATGGCAATTTGTTCAGTGGAACCAGCTGATGTGCTTGATTAATTACAGCATAAACTCAATGAGCTGCAAAGCAACAGCAACCCCAAAACTAGGCACAATCACATTACGTCACAATCATCGCCCAGGTTTGCATGTCTGTTTGGGACATCCTACTACTGTCAGCAGTTATTTTCAAAACTGGGTTTTGCAAAGATTCAATTCTGCTCAAAACTGACTGACACAACCTGGAAAATCGGCTGTAAGTAGCATCATCATCCCTGACAGCTAACCACCTGATGCCTTGTCAATGAGAAGCAGTTCCAGCCATGGCACTGATAAATGAATGGTTAGCATTATTGCACTGTGTGAAGCTGTTGCCATAACTACACATTTGAGATGAAGTTGGTGTAATCTCTAACTGTTTTCTGCATAAAGACCAGCACATCACTACAATTATCTGCAATAAGTGATGCTGTCTGCCAGACCAACCCACTACAGAGACACACTATTGGACTCTTCAGGATCACATCAGAAGTGCAGGTTTGTAACCTGATATGTCATGACCACTTTGAGCTACAATGAGCTATTGCAGCCTTTCATAGTTGTATGTGTAGTGTAATATTTCTTTGTATTTGTCTTGAAAGTAACACTTAATCTGCCATGTTTTTTCTGTGTGACCAAAGGTCACCAAAGGACCAAAGTTACTGCTTGGCAAGTTTCATGCCTAAATCAAGCAACAGCCTGAAGACAACACAGCAGCCAGCAGCATTTGGAAAGACTGGGTATCCATTGGAAGATGCATCAGGATGACCACAGAGCTTCATTGCGAGCTAACACTTATATACCACATATATTATACCAGAAACCCTTTACCTCAATGGAGGACATGATCTGGACAGTTTACATAAAAGTTATGGCTTTGCTACTTTGTGCAAGTGCACCTATAAGAATTGATGCTGGTTTGAAGGCAAAGGGTAGTAACACCAAATATTGATTTGATTCAGGCACACCTGTGCAATAATCATGCTGTCTAATCAGCATCTTGATATGCCACACCTGTGAAGTGGGATGGATTATTTCGGCAAAGGAGAAGTGCTCACTAACACAGATTTAGACAGATTTACAAACAATATTTGAGAGAAATTATTTTTTTGTGTATATAGAAAATGTTTTAGATCTTTGAGTTCAGCTCATGAAGGACAATTTTTGTAGGACAATTTTTAGAGTCACCAATTAACCTAATGAGCATGTTTTTGGTCTGTGGGAGGAAGCCGGAGTGTCCGGAGAGAACCCACGCATGCACAGGAAGAACATGCAAACTGGCAACCTTCTTGCTGTGAGGCACGCGCACTACCTGCTGCGCTACCGTGCTGCCACAATTGACAATGACATTTCCATGAATCATTTTGAACAGTTGGTTGGTGTTTCTGACTATTTGCATCAAAGGGAGAAAGTTTTACGTCAGTCTTGGAGATCATGTGTCTGAGAAACACGACATCTCTTTTGGTGTTGGACAAGGGAGCTGCCTCTGTCCATTACTGTTCTCATTATACATGATGTCACATGATGACATCATCAAAGAACACAATGCATGTTTCCACAGTTATGTAGATGGCACACAACTGTACATCTCTGCTGAACGAAATAATGCTGTAGCTATACACTTAATTAGTAACTGTCTTTGGGCAATAAATAAATGGATGAGCAATTTCTTGAAGTGAAATGTGAACAAAACTGAAATCCTACTATTTGGCTCTCAAACACAAAGAGAAATGCTGTCTTGGGAAATTACCTCTCTGGATTAAATTTGAGGTTACAAGTCTTGGTGTTAGACTAGATTCAGATCTAACTTCAGGTCCTACATCAATAAGGTGACGGAAATTTTATTTTTCCACCTTAGAAACACAACTAAAGTATGACCATTTATAAATCAAAAGATGTTGAAAAACTGATTCATGCCTTTATTTCATGCTGACTTATTTTCTGTAATGTAAAAAAAAAAAAAAAAAAAAAAAAAAAAAAAGAGAGAGAGAGAGAGAGAGACTGAGAGCTCATTCAAAACTCAGCTATTAAGCAGAACCAAGAGAAGAGAGCACATTGGTCCAGTTTCAGCTGCTCTGTACTAGTTCCTGTAACATTTAGAATTGATTTTAAGGTCCTCCTCCTTGTACACAAAGCCTTTAATAGACTAGGACCAAGCTATGTTATAAATTACCTTGTTAACTGTTTGCCTTCAAGAAAACTGTTATTGGCTGCTGCTGGTTTATTGGAGGGGGGAAAAAAATGGGGATGCAGCCTTTGTCAAATACATTCCAAAGCTGTGGAACACACTACCCGTACTGATGATGGAAGACAGCTTGCTGAATATTTTTAAAAGAGAGGTAAAAATTCATCTTTTCACTTTAGCCTTTAGCTGTGACTTTATGGATACACACCTGACTCACACTTATGCAGTGCTGTACTTCTTTTAAATTGTTGCATTTTACTTGATTTTATACATTCTATGTACAAATTATTATCAAGTGGATTTTATTCATCTTATTTTACATCAATTTTCTATCCCTGTTTTTATGTTCATTCTATATCTTTTTTTATGTGAAGCACCTGGTGCATGTGATTTCTTTGCACTTAAAGCTGCATTTGTTGTGCAGTGCAAATGGTTTATTATTGTTGTTATTGATGAGGTAAAAGCTATTTCAGCTTGTTTTGGAATAATCTTCCATTGAATGGAATTATTTTTGGTGAAATAATTCAATTTCAATTGGGTGCGGCTGTAGCTCAGGAGGTAGAGCGGTCAATCAGGAGGTCAGTGGTTGGATCCCCAGTCTCGGCAGTCCACATGCTGAAGTGTCCTTGGACAAGATACTGAATCCCAAAACTGCCTCTGATGCCTGCTATCGGTATGTGAATTCATATGTATGTTGCTTTGGATAAAAGCGTCTGCCAAATCAGTGTAATTGTAACGAGACAATTTCCCCTGGGGAAATTTTGAAAGGGCCACGGGGTCTACTGCCCGACTGTGTACATATACATTACATTATATGCCCATATGTCTGTTTGTGTGTGTGGGAGCGCGAGAGAGGAGTGCTCACAGAGGTACTGAGCCTCAGAGGTTGCCATGCCAACTTGAGAGGCCCTCCCAATCATGCTCTATGAGACACAGCTGCGCAGGCACACACACGCCTGCTCTCAGAGAGAGAAAAAGAGCCATTTTCTGCCTCTGCGCTGGTCTCACGTTCAGGCTTCTCCTGACCAAACAGTAGCTCCTATCAGAAAAAAACACACACCATGAGCGCCTTGAGGACTTCCTGAATGATTCGGTGTAATTTTGTGTTTCTACAGCAAATATTGTGGACACAGTCGTGAGTTGAAAACAGGGCTCCTTTCTGCTTCTCTCAGAAAATCTTTGTATTGGAGTCAATGGGGAGCAGAGGCAGATGTGGCCGTGCTTAGAGGCTGCTAATTCAAATTCTATTTGTCTCACAGATTTTTCGAGCACATTGTGAGAGAGAGGACAAGTTTGTCTACAACTGTGGAAAAAAATATGCATCTAGAGGGTAAATTGTGGCTGGGAGGAGCATGGAAATACAGAAAATCTGGAGTTTTTTTACAGTCTCTGCCACTCTGAGTACTGAGGCTCAGGGGTTGTCACGGCAACTTGAGCTGGTTGCCATTGACGATAGGGGCAGACAGACAGGGGCAGACAGAAAAGCGGAGAAAAAGCACCATTTTCTGCCTCTGCACTGCTCTCACATTTGGGCTTATCCTGAGAGAACGGTAGCTCCTATCAGAAAAAAACACAGACCATCATCACTGTAAGGACTTTCTGAACGCTTCAGTGTAATTTTTGTGTTTCTACAGCAAATATTGTGGACACAGTCGCGAGTTGAAAACAGGGCTCGCGAGTTGAAAACAGGGCTCAGCTTTGCTGTAGGCAGTAGTGCTCGTGGCTTGCCCCGTGGCCCTGATAATAATAATAATAAGAAGAAAAAACACGTAGGATAACAATTGTGCTCGTGGCTTGCCCCGTGGCCCTAATAATAATAATAAGAAGAAGAAAAAACACGTAGGATAACAATAGTGCTCGAGGCTTGCCCCGTGGCCCTAATAAGAAAAAACACGCAGGATAACAATAGTGCTCGAGGCTTGCCCCGTGGCCCTAATAATAAGAAGAAAAAACATGCAGGATAACAATAGTGCTCGAGGCTTGCCCTGTGGCCCTAATTATATTTTCTGTCTCCATTATAGCTAACTTTATACTCTCCATCTGTTGCACAAGGCTCCTCCAACTCTATGCTCAACAGCTCATTCTGGCGCATTTTAGGTGGGGGAGAGGTGGATGACAGCCAAGCTGACCTCCATGACAGTCAACGACTCCCACCCCCTCCAACACACACTCACTGCACTGAGGAGCTACATCAGTGACAGGATGCTACATCCAAAGTGTATGAAGGAGCGGTATCGCAGGTCATTCCTCCCTGCAGCTGTCAGACTCTACAACAAAAACTGCTCCAAGTAATCAATGCAATCATCAGTGCAATAATCTGTGCAAAACAACCTATACATACAGTCTGTAAATACTATTTACAATTTTATTTTTTAGGACGCCGTTTCTTTTTATATTTCCCACTCTTTTGTATATACTTGTTGTGTTTAATTTTGCACTTGTTACACTATCTCTATCCACTTTATTGATGCTGCTGTAATTTGGAATTTCCCCTCCCGGGATGAATAAAGGCATATTGAATTGAATTGAATTGAATTGAATTGAATTGAATTGACTTGAATTGAATTGAATTGAATTGAATTGAATTGAATTGAATTGTACGACAGATACACCGTGAGCCAGCTACTCTCTGCTGCCACCCGTTGAGTGGTGGTGTGTAAACCAGCTCCATTCAGAAAAACACCATTTGGGTGCTGGAAAAGTGCACCCTTCAAGCTCCTATTGCTTGCATTAAAGAAGAGCGAATTCTGTGTGTAACTACATGCGCAAGAATTAGAGTCAGCAGGCAGCTTTGTATCATTATAATGTGGGCAGTATATACATATGAACAATGTTAAACTTTTCCTTGCACCCAGAGCTCACTGGCAAAAGTCTGCTGGATGATGCAAAATGCTTCTCCCTCTCTTGAAACAAGAGAAGGGTGGCTCACAAACTCAGATCAAACTGTCAAAACTAGGCAGTGTTCAAATTAAATATGAATCAAGATTCTGTAACTGCATTGCCCATTTCTTGCTTCAAATGTTTTCAGAAACATTTCTCAGGATACTGTTAAGCTGCGATATTCATAAAAAAGCTTGTGACAAGGCCAACATTCTGTGCCTGCTTGAAGCCAGACGAGCCCAAACCAAGCACCAGCCAGCTCACTGTACATCACTCACCAGCAGGAGAGTTTATTGGTCCAGTGTGCTGCAGTTCATTCTGTTTGTTTGAGGCTTTCTACCTTTTCAGCAAAAGGGAATAACACAGCCTTTATTCTCTGTTTCCTCTGGTGATGTTACACCAGTTTCAAAAATATGTGCATCTTTCTACTGCACAGACAGCCTAGTTTAATGAAAATACCAATTTTCCAGTGGTGAAATTCTTCTTTAAATATTTGCTCTGAGTCTGCTATATTTTGGCACAAGACAATTCAGTTTCACATATTTTTTCAGGTATTTAATTGATTGCCTAATTTTGGTAACAAGGTAACAATGAGGTCATTTTGTTTTATATTATTTCGAAAGTTAATATTTGTTATTTTAAAGGAGTCTAACTTGTTATTGTTTTTGTTACCATTCCATTAAAAGGGTAAAGAATATTTGTACATTCCAAAAAGCAGTCAGTAAACAGATCCTCTTATTCATTCAAATGAGTGGTCTGGGGTCAGTTATTTAAAATACAGCATAGTTGAAGTGAGTAGATCCCCAGTTTAATGGTTCATTTGTTTGTTAGTAGGGTACTATAAGTTTCACCCAAAACAGCTAAATCTTAGTGGCAGATACCTTAGAAAACCAAACACTCCATCATTCCAGCCTAAAGTTAGTCTCAGCGTCTTCAGCAGAAGTTAAGAGTGTTTGAGGTGCTATATGTTTATTCTGTGCAATTATCTAACCGTGGTCCTATCTGTGTAATGTAGTATAATTTTTTCCAACAGATATGTGAAGAATTGAGTCAGACACTGTAATCAATGGTAGTTTTAGCAGCAAGAATTGTAAGCGGGCATGTGTAAGGTTGAGATGATGATGCTATGCAAGACTGACACTGCGCAGCAAATATCAAGAGATCATATGAGCAGATGTCTGCATCATGAATCTTTGGTACTTTCCATGATTCTGCAGGTATCCCTGCAGCCAGTGTTAGCTGATCTTAACCGGTTTTGGCCTTTATTGTCTGTAACCTTGCATAACCCTGTGTGTCCTTATATAACCTTACTGTATTCAGTCTATATTACGTATCTGTCATTAATCATGAAAGGATAATAATGTCATCAATCACACTATGATTTGTTATGCTGATTTCTGGTGATTATTGTGATTATACTTACTTTTTAAAAAACAGAGCCCGTGAGAATCAGAAGCTAATGGTATTATTTCAAGGGAATAAGAAGAAAATAAAAGTACCTACAAGCCCAGGCTAGTGGCCAAAAGATAACGTAATGGTGTAAAAAGAGAAGAATCATAAAAAAAGAGAAGATGCCCCAAGGGCGGGGGTGACCTTGAGCAAACTGTATAAAAGACAAGCACTGACTCTTGTAAGTTGGAGAACTTCATTGGAGTTACACCTTGTGTGTCTCTGAGTGTTTTCCCCTTTATTGTCGACAATAAAGTTGCTTCTCGGACTTCGACTCCTGCAGCCTCTTTTTGAGCATTTTTCTCGGACAGCTGAATTTGATTCACAACAGTAACTGAAATGTGTCAATGGTATATATACATTTTATTTTCATTTGCAGTAAAAAGTGAATTTCCCCTGTGTGGGATCAATAAAATTTATCTCATCTCGGCATGGGCAATACCAGGGCTTACCCGGTATTGGATCTTAGCACATCTAAATGGAATGGGACCATAAATAAAGTTAGTAATTACACCTTTGTTTACCCTGTGATGAAATGTCAAAATTACCACTCTGAAAATGGCCTGTGATCTGTTCCTCGAACACTTGTGAATTACATTCTCTTCGGAGGATGACCTTTGAGCCATCCTCTTTGTCTCACACCAACATATTCAACAACCGTCGTTGCAGCTATAGACAAGTCTGCTGTTGAGGAGGTCCTGTGGGCCTGGGAGTTTGAGGGTTTTGCACAGTATTCCTAGGACTGCACACCTCTGGACCTTCTCATGCGCCTTCTTTCTGTTTTTACTGTCAGCTGGGATTTCCATATCTATCACAACTGCCTTCTTCTGCTCCTTGTCAATCACAACAATGTCTGGTTGGTTTGCCAGCAGCTGCTTGTCTGTCTGGAGCTTAAAGGTCCCATATTATGAAGCCTTCTCAGTAAGTTATATTGGTCTATGAGTTTCATAAAACATGTTTTTGAAGCTGTTTCCTGGAAATAGCTTTTAGGAGAAGATTCTCACCTCCCTCTATTTCCCTCTGTTTCAGTCCCTTTCAGAATGTGCTATTTCTGGTGTCTGTAGCTTTAAATGCAAATGAGATGCTGCTGTCCCACCCATAAAGCGTTACCGTGGGGAGAGCATAGACTCTAACGTAGCACAACCCCTGTGAAAGTAGCGGACATTGCGGCAATGAACAGACTGAGTGCTTCAGTAGTTCAACCATACATGTTTGAACCTGAATCGGATCCTAAAGGGAGGGGTCCTTCAGAACCTGAGACTCAGAGAATCCAGCAGGCAATTCTGACCCCAAGAAATTGTATGCACATGTAACAAAAACACGAAAATAGCGTATGTCCACTTTAGTGCATCTGCTGATTTCACCATGTCATGCAAAGCACATGAGCCTGATATCATATGAAAGCAGAGTCCCAAGGTCCTGGTTGTTTACATAAAGAAGAGGGGGTTTCTAGACTGGGTGAGTGCTCTTGCGATATACTGTCTCTGGGGGTACTTCCTTCTGGATCGTCATTGGTGTTTCTATGGTGAACTTGGGTGCTGCCCCTCGATTCTCTTGGCTCTGACTGGTCGATAGAGGTGTTGATCATCAAATTCGACCACTGGGTTGCTGAGACATTGACCGGTCTAACTGCGCTGTTAGTGTCATCCAGAGCGCACACAGAGGACACTGCTGACCAGCACTACTGGCCATTCACCTCAGGCTAAGAAAAAGTAGATTGCTAGAGTATGCACATTTAAATCTAAAACGTGGCTGCTATTATTGGTTGCAAATACTGGTATGCAAGGTTTCTTATTTCCTTAGTGTTATACATGCATGAATTGTCCATTTTTTATTTGTTTGTATCAGTGCACATATGGAAAGTGTGCAACAATGCAGACAGAGCCCGAGAATATATGCTGCCAGGAGGTGCCACAGGCCACGTTATCTTTACCTTCACTTACAATCGCAGTGTATGATTGCAGATAACATGCCACTGCATTTACAGGGCTGACAACAGCTACGGGGGATAGAGCAGTGAGTTTTATCTATAATACCCGACCTAACTTCACTGTTTTCCTAAGCAAATACTGTATATTACACATTTATTCACGTGAAACATTTTACAGATATACAATAAAAATTTATTGACCGCAGTCATGAATATTTGTATATGGAAATACAGTACAAGTGAAGGATTCACAGAATCCAAATTAGAAAAATGTGAATACAGATGTTGACAATTTAGAACCTGTTGACTAACATAATGTTCAATTTTCTCAGTTGTTACAGGCATTTAGCTAACAGGAGTTTTGTGAGCTGGTGCTGGGGCTTCCTTGGGCAGAAGATTCATGTAGTCATCCCATCATGTGTAGTACTTCGGATACGTTGGGAGTTTCCTGACGCCCAGGGAAGATATGAAGGCTCCAAACCACTAAGAAGTTACCACTTACGAATATGGTCTCAGTCTTCACTGGTCCGGCTCTGCACTCTCCTTTCCTGGACTTTGGAAAAGCTCAGTTTAAAAAGAAGATCCCTTGATGATGTGGTGGCTTGTCCCCTATCAGCATTCCTTGCAGGACACAGTAGCCTGGACAGCTGTAACAAAAGTATATTAATATGATAACACAGCATACTTGGGAGTAAAACATGACAGCGCTGTTACAGAATAAATTCAAGCACTAAAGGCTGCAACAGCTCACTGTTACATTTGATCAACAGCAGGTAACTGTAATGATGCACTGGCCTATATGAAAAGAGAGAAGTGACATCAACTTTATTTTACATGTATAGCTATGCCAACAGCTTCATACAGCGTAAAAAAGGATCACTCATAAATAAACTCCAAGAGAAGAAACTCATCGCACAGAATGGTTGGCTTGGAGTGTAAATTGTGCTGTGATGTAGCAGTCTCGACCATACATTCGTTTTGCCCTGGGCTATGCTAACACACTCCCATTTAGAAAATATTTCCAAATGCATTATTTTCACAAATTCCCGAAGCTTAGACTCAGCAGAATGTCTGTGTATGTATCACTTGTCCAACTGGGTCGCTGGGTTTGCATATGGAGACCATGCTGATTGCTAACTAGAAGATAGCGGTTAGCATTAGCTTGTGCTGTATGGCAAACCACTACTTGGTTAGTTCGTGTAAAACTGCAAAAATGTTTTGATTCACTGTAACTTTTGGTGTGAGGTACCAAAAGCTACGGTAGCAGTTAGCTAACCTTTGATGGCTGACGTCATAGTCTCGAAGCTAAAGGTTAGCCTTATATTGTTCTCAATGGCAAAACACACACTACAATACGCAGAGTTTGTGCAAATCTACAAAAGAAACACACCGCTAATTATTTGTATACTTACATGTCCCTCGTCTGCAGGTATTCCACACAAAGTTGGAAGTGACCTCTCCTTTAGAAAAAGTTTCCCGGCTAATCTCCGAGGTTGGAGAAACAGTCAGTCTCAAGTGGTTAGCAGATGTGGGACCAGCAGTAATGTTATGCAGAATAATGCCCCCCCCCCCTTTTCATTTAATATTATTTTTTCATATAATTGTTATTTTGTGTATTTTAATGTTGACATATATGTTCTTATGCAGAAATCACTTCAGCACATTGCAGCAAGTGTAAACATGAAGCTACAGCTTTAATTTTCTACTGTGATGGTTAATACAATAAATATAGAGAAGTTCAGACAGGCATGGACGACAGCTAAAGGGGGTCCTTTTGGTGGTACAATGTACAGGCATGCATACGTCAACAAGTGGACGGAGCAGGAAGGGTGTCAGTAGCTAGGTGAATGTGTCTGTGTTTTTGCACCTGTACTTGAAGAGAGTAGACACATTAAAGAAACTTGTTAAAACTCATGCACGCTGGAGCCTCTTCATGTCCGAGTGTGCAACACAGACACACCAACAGGTTTTTGCCAACTGTTGCTGGGACGTTGCCTTGAAAAATGAATTCAATCCATTCAGTCCTCCTTCTGCGGCTGGGAGCTGATGGAGCAATGTGTGCTCATCTTTACAGCCACACACTGCGTGTGGCGCCTCGACATCATGATTCCTAACACGGTGCTTTAGATAATGAAATGGCAGATCCATGAAGAAGAAAGAAGAAGAAGAAACAAACTTTATTAATCCATTTGTGAAATTATTTCTCAGCTTTGACCCATCCATCGTCCCTCCTTCGTCCGCAGCAGACTAGGAGCAGTGGGCTGCCAGCCGACAGCGACATGCAAATATGCACACTTGTTATGTAGGAGTAGACGTCGAATTCGATCGGCTCATTTGGAAGCTGTAGGCAAGGTGCTTTCAGAAATCCGTATCTCACTCAAAAAAAGCATGGACAGTCTTTCACACTTTGTATGCATGTGGCAACACCAGAAACCCCAAATAACACCCGAAATCCCAGAAAAAGTGAGTTTTTCATAATATGGGACTTTTAAAGTCCAACAAGATCTTAGCTGTTTTTCTCAACCATTGGCACTGGTATGTCCCATTGGGACTTGTGAACTTCTAATCCATACTTGGAACAAATGTTTCTGTACACTATCCCAACCACATGATTATGCCTCTCAGTGTATGCTCTCCCAGCTTGCACCTTAGACCCTGCTTCTACGTGCATCTTTGCACAGCCTGCACCCTGGGTCTGGTCTGCTGTGGTAGAACCCTGCCCCTGTGGATCTGGTGGAGTCTCTGTGCTTTCCTTCAGGCCAACCTTTTTTTTAGCCGCTGGTGTACACACACACACACATATATATACACACACACGTATATACATACGTATATATATATGTGTGTGTATATATACATATGTATATATGTATATATATACGTATGTGTATATATGTCTATATACATATGTATGTATGTATGTATGTAGGTATGTATGTATGTATATACGTACATACATACATACCTACATACATACATACATACATATGTATATATGTACATACATACATATATACACATACGTATATATATATATATATATATATATATATATACATACATACATACATACATACATACATACATGTGTATATACATACATACATACATACATACATACATACATACATACATATATATATATATACACCGAGTGAGTGTAGGACAGTGGTCAAGGAACTGAAGAATGAAGGGCTGGACGGAAGCGGAGCAGGTAACATCAGGCAGATAGCCAGAGGGCTGAACTGATAGAGGGAATGGCCCAAGAGATCTAACCAGAGACCGGCGGTGAAGGTTGAGCCCCTCTGGAGGTCAACGGCAAAGGTGAAAACCCTCTGGAGGCCAGCAGTGAAGGTGAAGCCTCTCTGAAGGCCAGCGGCACAGACAAAATCCCTCTGAAGGCCAGAGACGAAGGCAAGACCCCTCTAGAGACTGGGAACACAGGCGAGACCCCTCTGGAGGCCAGTGCTGAAGGCGGAACCCCTCGGGAGGCTTTTGACAAAGGTGAATCCCTTCTTGAGGCTGGCGGCCAAGGTGAAATCCCTCTGGAGGCTGGTGGTGAAGATGAAATACCTCTGGAGGCCAGAAGATGACTGCAGCTAAAGCTCAGAAGATGACTGTAGCTCTGGCTCAGGAAATGACTGCAGCTCTGGCTCAGGGAACGACTGCGGCACTGGCTCAGGCAACGACTGCAGCTCTGGTTCAGGAGATGGCTGCAGCACTGACTCAAGGGATGGCTGCAGCACAGGAACTGGAGAGGTGCAGACTGGGATGCTGGGCAGCTGGACCTCAGGGATGCTGGGCAGCAATGAGGATGAGGAGCTGGGCAGCGGTGTGGGACGACATCGTCGTCTGGAGCCCTGCTGCTTTCTTGTAGAGGCCAAATCAGGTATGGGACATGGTTGGAGGCTAGCAGAGCTGTGGCTACCCAACTCAGAAGCTGGAGCTGGCTCGAGGCTTTTAACAGGGGAACCAGGAGCAGGTGGTGGGCGGACCGCCAACCTTGGACCCAGAGCAGGTGTCGCCCGAGCCGCTGACCAGAGACCAGGAGCACGTGTCGATTGGACCGCCGGCGGACTGGGGACTAGGAGTCCCTTTGGAGGGTCGGACAGTGGACAGTGGAGCCTCCATGGCACTGGGCAGGGGTGCGTACGAGGAGCTGGGCAGTCGCATGGCATGACATGGTCTGCAGCCCCACTTCCTTCCTGTAGGAACTGTCTTGATGGACAGCTGTGTCCCCCAGAATGGAGACCTCCCAAAGTAATCCCACAATAAAGTGTAATCTGCTGTGTCCATGACTGACCAGACTGTACTGTGACGTGGGGAGTGTTGCTGAACCACTACAATACGGAGATTCCTTATATCAAATTTTAATCTCAGACTCAGACAGATAAAAATATAACAGATATAGTCACACAGTTTAAAGTTCAACTTGGCAAGAGTCTCTCAGAATATTAGCAGCTGCAAAGCACCAAGTGGAACTCACATGGTTCAGTTCTTTGAGGCGGATTAAGAGTCTCTTGAATTGTTTAGTGAAGCCAACACCAAACAAAGATCCAAGAAATGCTGGGTAAGACTCGTGGTCAGGGACAAAAGGCTAAGATATTTACCGGGGAACAGGAGAACAGGCATGGTCGGAAACAGGCAGGTGCAGCAATGAGAGATCAGTCGATATGACATTGCTGGAGAGTCTTGCATGGAAACAATGTCTGGCAAAAAGTGAGTGTGGCAGAGCAGTTGAAATACTGCATTGATTGCTAAGAGCCTCATGTGTGTGATCAGGTGAGCGGGCAGGGTGTGGAAAAGTACTGATGGCACAGGTGAGCAGGTGAGGAGACAAAGGCTTGTTTTAGTTTCTTCTCTTACATTAGGGGCTGAAAGACTTGAACCGTATTGCAGCTGGTGCATTACATAGCCGCATGTGTGGCTGGATCAGTGGTGTTCAAATTACAAATTTTGGTGAAGGTTCTAGATTCAAATATACCTGCCAGCTGTCACCCTTTGCTGCTGGGGCAACAGCATTTTTAAATGCAGATAAACCTGGTAAAAGTAGATAAGTGAACTTTCCTTTCCTATTGTCAGTGGCTGAGTTTGCCTTTCTGTGTTTGCTTCTGGTGTGTCATGTTTGTTGTCACAAAGAAACTGGAAAACGGGGAACAATAGAAAGACGCATGGAGGCCATAACTACTGCAGAGTCATTCGACCCAGGAATGAATTCCAATTGTACCCTTTCCCAATCAAGACGAAAGCCAGATGTGAGTCGGTGTTGGTGGGTTTTTGTCCAGTGTGAAAGAGACTTAACATAAAACATGTGTTTCAAAAAGATCTTGCCTATCAGCAGAGGAAGCGTCTACTCTATCTCTCAGCTCAGATCAGGTGCACAATGAGCATGTGGCAGTTGAGACTAAATGATCTGATTTTTAGTCAGGTTTCACAACCATTGTATGCCTTTTCCTGTTTTCTTCCATTGGTGGCTCTTAACCATGAGAACAAACTAGCCACTTATTAGCCATGCATCTAGCCATAATCATCCCTGTGTGCTCACCCATAATGCTGGCCTTGCCCAGGCTGGTGATGGACTCTCCATAATGCCGTCGGGCCTGGGGTGGGGAGGTGCAGGGGCTGGGGATGCTCTCTGAGTCTGAGACAGATGTTATTTCCTTAGGTAGGTTGAGCAATGTGGGCCGGATTTGATCATACGGTGTTGGGCTGGTGGTGTTATACCTGAACATCACATTAACATCAGCCTCAGGTCACTGAAACATGTAGGCCTCATTCTGTCTTCAGCTATAATTTCATTAAACTAGGAATACTGTAGCTTCAGTCAGAGTTGGGTTATAAATTGACAGACTGTAACATATAATTATCACTGTTTAAAGCTTAGTATACCATTGCTGTTGCTTATTGTTAACTCTATCACAGTGCCTACTGCTGATAAATTTAAAGGAAAATTCATTAATAACTGGCATATTATCTGTCATTTAGAGCACATGACTTACCAGTGGATTTGTACAGGTGTAATGTTACTGTAGTGCTTTAAGATAAGAGGTTCCAATCTGTACGCCTGAAACAAACAACAAACAAATGTTTGAACCGATGGGAGTGTCTTGCAACATTACTTCTTAGAAATTGTTTCATTTTAATATAATTGCCAGCTTGTCATTTAGTTTTCATTATTTTTTTGTCATATGACAGCACTAGAGACTTACATAGTACCCATTGAAAGGTTTTGTTTCTGTTTTTCTACAAGTTATAAATCATTGCTATAAATCTGACAAATGGATGTTCATAAAAGTAGGTGATGATTGTGATATAAGCAGGATGGTAACACATTCAATTGTAGGTATTGGAGCTCACCACAGGGTCTGTGGGATGGAATATGTTGAAGAGGCGTTTGCAGATAGATGTGGGGAGGATGTGGTCCTGCACACCATTGTTTCCGGGCCGGATCCCTCGCAATGCCAAGAAAACAGCCAGAGGGGAGCCCATGCAGAAGAAATTTTCTACCTACAAAACAAAGAACAGGGTAAATACAACATGAGAAAGTAAGAGACAGTCCACAGTGAAAAGATGAACTGGTCCTATAAAGCTGTTCATTGGCTAGTTACAGAAAACTACGGCTATACTGGGCCAATGTGTACACATGTTTATGAAAATGTACATGCACACTGACCAAACCTTATTTAAATAGCAATCTAAAATAATCTGTGATTGTTTTCAATCAAAAATGTTCATGTGCAATTTACATGACTTCATACTAACTAGTCCACATGACTCTTCATTCAAATGCCAATAAATGCAAGCAGGAATCAGTGAATCAAGTGAAACCAATGGCTGTCTGGAAGCTAGAAACAACCAGTGACTCTTTCACAGTTTTCCAAGTCTACAAATCTACTGAATTCTTAAAAAATATTAATAATTCATAATTCAGTACACACCTTAATATACATAATACTCAGGTCTCTGAAAACTTATATATATATATAATACTTAATATTTGTAGCTTTAATCATGGGTAGAACAATTTCTAAATAGAAAATGTTGGCAGTGAATGTGGAAAACTGATGAAACACACAGTACAGTCCAACAATTTTCAACTTTACCTTGAATTTCAAGGCTGGCACTGTGACACAAGATGAGGTCTGCAGACCCTGGAACTGGTCCTCCAAATCCCTCAACCTGGATGATTGACATTATACATGCATTAAAATTACTCCAATGCGAACTACATGCTTGTTGGGCAGGCTGACAGTGAAAGGGATATATTTTAATAAAATCTTATGTCATGGCAAATGCAACTGGAAACTCAAATCCAATCAAAATGTTACTTTATTGTGGGAGTTGCCACTCCTTGCAATGTACTACTTTCTGTATTTGACATGCAGTAGGTAGTGCAAGTCTGATGCAGGAGAGGCTGAATACTGTGAGGATCCGCTAGAATTGTCTGCTCCTAGTGTTCTCTGTTTCCCTTTTCCCCTAGTGTTATGTGTCTCTGTCTGTCTGTCTGTCTGTCTGTCTGTCTGTCTGTCTGTCTGTACGTACGTACATACGTACGTACCCCTGTCTGTCTCAGCTGGGTGTTTCTCTGCACCCAGCTGGCACTGCCTGTCCGGCAGCACACCTGGAGCGCATGAGCCTGATTAGGGCTCAGTATTTATGGAAGACGCTGAGCTAGAGTGGGCGCCGGATTATCCTGATCTCTCCCATGAGTTTTCCAGAACCCTGCCCAGTGAGTACTTCCTGTCTTTGCCTAGATGCGATCTCAGTATTTTGTCAGTGGCTTTTTTCTTTTGCCTCACCTGCACTTTGTTTGTTCACAGTGCCTACCAGCTACATTCAGCCTTTGCCCAGCCTCAGCCTTAATAAATTTGTTTTTTCTTTTTCCTACTCTTGTCTCCTGGTCTGTATATTGAGTCCAGTTGTTTATAAATTTGGGCCAAGCCTAACAGAATACATTATTAATAGGAATCAGTAGGTGGAGTTGGAATGAGTATCAATTCAATTCAATTTTATATATAAAATCACAACAGAAGTGGATTTCCATATAGAACAGGTACAGAACATGCACTTAATCGACAGAGACCCTGCTCCAGAGCAAAAAATAGTTCAGGACCTGAGGCGTGTGAGTCTCAGCTGCTCCTGCAAGTGGCGCTCCTCATCACTCGGCCAGCGGACCTTTGTCTCCTCCGGGTCTGGTGCTTCTTGATGATGAAACCGAACAGGGTCCCAACCTGTCATGATGTCGAAAGTGATAACACAGCCCAGCGAGTGCGACACTATGGACACCTTCCCATTTTTCTCAAAGTCTGGATTCCGTGAGCAGAAGAGTGAGTATAGACGATTCAGCTCCAGAGTCAAACCCCTGGTGATCTACGTACACACAGACACACAACAACAACAACAGACATATGCAAACTTGTGACGTTATTTGCCTCCGTTACTATTTTCAATTGTGTCAGTAAGACTCAAATAGTTTTGGTTATGGTTGATACTTTATTGTCTTAATTAATCATCTGTTATGTCACAGTCAGGTAGTAGATCATAATTCAGTGCAACACAGTCAGGATTTAGTTTTGCCAGAGGGGAGTTGATTTGAACTCATGGGACTAACACTCCAAAACTGCCAGAAGGGTGTCAAAATTCAGTGACACAGCTATAAGGAGATAGACCAAGGCTTAACTTCAGGTTGGATGTCTTAGTCTCACCTCGTCTCTGTACAGAGGGCTCGTGTAGTACATGATGTCCATGGCACTGCTGTTAAGCATGTCTCTGAGACCTCGCACTTTGTCTGGGGTGATGGAGTCCACCGTGTCTGCAGGACAAACAAACAAAAGCATCCAAAACAGCTATCAAACAGAAAATTACTTATTTCTTTATACAGTTTCATATTCTTGTGAAAAAAACAGTGATTCTGATCTGCAATACATACATATTTAAACACATATTTTCATGTTTTACAATGACCATAAGTAGATGTTGATGATGAATAGGTCTGCCCATCTGTCCAGCACTTTAGTCTATAACTTGATAACTATTGATATTTCATAGACACATAGGATCTGTCCTAATGATTTAGAGGATGCCGAGACATCATCTTCAGTACCAGTTTGGTATATGCATGAGACAAATTATCACCCACTTGTCTTGGCTCCAACCATAAAATTTGATGATGAAATTAACTTTTCTCTAGTACCACTTAGGTGAAAATGACGTTTTTGCTCATCCCAGCCCCCGCCCCATGCAGCTTTTTTTTTTTTTTTTACAATGGTTGTGAGCTGAGGTACAACATACCTCCATCTAGGGCCAGTTTTGACCTCCACTCCACAGGAAGAAACTCTACATGCTCTGTGGTGCGATCAGAGAAGTGTTTCTCCTCCATCTTTCTGGCAGCATCTCTCATCCTGGACAGCAGCCAAGACAAAACAATTACTTCCAGAATTATTCTGATTCCTTTTCAATTCTCTGTACTCCCTCTTGACACCTCCCGATATCTCACATGCTGGTGTTCCTAATGATACGGCCCTGGTCCATCTTCTGGCCAATGCCATGCACCACGAAGACGATGTGTGTGGTTTCAGGTGGGGTGTCCTCAGGTGCTGCCTCTTCCACATATCCCCGATGGAGACGTGTCCCACTGCTGGAGGCTGAGGACATGAGAGGGAACATTACTACCTCAGTTGATGTGTTTCACTACATCGTGCCTGTGTTAAGTCAGTTTTCTGACCCTGACAGCTAATGACTATATAAGTGATAGAACCATTTTTCCTGGTGTAGTGACTCCATGAGACAAACTAAAAAGACATGGAGAGGCTGAAGTCGGGCCTGGATAACAGGTGAACAAGTGCTTTTATCAACTACTAGTGCCACTGCCCATACCCATGTGACCCAGCCCTCTCAATAATCACTGCAAAGAAATTACGGTATCATTAACACTTACAAATAACGATACCAAAATATACAAACCTTATTAATATTAAAAACATATTCCTTTCTAAATTCATTCATAGCTCCTACACCCATCAACAAAGCAAACTTTAGCTTTTTTCCGATACCCCTGTACATCACAGGCAAGTGTGTTACTTGTTATCAGTTTTGTTTGTGTCAGAGAGAGAGCGAGTAGAGAGTTCTTTTTCTGCTTGCGATGTAATGTGTTGGACAGACCTCTCTACAGCAGCACATTTAACAGCTGATAGTCACTACAACAATCCATCTCAAAGATCAGCACGTATGCAGCAAAATTATTAGAGACTTAGACAGCTTTTATTGTCATTCAGTAGACAGCAAGTGAACACCAAACGAAATTTCGCAATTATAATAATAATGCGTGTTTTGATGCAGTACCGACCTGAACACCAGGTTACTCTGAATAATCCACAGAACATGATGTCAACACTTTTCATAGAAGTTACTTCAGTAGAAAGTAGTTGGAGTGAAGACCGTTTAAAGTGAGGTCTGTGAATTATCCAGGGATGCTGTCTCTGGAAAGAGACTTTTTTTGAGTTTTCTGAATGTAATTTTTTCCTGCTGTAAGGGCCACCAATAACTTTTTTTTGTAATTTGGATGAACTGAGCCTTTAATTCAGCATTTCAGCTTAGAAAGACATAACATCTGTGGCCAGAAGTAGTTTTAACAACCACTAAACATGCAGTGGTAAAATGGCTGTACAATGTAAAACAAAATCAGCAATAAATCGCTATCCAAAGAAATGCATAAGTGAAAGATGTAAAATACTTTCTCGTACATTCCTGCAAAGTAAGACGTTTGTTACACATTTCAATACACTATTCGCCGAAAGTTAGGGATATTTGGCTTTCAGATGAAATTTCAGGATGAACCTAAAATGCACTTTAACCTTTACAGGTGAACTTAATTTGACCTTCTCCAAACTTGTCCAACTGTTCATTGTTTCAGTACTTTTGCACAATTTGTTGTGCGCAACTTGTTGTTCTTGAGCAAGGAGCTGAACAGCAAAATTCACAACAGGTGTTTGATTTAAACAGTCCTCTTCATCATGCTGTTCACATTTTGGCATCGTGGGACCAAGATGGCACCTAACAATTGATCAAGAGTACCTCACCATTGCAAGGCTTCAAACAAGATGTTCTCAGAGGGAAGTGGCCACTGAGCTTAGAGTGTTGCAGAGTGTCATCAGCAGGTTGCAACAGAGATACAGAGAGACTGGAAGAGTCACAGAAAGGCATAGAAATGGACGTCCTTGGGCCACATCCCACACTGATGACTGCTTCATTGTGAACAATGCCCTGTGGAACTGGATGATGAATGCCACTCAACTCCAGGCACATTTAAGGGAGGTGAAAGGCACCCAAGTGTCACGTCAGACCATTCGAAACTGTTTACATTAGCGTGGTCTGCATGCTAGACGACCTGCAAGTGTACCTGACCACACCACCAGGCATAGGCGTGCATGGGCCATGGAGCATTTACACTGGACAAAGGACCAGTGGGCCTAAGTGCTGTTTTCTGATGAAAGTCGATTCACGTTGAGCAGAAATGATGGCCATCAACAATGTTGGAGAGTGCTATGTCAAGTGCTATGTATCAGCCACTGTTGTCATCAGACAAGCATTTGGTGGTGGCGGTGGTGTTACAGTGTGGGCAGGTGTGTCTATACAGAACTGCCCTACGCTTTGTGAATGGCACAGTGACAAGCCCATACTACCTGAATAACATCATTAATCCAGTCATTGTGCCCCTGCATGAACAACACAGGCCTAATTTCATTTTCACGGACGACAATGCTCCAGCTCATCAAGGTTGCATCATTAGGAAACGGCTGCTGCAGACTCGGGTACCTCAAATGGAATGGCCTGCACTTTCCCCACACTAAATCCCATAGTAAACCTATGGGATCAGCTGAGTCGCTGTGTAGAGGCTCGTAACTCTGTACCCCAGAACCTCAATGACCTGAGGGTCGCCCTTCAAGAAGTGTGGGATGCCATGCCTCAGCAGACAATAAATCTACTTGTGAACAGCACGAGACTTCGTTGTCAAGCTGTAATTGATGCTCAAGGGCACATGACAAGTTATTGAGACATTGACATTTTTTGTTGTGGTATACCCACCACTGTTGTTGGCTTTTGTTTCAATAAATTGTTTGAGGTGAGGAAATACCATTGCATGCTTCTACTTAAATGCCCTACTTTCATGATATAGTATCACTGTAGCATGAAATTTTACATTTTCCATAAATTTCACCTGAAAGCCAAATATCCCTAACTTTTTGTGAGTAGTGTATCTTATCTGTACCAATTAATCTAATTCTTTTAAGTTGCTCTCCTCCCCCTAACTCTGACCACACCATACTTCCCTGTCTGCAACATAGTTTTAGTCCCTTGGTGACCCTTGAGCTTTTGTTTTCTTCCTGTTGTGAGAGACATGTAATATTTTTTTCACCAAGTCAACTTTTTAATAGAGTTGCTCATGGAAATGATGAGGACATTCCATCAGATGTCTTCTCTTGTGCATGCCATGTGACATTTTCCATTACCTTTAGAGAAGCCGAGTTTCTGAGTGACAGTGCGTGCAATCTTGGAGGTGGTGGCATCACTGTACAGGTAAACCTCATCCACACTGTGCCAGTCCACATGACTCCTGCTCAGCTTCAGACTGTGAATAGCTGCGAGACAGTCACACAGTGATTAACAGCTACTGACAAACTTCATAAAGCATAATTAACTTATGATTCCCCATGAGGGTGTGGAGAATGTGCGCCTATGTGTGTGTGAAACTCCATGCCTTTGAAATACATTTACAAAAGTCATGATACAGACTATACACACAGTCAGTGCCTCCTTCTCTCTCACATGAGATACCTACTGGTTCAGCTGGAATCAGGGAAAATAACATCACCTGACTGGTTCTGTATCAGACTCACAGAAGTATGGACTCACAAAAGCAGACGACAGACTGATACAGCTCAAAAGGTTTAATCCAGGCAAAGGTCGGTACACGGGCAGGCAAACCAAACATGCAAAGGTATCCAAAATGGCAGGCAGATGAGTGGTTCAAAACTCACACTAGAAATACAAATACTAAGGACACTGGAACTCTCACACAAAGACAAAGAAGATCTGACACAGGAGGAAGGGAAGACACAGACTAAATAAACTAGGAGGGAGGTGGCACAGGTGAAGCACATTAGGGCGGGGCAGATAATTACATCGGCGGGAAGGAGAACAAAGGGAGGAAGTAAACAAAGGGAGGAAGTAAACATAGAGACAACACAGGGGAAAACGAGACTATCAAAATAAAACAGGAAACAAAAGAAAACAGAGACATGACAGATCATGACAGTATCCCCCCCCCCAACGGCCGGCACCAGACGGCCCAGGTTCTTCAGGATGAATGAGTGTCTAGTCCAGAATGTTACTAGAGGACACCCAACACCGTTCTTCGGGGCCGTAGCCCTCCCAGTCGACCAAATATTGGCGGCCACGGCCCAGACAATGCACAGACAGCAGTCGTTTGACCGCATAAGCCCCCATCAATGACCCGGGGGGCGGAGGGGGTCTGGAAGGAGGGACCAAGAGACTTTCTCTGGCGGGCTTGACGCGGCTGACGTGGAATATGGTGTGCACTCTCATGGACCTTGGCAGTTTTAACGTTACAGCCACAGGGTTAATAACTTTGGACACAGGGAAAGGACCAATGAAGCGAGGAGCCATCTTACGGTATTCCACTCGGAGTGGAAGATCCCAGGTGGACCAGAGGGCAGAAGATCCCACCCTCTGGCCTGCCTGATACAATGGGGCAGGAACCCTGTGCCGATCAGCAGGCTTGGCCTGCCTGATACAATGGGGCAGGAATCCTGTGCCGATCAGCAGCCCTCTTGCAGCCCCGGAACTCTTTAAGAGGGCTTGTCGGGCTCGGGTCCACTCCCGCCGACATCTGCTGACTAAGGCAAGCGTAGAGGGGACTCTGACTTCACGTTCCAAGGCGGGGAACAGAGGAGGCTGATAGCAGTAAGCACACTGGAAGGGAGACATGCCAGAGGAGGAACAAGGTAAGGTGTTATGCACATATTCAATCCAAATAAGATTCTTAGTCCATGTGGTGGGGTTTTGAGAGGTGAGACACCGTAGTCCGGTCTCCAGCTCCTGGTTGAGTCTCTCCGTCTGTCCATTGGTCTATGGGTGATGGCCGGAGGAGAGGCTGACAGAGGCACCAAGGAGATTGCAGAATGATTTCCAAAACTGAGCCACGAACTGCAGCCCCCGGTCTGACAGGACATCCGTAGGGAAACCATGGAGCCGGAAAACATGGTGCAAAACCACCTCCGCCGTCTCTTTGGCAGAGGGGAGTTTGGGCAGCGGAATGAAATGGACCATTTTGGAAAATGATCCACTACAGTGAGTATCGTGGTATTACCTTCGGAAAGTGGTAATCCTGTGACAAAATCCAGAGAGATGTCAGACCAGGGGTGGTGAGGCATGGGCAGTGGATACAGGAGCCCTGAGGGAGGTCTTCAGGAGTACTTGTTCCTGGCACAAACAGGACATGCAGCCACATATTCAGTTACCTCCCTCGTCATGGCCGGCCACCAAAACCTTTGCTGAATCATAAAGATGATCCGGCTGACGCCAGGATGGCAGGACAGGAGCGACGAGTGGGCCCAATGAATAACCTGAGAACGCAGCTCTGCGGAAACAAACAGACGATTAGGGGGAACCCCTTCAGGGGTGGAACGGCCTCGATTAGCATCCAAAACTCTGCGTTCGATCTCCCAGGTAACTGCCCCAATGAAGCATGAAGGAGGCAGAATGGGGACGTTAGCCTTGGGCTCCTAATCTGGGGAGAATAGTCTTGACAGAGTATCGGGTTTTACATTCTTAGAACCAGGACGCTAGGACAGATTGAAGTTGAACCGATCGAAAAACAATTTCCACCTTGCCTGTCTTGTGTTCAATCTCTTGGCTGTTCTCAGGTATTCCAAGTTCTTATAACCAGTCCACACAAGAAAGGGTTGCTCTGCCCCCTCCAGCCAGTGCCTCCATTCCTCCACGGCCACCTTGATGGCTGGCAGTTCTTGGTTACTGAGATCATAATTCCTCTCCACGGGGGACAATTTCCTGGACAGAAAAGCAGAGGGATGTAACTTATTGTCAATTACTGACCTCTGCGACAAGATGGCTACAATACCCTGATCCGAGGCGTCCACTTCAACCACAAACTGAAGAGAGGGGTCGGGCAGGGTGAGAACAAGTGCCGTGGTGAAGCTTTGCTTAAGTCTCTGGAAGGCTTTCTCCACCTGTGGGTTCCAAAAGAACTGAGCTTTGGAGGAGGTTAGAGCATCCAAGGGGGTGGCAATGGTGCTGAAATTTCTGATGAATTTCCTGTAAAAGTTAACAAACCCGAGAAAACGTTGGACCTCTTTCCTGTTGGAAGGGGTAGGCCAGGTGGTAACAGCACTAACCTTCTCCGGGTCCATCCTCACCTCCCCCTCGGAGATGATGAAGCCCAGGAAGGAGACTGTAGAGGCATGAAACTCACATTTTTCAGCTTTGACAAACAACTGGTGGTCTAGGAGTCTCTGGAGAACCTGCCAAACATGCTGTACATGTGTGGTTTCATCCGGGGAGAAAATGAGGATGTCATCTAAGTGCACAAAGACATAGTGGTTTAACATATCACAGAGTACATCATTCACTCGGGCCTGGAACACGGCTGGGGCATTGGTTAGGTCAAATGGCATTACGAGATATTCATAGTGTCCACTAGGGGTGTTAAACGCCGTTTTCCGGTCATCCCCCTCCCTTATCCTAACTAAATGGTAAGCATTACGTAAGTGCAGGGGCAACAGCTCAATCGCGCAATCACAGGGGCGATGAGGAGACAGGGAGGTGGCCTTGGACTTGTTGAAAAGCTCCTCTAAGTCCATGTAGCAGGGGGGCACATTGGAGAGGTCTGGAAAGTCTGTTTCAGAGCCCTCACTTTGGGCCACCTTACCAGAGTGAGTCAGATTGCTGGGGGGAGCGGAAGTAGACACAGAGTTTAGTTTAGGAAAACAGTAATGCTCACAATCCACACCCCAGGTCTTGACTTCTCCTGTAGACCAGTCGATGTGTGGGTTGTCGTGAATGAGCCAAGGGTGGCCCAAAATCAGAGGATGCAGAGGGGCTTGGTAAAGATGGAAACAGAGCTCTTCTGTGTGAGAGTTACTGAAGATGAGGGCTACTGGAGAGGTGTGGTGAGTTACCATACAAAGCAGATGCCCATCAAGGGCACTGGCGCTGATGGGTTGAGGCAGGGGCAAAAATGACAGACTTAGCTCTTTGGCTCTCAGGTCGTACTGCATAAAATTGGCGTCAGCTCTGGAATCAATGAGGACTGGGTGTCTAAGGCAAAAGGAAGGAAGACATGAGCGAAACTGTAGGAAGCTGACGAGTAGATTCAGTGATCAATGTGGTCATGCTCACCAGTTTGCTCTGACTACTGGATGCGCCCGATTTTATCGATCTCAGAAGCTAGGGTGATGAGGGAATTGAGTTCAGTGGGCAGGTCAAGAGGGGCTAAGTGGTCCTTAATTGTCTCAGATAAAACATTTAGAAAGGCATCGGACAGGGCGGACTCATTCCACCCACTCTCAGGTGCCAGGGTGCGGAACTCAATGGCATAACCGTGACCCGTCTCCCTTCCCTTGATGGAGAGCAACAAGCAGCCTGGCCGCCTCCCGGCTTGGTGATGTGCTCTGAAAAATCTGGGAGAAAGTCTTAGTGAACCCTCAGAGTGAATTACAGGTCTCTGCCCTCCTGTTCCACACAGTAGTGGCCCAGTCCAGAGCCCTACCGGTCAGGTGGGAAATGATGTAGGCTATCTTGGACCGGTCAGTGGAAAAAGACATAGCTTGAAACTCAAAATGTAACTCACATTGCGTTAGGAAGGCTCTGCAGTCTCCAGAATCACCAGAGAAGCGCTCCAGTCTGGACAACTGGATGTGAGGCGGCGAGGAAGGGGACACGGGAGGAGATGCGTCAGGAACGGACTGCCGAGACGGATCAGGAACGGCGTCACTGGGTGGCGGCAGCTTCTGGAGCCGCTGAACCTGCTCCACCAAAAAGTTCATCTGGGAACCGAAGGCTGACAACAGGCTCCCCTGCTGTTCAGACAATGCTCCCAATTCATGTCCGAGAACACTTATCTTTTCCTCCTGGTGTTGCACTCTTTTTTCCTGCGATTGGAGCGCTCAGCAGAGAGTATCTGGGTCTGCGTACTCCATAATGTGGTCAGATCTTGCTATCAGATTCACAAAAGTATGGACTCACAAAAGCAGACGACAGACTGATACAGCTCAAAAGGTTTTAATCCAGGCAAAGGTCGGTACACGGGCAGGCAAACCAAACAGGCAGAGGTATCCAAAACGGCAGGCAGATGGGTGGTCAAAGAACAAAGAGAGGTTCGAAACTCACGCTAGAAATACAAATACTAAGGACGCTGGAACTCTCACACGAAGGCAAAGAAGATCTGGCACAGGAGGAAGGGAAGACACAGACTAAATAAACTAGGAGGGAGGTAGCACAGGTGAAGCACATTAGGGTGGGGCAGACAATCACAACGGCGGGAAGGAGAACAAAGGGAGGAAGTAAACTTAGAGACAACACAGGGAAAAACAAGACTATCAAAATAAAACAGGAAACAAAAGAAAACAGAGACATGACAGATCATGACAGTTTTGTGGCCTCTTCCAACACATTCTCACTCCTAAATTGTCACATATGGACACAGAGCTCCATGGTGTCAGTTTTTATGGCATTGGGTACAGGTACAGCATCATTTGTCAAGTTAGCAATAATAAATGCACTTTGGTTAGGTTTAGGCACCAAATCTATCATTGTTTGGCTTAAAATTAGTATGTTAGTAATTTATGTGGTTTAACTTACTTACAAAGACATCAACCTTCACTTTAGGTTTCACACGGGACACAAACCGTGGTGGCCTGGGTTAAAGTTGACCCATCCAACCGCTTCACCTTCCTTCCTCCAAAGGCAGACTTTTCTCACTACTTTTACTATGTCATTTGATGAGATGGGAATAAGAACGGGCTGTCTATAGTCTATTGGACTACCCAGCACTATCAAAAAAGATGCTAAAGGAACCCAGTGTCTTAAAAAGTGACAAAAAGGGGTCTTGACCAAGCATCTGTATGTGACGTTTGGTCAGGATGCCTAGAACTAGTATATCTTTCTAGGTCTTTCTTTCATGCTCTGTCTTACATTCCTTACCATCCTTGATGTCCACTGTGGTGGTCACCATCTCCATTTCATAGGTGTCCCTCATCTGTTGTCCCCAGAAATGGGTGAGGTGCTCAGTCTCGATGAGGTCACTCTCGTCCTCCTCCAGGGGAAGCCACGTTCCATCAATGAACCACTGACCCCTCATCACCGGAATACGGTCTTGCTCTGAAAGACACCACAAGATATTTATTACTATTTCAAAGATTGTGTTGCCTGTATTTGTTTCATTTAATTCCCTGTCTTAAACAGGACAGGAAACACACAAAGATAGAAAGTGGGGCCCAACTCATAACACATAAAGTGGAAAAACAGTGAATAGACTTATGTTAGTTTGGCAATAAAAACTCATAGCATAACATCACGAAGAAGGGTATGAAAAAACACTGAGAGGATTTGCACCGTGGAAGTGTACTCTGCTTAAATTGTTCCACTGTCCTTGCTGTCACTGTTAAGTGAATTAGTGAACAAATTGTATAACAGTTGTTGCAGTAACAGTAGTAGCAGGTATTGACACTATTTGACAAGGCCGTTTGGCTGAATATAACAACAATATAATGCCGTTGGTGGAAACAGCCACAGAGACCAGTTGCCCATCACATTTACTGTAGCTCCTTCAAGGAAAACAGGTGTTAAATGAGGGCTGGGCACTGAGTCCTAACGTCCGGTTCTGGCACCATTAAGAAGATGTTTGAATTTCAATTCTTTTTTTCGGTTCCTAAATGCCCACACTAGTTTATTTATTACTCCGCCCGGCGTGCTCCTAGTAAGAAGAACATCACTCGTCTGAACATGGACCGCAAAAAACACCACTTGAAAGCCTGGCTTCATTTTAATTTGAAAAAGGACGGATTGGCACAGTGCAACACCTGTGAAAAACTTATTTCTGCCAAAGGAGGATGCACAACAAACATGATAAAACACCTTCGCCTGCATGGTATAATAATTAACGAGTGTACTGTGTTTAACTCGTTGCGTCGCCCTCCTGCTCCCGTCGCCTCCTCCACTTCGGACAGTCAACCATCAGCCAGCAACTCCTCGTTGCAAACGGAATCAGGTACATGAAAATTCTGGTTGTCTTATTCTCAACAGACTAGCTTAAGTTATAGACTACCAATTGCTAAAACTGTGTCAAATCTGTTGATAGTTGTTGAACGCTCGCAGAGTGATGCTAACGTTAGCCAGTCTGAGCCTGCTGCTGCTGCTACATCAACCAGCCAGCAGAGTCGTTTCTTCAACCAGCAAAGAAACGACGTGACACCACTGTGGCAGCAAGGGGAAAGCTGTCAGCGGAGCAGAAGAGTGAGAAGAGTGCCACAGAAAAGTAACAGCTTATGTGGTGAAAAGGCTGCATCCCCTTTCAGATGTCGAATCGCCCACATTTAGGTAAGCAAATAAGAATAACGTTAAGCTAACCAACTTAGCTGGTAGCTACTTGTTATCTACCCCTGACCTAACGTTACAGTAATAGTTCAGGTTTAACTTTATTTATAGATCCCTGCTTCAAGAATAAGATGGACAACAACACTGCAGTCTGGGAACGGACCAAGGGGAAGTTGCTGGCAAACTCTGAGCAGGTGAAATGTCATTCATACACAAATATATATACTGTCTCCCACAGTCCTTAACATTTTATATTTAATTTGCATTTTACGTCATCCACACAGTAATCATTAACACTGTACTGTTTATACTTTTTTAATCACCTTACTTCAACACCTCTACTGTTAATTACTTAAGTGCATGCCTTTATTAGCACATATTCTATTATAGACTGTGACAACTCTCTGTACTGGTGGTTAGGACAGTTCACTGCTGTTTAATTTTATTCTTATATTCTATCCATCTTTCTATATCTACCTGTCCCTCTCCATATTATGTCCTCTGTAGTCAGCGGCACTCCATGATCATGCAGAAGAGGTTGGTGTGATGCAGGGCGAGGGAAACCAGGAAGGTGTGGAGACTGACAGCGAGGAGGAAGAGGAGAATGTAAGTAGATTACTGAAATTATATTTGGTATGTGCTTCTCAGTCATGAAATATATTTTTAATATGTTTTTTTTTACTGATAACTGTTCTGTGTTTGTTTAGCAGCCTCCTCCTTCCAAACAATCCAATAAGTCTCCACTGGAGGAGCTTTTTGCTGAGGAGGATGCCATGAAGAGGACCTCACAGGAGAGGTTGATGTCCATGGAAGAGCGTGCTAAAAAGGAGATCCAGACGTTCTGGGAAACGCCACCAACCATCACATCGTCTGACCCTACTGCCTGGTTGTGGACCCAGAAACAAACTTATCCTTTACTGTCATGTCTAGCCTTCTCATATTTATGTGTCCAGGCCTCCTCAATGCCTAGTGAACTTGTGTTCTCCACTGCAGGAAACACAGTCTGTGTGGAATGGTCACGCTTACTACTTGAAAAAGCAGACATGATAATCTTCCTCACAAGAACTGTTTTTGATTTCATTTGTCACGTGACTGCTCCAGTGTTTGAGTTTGTTTTATTTTGTTTCATATCTAAACATCCACCTGGGCTGCAGCTCTTTGTTTTTTAGACTGCTGCCAACTTGTAGTGTTATTTCAGCAAGTTTCAGTTTTACAGTTACAGTTAGGGACCCTCCCTTGTAATTGAATATATCAATGTATCAAGTTAACTGGCAATGTGAATAAATAAAAATGGCCTGTCTAAAGGCTTTTTCAAATGAAAAAATTCTCCTGTGAAATAAGCTGTGACGTCTTGACCTGTACCTCAAAGAATCGGAATTGAGAATCGTTTAGAACAGGAATCGAAATTGAGAATCGGAATCGGAATCGGAATCGTTAAAATCCAAAAGACGCCCAACCCTACTTTGCAGTACTACTACAGTTTCACAAATGTGGGAATTTTCTGCTTTCCTCTGTTTCATATTATTGTAAACTGAAATCTGAAAATAAGACATCTGAAGACGTTACCTCAAGCTCTGGCAAACTTTAAATGTCATTTTCTATTAAACTATAAATTGATAATAGTTTTTAGTTGACATTAGCTGTATATAATAACAATAATGATTAAACCAATGACAAGTACGCAGAACGTGGTCGTGCTGATGGCCTATCATAATAGTGTGAAATAAGTAAAATATTTATTCATTTAACTAATGAACTTACTACTTTACTGGTCTAATTTTACCAAGTAGTGGTAGACATGCTTGATGTTATTGTGGCAACTGTATTAGGGCTATCCGGTTCAGCAGTTTCTACTTGTGGTATTAATTATGCTGGTAGTACAAAGTGGTGATGGTGCGGCAGTAATGTACGTAGAAGTAGTGGGCAGGTGCCAGTAGTACTTATAATATATGGTAGCAGTATGTTGTAACAGCTTTATCGTTATGGACATAAACCATTGACATGCTCACGGTTCCAGTAAACAGGGTAGCATTCCTTCTCCTTGATATCCACTTCATACAGTCCCCCTCTAACACACACTGCCTCCACGCTGATGCTGATGTCGTCCGGGTCTTTCATCTCCTCTGACACAGAGTGCCGCTGCCCTCCGCCCATCTGCACTGCCGGCTCAGCCCGGACACTTCCACCGACCAACGCTGCGCTATCCCGCTGGATTTCGCCGGACGTGGTTGCTTCCTTCCCCTCGGCCTCAACGGGATCGATCTTGTCAGGGTTCTGCTCACAGAATCTCCGATAGACGATCTCAATTTTTAGAGAGTCGTGTCCAACGAATGGCTTCCACGTTCGTTTGTCCTCTTTGTAGAACCACCTGACCTCCTCTGGTCCCAGTTCCGTTACGATCTCACCGCGGTGCCTGGAGCTGTTGGACCGTATGCGCTTCTTGGTTGTGACATTCCCGTCACTTTCGGTATAGTCGATGGACAGATACGACGAGCCCGAATATTCTTCACCAACAAGGCCGAGCATCATGCCTTCCTGGGATAACGAGTCCCCCCTTAACAGCGGCAGATGTCTATCGAACCCGGGCTGCGTTGGGTCCCTGTCCCCATCAGCACCACTATCTCCCATCGGACTGTTGTCGTAGCCAGAAACAAACACATCATTTGCCATATCCCATTCACTACTGCTGACAGAGTTATTCTCCGAGCTCTGCTGGCGGATAGACGGTTTATCCTTTAGATTGCTCATTGTTTGGCCGCAGGCTATTAGACTCAATACATGGAAGAATTCTAAAAAAAACAACAAAACAAAACACTACGATACCGCCAGACTATATGATGTTAGCAGATTAACGGTTTCTTTCTCTCCAGCTGGTAACATCTGTATGTCGAGCTGTTCTGACCCCGAAAATATTTATTAACATTATAGCTACAGATTCAAAAACGTTTGCCCGAACTGTTAAAAAGACACGTATGCCTCCTGTTTTCCTGACTGCACACATTCCCGTTCACATTCCTCTTTTTGGCGTGATTGGCAGGAATATTCAATGAACGGTTCTACCTAGGATGGTAATCTCAGTTACTCCATAATGTCAAGTAAATGACGTCAATTTTAACTTCCTGCTCAATTATTCAAAATAAACTCAATATCAGCGAGAAGGAATAAACTGATTTTAAATATCAATAATACATTTCAAAGTATACAAATAAGAAAAAGAGTAGTTTTTATTGTTGTTGACTGTGTGAGTTTCAGAACATAGCTTGCAGCTCTTCCGATCTTATTTCTATACATGCGCTTTTAATTTGAAGGCAAATTCACCATGAAAATATCTTAGGTTTTTCTGGTCTGCCTGACTCGTGAAGAAGAGAGTTTACACGGAGACTTAAATGTGGTAGTAAGTTAGGGAATTCATATTTAATAATAACATATACCTTTGAATGGACAACTAACCTAATTTGTGGTTAAATAAGTACTATTTGAAATAAGTCTGATACATGGTGTATACTTTCTATACCTTGTAGGCCGCCGTAGTTCTAGCTGAGAAGGTCCTGTCATGGGAGTCATGGAAAGTGTTCGCCAGAGGATTTTTTAATAACTACGTTTTTTCTATAATTTAAAAGTATATGAAATGGTAGCGGTTTTCCTTGTGACCTTGTATGAGTACTCCCCGCTGTTTTACATCAGTGTGGTTTCTTTGTGTTTCGTTGTTACCGCCGCCATGGTCCTCGGCTGGTAAGTGATATTTTTAGCCATGTTGGCTTAGCCACTGTCCTGCCAACAGCACTGATAAATTAGATTCACATATAAATGTTAGCTCTACACGTGTCCCTTGTATTTGGTCGATTTAGGTTGCTTGTCTTTTACATTTTATCTTGATGACTTTGCACGTCGACAACATAATCACTACAAAAGTAACTACAATAGCATATCACATTATACAATAACATAGCCGGAGCAGATTTTTTCTAATCGCTGTTCACAAACGTACTTTGACCAGTTGTTATCAGACACACAATGGATAAAACGGTTGATAAGTTAACAAAAACATCAATATTTTACAGTAATGTAGATATATATGTATATATTTAAATATATATAAGTTGTAACATAAAATGTTTATGTACAATATAAGTCAAGTCTGCCTAAATATTAAACAAATACAACTACTGCAAAAGAATAAATACTGAATAGGTTATGCACTAGATGAGTTTGTATACATGAAGTGGGTGGTTATGTACATGTACAAATGCATGTACTGCACACCACCATAGAGCTGACGCTGGCAGAGCCAAAAGCAAGAGATGCCTGCAATATCGTAACTCCATCTCACATTCAGACATTTTGAAGTTGCTTGTATAGAGTTCTTGCCACTACATATATTTATCTGTTGTCTTAAAGCCTCCAGCTTTCATATTACATCCCACATGTCCTGTAGGTGGCACTAGAGAAGAGGCCATGTTCTAGTTAGATTAAGATAAGATAAGATAAGATAAGATAACACTTTATTAATCCCCATTGGGGAAATTTGGGTGTTACAGGCAGCAGCAGTAGTATCAAGAGTATAAAAAGACATAGAAAGGTACAGTATGTAAAAATTATTGCTAATGGAAAAAATGTAAACAAGTGTACAGGGAATGGAGAATTGCACATGGTTTTAGACTTGTTCTTTCAAGTAGAGTGTTATTTACTATTGCACATTATACATTGCACATATATATGCATAGACTTGATACAAGAAGATGGAAATGTAATATTGAAGAAAAAATGTAATATTGCACTAGATATTGCATGAACTGTAATGGCATGATGATGAAAACATAGAATCGCACATTGCAAAATAGTGCAGGGCAGTAAGTACATAATCACAGTGTTGCATCAGACAAAACTAGAGTTGAACAGTCTGACTACACTTAGAATGAAGGACCTGCGATAGTGTTCTTCTTATGGAGTGGATGCAGCATTCTGCTGCTGAAGATGCTGCTTAGGGTCCCCACTGTATCATGCAGGAGGTAGGATGGGTTGTCCATGATTGATGTCATCTTGGCTAACATCCTCCTCTCACCCACCTCCTCAATGGTGTCCAGAGGCCAGTCCAGGACAGAGCCAGCTTTCCTGACCAGTATTTTTAGTCTTTTCCTTTTCCTCTCAGAGCTTCCACAGTCCCAGCAGACCACTGCATAGAAAACTGCAGATGCCACCACAGAGTCATAAAACAGTGTTTTTAACAATGTTATGGAGACAATTTTGGCCCTTCCTGTACAGGACATCTATGTTGTTAGTGCAGTTCAGTTTGTTGTTGAGGTGAACACCCAGGTATTTGTAATCCCCCACAATCTCAATGTTCAAGCCCTGGATGTTCACTGGTGTGGTCTGTGGTACCTTCCTGCAGAAATCTTCATTTGCCATACAAACTATGGCAAGCCGTTCCTGCCAGAAATACGCCACATTCAGTCACGTTTCAACTTCATTACGGCGTAAAAAAACGCTGTTTTTTTTTTTTTCAGATTTTACGGCGGTTTTTACGCCGTAATGCGCAAAAAGAACACCGCTTTTTATGCCGTAATGAAGTCCTCCAAGAACGCGTGTAAAAAACGGCGTTTTGCGCATCACAACGCGCGTAAAAAACTGCGTTTTCCTAGTCTGATAATAATCTCCACCCACCTCGGTCCAAGATGGCTGAGTGAGCACTTGCAAGTTTAGGAGCTGAGCACCAACTAACGAAAAATTTAGTGAAACATATATCTTATACTGCACACTACTCGAGGTAACTTAGAGCAGTGGTGAGTACACCGTGTTGAACTGGCTAACAACCTTATTTTGAGGAGAACTCTTACCATAAACAACGATATACGTCGAGAGAAAAATATTTGCTAAGTGCATCAGTAAGCTTGCGCACAACAACACATGGAAGCGCAGTTAACAGAACTACTGCATGGCAGATGCACCTGTGATCTCCTTTGTGGATTCCGAATTCCCTCCTCTTCCCATCACACCATCTTCTACGCCGTCCAAACCCCGTGCTACCAAGAAATTGAAGACACACCGCTCTTTGAATATGGATGACAGGGACTTAGTGAAAAAAATATCCGATGTCTTAAACACCACACTTGACAGCCTAGAAAAAAACATGGAGAAACTCATTTCTGATAATACACTGAAAATCGAGGGTCTGAAAAAACAGTTGACTTCGCCTGCGCTGAGATTCAGGAGATAAAAGGAAAGGTGACACAAGTTGATGCTCGAGCTAGTGAGACGGAGAAAAAAGTGTCTGTTATGGACCAATGAGTCACCGATCTGGAGAACTACTCACGACGCTGGAACCTGCGCCTGTATGGAGTGCCTGAAAATAAGGAGCAAGACGTCCGTACCGAGGTGATACACATCTGCCAAGCGATCCTGCTGGAGTACAAAACAAAACTTCCAGACGCGATTGATACAGTGCATCGACTCGGTCAACCAAGGAAAGATGTCGCCAAGCCACGAGGAATCCTCATGCAGTTTGCCACCCATTTCTACCGCGACAAAGTCTGGAAAGCGGCAAAGAAGTCAGCATATCTGCAGACCAAGAAACTGCGTTTCGCTGAGGATCTGTCACTGGCCACCAGGGAGAGACGGAGGCAGCTGTGGCCTTTGGTGGCCAAAGCACGCGAACAAGGAAAAACGGTGTACTACATTGGAGGGAGAGCTTTTGCAGAAGGAACTGAACTGATTCCAACTACCAGAAGGTGATAATCACATAACTGTCAATAAGGCTTATACTGAGAAAGGCTGAGACCTGATGCTCATGGTTCATTATTGTGCAAGTTAACTGTTCTAAATTGCTCCACGTTGCACTAAAGGAATGAGCACAGGCAATATTTATATATGATGCCTCATAGTTAATGTGATGGAATTTCCCCTCGCGAGACAAATAAAGGAATATTGATTGATGTGATGTGAGGAAAAATCTGAAAAACTAGGTGCCTCTTTATGTTTACATGTTATGTTTCACTGCTTATAGAGCCTAAGATGGATCAGCTCCTGTTAAGGAGGATAATATTTTCTGAGTTTATTCTATCTTTACACATATTTTGTTCTATTCATTGTTATTATTATGTCTTTATCCATTGTTACTTTCAATGCCAGGGGGTTACGAAATAATATTAAGCGCAAGGCGCTATTTTTGTTTGCTAAGAAGCACAAAACTGATTTCTGTTTTATCCAAGAGTCACATTCAGTTCCTGATGATGGAAAATTTTGGAGATCCCAATGGGGTAATGAGTTGTGGCAGGCTCATGGATCTGAACATTCTGCCGGTGTTACCACTCTAAAACATAACTTTTCAGGGTCCGTGTTAGTAACCATTCGTGATCCGTCAGGCCATTTTATCCTCCAATGATAGACATTGAAAACATCATAATAGCAATTGTTAATATTTACCGCTATAACTTGCATAATGATAATAATATAATGCTGGAAACTTCAGAAAACCATATTGAAAATGCTTCTAATAACTTTCCTATCTCAGGTTTTGTATTAGGGGGTGATTTTAACATGATACTTGATCACAATCTGGACTGTTGGCCTCCATGCAACTCTGCTGCAGTTAATAAAAACCTGGAAGTTTTTATGCAAAAATTTTATTTAATTGATGTATGGAGACACCAACATCATAACACTAATGCCTTTACATGGAGTAACAGAAATGCCACCAGGAAATCGCGACTTGATTTTTGGTTAGTTTCCAATAATCTGAACATCGATAAAACATTAGCTAATATTATTACAACACCACTAACTGATCATAATACAGTCTCCATATTTATCCTTTTACACTCTGCTTCCACAAAGATATATAGAAATGCTTACTGGAAGCTAAACAGCTCTCTTTTAAAACATGAGGCAGTTAAATCAGGCATAAAGAGGATAATAGCAGAATTTTGGAATAAAGCAAGTGCTGAAGGTGTATATGGTAGCAACTGGGAACTTTTGAAATTTAAAGCTGCCCAGTATTTAAGAAACTATGGAAGTACCTTCTCCAAAAACCAAAGACTAGAAGAAGAGACAGTAATCTCTAAAATAATTTCATTATCTCAGAAAAACTCTACTGATATGTCAGAAAGGGAGCGTTCTGACTTGATCTCAGTACAAACTAAACTAAATGAAATATATTTACAAAAGGCTAAAGGTGCCTTTGTAAGATCAAGAAAGAAATGCATTGAAGCAGGAGAGCAGAATTCAGCCTATTTTTTTTAACCTCGAAAGACATCACGTGAAGCTTAATTTAATCCAGTGTTTCTCAATTCCGGTCCACGGGCCCCCCTGCCCTGCATGTTTTAGATGTTTCCCTCCTCCACCACAGCTGATTCAAATGATCGGCTCGTCATCAAGCTCTGCAGTGGCTTGATAACGAGCCACTCATTTGAATTGGAGCAGGAAATATCTAAAACATGCAGGCCAGGGGGGCCCGAGGACCGGAATTGAGAAACACTGATTTAATCCAACAACTCAACATTAATGGTGATCTAACTGGTAATCCAACATTTATTGAAGATATAACTCCCTTTTTACTTAAGGTAATTTTAGAAAGTGTGGAACAAGGAACCTTACCCCCTACACTAACACAAGGACTGATTACATTAATCCCAAAACCTAAAAAAGACCACCTACTTATTGATAATTGGGGACCCATTTCGCTACTGAACACTGATTACAAGGTATTTGCTTCTATACTTGCTAAACGGCTTAAGAATGTTTTAGACCCAATTATTGATGAGACCCAATCAGGATTTATGAGAAAAAGACATATCTCCAATAATATTCGTCTTGTTTGGGACTTAATCGATTACTCCTCTCTGTGTTCTGATGACAGTTTTATCTTCTTTTTGGACTTCTATAAGGCATTCGACACCGTTGAACATAATTTTATGTTTCAAACAATTGAACATTTGGATTTGGTGACTTCTTTTGTAAAGCTGTCAAAACTATGTACTCAAAAGGTAACAGCTCCATCAGACTCAGAGTGGGACTTTTGCCACTCATATTAAAAATAGCTCATTAAAAGGTATCTTTATTGCAGATAGAGAAATTAAAATAAGTCAGCTGGCTGACGATACCACACTTTTTTTAAAAAATACCACACAGGTTCCCATTGCTGTCCATATAATAGATTTATTCTCTGCAGCTTCTGGACTTTGTTTAAACCTGAAGAAATGTGAGCTGTTTCCTCTTAAAGACTGCGATGACTCCACGATCTACAATATTCCTATTAAAAACAAACTCACTTACCTTGGAATTACCATTGTTAAAAATCAGACACAGATGTTCTGAAAATTTTAATATGATTGTAGACAAGACAAGGAAAAAACTAAACCAATGGCTTCAAAGAGATCTATCTTTGAAAGGCAGAGTTTTATTAACAAAGGCAGAGGGGTTGTCTCGTCTTACTTACGCCGCTACTCCCCTGGCTGTCGAAAAACAGATCTGCAGTGCCATTGATAAGCTATTATTTAATTTTATACGGAAGGACAAGACGCATTATGTGAAAAAATCTGTTGTTATGAACACCTATGACTCTGGTGGTCTAAACTTTCTTGACTTTACTACCCTCAACAATACCTTTCAAGTTAACTGGATAAAGCAGTTTTTACATAATCCTACATCCACTTGGAACTTTATACCCAAATATATTTTTTCTACCATTGGAGGCCTTGAATATGTGCTATTATGTAATTATAAAATAGAAAAACTTCTCATAACTCTATCAAACTTTCACAAGCAAATGCTGTTGGCATGGTCCTTAATCTATAAACACAACTTCTTGCCTCACAGATGCTTTATTTGGAATAATCAACATATCAAATATAAAAACAAATCTTTATTTTTTAATACCTGGTTTAATAATAACATAGTTTTAGTTACCCAGTGACTCAATGATAATGAAAATCTGCTAAATTACACAGAATTCCTTCAAACATATGGTATTCCTGTTACCCCCAAAGACTTTGCAATTGTAATGGATGCCATTCCTTCTGGTATCCTAACGCTCTTAAGAGGTACTGGAAAACCAGTTTGTCCTCTTTAGACCCCACATTAACATCAGTGGGGCAAGTATGTGTTTCTCGATCAAAACTAAGAAAAAAAATTGTCTCATCAGATCATTGTTTCAAACTGATATTACCACTACCACATATGTTGTTCAGTACTGGTCTAATATTGTTAATGGACTGAACTGGGTCCATATATGGAATCTTCCATACAAATATTTGATTACAAACAAAATTAGAGAAGTGTCTTACAAATTAATCCATAAATACTATCCTGCCAAACACTATTTGCTGAGATTTGGGAGGGATGTATGTGTAAACTGGTCTTTGTGTGGATCTGAGCCTGAAACTATGTTGCACCTGTTCTGGAACTGTCATTATACTGCCACCTTCTGGAAAGACGTACTGCATTACATGACACTGAAGATTGACTCAGACTTCCTTTTAGAATGGAACAATATACTTTTTGGGGTTCATGATGTTAAAAGTAAAAAACAAAGAGAACTGTATGTCATAAACTCAATAATAATATTGGGTAAATATCACATACATAAAGCCAAATTTAGTCACTCAATCCCCTGTTTTATTGCATTCCAAAAGGAAACAGAACAGTACATGGAAAGTATTTGTGACTCTAACAATACGAAAGCTATGAAAACATACCACTTGTGCTCTTTATTTTCTGTATTTATCTAATAGCCTACCCACTGGCTGATGTTCAATTGTTTGTACGAATGTACATTATAATAACTGCTTTTGTAATGAAAACATTTCAATAAAAAAATAAATAAATAATAATAATAATAATAATCTCCACCCTTCTTTTCTCTCAGCCACTGAACTTGAAGTGTCTGCGCCCAATCGCTGATCAAGACAAGCAGACCAAATCAGTCCAGCACAGATCTCCTTTGTGGCAAAGTTTGTCCTAACTTACCTTGTAGTTTCTTGTATTTTAATATTTTGGGTGATTGGCAGGAACATATCCCATAAATTAACTTTGTCGTTATTTTAAGTTCCTCTTCCATGCATCGTTTATTCATTTTTCTTGGTCAATGCTTCTATGTCATTGTTGATTTTCACTGGTTTACTCCCTGGGCAATGGAGTGAAGAAGTGGTACAGTGGTTAGAGCTCTGGACTTTGAAACAGAGACCTTTTAGCTTGCAAGTGCGAATCCCGTGAGTGGCATTGTTTACTTGAACCCTTTGCGTTTTTTCACTCTGACATACACCACGTTGCTATATTGTGATGTATTTGTTTGGATATAAACTCACTGACTTTGCAGCCCTGTGTTAGTAAACAAGATGGCAGAAACCTGTGTGTACTTGTACTTCCTCTCATTTCTGTCATTGTTTAAACTCCCCTTCCACGTTAGGATATCTTGACATATATTTTGGCTACAGATACATATACATACATGTGGGTGTGTGTGTGTGTGTGTGTGTGTGTGTGTGTGTGTGTGTGTGTGTGTGTGTGTTTTTGCTCTGGTAAGCCTTCTGGTAGAATCAGGAGGGGAGGAAACACAGCTAAGATCACTATAACGCTTCACCCATCTGCAATTCAGATATGAAATTATTGGACTGCAGGTGGTGCCACGCAACTAACCAGTACTGGATCGATCCTGTTAGATCTGTTATTAGATAGATAGATAGATAGATAGATAGATAGATAGATAGAAGAAGATGTAAATTTCATCGCTATGCTATTTTAACCAGTTGCTTTTAGTCAGGGGGCCAAAACTTTGTCGGACACTTTTTGTTACAAGCATTCAACCTATCCAGTATTGATATTTAACCCCTTAACATGTGTTCTAGCCAGGTTGTCAGCTTAGAAATGTTTTTTTTTTTTTTGTCCATTTTAACACTACATTCCTAGAAGTGGTAAAATTGGATTTTTTTCTCCCCTTTCTTCCATGTTACCTCCTGTAATTTTGAGCAAATGTACATTCATTCATTCATCTTCTTTACCCGTGCATCCCATTTCGGGGTTGCGGGGGGCTGGAGCCTATCCCAGCTAGCAATGGGCGAGAGGCGGGGTACACCCTGAACCGGTCGCCAGCCGATCGCAGGGCAACATACACAGACACACAGACAGACAACTCACACACTCACACTCACACCTACGGACAATTTCGAGACCAATTAACCTAACGAGCATGTTTTTGGTCTGTGGGAGGAAGCCGGAGTGCCCGGAGAGAACCCACGCATGCACGGGAAGAACATGCAAACTTCACACAGAAAGGCCCTGCCCGACCCAGGGTTCGAACCAGCAACCTTCTTGCTGTGAGGCACGCGCACTAACTGCTGCGTCACCGTGCCGCCCCAGCAAATGTACAATATAATCCAATTTATGTGCAAATATGATCTTTAAAAAATAATACTCAATAACTATCACAAGAGTGTAACACCAGAAGGGGTACTGTTGTGTCAGCACAGCTGTGATTTGGCATGAGGCAGCAGATCCAGTGAAGATGATCACAAATATAAGAATGGGCCACATTACATTTTATGTAGAGATTTGTCAACACATTGATATCAAGGTAGTGTCTTACTAAAACACAGTTTGACTTTGTTGGGCTGGACTCAATCCTGCAACCCTTTAGCTGCTGAATAACTTCTACCACCTGTAGCCCCATTACATCTTCGCAGACTGCGATCTGACCGTTATGCCGCTGCCATCCCTACAGCTGGACATAACAATATTGCGGGCTATCTTGATGAAGTACTGTAAATCCGACAGTAGTAATGCGAATTCTAATGTCTGATGTTTGACTCACCTGAACAACTTTATGTTTAGCTCCCAGAGATAGCATCACGTTGATCGCTGTCAAAAGCTGTCAACAACTTTTTGGGGGATGGGTGATGTGGATTGGCTATGAACAGAAACACTCGGGGAGAGGTGAAAATGCATAGTTAGTTGCGTGGCGCCACCTGCAGTCCAGTAATTTCATATCTTAATTGCAGATGGGTGAAGCGTTATAGTGATCTTAGCTGTGTTTCCTCCCCTCCTGATTCTACCAGAAGGTTTACCAGAGAAAAAAAAAAAAAAATACACACACACACTCACACACATATGTATGTATATGTATCTGTAGCCAAAATATATGTCTATATATCCTAACAGTGCATGGAAGAGGAGTTTAAACAATGACAGAAATGAGAGGAAGTACAAGTACACACAGGTTTCTGCCATCTTGTTTACTAACACAGGGCTGCAAAGTCAGTGAGTTTATATCCAAACAAATACATCACAATATAGCAACGTGGTGTATGTCAGAGTGAAAAAACGCAACGGGTTCAAGTAAACAATGCCACTCACGGGATTCGCACTTGCAAGCTAAAAGGTCTCTGTTTCAAAGTCCAGAGCTCTAACCACTGTACCACTTCTTCACTCCATTGTCCAGGGAGTAAACCAGTGAAAATCAACAATGACATAGAAGCATTGACCAAGAAAAATGAATCAACGATGCATGGAAGAGGAACTTAAAATAACGACAAAGTTAATTTATGGGATATGTTCCTGCCAATCACCCAAAATATTAACCTACGAGAAACTACAAGGTAAGTTAGGACAAACTTTGCCACAAAGGAGATCTGTGCTGAACTGATTTGGTCCGCTTGTCTTGATCAGCGATTGGGCGCAGACACTTCAAGTTCAGTGGCTGAGAGAAAAGAAGGGTGGAGATTATTATCATGCTAGGAAAACGCCGTATTTTACGCTCGTTTTGATGCGCAAAACGGCGTTTTTTACGCGCGTTCTTGGAGGACTTCATTACGGCGTAAAAAGCGGCGTTTTTTGTGCATTACGGTGAATAAACGCCGCAAAATCTGAAAAAACGCCGTTTTTTTCGACGCAATGAAGATGAAACGTGACTGAATGTGATGTATGTCTGGCAGACTTGGCTTGCCATAGGTGCGTGGGTGCTTGACGTGATGTCACTTTTAAGGCCGCACTCTCGCGAGTAATGAACGTCGGACTCTGTGAAGCTGGAGACCTGCGGCGGTGGTGTATTTGCGACAAAAAAAAAGAAATTTGAAGGAGGGTGGCTAGGATTTAGGATTTAGGAATGGCGGCCCGCCACTCATACAACCCCTGGCAAAAATTATGGAATCACCAGTCTCAGAGGATGTTCATTCAGTTGTTTAATTTTGTAGAAAAAAAGAAGATCACAGACATGACACAAAACTAAAGTCATTTCAAATGGCAACTTTCTGGCTTTAAGAAACACTAAAAGAAATCAAGAAAAAAAATTGTGGTAATCAGTAACAGTCACTTGTTTAGACCAAGCAGAGGGGAAAAAAGTATGGAATCACTCAATTCTGAGGAAAAAAGTATGGAATCATGAAAAACAAACAAACAAAAGAACACTTCAACACACCACTAGTACTTTGTTGCACCACCTCTGGCTTTTATAACAGCTTGCATTCTCTGAGGCATGGACTTAATGAGTGACAAACAGTACTCTTCATCAATCTGGCTCCAACTTTCTTTGATTGCTGTTGCCAGATCAGCTTTGCAGGTTGGAGCCTTGTCATGGACCATTTTCTTCAACTTCCACCACAGATTTTCAATTGGATTGAGATCCGGACTATTTGCAGGCCATGACATTGACCTTGTGTGTCTTTCTTCAAGGAATGTTTTCACAGTTTTCACTCTATGGCAAGATGCATTATCATCTTGAAAAATGATCTCATCATCCCCAAACATCCTTTCAATTGATGGGATAAGAGAAGTGTCCAAAATGTCAATGTAAACTTGTGCATTTACTGAAGATGTAATGACAGCCATCTCCCCAGTGCCTTTACCTGACATGCAGCCCCAAATCATCAATGACTGTGGAAATTTGCATGTTTTCTTCAGGCAGTCGTCTTCATAAATCTCTTTGGAACGGCACCAAACAAAAGTTCCGGCATCATCACCTTGCCCAATGCAGATTTGCGATTCATCACTGAATATGACTTTCATCCAGTCATCCACAGTCCACGATTGCTTTTCCTTAGCCCACTGTAACCTTGTTTTTTTCTGTTTAGGTGTTAATGATGGCTTTCATTTAGCTTTTCTGTATGTAAATCTCATTTCCTTCAGGCGGTTTCTTACAGTTCGGTCACAGACGTTGACTCCAGTTTCCTCCCATTTGTTCCTCATTTGTTTTGCTGTGCATTTTCTGTTTTCAAGATATATTGCTTTAAGTTTTCTGTCTTGACACTTTGATGTCTTCCTTGGTCTACCAGTATGCTTGCCTTTAACAACCTTCCCATGGTTTTTGTACTTGGTCCAGATTTTAGACACAGCTGACTGAACAACCAACATCTTTTGCAACATTGCATGATGATTTACCCTCTTTAAGAAGTTTGATAATCCTCTCCTTTGTTTCAATTGACATCTCTCGGGTTGGAGCCATGATTCATGTCAGTCCACTTGTTGCAACAGCTCTCCAAGGTGTGATCACTCCTTTTTAACTGCAGACTAATGAGCAGATCTAATCTGATGCAGGTGTTAGTTTTGGGAATGAAAATTTACAGGGTGATTCCATACTTTTTTCCCTCTGCTTGGTCTAAAAAAGTAACTGTTACTGATTACCACAATTTTTTTTCTTGATTTCTTTTAGTGTTTCTTAAAGCCAGAAAGTTGCCATTTGAAATGACTTAAGTTTTGAGTAATGTCTGTGATCTGCTTTTTTTCTACAAAATTAAACAACTGAATGAACATCCTCCGAGACTGGTGATTCCATAATTTTTGCCAGGGGTTGTAAATGAATGTACAGGAAACACTGAGGAGAACTTCTAGATGTGGCAGCTGTGGGCATTGTGTCTGAAATCTGACGTGTAGAGGGTGAAAACAGGTGCTGGTTGGATTATGACATAACACATTCAAAGTTGACATTGGCTGGAACATGGTGATTGTGAAACCTCATTGAGTGTTCAAAATGGAAAGGGTTCATAAGTACGCTTCACAAACTTTCATGCGCACAAGTCAAGGTGATAGATGAAAAGTCAGGAGGACACAAAAAACTTTCACAAATTTTATAACAATGTAACCAATAGTTGTTAAGATATCTTGCTCTGAAGTATTGGATGCAGAGTCAACAGAGTAGCCCTTTGATTTTAGGAAAGCCAAAGCAGGTCAGTGTTGTCAATTGGTCTAATGTACAAAACATAGATTTCAACAGACTTTTCTTGTGCTTGCACCTCTCATCTTTTTATTTCTCTGTTAAAAATGCAGAACATAATTACTTTGTGCTCTTTCACACTTTGTTCACTCTGCCACCTGTCCTGCAGGTTTGGCTTTGATGTCCCAGTGATACTTCGCAGCTCTGATGAGACAGAGTCCATCCTGCCAACCCCTGAGAAGCAAATGGTTCAGGTGACCAATCCTTTCGCCCTGGAGATGGGCTCTGGGCCAGCATCTGTCACTGGTGAGACCGGTCATCATCAGTAATATAATCCTACCAGGGAATGATGAAAATCTGTCATCCTCCAAATACAATAAAGGTTTTACTGGAGAATGACAGTGAACCCCTCCAGTTCCAGTTTATGAAGATAAGATAATGCTTTACTTATCATACACACTTTATTGATCCCACACCGGGATCAATAAATTGATACACAAATAAATAATAATAGATAAATTGATCGAGAAATACTATAGGTAAATGACTTTGGTTATGCTGAACAGTTCCCATGTGTGGATATCTGCACCTGAATAATTAAAATGCACAGCTACAGTAAGTACTGCTTAGTAAATAATTTCTGGGTACAGAATACAGATATGATTTCTGTTCTGTGTCTGTCATGGAGTTGAGAGTATTCATGTGATTATATAAATACCAGTGAACCCCTTGTACAACTGTGGGCGGCTGTGGTTCATGAGATAGAGCGGTTGTCCACCTATCAGGAGGTGGGTGGTTCGATCCCTGGCCTCAGCAGTCCACATGCCGAAGTGTCCTTGGGCAAGATACTGAACCCCACAAACTGCCCCCAATGCTGTGCCATCAGTGTGTGAATTCATATTAACGTCACTTTGGATAAAAGCGTCTGCCAAATGACTAATTGTAATTGTAACAACTATAAATATGCAGGGTTATGAATCTTCCCTCCAAATGTCCCAGCTTATATCTCCAACATTACCTTTATGTAGTACCCTATCTTTTGTGTCCCAGGCCATGATAACACAAGCAAACATTCCTTTACAGAGGGTGTGGCTGTAAGGCCTTACTGTTTGGAGCCCTGTGTCCTGAGCTGTTTCTGGGGATGTGAGGTCAGTGCCCTGTGGGGAGGGCTGCAGGCACACCAGCACGGCTCGAGGCTCAGCACCCTCCAACATTTCAAGGAGGCCCTGCACCTCTGCTACCACCACTGTCAGAGTTTCCGGTATCCTTTTACAGTACTGAAACTTGCAAGAAACGAGATTATTTGATTGTAATAATTTACAGGTTAGTATCACCTGTTCTAACTCACCTTCCCAACCAAACAGGTAGCTTCCAACACACTGTTCTTTTCAGTATAATTAATCTTAGATATTATTATTGTAATCTAGCTATCAAATCTAGATATGTCTTCTAGTTTTCATTTTATCTTGTAAAAAATTTTGAGTACACAGAAAAGCACTTAATGAATGTGATCCATTGTTATTAATTATTGTTATTTATATCACAGGTCGTTAAGATCCCGAGTCATGAGTCATGAGTCATGGTCTGTTAATTTCTTTAGGCTAGAGTAATCTTGAAGAACCTTTAAGATGTTGGTCACACAACCAGCTACATTTTACTACCATTAGAGAATGATAAAATCAAAGGATTGTCCAACATTTATCTTTTAATTTCAACTTTAATTCTTTATTTGCAATTGTATGTATATATAACAAGCAAGGGCAAGCAAATAGCATAATCCGATTTAAATCTCTTGGTGAATAATAATTGAAGATCAGTTTAGTATAAAAATCAACAATTTGAACATCTAACTTTAATAAAAAGCTGTAGCTAAAACATTAATCATCGAATTGAGAAAGGGAGAGAGATTGGTTATCTGGCTAGTACAGCTGGTCTCTTCCTGCATAAGTGTGGTAACTAGAAGAAACCCACGACTCTGCCCAAAGCTGTTGTCATCCTTATTGTAGCAGAGTGAGTGAAGAAGATCTTAAACTCCATTTTATAATCCACAGACAGTTGGAAAATGATTATTCCTCCTGTGCTCTGTCCTCTTGAGATGACTGTAAATTTTTATAAGTCGTCCTGCGATGTCAGGCTCCTCACATGCTCCTTCTCTTGAGTTGGCTTGAGGTTGAAGAGATGAAAGGAAGAAGAACCCTGTTCTCTTTTGGCCTTTGGCATGGTTTGGTACAGGCCACTAGTTACAGTCTCTGTGACTTTCTCATTTGGGTGTTGCGTAGAGGAAAATGACATGACTCACTTGATTCCACACCCAAGATCATAACGCTAACTTTTCATTAACATAGCTGCAGCTTACAAAACCTTGTACTTGATTCTATTTCAATTCTCAATGACTCCTATTCTTATGATTTCATTACATTGCTTGGTTACAATAACAGCATCTTAAATTCAATCATTGTTACTACTAATACTATGATAAAAGCTCAGGTGTATTACATTACCATACTAGGACTGGGTGATGAGAGTCCTTTTACTCACAGTTTGTATGTTTGTTATGGGAATAGGTATCTCAGCCCCTTTTGACAAGGTGTGTAGTACATGCGATACCTAAATTTAACATTACCTGATGCCTGAATGTAACCTTTTTGAAATGTATATCTTCAAAGCTCTAGCAGTAATCAATCAAAGCAGTCAACGCTGTAATTTTGTAATGGTGATATAATACATACATGACATAATCATGACTGAGATATTTATTTGGCTGGAGTTTGGCTGATATACATTGTTCCAAAAGTTGCTGATTTTATCTTCTTTGACCCCACCCTCTCAGTATCAGCAGTGAAGATGGAGAGGAATATCATACACAGGTTCCTGCTGACCAGGGGATTACAGATTTTGGGCCTTTGCCAAGGGAACGCTACCCTCTTGTGGCAGTGCTGACACTCGCAGAGCCAAAAGCCAGAGACGCCTACAACATTGTGAGCCCATCTCACATTCAGACATTTTGTGGTTGGTTGTTTGGTGTTTGTTTTTGAATTATATGACCAGACTCACGTCAGTTTCGCAGTTTTTTCACTACACAGACATTTCCAGGACATTTAGCCAAGCTTAGCACAAAGGAAAGGAACAAGTTAAGACTTTTCCTTCATCACATAAACTGTCAGTGGGCTTTTCAGGTCCACAACATGAACTATCCTGACCAGGCAGAGCTCTCTTAAAAGAAAAGAAAATCTCCTAAAAGCCTTGTCATAGCAAGGAGTAACTTCATGAGAAGTGGTTAAAAATACATATTTAGAGTTTATGCTGTTTCTCATCTTACAGGTGGCCAGTGTGACCGTTATTCATGTTCCTGATGACAAATACAGCCTTTCTGCACGGGTTCTCTTTCAGTACCTTCTCACCTCACAAGGGAACTTGTATGAGTTAAAGGTCGGTCATATTTTTGTTCAAGGAGTTTGTTCTTGCTTTTCTGTGATACTCACAGTCAGGTTCTCCATATTTTGTTTAAATTCAGTGGTTAGCCGGAAGGGGGTGTTGTATTTGTTTATTGATAATAGTACTTTTTATGGGCGGTAGCATTTTTATGGCATTTAGTATTTTTATAGTCTGTACATAATGTGCATATACATAGTTGTTTTTCTATTCTGTATCCCGCACAGGTTTTTTATCTTGACCATTTTGTGCCACTGTTTTTGCTATTTGTAATACTTGCTGGCTGTAATGACTTAATTTCCCCGGTGTGGGATCAATAAAGTCTTATCTGTTATCTTATTTAGCCAGGTAACTACACTATGTGTACACAGTGTTTGGAGAACCAGCACAGAGTGGGGCAACTCACTGGTCATGGGTGGTGGCTTTAAAGAGTTATGCACAGCATTGAGATAAGAAAACCTTTTATTAATACTACAACGGGCAAATTTGCAGTGTTACAGCAGCAAAGGTGCAATAGCAAAACATCAATAAGCATCAGTAACAAAAAGCAAGATATGATACACAAAACAATAACTACAATAGACAGTGGTTGAATTCACCCCAATGTGCAGTAGGGTGAATTTTACCACCATCTGTTTTACTTATTGTACTGTTTATACTACTTACTACTACTTTTTATACTTTAATTCAATTATAGATTTCCATTTGTTCATTTGTCTTAATACAGTAATCACATGCCCATATGTACATTGGAAGGTCTGCAGGGTACCTAACTGTTCCTCCTTTTCATATTAGCTGCCAAGAGATCCCCTCTGAAATCTATTTCAATTTGAGTTATTCGGGACAATATCCACAGTCTTCATTCTGGGTAAAAAAAAATATTTCTGAAGTTCAGGTGAAGTAAAGATGAGGCTTTAGCAGTCTGAGTCAGTTTTATCAAGTTGGTATATTCCAAAGTTACATCATTTTTAGAACATTCCCTCTTTGTTTTACTATCCCCACAGTGCAGCTCCTAAAGAAAACACAAAGAGGAAATTTAGTACCAGAAAGACTGCAACATTGGAAGAGAAATTGCTGTCTCATTATTTTTCTTAAACTTTGTAATGCATTTTTACATAAAGAGTTTTTACATTACCCATCTCTTTTTGAGTGTTCTTGCCTGGACCAAACAGCTGGACAGAGACCAACTTAAAAGGAGAGTCTCGGTCTGCTTCAAAGGAGTCCTGGTGCAGTTCATCAGAAAGTGGTACAGATACTTTTTATAACAGAGTTGAGTCTCACAACAGTCATTAACTAAGGCTTCAACGATAAAAGAAATTTCGAAGAAGAGAGAGAACATTTAGTTATTTGGCAGATGCTTTTATCCAAAGCGACGTACATATGAATTCACACACCGATGGCGCAGCATCGGGTGCAGTTTTGGGGTTCTGTGTCTTACCCAAGAATACTTCGACATGTGGACTGCTGAGGCCAGGGATCGAACCACCAACCTCCTGGTTGGCAGACAACCAGCCACAACAGCCACCCAACAGAATAGAATGCAGTCTTCACCCTTAACATTATTTTTTGACTAAAGGGTTATGAGCAGGTTCTCTAACCAAAAAAGTGTTAAACAAACCAGAATCTGTTTTATGTTTTTAGATTTTAAATTTCAAAGTAGCCACCATTTGCTTTGATGACAGCTTTGCACACTGTTGGCATTCTCTCAATCAGCTTCTTGAGGTAGTCACCAGTAGTAGTCACCAGGAATGGTTTTCAGTTAACAGGTATGCCTTGTCAAGAATTAATTTCAGGAATTTGTTGTCTTCTTAATGTGTTCGAGACCATCAGTTGTGTTGTGCAGAATTAGGGTTGGTAGAAAGGTGTATACAGTGAATAGCCCTATTTGGCTGCTGTTCTAATCCATATTATGGCAAGAACCACTCAACTAAGTAAAAAGAAACCAGCCATCATTACTTTATGACATGAAGGTCAGTCAATCGGGAAAATTTCAAGAACTTGAAGTGCAGTCGCAAAGACCATCAAACGCTATGATGAAACTGGCTCTCATTAAGACCGCTACAGGAAAGGAAGACCAAGAGTTACCTCTGCTGCAGAGGATAAGTTCATCAGAGTTACCAGCTTCAGAAACCGCAAATTAACAGTACCTCAGGTTAGAGCCCACATAAATGCTTCACAGAGTTCAAGTAGCAGACACCTTTCAACACCAACTGTTCAATTCAGTTTTATTTGTATAGCGCCAAATCACAACAGAAGTTGTCTCAGGACACTTTCCATATAGAGCATATATAGGTACAAAGACAGCGACCCTACAGAGACCCGACACTTCCCTCATGAGCAAGCAGGTGGCGACAGTGGTGACGAAAAACTTCCTTTTAACAGGCAGAAACCTCAGGCAGAACCAGGCTCTGGGTGGGCGGCCATCTGCCTTGACTGGTTGGGTGAGAGAGAGAGAGCGAGAGACAAACAGAGAGACAGACAGAAATGCAATCACAGTAACAGTGACAGTGGAACCTGCGAGACGACAGAGTACAGAGACTCTAGGGAAGAAGCTAAGTTAGTAACATGCTGTGGTAGGACATGAAAGTGTGCAGATGGAGAGGGAGAGAAGAACAGAGGAATGTATCTTTGGAGATCCCCCAACAGTCTAATGCTATAGCAGCATAATGTAGGGGAATTACCTCTAAATTAATGTTGCATTCGTTAATAAGAGCCGGGCACCAACCTTCCTCAGCTAAGAAGGATTTTGTATATCGTGTCTTGTAATGCTGATGTAGTGAACGAATGAACCAACAGTAGATCAGTCTGATAATCTAAGGCGTAAACTCTCAGTATAGGGATTGCTTATATCCAGCTCAAAAGGACACCGTCTGACAACTACTTGTATGCAAAGGATTATTTATTAAACACAATAATGAAATGAATATGAATCATGGATAATGCGGTAGATTATATGGATGATGTAGATTAACACAAACACTGCACAGAGGAACTTATGGCAAGAGAATGGTAAAATGAGTTTGGCGATAGTTTTTAAAGGGGAAAGGGGGACGCGAATATGAAGTTAATTTGTTGAATGAACGATATAGAGAATTTAAACAAATTGACAATATCTCAACCTCACAGACCAACTCTTATTCAAAACCGCTTAAGTATGCCTACTTTGTCAGCGTCGTTCCTGTAGAGGTCTGCCCCGAACTGACACGAAGAGGCTCCGCGTCGTCGTCCATCACTCTGATCTGCACAGCGGTCTGCCGGACGAATCAAGCGAACCACCGTTGAGAGCTGGTGTTGGACAGGGATGTCTCGGGAGCTGAGGGTCTTCGGTGTCGGTTACAGACGAGGAACGGCTTCCGATGGTTCTTTAACCCGGACCAGCGGGTCAGCAGCAGGCTACAGGTCTTCGGTGCGGTCAGTTAGTTGTTGGCCGTTTGGCAAGGCTTTTGATTACTAATAATAAGATTGAGAGACTCTTCGATGGCCGGTCGAAAATGTCTTCAAAATTATTATTACGTGACTAGACTTTAACAACAAATATAGGAATTATGCGGCTTGGCGTGGCGAGCAAAAATGAAAGTTTCACGAAGAAGATTAGAAAAGTACATTTCTGCAGAATTAAATCAGGCCACTCTGTGTAGTTGTGAGCAGCAACAAAAAGACTGAGAAAACGACAGAGCGGAAAAATACTTGAAAACTAAAGACAAAGGACTTAACACAAACTAAGGCAGAACTAAAACTAAAACAGAACTAGATGAAAGTAAAACTGAACTAAAAACCAAAGTCCGTTGCGCGCTACTAACTTTATCATTGCTCCAGGGTGTGTCTAACCAATAGGTCGTCACTCATGTGGGATGGTTCGCAGACGCGCAACGTGATTTCATTTCACAGAGCGAGAATAAATTCATGTTTTATTACAGGGGGTCATCTGCCTCTCACTCTGGTCAATCGAATATATTTTAAATGATCAATTTTCAATGGCACTTCAACAACAACATGCGTGTTCACTACATGCGATAGACAATTCTTATTAATAATGACAACATTAAACAATAAACATGGTAACATTTTCTAATACTAATCCTAATAAACATGATGATTAAGGGTATAACGACTTTAATATGATGAAGGAATAAAGAAGGGCAGACTATATTTGCCGAAATGATTATTGCTATTATGGTTACTTATTAATAAATGTCTCCCGCTTAGCACATTCAACCTAACCGCTACGAACCTCTAGATGGCGATATGGTTCCATGGTAGAAACTCAGAGAAAATCTTTGAAATAGTTAAATTCACAGTTTCGTCATCCTGTAAGTTAGAAACACCAGGAAAACATTGTTATTGTACAGATCACGAGCTTAGCAATGTAATAACATCTACGGTTAAATCAAACATAGAGATTTGGTTAATTTGGTAGGTTAAGCAAAAAGACACACAGACATACAGAACAGTTTGCTTCAGGAATGTCTAATTTACAACCCATCAGTGTTATCAGGTTTGAAGATTCCTTTGAGACATGGCATTCGTCCATCCAGGCAGTTTTATTGTCCTTAACTACCATGGGCTATCAAGAAAGAGTTAGCACCTCCATGAGAACGTCCTGAACAGATGTAAATTAGAAGTAAAAGTGTTATCAGTGACTCTTGTTGCCCTGAAAGAGTGTGAGAAGATGTCTCTAAACCAGACATCCTGTCCCTGCCTGAGTTCACACCTTCCTGTGAACCTTCCAGATGGTCAATAACTCTTAAAAGTCTGATTGTTTTATCACTCCACTTCTCCTGAGAAATGCAAAGAGGGGAGAAGAGGGTCAGCTACAGACCAGTTCTGCTACAATAACTAGGGGCTGGTCTAAGGCAAGCCTGAGCGGGCCCTAACTACGAGATTTATCAAAAAGGAAAGTTTTAGGCCTACTCTTAAATGTAGAGACAGTGTCTGCCTCCCGGACAAAGACTGGAAGATGGTTCCACAGGAGAGGAGCTTGATAGCTAAATGCTCTGGCTCCTGTTCTGCTTTTGGAGACTTCAGGAACCATAAGTAAGCCTGCATTCTGGGAACGCAGTGTTCTAGTTGGGTAATAGGGTACTATGAGCTCTTTAATATAAGATGGTGCCTGACCATTTGAGGATTTTAAATTCTATTCTAAAGTTCACAGGGAGCCAATGCACAGTGGCTAATATCGGAGAAATATGATCCCTCTTCCTTGTTTTTGTCAGAACACGTGCTACAGCATTCTGGAGCTACTAGTTTTTCTGCATTGGTTTTAGACAGGGTGTGCCTGATTTTTGCAATGTTACATAGGTCAAAAAAGGCAGTCCTTGAAATTTGTTTTACATGGGAGTAAAAGGACATGTCCTGATCAAAGATAACACCCAGGTTCTTTACAGTGGTGCTGGAGGCCAGTGCAATGCCTTTCATAACTGCTATGTCATCAGAAAGTGAGTTTCTAAGGTGTTTAGGGCCTAGTACTATAACTTCAGTTTTGTCTGAGTTTGGCATCAGAAAATTGCAGGTCATCCAGGTCTTTATGTCCTGAAGACATGCTTGTAGTGTAGTTAACTGATTGGTTTCTTCTGGCTTCATTGAGAAATGTAGCTGGGTATCATCTCCATAGCAATGAAAATTTATTGAGCGCTTCCTGATAATGTTCCTTAAAGGAAGCATTTATAAGGTGAATAGAATTGGTCCAGGCAGAACCCTGTGGAACTCCGTAGCTGACTTCAGCGAGCACAGAGGAGTCATCATTAATGTGTACAAACTAGGGATGACGAGATTCACCGATTCATATCGGTGATCCGATACAAACGTTTGCGATGCGACTGCACCAGTAGATTCAAGGTACATCGGATATAATTTACGGGTGAATTTATGGTGCATCTCCTCTAGCCTGTCTGCATCAGTAAATTCCATGGTTAAATCGATTATTTCGTGTTCTAGTACTATTCCCTGCCCTGTCGTGTTTTCCGAGGCAACCTGAATGCACCATCGCTCCTCCTTCACTGACGCAAGCCTTGTTCACAACATAGAGGGAAACGAGAATGACGTTAGCAGCGAGGAGATATTCAGTGCACCGAAAAAGACACATAAATCAAACGTGTGGCAATATTTCGGGTTTTTCAAGGGAGAAGGTAAACTGGAAAAAACGCACGCAATCAGGTCATATTATTTGCACTATGCACGTTGTTAATACTGTGCTTTCTGAAACTGTTAAACTGTGAAGTTTTATACATTTTGTAAAATTGTAGAGACAGAGAACATAATTCAGAGTAAGGATTGCTTATTGTAAATAAAATTTAATGCTCTGTCTATATATTCTGAATTATGTCTTTTTTAAAAATAGGATTTATTGGTTTGCTCAGTCAAAACAAACCAAATATTACATGCATCTCTCAAACTGATACAGAGAGTAAAGTACAGTTGTGCTATAAAAAATCTGATATGGACACACTCTTGTACCACAACTATCGAACTGGATCACATAATATCGAACCGAATCTCTTTGTAAGCAAGTCATATTCTTTATCAAATCATTTTTGAATCACATTGTATCGTGAACAGGAGCGAATCGCATCGCATCGACAGAGGCTTCAGTGTATCGTTAATGTATCCTATCGGTGGCTGCGTATCAAGATGCATATCGAATCGGCCTCAGTGGTGGAGATATACATCCCTAGTACAAACGCAAAGCAATTTGAAAAGTAGGATTTAAACCAGCTTAACACAGTTCCCTTAATGCCAATGAAGTGTTCCAGTCGCTGCAATAGGATACCATGGTCAATGGTGTTGATTGCAGCACTAAGATCTAATAAGACTAGTACAGAGACAAGTCCTTTGTCTGATGCAATTAGAAGGTCATTTGTACTTTAACCAGTGCTGTCTCTGTGCTATGATGCACTCGAAATGTGGATTGGAAATCCTCAAAACAATTATTGTTGTGTAGAAAGTCGCACAGCTGATAAGCAACTGCTTTCTCAAGAATTTTTGAGAGAAACGGGAGGTTGGATATTGGTCTATAGTTGGCTAAAACCCCTGGATCAAGAGAAGCCTTTTTAAGTAGAGGTTTATTACAGCTACTTTAAAGGACTGTGGTACGTAGCCTGTTGATAAAGACAGATTGATCATATCTAATAAGGAAGAGCTAATTAAAGGTAAAACTTCTCTAAGCAGCTTAGTTGGGATGGGGGTCTGGTCTGGTGAAAAACAGTCTTAAACTGCGACAAGTTTCTACGGTTTCTGTGTTTGAGGACAAAACATTACAGTGTTTGAGGAATACATGGTTCAACTAAATTATGGCTCTCTGTCAGCTTGGCTACGGTGCTGAAGAGAAACCTGGGATTGTTTTTATTTTCCTCTATTAGTGCAGAGTAATAGGCTACCCTAGCACTGCAGAGGGCTTTCCTGTATATTTTAAGACTGTCTTGCCAGGCGAACCGAAATTCTTCCAAATTGGTAGAAGGCCATTTCCTTTATATTTTTCATGAAGTTTGCTTTAATTTGTGGGTTTGAGTGATATACCATGGGGCTAACCTCCTCTGTTGTATTATCTTTTTTTTATTATCTTATTTTTTTTAGGGGGGCAACAGAGTCAAGTGTCATATGCAATGAACCTGTAGTACTATCAACCAGGTTGACCAGGAGGGACTAAGGTTAGCATAGGAGTCCTCTGTTGTTTTGAGAAATGGCATTGAATTAAAAGCTGATGGGCTCATATCCTTAAATTTAGCTACAGCACTATCAGACAGGAGTCTGGTATAGGAATTATAGGAATTTTGCCTAGTGGTGGGTAGTCTTGTAATATGAATTCAAAAAGTTATTAAATGATGGTCTGTTAAAAGAGGATTCTGTTAGGAGAATATTAAGTCTTCAATTTCAATGCCATATGTCAGAACAAGGTTGAGGGTGTGGTTAAAACAGTGAGTAGGTTCATGTACATTCTGACGGAAGCCAACTGAGTCTACTGAGAGAAATGCAGTATTAGGGCTGTCATTATCAATGTCGACATGTACATTAAAGTCACCTCCATTAATTACTTAATCTGTTTTAAGGACTAAACCTGATAACTCAGAGAACTCAGATACAAGGACACACAAGGACAGTGAGGAGATGGTCAGAGACCTATGAGACACTGCAGGGCTGTTTTGAGGTGACAGACTGGCAGGCACTCTGTGAGTCGCATGGGGAGGACATTGATGGGCTCACAGAGTGCATCACAGACTATATCACTTTCTGTGTGGACTCCACTGTCCCAGCCAGGACTATCCATTGTTATCCAAATAACAAGCCATGGGTGACAAAGGACATCAAAGTCATTCTCAATGAAAAGAAGAGGGCTCTCAGAGTTGGTAACAGGGAGGAGGTGAGAACAATACAGAGGGAACTGAAGGTGAAAATCAAGGAGGCTAAAGCTTGGTTTATGCTACTGCGTCGCGGCGACGCCGTACCTACAGCGTACACCCGATGCCGTCACTGAGCATTCATAGTTCTGCGTCGAGGGAACGCGTTGCTCCGCAATTCACCGCCAAGCCGCTAGGGGGGTGTGGCTGTGTCTTTGTATGGTTTCGGGGGGCTCTTGCTGCCGCGAAGAGGAGTTGTAGAGGTGGTCGTACTTGCGTACCTCCTCGATAATTCTTTCTTCGGCTTGGTCCATTTTTTCTTGTAGCTCTCACCACAGAAACTTTGAAAATGGCGGTGTTGTTGTGCTGCGACCATAGGGCTGCGACTGAACCGAAAATTACGTTCTGAACGGACCAATCACAGTCCTCGACGTTCACGTCAGGATTTTTTTGGAGGTGCGCGTCAGGCTACGGCGTAGGGTCCGCGTAGGGATCTGCGTCAACGGCGTAGGTACGGGGTCGACGCGACGCAGAAGCGTAAACCAGGCTTAAGAAGAAATACAGGAGGAAGCTGGAGTGGAAACTCCAGCAGAACAACTTGAGAGAGGTCTGGAGTGGTATGAGGACCATCACTGGTTTCAGAACGAGCAACAACAGAGGAGTTGAAGGCAGCACTGACAGGGCCAATGAACTGAATCTTTTTTTTAATAGATTTGACACTTCAGGCCTAGCTCATCCCTCCTCCGACTCCTCTGCTGCCTGTCCTGGACCATGTGGATCCATATCTTCAACATGAGCCTAAGTCTCCAGAGGGTCCCCATGCTGTGGAAGACGTCCTGCCTCGTTCCTGTGCCAAAGACGCCACGGTCCGTGGCTTCAATGGGCTACAGACCTGTGGCACTGACCTCACACATAATGAAGACCCTGGAGAGACTCGTTCTGGAGAAGCTCCGGCCCATGGTCAAGCCACTCTTGGACCCCCTCCAGTTCGCCTATCAGCCCCGACTTGGAGTTGAGGACGCTATCATCCGCTGCTCAACCGTGTCTACGCCCACCTAGACAAGCCGGCGAGCACTGTGAGGGTTATGTTCTTTGACTTCTCCTGTGCATTTAACACCATTTGTCCAGCTCTAGTGGGTGACAAGCTGACAGCAATGCAGGTCGGCGCCCCCCTAGTGTCCTGGATTGTGGACTACCTGACTGGCAGACCACAGTACATGCGCCTGCAACACTGTGTGTCAGACAGAGTGGTCAGCAACACTGGGGCCCCACAGAGGACTGTCCTCTCTCCCTTCCTCTTCACCATCTACACCACAGACTTCAACTATTGCACAGAGACCTGTCATCTTCAGAAGTTTTCTGATGACTCTGTGATGGCTGGATGTATCAGTAAGGGTGATGAGGATGAGTACAGGGTTGCTGTGGACAACTTTGTCACGTGGTGTGAGCAGAACCATCTGCAACTAAATGTGGCAAAGACTAAGGAACTGGTACAAGGCACCGGTGACCCCTGTTTCCATCCAGTGGGTCAGTGTGGGCATTGTGGAGGACTACAAGTACCTGGGGGTACATATTGACAATAAACTGGACTCGGCAAAGAACACTGACACTCTCTACAGGAAGGGCCAGAGTCATCTCTATTTTCTGAGGCGACTGAGGTCCTTCAACATCTGCTGGATTATGCTCAGGATTTTCTATGAGTCTGTGGTTGCTAGTGCTTTTCTCTATGCTGTTGCGTGCTGGGGCAGCAGGCTGAGGATGGCGGATGCCAACAGACTCAACAAACTGATCCGCAAGGCCAGTGACGTTGTGGGTATGGAGTGTGACTCTCTGACGGTGGTGTCAGAGAGGAGGATGCTGACTAAGCTACAGACTATCTTGGACAATGTCTCACACCCACTTCATAATGACATGCCATCCTATCTGGTTTGCACTTAGTGGGACCATCATTTGCTTTTCAACAGGACAATGACCCCAAACACACTTCCAGGCTATGTAAGGGCTATTTGACCAAGAAAACGAGTGATGGAGTGCTGCGTCAGATGACTTGACCTCTACAATCACCTGACCTAAACCAAATTGAGATGGTTTGGGATGAGTTGGACCACAGAGTGAAGGCAAAGCAGCCAACACCTCTGGGAACTCCTTCAAGACTGTTGGAAAACCATTCCAGGTGACTACATCATGAAGCTGATTGAGAGAATGCCAAGAGTGTGCAGAGCTGTCATCAAAGCAAATTGTGGCTACTTTGAAGAATCTAAAAAATAACACATATTCTGGTTTGTTTAACACTTTTTTGTTTACTACATAATTCCATATGTTTTCCTTCATAGCTTGGATGTATTCAATATTTATGTACAATGAAGAAAAATAAATAAATAAATACCATTGAATGAGAAGGTGTGTCCAAACTTTTTTCTGGTAGTGTACATAATCAGTTCATTTGCAATTTACATATAAGAAGCATTAAAGTGCTGCATGACTTGCTTTCACTTACTGGAATGTGATTTCCCTTTGTAAGGTTCATGTAGTGCTGTTGATGCAGGATGACCATCACCAAAACTGCCCAGTGTCAGTCTGTAAACTTTATGTTTAGAGCTCTTGGTTTGTTTTTAAAAAGCCCTCATGAACAGATCAGAAGTAAAAGGCCGGACCAAATGAACCAAACTACAAGTATAAAAACAGCTATTATGGACAGGAGGAACAATTATAGCAGCCAATAATCATTTTATGTACTTATGGACATGTCAGCATTGAATTAAGATAAACTTAAAACAAACAAACAAAAAAAAACCCTAAAAAGTTAACTGAACATCTACGTGGACAAATTGCCCAACAGACTGCTGTTATTGTTTCAAAGGGAAGTTTGGTAAGAAGGAACAACTCAATAGGCCTCTTATGGTGGACATTTTGACATAACTGAAATCATTGTAGGGGGTGTTCCAACAATTTTTTATTTGATTTGATTAAAATACTCAAAACAGTTAAACTAACATTCTTTCATTATCGCCACCAATTGTCACTCCCAGGTCACATGGTTTGGGCAGCAGTCTGCTTCCCACCCTCTCATGAGGGGGGGAGCTGGATTGCTATTGCCAAGACACAAAGCTGTTTTTCGTATATACTCCAGACACTGTCCGCAGAATTAGGTCCAGCCATTTTCCAGAGTTAATCTTTCACACATGTAGCACATTTGAATGTGTCAGACACATTCTGACTTTAGTCAAGGGGTAGAGGGGCTAAAACTGACTTTTTTTGCATTTATATCAATGCTACATGTATTTGAACATTTCCACAATATCAACAAAAGAGTGGAAAGAAATATACAGGCAAGTAGAAAAGAGTACAAAGCAAATACATCTCATCATCACACCCACTCACTCGCTGTGTATCAGGGTAGCAGTGCATACGCTATGATTGACAGTGTGTAAATATGGCTTAAGGGATAGCTCCCACTGTGGAAACGGTATCGCCAAATCTCTACCAGTGAACACGTTGTTCACACAGTGTCTACATACTGCCCAACCCTCGATACTACATTTCCAATCATACAACTGAGATTCTTTTTTTAGACTCTGTCTGATAAACAGCCACATGTTTCAAACTCCAAACCTCCAGTTTAGATGTTAGTTTACAGGTTTTCTACTGTGACTGTACTATGGTAATGTTTGAGTGGTAATTCTTGTGAACCGTGAACTGATCTTGATGTGTAAAATTAGTGATGATGTTCACATTCCATTTAGGATCCTTTTATTGCCAATTCTGACAAACTAGGGGGCCAAAATGGAATGGAGCCATTGTAAGCATATTGCAAGTTCAAAGTATCTACTGTGAGAACAACATGCCAACTGTCTCCTGCAGCCTCTCTTCATGTCAGCTGACAGTGTGGGGGCGTGTGGGCCTCCTGACTCAGAGCAGAGTGCCCAACTGGAAACCAGCGACGAGACCAGCAGAGTGGAGCAGAGTCCATTGCTGGAGGAGGAGGACTGGTCAGAGGGTAGGGGCAGAGATTGTGTGATCTGTCAGAATGCAGCAGTGAATAGGGTGTTGCTGCCCTGCAGACACACCTGTGTGTGTGACAGCTGTGTGTCACACTTTCAGCACTGCCCCATCTGCAGGGCCTTCGTCCTGGAGTCCTTCACCCTTACACAGGGACCAACGACAGAGCAATGACCCCATAATGAACCAGTGAATGTAATTTAAGAAATGATATGGAGCAAGACTGCTTAATGAATGAGGTATAGGGAGTAATAACAGCAGAGATATCATTTAATGTGATTCACTGGTCTGTTAGACTGTCCACACATGGTCACTGGCAATCTTCGCTTCTTCGAATCTTTGCTTTGACATGAGTCATATGCTGTTACCCAGATACATTCTACAGACTAACTGTATACATTATACACTATATACCTACATATTAATAGTGTACAGTATGCATTCATTTCCTTTGTGATTTCATTTTGGAACAATATTGAACATTACCACACATACAAAGTGTTTGTTAGTCTGCATAGTGACAGAACAGAGCGACAATTGAAGCACAACATCCAGGGATTACTGCCTGGGTGTTGTGCATCACTTTAACCCATATTTCTGCCTTAAAATTAATATTATTTCAACATTAACTGTTTGCTGCTGGCCTTTCATGAGTAATGTCATCTAAAAATAATATAAGCATAAAATGTTTGTTTACAGCATGAATGTAACTGCTCTCATTCCCATGGTAAATAATGTACATATATATGATGATGTATGAGCGCTACGCAGTTTTCAGCATTGACCATGTCAGGGTATCCACATGTCCTGGAAAAACTGGAAACAATTTTTCAGTCATGGAAAACACATGAAAAATAGGAGAAAAAGTAAAATGTCCTGGAAAATTATTCCAACATTATCCTATTTCCTGTAGCTGAGAATGAACTACAAAGTTATCTCTCAGAGCTACCTAAAATAGATACGTTATGTTCAGGAACATATGAATGTTTCAATGATAGTTAATGGATGAGAGTATTTAGAATAATATTTTCTCAGTTATGTCACATGGTAGCACATGCAAGATGGATGACGTTACAAGTGGTCGAAATAATGTTATCCTTTTATCCTTCAGATGTAAATATTTGTCACTGCTGGCTGGTAACTCTGGCAGGTTTATAGATTAACGTTGCTTTCTTTCCAACTTATTTTAAATGGTTGAATAGTGTTAAATTGGATAGCATATTTGATACAGTTGCTGAAAGTGCTGAGCTTGCTAGCTTGTTTTGCTTGCAGAGGTTTAAGGTTTGTGATTAAGCTCTGGCTAGGAGCAGTGGTTTCCCATGGCATTGTCAGGCATTGCTGACAGAGTTGGATAAAGACTCCACTTGATATTAATACTAAAGGGGCCAGTGTGTAGTGTGGTCAAACAACTGAATCTCTGTAAAGTTCCGTAGGCTTTTCTAGTCCGACTACCACTCAAAGCACTTTTACAACACAAGTCTGAAGTCACCTATTCATTCATACAATGGTAACTTGGTTGTTATGAGCATTAACCATTTACACACCAATGGCACAGCAACAGGGGCAATTTGGGCTTCAGTATGTTGCACAAGGATACTTCAACACGGAGACTGCTGAGGCCGAGGATCGAACCACGGACCTTCTGATAAATGGAAAACTGCTCTACCTCCTGAGCCCCATAGTAGGCTGCTGTGTGTGTTATTGATGTTCTTGCAGCAATGGTTAATATTATTCGTAAGAAAAAAGGGATTCAGGTTAGACATTAATAATTATAATGATACATTTTATTTACATATCTCTTACCAAGCATAGAGCACAGAAGAGAGCAGCAGCAGCAGCTAAATCAGGCTTCCACACAGAGGAACATATTAGTTTGTAGTGTTATCCCTGTCTGCCATACCAGCTTGATCATCACTGAAAATGTCCTGGAAAAGTCCCTGAAAATGATCTCAATAAAAGAGTGAGCAGCATGCATGTACAACCTGACAGCTGGCATTTATCATAACAAATTTTATTCAGACATAATGGACCAGAAAATGTTGAATGCTTTTAATTAAGTGGAGAAAGCATTCCTTACAGATCATTGTTCCTTTGAAACTCATCACAGTTCACAAATTAGTTTTAAAGCATCAGCAGAGACATAAGAGCTGTAACCATTGCATCTATGGTTACAGCTCTGCTACAGAGTAGCCACAAACACAGACACTGGTTAATTTCACAGAAACACATGAACTATTTAATGCAATATGGTTGTACAACACTGTTTCAAAAAAGCTGGGACACTGTGTAATTATTTTCCAGCACAGTCTGTCACAGAGTGGTGAACCCCTCCCCATCTTTACTTCAGAAAGACTCAGCCTCTCTGGGATGCTCTTTTTATACCCAATCATGTGACTAACCTGCTGTCAGTTAACCAAATTAATTGTGAGATATCCAACCAGGTGTTTTCTTTTAGCATTTCACAATTTTTCCAGTCTTTTATACCTTATAGAGCAGGTATACGCTTAATCTCTTCCAAATGAAAAATCACTGAACTCTTTACAACCCATTCTAAATTCTAAATGTTTATCTGAGATTTCATGGCTATTGGCTGGATTTTATGCACTTGTTTGAAATGAGAATAGAAACACCTGAATTCAATAACTGGTAAGGATTCCACTGACTTTTGGCCATATAGTGTATATTATGAGCTCGATGATACACAGAGGCTGCCATCATTGAATCCAGGCACTAAACCAAACACAGAGTTATCAGCTTGTCGTGGCAAAAGAGAGAAACCTGCATGATTTTCTTACTTTAATCCTTTGTGAAATTTGCTACATGACACAGGCAATTAGCTCAAGACCATAGAGGAAGAAATGAAGTTGTATTTATGTTTACATCAAAACAGACAGATACTACAACATAAAGATTATTAGTTTTGATTACTCCATTTTGTGATGTATTTGTTTTAGAATATGAAGGTTTGACCTCTTTAACAGGACCAGCACACTATTGACAGGCCAGTCAGTTCCTAATTTTTAATCTGACTCTTTGTAAATGGTAACTAATAACTATGAACTCTGAGGAAGATTGAAAAAGACAGAAAGTTAATTTGACATGCATGTGTTCATGTTTTTATGAGTGAGAAAACATCAGCAGCTGTGAGCTCTCAAGAAAAAAAGATACTGACTCATCAGCACATGGGTAATCACTTGTATTCAGTAAAGGGTGCCACTCACTGCAAAGGCCATCACACAGGTGATCAGGAAATGATGATCCATGTGGAGTTTTAAAGGCTTACAGAAATATGTCTGTTGTATTTATGTTGTGTTTATTTTGAATTGTGATCCTAGTCCAACTTGTATTGGATACTGCATCGAGTCACTGGCCTGACTGAAGGAAATGTGGTATGGAAACTAATCATGAACCTTCAAAATTATCAAAATGTAATGGAAAATTTGTTGAGCACTTTCCTGCTCTCTAAAGGAAAAACCCAAACCCATTTGATATGAATGAACCCGTGGTCTTTCTTCTAGTAGCACCACCCAAACATACATTTTTAGCTCTCCTACCAGTAAGGCGGTACACATAGTTACCAGCATGTTTGTTCTGTCAAAGCATTTTTACTGTGGACACTGTGGCCTCTAAGGCTAGTGAGTAATGCATTCGGTTTCAGTCTCAGCAAAGAAAAAGCAGGGAAACACCATGGACAGGTTCCCAGTCCATCATATAGCCTATATACACTGCATAACTGTGTCTTCAGAACATCTGAATTCTCTATGAACCTGGGCCAAAATATAAACAACATATTTTCAAACATCTGTAGTAAGGACCCATTGTATGCTATAATAATTCATTCAGTTTCAGAAGTTACCATTGTATGTTAGTTATGTATTGATGTAACAATGCATCGTTTATCATAATCTTTCATTGTTGGTGGTAAGTAAATGTAAATGTGTAATGTGTTTTCATGCATTTAAAAGAATCTGGGCTGTATCATAAGCAATTATTATACAAGATGCCAAAATGCAGAGAATTACAAATAAAAGTTGTTTACTTTCGGAATGTGACCTTAAGGTATGAAACCTCTATGATGAATTGGAATTTTCAATGAGTGCACATAAATTTGGTACATAACATGATTTGGATTGGAGCCTTCAAACTGCTTTGTTGGAAAATCGACCACAAGTCTGTGGTAGCATCAGCTAACTGCTATGGACTGGTCCACTAGGGCAGTGTCATTTCAACTGCTGACAGGGAACTTGGGACTGGGTCTGATCTCCCTGATGTTGTACAGGGCAAATTGGCATGACCAAGCCACAGAGGCCACATGCTCTTTAAAAGTTAGTTGGTCATCAATCATGACACTGGTCCCTTACAACAGTGCTCCAAGCTTGAGCTTTGGTGAGGGACCTGTCCCATACAGCAACACTCCAAGCTTGAGCTTTGGTGATGGACCTGTCTCTTACAGCAACACTCCAAGCTTGAGCTTTGGTGACAGGCCTGTTCCATCTAGTGTAGGTTTTCTTCCTTGGGCTGTGCAGCCTTGCAGGGGGAGTTTATGCTTACTATGAACCAAGCAACTGGATGCTGTCTGCTCCTTCAGACCTGAATGTCTGGGGTTCTGATGAAGAGATGCCACAGAGTGTGAGTGAGACATCTCCTTTACCACCTTCGTCCTACATCATCCAATCCAAAAATGGCTACCAGCGAGAAAGGGAATTCCTTTCCTACACTCAGTATTCCCCAGAGACCTCTGATTGAGCAGGCTCTCCCTCCAAGGCTGTGAGAGCACCAAGCAGGCCTGCACCAATGACTGTAGCCAGAGGAGGACAGAACGTTTGATGAGGAGTCTACTTTGACTGGGCTTCAGCCTATGTGGAACCTGGATAGTGATCTGTTGTTGTATAGAGGGACTGGCCAGGATGACAAGGAGCTCAGTCTTCGAGAGGTTAAGCTGAAGGTGGCGTTCCTTCATCCATGCCGAGATATCAGTGATGTCTGTGGGGAATGAAAGGAGGAGCTGGGTATCGTCAGCATATGAATGGTATGAGAACCATGTGAGGGGATGACTGCACCAAGTGCGCTGGTGTATATTGAAAAGAGAAGGGGTCCAAGCACAGACCCTTGAGGTACCCCTGTGGACAAGCAGTGGAATATAGACACTTCTCATCTCCAAAATACTGCAAAGGAGAACAGATCCTGAGAAGCTGAGCTCAGCCAGTGTGTAGAGGAGGATTTGGTGGATAACCTCGTCAAAGGCAGCCGATTGAGCAATAGTAAAACAGAGGAGTGACCAGTATCTCTAGCTGATCGTAGTGTTTCCACTACAGATAAGAACGCAGTTTCTGTAGAATGTCTGTGTTTTAAACTGGATTGACTAGGACGGGGTCAGAAAGGAATTCAGAGACTTGATTAAAGACTGTGTGCTCAAAAGTCTTGGAAAGGAAAGTGGGGGGTGAAACTGGTCTGTAATTTTCAACCTGAGCTGCGACTCGAGCACGCAACAAGTGAACATTTTGTCCTCAAAGTTGATGTGTGAGAAGCAGGAAAATGGGCGAGTGTAAGGATTTGAGCGAGTTTGACAATTGCCAAATTGTGATGGCTAGATGACTGGGTCAGAGCATTTCCAAAACTGCACCCCTGTGGGGTGTTCCCAGTCTGCAGTGGTCAGTATCTATCAAAAGTGGTCCAAGGAAGGATCCATGGTGAACCGGTGACAGAGTCATGGATGTGGGGAGCGAAGGCTGGCCCGTGTGGTCTGATCCAACAGGGGAGCTGCTGTTGCTCATATTGCCAAAAAACTCAATGCTGGTTCTGATAGAAAGGTGTCAGAGTACACAGTGCATCAGTGACAGATTGACTGATGGTTTGAAGGACTGTTCATGTTTGTTATTTGGGTTGTAGAGTATTTTTTACTGCACTGTTGTTGTTGTTGTTGTTGTTGTTGTTGTTGTTGTTGTTGTTGTTGTTGTGTTTTGTTTTGTTTTTTTACTGTTTTCAACAAATCTTATTTTTAGGATAATGTAACTTGTTTCAGAACATTTATTTGTTAAGGGTGAAATTGTCTTTTTTGTTTCAAGATGTTTTTTACAGGACTACAAGAATTAGTCAACAGGGGCCCGTTTCACAAAGCAGGTTTAGTGAAAACTCCGAGTTTGTTAAGCCTGAAATGAAGGAAACTCTGAGTTTTCCGTTTCACAAAGGGAGGTAACTCAAACCAGAGAAAGAGGGGTAACTCTAGCCTGTTTCACAGAGAGAGGTAACTTAAGCTCTCGGTCAGTTACCATAGTAACAGACTCTATGAACCTAACCTGGTCGGGACCAGGTTTTTCTCAATGAACCTCGAGTTTCTCTCTGTCTCCGCCCTCTCCGCACACGGTATTTGATTTCCTCATTCATTCGTCTGCAGGCGAGTTTTGGGATAACACAGTTCTGCCGTCTGTTATTTAAAAAAAAAATCAGTCAGTAGGCACTTTTTTCTCTAACATGTCTTTTTGACAACGATCCCGTGGATGAAGGTGCAGCATTACTGCGCAGGGAATTGACGTCACAGTCCATCATCTACATACACAACCTAATCCGTCTTTACATCTGCAACATTGCCAGCCGGAGTCATGCTCTCACATCCCAGCAGATATTGTGTGTTGCGCTGCGTTTCTTTGCGCAGCATTATGTTGGTGATAAAACAACTGCACAGTCAAACAGCCACTTAATATTTACTTTACAATATAACACATGATCAAAATGAGGTACCCCCATTAAATTATGCCGTGTCTTACCTGTTCGAACGATGTTTTTATGTTTCATCTTGAGCTGCTGCCAAGTGCACTTCTCCCCCGCGGGATTGCACCTACATGAAATAAATTAATGAGCTACCATTCAATCAGTTTTCCCCTGTAATATTATTGTGATTGCAAAGGACTACGTTTAAACTTACGCATTGACCCGAGCAGCAATGTTCCCCCACGCCGCCTCCCTCTCTTTTGCAGCTGCAGCGGTGTTACACTTTTTTCTAAATACATGCTCAAATTCGCCGTATGAGCGCATTAAGAGTTCGAGTTCCAGTGGGGTAAAAAAAAACGCAGCCCTCCTCTTCCCCGTCGCCATGGTGACTCGTCGAATCGGGGCTCCATTGATGTTGGCTTTTTATAGTCGTGGTGCACGCGCTTAACTCTGAGTTAACCTACTCTGAGTTGATTGAACTAACTCAAATCACCTGTTCTGAAACCGAAAACTCGGAGTTTCCTATCTCAGGCTAGATCAACTCAGGGTTCAGGATTAGACTCGGAGTTTGTTGAACCTCCTTTGTGAAACAGGCCCCAGGAGTTTGGTAAGGCGCCCTGCAGTCTTCATTACAAGGTGGTGCTTGTGAGTGTGTGGCAAGCGCCAAGGACAAAAAGTTGTAGAAGAAGAAGTTTTCTTTTTCTGGTCTGTTAATCAGATGTATTGTAACAGTTGACTAGTAAACTAGCAACAAGGCTCTGAGGTTGATCTTAAGTAGTCCAACGTCCAATAAAATTGTTGCACTCAAGTCTTGGTGTCTGCCTGTCTCTGACTGCTGCAACACATCGCAGTTTGTTGTGTATGGGGCTGCATAGCTGCAGACCAGTCAGGGTGCCCATGCTGACCCCTGCTCACCGCCAAAAACACCAACAATGGGCATGTGAGCATCAAAACTGGACCACGGAGCAAAGGAAGAAGGTGGCTTGGTCTGATGAATCACATCTCCTTAACGTCTTGTGGATGGTTGGGTGTGTGTGCGTCGCTTACCTGGGGAACATATGACCAGGATGCATTATGGGAAAAAGGCAAGCCGGCAGAGGCAGTGTGATGCTTTGGCCAATGTTCTGAATTGTTTGAGGAGCACAACAACGAGGTTTGAAGCTTTGACATGGCCTCCAAATTCCCCAGATCTCAATCCTATCGAGCATTTACGGGATGTGCTGGATAAACAAGTCTGATCCATGGAGGCCCCACCTCGCAACTTACAGGACTTAAAGGATCTGCTGCTAACATCTTGGTGCCAGATACAGCACACCTTCAGGGGTCTTGTGGAGTCCATATCCCAACCGGTCAGGGCTGTTTTGGCAGCAAAAGGGGGACCAACACAATATTAGGCAGGTGGTCATAATGTTATGACTGGTTGGTGTATACAGTACACGTCGATCCCATCCTTACTGTAGCAGAGTGAATAAAGAAGAATTTAAACTGTCCACGGAAAATGGTTATGTGTATCTGTACTCTGTCCTCTTGAGTTGATGAAAGGAAGTTGATGATGTTGATGAAAGGAAGAAGAACCCCCGTTCTCATATATATATACATACACACACACACACACACATATATATATATATATATATATACACACACACACACACACACACACACACACATATATGTATATACGTATATATATGTGTATATATACGTGTGTGTGTGTGTGTGTGTGTGTGTATATATATACACACACACACACACACACATATGTATATATATACATGTGTATATATGTATATATATATATATACGCGCACACACACACAAACACATATATACACATATGTATATATGTATATATATATATATATAGAGAGAGAGAGAGATACATACATACATACTTACTTATATATATGTATATATCAATGATGTTCAAGGTCAGGGGAAAAGACTGGGCTATAGCGAGGTGAACTGGGGAAGCAGCCCTTTTGCTTACTTTTAGACAACTCAGAAATAAATGATCCTCCTTGAGAAAAGCAAGGCCAACTATGACGTAGTTGGAAAGCAGTAAATGTAAATAAAAACAAATCCTCTGTATATGGGGAGATCTTGTGCTGCCCTCTTTGCTGATTTGATGAAAGTATTTGACACTGTTGATCATGCTCTGCTCCTATATTGGTTCTGATTCTTAGTCCTGTACATGGCTTCAGGACTGCCTGTCAGCAATTTGTGATTTTGGGAAATGATCATTCTGTATTGTGACAGCTGTGAAAGGGCATTCCCACGATGTTCAATATTGGGCTCCGTCTTGTTCACAATTTCTATTAATGGTATGACATCTCCCTGAACAAACTGTAATGCCCATTCTTGTGTGGATTGTACAGTTCTGTACTGTTTTGCTAATACTACACATTCAGCCACTGAAATCCTACAAGCCTTTGATAAATTGCAAGATGCATTTTTTCATTTGGAATTGGTCCTGAATTCAAACAAGACTCGATATATGCTATTCTCTAGAGCCATAGATATTGTGGACAGTGGTTTGAATATTGCCACTTTGAATGGACATTGTAATGGGAGGGTCTCAGAGTATAAATATCCTGCTATCTGTCTGGCTGGATCAAAAACTTGCATTCAAATTTCACAGACACACTGATCAGCAAACAAAAATTTGATATTTGTATGGAAACAGAGCCAATATTCAGATTTCAGCAGGAAACAGATAATTGAGGCCTTTTCTTATTTATCACATATACAGGTATATGTTATTAGGCACATTTGTGATGAGGATGATTAAGAAAATGAATTGGAGAGACGGTATAAATGCAGTCATTAGTGGAGTATTTTCTGTGCACTGATATGAGAGTTCTACCTCAATTTTGCTGTACCTGTGCAATGACAATTAAAGATATTTGATTTGATTTTGATTTGATTTGGGTGTGTTTCTGCTTGACAGATTTGTCATGTTGGCTCTTAGCCTTTACCTCCATGTGGTGCATCAAACTCAAGCATGACTGACTGTTGTTGCTTTACATTGAGTACAGGTATGCCTTCTCATATTTGATGGAAAACTTGCAGCTGCTTCTGCTTTTTCTATGTCATGTTCTTCTTCTCCTGTTTTTTGTTTTTATAGAAAAGTTAAAAATAAAGAAGATTTACAGAAAAATATTTTAATGGGAATGTGAATGGGAGTGTGACTGCAGCCTTTGGTCAGGTCCTGACTAAGGTCAGGAAGGTAATGTTCTCATTGAACTTGATGCCATCAAGTTGAACTGCTGTGCCAAGGATGTTGGAATTTTACCCATGCAGTTAATATTATGACATATTTTTAAATATGAGCAATTGTAGAAGGATTGTATTGCTCATGGCATTTATAAAGGTATTCAGCAAAAACACTGCTGTAGTTAAAAAACCTGAAATTATCACAGAGGTACGTGGGGACCAGTTGTACAAAAATATGGTGGGAGCTTCAGTTTTTTTTTTGATGGAATATTAAAAATAAGCCTATATAGCAATGCATGCTTAGCATGTAATTATTAAAAGTGCTGCAAGAAAAAAAAAAAAGTATTTATTTATTGGTTCACCTTTACCTTCCACAAAGTGGTTGTTAGTCTTCCTTGAGTCATCAATGACACAACAACAAAAGAATACACACTAAAATCGCACAGTCATCACAGAAATACTTGGGGACATGTTCAACAAGTAGACTTTACTGATAACAGTTTAATTACATTTTTGATTGTTTTTTTTTGCCTATTATTATTTATGCCTATTTGGCAACATAGGCATATAGGGCATGACTTTAGTATTTAATTATAAACATGAAAACGATTAGAGGTAGCCTACTTGGGGACTTGCGAATATTGGAGCCATGCTGTAACTCTTCAGTGAGTGTGCAGAAGACTGACATCATATCTGTCATTCACGAGGAAGTCTTTAAGACTGTTGAAATAGTCATTTAGTAAACTATGTCATTCTTAATGCAAAGTAGACATTGTTTGAGATGTCTTTGTGACAACTTGACGTAAGTCAAGACAAGATTATCTGTTATAAACATGCAATGACAGGCTTAACTGTCAAACTTGAACCAACCATTTAGCTTTATGTATTACCATTACATTAACCTATCCCCTGGTTGGTTTCTACATTGGCTGTCATGACCCCATTATAATTGTGTAATGAGTTACAAGAAAAGCGTCATGAGTATTTTCCTTGACCTCAGTTACAATAATACAATTTGGACTAGTCATTTAGTTGTCATTCAATGTCAAAGACCAGCTATACTTGTTGCTAAAGTAAGCCAACCACTGACTACTTCTTACAGTATCAGGCTCAACTGGCTCTGTGTGAACACAGCCTCTGAGACCGACCGAGGTCAGTCTAATAGATAACAGATTTACGTGGTTTCATAAAGGACAGGAAGCTTTACTTGTCATAACACCACTGCACTTTACAAAAAAGGACAGAGCAGACTCTATCTACTCAGGAGGCTGAGGTCTTTTGGGGTGCGTGGGGCACTCCTGAAGACCTTCTATGACTCTGTTGTGGACTCTGCCATTTTCTATGGTGTAGTCTGCAGGGGGAGCAGCATCACTACAGCTGACAGGAAGTGGCTGGACAAACTCATCAGGAAGGCCAGCTCGGTCTTGGGATGCCCACTGGAACTGGTGGAGGAGGTGGGGAGGGGGGGGTGACAGGTGACAGCCAAGCTGTCCTCCATGACAGACAATGACTCCCACCCCCTCCAACACACACTCACTGTACTGAGGAGCTCCATCAGTGACAGGATGCTACATCCAAAGTGTGTGAAAGAGCGGTATCGCAGGTCATTCCTCCCTGCAGCTGTCAGACTGTACAATAAAAACTGCTCCAAGTAATCAGTGCAATAAGCTGTGCAATAAAACATGTACATAACAGTCTGTAAATACTATCTACAATTTCTTACAATTTTTACAATTTCTTTCTTTTTATTTTTATTTAAAATTCTCACTCTTTTGTATATATTCCGATGTTGTTTCTAATTTGCATGCACTTCTTATATTAATCTGCTCTACTGATGCTGCTGTAATCTGGAATTTCCCCTCGCGGATCAAATAAAGGAAAATTGAATTGAATTGAATTGAATTGAATTGAATTGAATTGAATTGAATTGAATTGTCGCTAACGTCAGCTAACCGCAACCTGTAGCCGCCATTAGCTACCCTGCCTCGTAGATAGCCCTTAATAACGTTAGTTGACTCAGGCGCCGGCAAGACAACCACCTGGGTGGTATATTCTCTGTCGTCACGCTGGTGTCCGTCGGTCTCTGAAGCTGTGTTCGGTCGCAAATTCGCATTTGGGCCCAATCATGTTTACTGAGGGCCACTAGGCCAATTTCATTCCGCATATTTAGGTGTTTCCTCTAAAGACAGGAAGCTACGGAGGGACTTGTCATTGGACAGTCAGCTATTACAACCACTGGCTGTGCGAAGGCACATTACGTACATTCAGCGCTACTGGCTACTATAAACGCCAATCAATATCCATCACAGAAACACTCCTTCATGCTCATGACAAGTTTCATTTCAAAACTATGCACACCCCTTAAAAATAAACAGTGTAGGGGTTATCTTAGAACTATTTGATTATATGGAAATTTATATAGGAGTGTGTATATTGCATTGTATGGGTATGGGTGTTGCATACTGCTCCTGAATGCCTTTTGTCAACAGCTATCAGACAATAACTTCAATAATAATGAATTTCACCATGGCATAACATTCCATCCACAGCCAGGACTTGTTTTATCACATTTTAATTGCCTATCTAACAATGTATGTCTAATAATCCGAGAAAATAGAAAAGTCACCACAGATTAGCTGCCAATACACATTTGAATTTTGTTTTCACCACAAAACAGTGTAAATTTTATGTTAGTGACAAAATAATCTTGACTGTAAATCAACTTAATTCTAATCTGGAGCTTTAAACCTTTCACAGTGTTCAGAGGATGGAGTTGGAAAGTGTCATTGTCATCAGCTGGTGAGAACTTCAAGTTCCCCGAACAAGATGTATTTTCCTTTTCAGATCAAATTACAATTTCCAAGGTCAGGAACAAACTTTCACGCTCAAAGTGTCAGCTGTTTAATGAGTTTTTGACAATGCGGTCACTGAGATGCTGAATGTCCATCACACCCAATCGAAGGTAATGAGAGAAATGAATGGTCATAAATTTATATATGCTATATTTCAGTACATCAGGTTATTTTATAAATGCTGTAAAAGTATTTAGTGGGATACCAGATGGATCAGTCTTTGATCCAGTGTTAACACTGAGCTGGGTCAGATTAACAAGTGGAAACAGGAGTTACTGTTATTTAGTCACTTTGTTGGCAGCTGTGGGGAAAATGTGCTATTTCCTGTAGCATTCCACAAACATTAACAGGTTTTTCTGGCCTTGAAGCATAGAACACAGCAAATCCATGAAAATGCAATGAAAATATCAGAAAAGGACTATGACATGGAGAGACTTTACACAGGCTTATAGTCCAGTTTGGACTCCAGCTTCTTTGAATCAGCAACCTTCCGGACAGCTTTCATGAAGTCTTCCTGGGTGACATACTCACGGTCAGAGCGGATGGCGAACAAACCTATAAACAAACAACTCCACATGAATAGAACTGTGCATGGATACCATTGACTGAAAAATAGAACTAATGATGACTTTAATATCCAACCTGCTTCTGTGCACACATTTCTCAGATCAGCTCCATTGAAACCATCTGACAGCTTCACAATGGCTTCGAAATCTGAAAACAACCAAAGGCAATCACAGCTCAAGGTAAAACCTTTGATGAATGCACATAAATAATAAAACACAGGGCTGCATCTTCTGATTCTTTTCATTATCAGTTAATCTCTTCAAAGTTTTTTAAAATAATCAATTTATCATTGACTCTATGAAACAGCCAAAAACAAAATGTAGTTAAAGTTTTTTGTTTTCAATTGACTAATTCAGTGGGTCGTGTGACGCACTTAGATAGCGTTTTTCTACCCATTTACAATTTGCCCCCAAGTCACCCTTTCACTTACCCACCCAAATATGACTCTAATCAGTCAAATGGTGGCATTCAATTAAATTCAATTATGGAAAGGCAACAGCCCCCACACGATTTCAAATTGGGACAGATGAGTCCAGCTCACTGTGCTCTACAGAAAAAGCCCTTTGGACCATACAAGTCTGCCATGATGGATTTTCTGCCACACTGAACTTTTTGAAAAACCGTAATATGAGCAGATCTTGTTGGATTTTGACTATATCAACACCAAAATTGGTTGAGATGCACATTTATTTTACAAAGAGAAAGGTCAATTAAAAAACGTCAACCAAAAAACTTCACAAGGGGTGGGGCTTAGCAGGAAAACAGCCATAACTCGTTATGGACTTGTCCAATCATCCTAAATCAACCAGTTTCACCAATTTAGATGTGCATGAGGGGGCGGGGGGGATTAACCATACCTGTCAGCCCTCCTTCCCCCCCTGAGATTCTCTTGAATTTTACCCTTTTCTCCTGCTGTCCTCTTATTTAAATATTGTCCCATAAATCTCATAATTTTTAACACTTTATCCAAAAAAAAAAAGAACTGGTTGTAACATTTTGAAGGGAGGCATAACCATCCATGTGATGTGTTTGCTAAATTCCCCTCTGATACAACAGATGGCAATATGTAGGTACATTAGCTGTAAAATCTATTGATGAGGAGTAATTCACTCAAATGACACTTGCCAATAAAAGAGGGATGAACTGGCTAGGGATGGAGTTTGTGCACGTATCTCACCAAATGGGAAGAGGCTAACCAGTATGTAAGTCAGAGTAATGCTTTCAGTAAAATGTGCCAAATGCATTTTATTATATCACAAGGAAGGATTCATTTTTCTAATCACGTTCTCACGTGCCTCACTTGCCAGTAGCTGCTCTCAAAATCACAAGTGAAGTATAATGTGTAAGCGATGTGTAGACATCCCTCAAGTAATACATAAATAAATGAATAGCTGAATTATATGCCCTTTCGTGTTTTCATTTACATAATGCAGCGATATTCACAGCATTTCACTTTCAACCAGGTATCTGATTCTGATCACCTAACTGTAGACACTTAATGTCGGAACTAGTTAACCCAATCCTTGTTGCTCTGACATTTTAAAGCAAGGATTCACTGTGTGTACGTAAATGTAAGGGGTATATGGACAGTTGTAAGGGCGGTGGGATGAAAAGGGCGAGCATTGAAAAATTTCCCATATTGTAGAATCCTAATGTTGACCGGTATGGTATCAACCAAAACCTTAAGTGCTATATTGATTGATGCAAGTATCCTAACACATATTTATTCAGAACTCAAGATGTCTTTAAGCAATCCTACTAAAACTTGGTGTTGACATCCCTCGCCAACTCCAGTGTGGAAAATAAGTAATGAAAGTGTCAACATTTTTGTCAGCAAATATATTTCTAATGGAGCTATTGAAATGAAATTTTCACCAAATGTCAATATCAACCCAAGTTATCCACAAATACAAAGAATCAAAACAAATAAGTCCATAAATTAAGTTATGTGAAATAAAGTAGAATGACACAGGCAAGAAGTATTGAACACATGAAGAAGAGGAGGTGCAAAAAGGAATGGAAAGCCAAGAAACCACCTGAAATCTGTCAGTATTTAGAATGCAATCCTACCCCCAATCAGTGCAAATTAATATCAGCTGGTTTAGTCCTCATTGATGGCCAATAAAACGGTTTCTCATTACCAAGGTGTCACACAAGAAACATTTCATGATGGGTAAAAACAAAGAGCTCTCACAAGACCTTCGTAACCTCATTGTTGCAAAACATAGTGATGGCATTGGTTACAGACGAATTTCTAAACTTCTGAACATTCCAATGAGCACCGTTGGGGCCATTATCTGGAAGTGGAAAGAACGTCATTTCACCTTAAAGCAGCCACAACCAGGGACTCCTCGCAAGAATTCTGACAGAGGAGTTAAAAGGATAATCCGAAGAGTTGTCCAAGAGCCAAGGACCACTCGTGTGGAGCTTCAGAAAGACCGGGAATCAGCAGGTATACTTGTTGCAAGGAACGCAATAAGTAATGCACTTAACTTCCATGGCCTCTATGCACACTCACCACGCGAGACTCCACTACTGAAGAAAAACATGTTGAAGTTCATTTGAAGTTTGCTGCAGAACATTTGGACAAGCCCATGAAATACTAGGAGAATATAGTCTGGTCAGATGAGACCAAAATATAACTCATAGCACACACCATGTTTGGAGGAGAAATGGCACTGCACATCATCCCAAAAACACGATACCAACAGTGAAGTTTGGAGGTGGGAACATCATGGTGTAGGGTTGTTTTTCAGCACATGGAACTGGCAGACTTCATGTAACTGAAGGAAGAATGAATGGAGAAATGTACAAAGACATTCTTGATAATAATCTGCTGCCATCCACCAGGATGCTGAAGCTGAAGCGAGGGTGGACATTTCAACAAGACAATGATCCCAAACACACAGCCAAGGACACTCTGAATTGGTTTCTGTGAAAGAAAATAAAGCTGCTAGAGTGGCCCAGTCAATCATCTGACTTAAATCTGATTGAAAACCTATGGAAAGAACTAAAGATCAGAGGTCATAGAAGAGGCCCCTGGAACCTTTAAGATTTGAAGAGGGTTTGTGTGGAAGAATGGGCCAAAATCACACCTGCAATGCATATGCACAAGCAACGCATGTGACTAGTTTCTTCATGCAGGAGATGTCTTGAAGCTGTCATTAACAACAAAGGCTTTTCTACCAAGTATTAAATCATTTTTAGTTTGTGTGTTATTTCACATAATTTGTGGACTTGTGTGTTTTGAGTTCTTTGTATTTGTGGATTACTTGGGTTGTTTACTGACATCTGGTGAAAAATTCATTTCAATAAACCCATTAGAAATATGTTTACTGACAAAAATGTTGATGTGTTCAATACTTATTCTCCCCGCATGAAATCATCCATTGTGATTGTCAGTTGTTCATTTTTTTTCCTCCATGTCCTCACAAATGCATAATCTGTCAGTTTGTTCTGTAAATTAAATGTTACTGTGATAGAGTTGTTCTTGAAAATTACATTTTATTAAATAGGCTTTGTCTCATTATCATTAAAAAATGAATGAACTCTGTCCATCACAATGATGGGCAATTGAGACAGGAGGATCAAAATAGTGTGAACCTTGGATCTCTACCTCCTAATACATAGCACCAAGACTGGCCAGCAAAAAAGTAGACTGGTTCTGAGACCTGTGCCTCTGTAGCATCAAATTTGGATTTGAAAAGTGTTAAATGGATGAACAAATTAAATTAATGTAATAATAGAATTTAATTCATTTGGTTAATTAATTAAATTATTCTGCTTGTCTGCTTTCAGGGACCGAGTAGAGTTGGACAATTTAATGAATATATGGGCTACTGGCAACAGGCTAGTCATTGCAGAGTCCATCGGCAATAACGATTTTTGTCATTTTTATATTGTTAATTCAATAGTCTGCCTCCAAAGAACAACTGAGAGCCGCAATCTATTGACAGACTATGTTCAGCAAGCCCAGTAACAGAAAGAGGCCAACAACAGAGAGTGGCAGCAGGTATAAACAGCATGTAGAGTCAGAGTATTTCCACATCTAACTCAGTGAATTAAGGGTTTAATTCAACCAAACAGATTTAATGATTGCTGAAAAAGTGGAAAAACGGTCGATTTTGGTGAGTTTAATTTTGTTTCTGTTGTGGTTAAATGAAGTGTGTTTTATGATGAAGGCATGAAGAAGAGACAAAGTTATTAAGACTTCAGTTCTGCTCACAAACCTATTTCGCCATGCTTGGTGATGGGACTGGAGTGGATCTTGAGGATGTCCAGACGAGCCTGTTCATTGGGCAGTTCGATGTCTGAAGAACAGAAGAGGACATTAGCTGTGCTGTGTGGTCACAGACAGCTGACAAGAAGATGATGAACAGGAACAGAGGAGATCTTACGGATTTTACGGTCCAATCTACCGGGCCGCAGCAGGGCAGGGTCCAGAGTGTCAGGTCTGTTGGTGGCCATGATCATCTTGACTCTATGCAGTGTGTCGAAGCCGTCCATCTGGTTCAGCAGCTGACATGACACACACAAAGTAATAAACAACTCAATCACTGCTTTCCATTATCTATCCACTGTGCTGACTTTGTTGCATTTGTGACAAAAATAATAAAAGTTAAACATCTTTTAAACATAATACATTGGTCCTGCTTGCAGTTATAAAGTTAGGTTTACTGAACAACTCAAAGGTACTGCCCTTCACAAGTTCATTCATTGAAAATGAGCAAAGCTTTCCCACTGCAGATAGACTGTATTGTGCAACAGGGGTTGCATTCCCCATTTCATTTAAAGGTCAGCGAATTGTTAGTTGTACAACAACAGGAATGTAGTTGTAGTCTGTTTTATTTGTTTAAATTCAACCTTTCTTCAGTGAGTAACAATGGAACACACAGGTCATGACAGCAGGACTCAGGAGTCAAAGCAGACCAGTACTAGTAGTGATATTTTTTAACATAAACACATTAACAATTTTGATAAGGATCCTACAAATTCAGCAGAAAATATGTCAAATCTTCATATTTATCCATATTTTCAGTCTTGGAATGGTGCATATAAATGCACTAATATGAAATATTGTTCTGTCACTGGCAAGCAGTTCAAGTCACAACAAAGAAAGAAAAATACTTAACTATTGCTGGCTATTTGGGTGGCTGTAGCAAAAAAATACTAAACTATTGCTGGCTATTTGGGTAGCTGTAGCAAACTGCATTGGCTCCTGGCAAAACAAAGTTCTCAATGACTTCACATAAAAAATAACAGTGGTGGCTGTTGTGATGTGTGTTTTGGTCTTAAGAGCCTGGGACACAACAGTGGTTCAGTTACCTCCATCAGAGTCCTCTGGATCTCTCTGTCAGCAGAGGTTCCCTCAGAGAAACGACGGCCACCTACGGGGAACAACACACAAACAAAACAGAGGACATACAGTGAGGTATTCAGACCACACAGGGTGGCAGGACATAGTAATTAGTAACAAGTAATCAAGTCCTGAGCAAAGAATCTCGACAACTGTATTGATGTGCAGCTCTCTGTTTGCAATGATGAAAAACAATGTATATTCAGTGCATACTGGAGATAACAAGTACTCTAATTGTAGTGTCTAGTGTGATGCCTCAAAGTGGCAGAACATGATTGTGTTTCTGCTGGTTTCTTACTATTATTTTTCTACCACATTGCCTCAAATTGCTGTGAGATGGATTGACCTTCAACATGATGCTCATACCAGTAACTGGAAATGATATGAATACACTTCCCAAGAAACACAGACCCAGTCGTCCTGGCCCAAAATTGCAATTTTGGAAAGGCCATGCCCCTTACACGACTCATAGGTGGTACCACAAACACTAAAAACGTGTACTTAAAAACCCAGTGGACAAAATCAAGAATACATGCTCAGAAGTATTAACCAAAATTTGAAATGTCAGAGTGACTGGTGAAAGTGGGCATGCCTATCACAAATTTGCTTATAACTCAAAATACAGAGCAATCCTGATTAAACTCTTTAGAACCATCCTGTGCTACCTCCTGAACAACAGAATCAAGTTTTGCTCAAATCCAATTACAGAGGGTCAAATGGCAGAACTTTGAGTAATTTAAAGGCTGCAGGCACCGTGATGATGAAACAAGTGTGTGATTGGTTGAAGGGGTTGAGATTTATACAACTTGGCTGTGTTAACACAGTTAACACTTTCCCATTTGAGATTAATAAGATGCATTTCATCCCAGAGAAAGGAACGTACCTTGGTGCAACAAAGTGAAAAATCAATTCAAGAACAACAGCAAAAGACGTTGTGAAGATGCTGGAGGAAACAGGTAAAAAAAAGAATCTATATCTTGAGTAATGAGTCCTATTTTGGCATAACCTGAAACTGCACATAGGGGCAAAGATCTTAGTATTTGGGGAAACATCCTTGGGTCTGATGAAACAAGAATTAAACTGCCGTAATGACCATCATTATATTTGGAGGAAAAACGGAGAGGCTTGCAAGCTGAAGACCATCATCCCAACTGTGAGGCACGTGGTTGAGAGCATTATATTGTGGGGGTAATTTGCTGCAGGAAGGACCGGTGCACTTCACAAAATACATGGCATCATGAGGACGGAGAATCAGGTGGATGTATTGGAAGTGACATTTGAAGACCCCAAACATACTTCAAGAATTGAGGCAAAATGGCTGAAGACAACAAAGTCTTGAGTGGCCACCACAAAGCTCTGACCTTAATCCGATAGAAAAATTGTGGGCAGAACTAAAAAAGCAAGTGCAAGCAAGGAAGCCTACAAACCTGACTCAGTTACACTAGTTCTGTCATGAGTAATGCACCAAATTTCTTATTTTGAGAAGCTTGTGGAGGGTTAGCCAAAACGTATGACCCAAGTTTAACAATTTAAACGGCAATTCTACTGAATACTTCTGACCCACTGGGAATTTGATGAAAAAAAATAAAAGCTGAAAAAAAAAATCACTTTCTAGTAATATTTTTACAATTCACATTCTTTAAATAAAGAATTGGAATGTTTACAAGTTCAAATGTTAGGATTTGTGAAAAAGTGAGTTTAAATATTTTTGGCTGAGGTGTATGCAAACATGTGACTTCAACTATATCTAACACAGGATCTACCTCAGTCAGCATCACGGCTGCTTACATTCCACCCCAATCTGACAATAATAAAATACAGGAGGCCTTAAGCAAGAACCAAACCACATTTTCTGTCCCACTAGAGGGGACAGGACTTTCCCTCCCCATTCAGGGAATCAGATCACGCTGCCATCTTCCTCATTCCAAAATACAGAGACTTAAGCAGAAAGCCCTGAGGATGAGAGGTCAAACTCTGGTCTGACCAATCAGATGCTACACTGCAGAATGCACGGAGTAACACTGATTGAGACATGCTCCAGGACAGCTCTGATGAGGTCAACAAGTTTTCAGAGGTTGTCCTGGGATTTATCAACAAAGTGGTGCATGACTCCATGCCCACTGTTAGTTTCTTTCAGAAACTGTGGTTGGATAAAATCATCTGTCACGTGCTGAAGGGGCACACTGCTGCATACTGATCAGGGATAGGTTCTCAGAACATGGAGCAGTACAAGAGTGTCATATGTCCAGCGGAAAATGTTGAAGGAGGTCAGCACACGTGGTAGGGACTAAGGACAATAACAGACTACAAAGCGAAAAACTCTGAGTGCTTAATCACTTCTAGCACCCAAAGCTAAGGGTGCTGGCACTAGCCTACAGCCCCACAAGACATAAGTGAGCCCTTCAGACAGAGAGGAGAGGGCGATCACAGCTTCAGAGCATAACGTGAGCAGTGATGAGTATGCAACATTACATGAGTCAAAGTATAGATACTCTTCATCAAATATTACTCCTATATAAATGATAGTTGTTCAGCCAAATTTTTACTTGAGTTCAAGTATTCAAAAACATATACCCTGGCAGAATTTGTGATTTTTTTGGCTATTTTTCAGAGAATATGAATGATAAGAGAAAAGCTTTTTTTCACTCATGGTTAGTGGTTGGGTGAAGCCATTTATTGTCAAACAACTGTGTTTACTCTTTTTAAATCACAATGACAACAGAAACTACCAAAACGACCCTGATCAACAGTTTCCATACCCTGGTGATTTTGACCTGATAACACGCACACAAGTTGACACAAACGGGTTTGAATGGCTACCAAAGGTAACCATCCTCACCTGTGATCTGTTTGCTTGTATTCCGTGTGTGTGCGTGTGTATAAAAGGTCAGTGAGTTTCTGGGCTCCTGACAGACCCTTGCATCTTTCATCCAGTGCTGCACTGACGTTTCTGGATTCTGAGTCATGGGGAAAGCAAAAGAATTGTCAAAGCATCTGCAGAAAAAGGTAATTGAACTGTATAAAACAGGAAAGGGATATAAAAAGATATCCAAGGAATTGAGAATGCCAATAAGCAGTGTTCAAACTCTAATTAAGAAGTGGAAAATGAGGGATTCTGTTGAAACCAATCCACAGTCAGGTGGACCAACAAAAATTTCAGCCACAACTGCCAGGAAAGTTGTTCGGAATGCGAAGAAAAAACCACAAATAACTTCAGCTGAAATACAGGACTCTCTGAAAAAAAGTGGTGTGGCTGTTTCAAGATGCACAATATGGGGGCACTTGAAGAAAAATGGGCCCCATGGTCGAGTCACCAGAAGAAAGCCATTACTACACAAATGCCACAAGGCATATGCTTACAAAACGTCAAACAGCACGGAGACAAGCCTCAAAACTTCTGGTACAAAATCATTTGGAGTGATGAGACCAAAATTGAACTTTTTGGCCACAACCATAAACGTTACATTTGGAGAGGAGTCAACAAGGCCTATGATGAAAGGCACCATTCCTACTGTAAAACACGTTTTCAATATCATAGTCTCTGTGTTCAGTGTATTCAAATGTTTTCAGTGTCTCATATTCAGTGATCTTTGCTAGATGTAGCGTCATATCTCCATTCGGAGATGACTGGTTTATGTCAGGGCTTGTCATGGGTTATTAGTGTCCGAGGTGACAGTTCTTGTTACTTTTCCATGAGTTGTCATTTCTTGTACTTGTTCAGCTCTGTGATGTCTTTGATGGCCAGCACTTTGGTGATTCCTCTGGTGATCCGTTAAGTTTTATAAATACTTTGCAGTTGGATGTCCACGTCATGATTAGACACATGAATATTGCACAGGTGTGCCATAGGCTGGCCACAATAAAAGGCCACTCTGAAATGTGCAGTTTTGCTTTACAAGGGGGTCTGGGGGGGTCAGAAAACCAGTCAGTATCTGTTGTGACCACCATTTGCATCACGCAGTGCAACACATCTCCTTCGCTATCATGGTCTGCGGTTGTGAGGCTGGTTGGATGTACTGCCAAATTGTCTGAAACGCCTTTGATGATGGCTTATGGTAGAGAAATGAACATTCATTTCACAGGCAACAGCTCTGGTGGACATTCCTGCAGTCAGCATGCCAATTGCACATTCCCTCAAAACTTGCGAAATCTGTGGCATTGTGCTGTGTGATAAAACTGAACCTTTTAGCGTGGCCATTTATTGTGGCCAGCCTAACGCTACGTTTACACTTAGGGAAAACGCATATGTTTTCATGCAGTTTGGCCTCTTGTTTACTCGCAAACAGAGTTTTTTTCACGGAAAGCGATCATTTTTAAAAACCCCGGCCAAAGTGGAGATTTCTGAAAACGCCGGTTATGTGTTGGTGTGTAAACAGGGCTAACGGCGTTTTAGGATCCGAAACGTCACAACATGCGACTGAAAATACTTAACATCATGCGAGCGACCAATATTTACACTCGCGCCAATAGGTTTGACATAGTTATGATGGCGCTCGACGGCATATTTATTCGGGTTCATGTAAAGGACTACATTTTTGAGAACGATGTTGTGTGCACAATGTTATTTTTGAAAACGGAGGGGCTAAAATATCTGTTTTCCAAAATACCCTGCTATGTATAAACGTAGACTAAGGCACACCTGTGCAATAATCATGTGTCTAATCAGCATCTTGATATGCCACACCTGTGAGGTGGGATGGATTATCTCGGCAAAGGAGAAGTACTCACTAACACAGACTTAGATTTGTGAACAATATTTGAGAGAAATGTTTTTTTTATGTATATAGAAAATGTTTTAGATCTTTGAGGTCAGCTCATGAAAAATGGGAGCAAAAACAAAAGTGTTGCATTCATATTTTTGTTCAGTGTATATGACAAAGTGTACAGGACACTTTAATTGCCTCATAATAAAAGCCTTATAGTTAGCAAATATGTAAAAGCTTTAACTGCAGCTTGAAGCTAAATAGATGAAAATGCATATACTCTTTAAAAACATTAAATCTAAACTAAAATGTTACAACCGAAGAAAAGACAAAAACCAAACCAGATCTTAAGGGTCACTCACCAATGGCATCGATCTCATCCATGAAGATGATGCATGGCTGGTGGTCTCTAGCATAGTTGAACATCTCTCTGATCAGCCTGGCACTCTCACCAATGTACTTGTCCACAATAGAGCTGGACACCACCTGCAGCGCGCACACACAGACGTCATCAACTGCACTGCATGAAGTGCAATGTGGCAGTGCGTTGCTGTCCAGGCTAACATTGGCACAAAACTCACCTTGAGGAAGTTACAGTCCAGCTGACTGGCCACTGCTCTGGCAAGAAGAGTCTTCCCAGTGCCTGTTATAGAAGGGGTCTGTCATCAACACCAGACAAGATGTGACGCTAAAACCGCTAAATGTTGACTATGTGCAGTTCATTATGTTGTTTGTTTTATCACACTGTGGAGGCATGTTGTGCGCAGCATACGAGTCCAAAACAAATTTCGCCATGGGGACAATAAAGTATATTGTATCGTATCGTAAATGTCAAGTTCGAGACTTTTAATAGAACCAGAGGGGTAACTGATTCTGCAGCAATAAAAACAAGGGGTGAAATATATAAGATGAAAGAAGAACACATACATACCCCTCCGATAATAAATAACAAAAAAGCATAATGAAACAACTAATTACACCACACTTTTACTGTGTAAATATATGTGTATCATGAAATTAAAATAGATAATATGGACCTTATAGAAATAAAATAGGTCTATAAAGGCTTTTTCAATGAAACTCTTCACTGATTTGCTAACCTGGAGGCCCGTAGAGCAGACAGCCTTTTGGGGGAATGATCCCAACTCTCTGGAAGAGCTCAGGGTTGGTCAGAGGCAGCTCAATCACCTGTCATGAAATAACGGCAGCCTTGTTTGTGCAGCAAGGATACAAAGTAAAATAAAAATTTTGATTTGGTCTTCATCCCTTTCTCATCTTATTCAGAATTTCTCTGAACAAAACCCAACAATGACAAATGTCACCTCAAAGAAACACATATGGGATCCTCTGTTAAACTACACCACATACTGCAAATCATGCCAATACATTTATGAGAAAAAACTGCCAAAAATTAAGTCTGTCTTGTACAATTCAATTGCTGACTGATTACTGTGGCCTTGTTGTACCTCTCTCAGCTCACGGATCTGTTCAGACAAGCCTCCAATCTCAGAGTATGAGACACTGCCAGGGTCCTCATGGGACATGTTGTACACCAGAGGGTCCACCTCCCTGGGCAGGTACCTTCAAAAGAACATGAAAGACATGCTTGAGCACAGACCCAGCTTTATACTGTATGAACTCTTGCTCTTCATCAAACCACTATTAACTTCCATCTGTTGCTGAACATTCATTGGTTGAATACATTGGTACAATAAATTCACAGTTTAGTGCATAATGTATTCAGTCACTGTTAGATACTACATTTTTAAAGCTTACAAATGTGAACAATAAAAAGTGGTTCATGGGCTGCAAATCATTCTGTAAGGCACACACACACACACATTTGCAAATGCTCATTAAGTATGCTACACAAAGATAACACTCCCTTGTCCAAAAAAAAAAACAAAACCATTTTTGGCACATCTTCTGTGACAAACAATCATTTGGTGTTGACATTAATCTTTCCCGTATAAATATGCAGCAAGAAGCTGCTTGAATGCCACATATGAGAAGGACATATGCCAGGATACAGACTACAATTATCCACTCAGTGTTCAGCATAAATGCATCTACTGTTAGATCTCTAATAGCCTGTGACACTGCTTACCCAATTCTGGGAGATGATTATATCCAGCTTACCTCATTATAGTGAGCGTAGTCATGTCCAAAGCCACTCTGGTGCCAGGCTTCAGCTGTGACTTGTCCAACTGGAATGAAAAAAAATTATAGATTACATGTCTTGCAGAAACCTGAAAATGTTTCGCCTCTCATTCAAGTGGCTTCTTCAGTTTTCACTGACTATTGGGGAGAACCAAGTTTTTAACATCCATGGGGTCATTATCATCGGTTATTGAAACCACTTTTTATGCTCCTGGCTGTGTAACGGCAGTCATTGGAGTCGTTTGGAATCACCTGGGGCCAGATGTGAACCACACACGGACCACACATGGATCAAAATCAAAACCCAACAAGTGCTAGTCTTCACAGAACATATCAACTCAACGGACAGCAAACTAGTTTATGCAGTCCAATGCAGTGCGGAATGCACAGGCTTGTGTAATGGGAAAGCTAAAAAAAACAGTCAAACACATGGCTCAGTTCAGGAGGGCTAATTCATCAGGTCAAGATTCAGCAGTTCACCTACACCTGAAAGATAAGGGATACTCATTTGAGGCCAACATACATGTTTTGAACAGGGGATGGGGCAGGCAGTGAAAATAGGAGACCATTTACATTAAAAAGCAGAGAAACCATCCCTCAACTAGAGGAGGAGGTGTAAGACACCACTTATCCCCAACCTACAATGCTGTCCCAGGAGATTTAACAACTATTCACAGTTGGTCTCATGTGACAACTCCAACAACTGTCGTTCACACCTGGCTCCAAGTGACTCCAATGACTCTAACGATTGCTGTTGCACAATAAGCAGTTAGGAGCACAAACAACCCAAGTGGTTCAATGAGTGTTGTGACAACCTAACAGAGGTTAAATGCCTGGGACTCTTCACCAGTCAGAACTGAAGTCCAACAGATGAGAGGTGACATGTTTCTACAAGTCCAGTTACCACTGATTCAAGCCTCCTTGGGTTAGAGATTAGGCTTCACTTTCTTAACACTGAAGTCAACAAATATTGATGCTGCATTGTGATGGAATGTTTGGAAACTTTTTGTCCTATCCCGAAAAACATACCAATCAACAATTTGATTGATTTGTGATATGAAACACACATAATAATAAAAGGCGCACTAATTCCATGATAATACCACAATAATCCAGTATTGCATAAGCAGTCTTGCTCATTGATATACAACATTGCCCACAATGGACTACTACATACAACCAGAGCCAAAGAAACAGATTCCACAGTACAGTATATGGTATGGCAAAATCTCAGATGGTCAAACAAAGATGAGGAGTGGAATACAAAGGTCTGTGAAGATGACTCATTTGTAATTCCACACCATCTCATTTTCAAACCTGTACTCTTCAGCCACAATTGACACCAATTCAAGTGACATCACTTGAGGACATTTAACAGACTTTACACAGCTCTCTCTGGAGACACTATAAGTTTTATACTACCTTTTTACACGTGCAGTAGTACTCTCACCTGCAAACAGATGGCGTAGTTGCACTTAACTTTGAGTTGTCCATCTCTATATGCAAGTATATGCTCTTTTGAATGCTTTTCATATTTAAATACTTAGAAATGTTGTTTTGTCCTATCAGGTTCCAATCACCTAGACTACTTATAGTTCAATAGTATCACTTGATCTGTCTTTTTCAGGTGATCCTAATTTTCTGCACGGCTGAAGACTGAACTTTTGGGACAGGGTGCACATACATGCAAGTAAGTTCGCAATATATTCATTTTTGTTTGACAGAAATGGCCTTCAGTCGCTTTAAAATTAAAATGAATGTGCCAAAATTGAATCCAATAATATTTAGCAACACAGAAATACATGGTGTCATAAGAATTTCAGTAGCCCTAAAAGTTGTGGCATCAATCAGAAAGGGCTCAAAAACCCTTGAGAAGATAATGCATTACAGGATGCTTGTTCAGCACCTACCTGTCTGCGGCACCCAACCACATATCGGGGGCCGTTTGTGGCCTTGACGATGACTGGAATTGAACAAAACACATTAGCATGTCTGTGATAAAACAGTTACTATGAGATGTGTCACAGTAACAACTGTTATTGGTAATTTTTCATTGTTTGCCCAGCTTCAAGAGCTCAGGCGTTCCGTAACCTGCCACACAGCAGTTGCATGAGAAGCCATAGAGAGTACCCATACGAAAATATGAGGTGTGGTGTGCTGCAGATTTATGTACAGAGCATTTTGTTGAGATTGTGATGGAGAATGACTGATGATCCTCATTCATTGACCTAAATGAACAGAAATCAAAATAGCCAAGTGCATGCTTGTTAAACCAAATAGAAGATTGATGTGGTGCTGGAACCAACCATGCAGCCAAATGGACAACACTGCAGGGAACGAGTGAAAGATGGCAGAAAAGTAGCTAGGCTCATCACTGTTTCATGTAAATACTGCATTGCTTTCTGACTGACAAAGGGTCTGTAGCAATTAAATTCCTAAGAGCTAAAATAATTTTGCCTGCAATACCTTTGCCATTAAACTTGTAAATGCTTGACATATCCATCAATGAACTTACATTTCTCCTCAGTCAGCTGTTTGAGCACTTCTCCAACAATCTGCAAGGAATGAGGCAAGCAAATATAGTTAGTGAAGACAGAATAAAATCAGCCACTGACGCTTTCGCTGCCACTTGTCAGATTAGGTCCCTTCCACAGTCTTCAGCCACAGAATCCTCAGCTCAGACCCAAATATCTAACACTATTTTAGTGTGTAGTGTGGGAAAACACAAATTGTCAGACATGTAAAAGGCCAACTTGTGTCTTTTCTACTGACAACATGAAATCATAAAGAACGATTTGACAGTTAAGATTAAATAGCACAGCATCAACACTGTTAGTTTTGGTTGACCAGGTAGTATTTAAGCAGTCTTGGTCAAAACCTTTTTAAGAGTGAAGCAGTTGTCTGGCTGCAGAAAACAGAATTTGTTAAGTGTGACTAACAATTCGCAAGTGACATCCAACGAGCTACAATGAAGTTACAGACAATATTCTTACCTGACCAACACTTTGCAGAGCTTTTAGGTCATTCTCTGATTTCTCGTACTGTTTAGTTTGTTCTCTCAGCTGCTCTCTTACTAAAAAAAAAAAAGGATACCCAGAAAGTAACGTTATTGTTCATAGTTTTCGTCATTAACCAAAATCACAGTCAATACTCTATTTGTTGCAACTAAGGTAGATTTAGAAGCTCACGCTGTCAAACAGCCTTGTTAATGCTAGTTAGTTAAGGTGACGTTAGCTGTCCACAGCATAACGTAACGTAAAGTTGTTGATAAGAAATAAATATAAATCACAACTTTACAACAATACAACTTCACAATTTGTAACAGTTATATATCAACTGGTTATACTGTCCAGGCTAACAAACCAGCTTACGGTTAGGGATACCGCTCGCACTGGCGTTGCTATTGTTTGTCAACTAACTACTCCTAAGCTAAGATAGCACTGCTAGCGTCAACCAGTTTACTTCCATTCATTTCTACGAGGATGCTAACGGCATGACAAAGCACTAGGTAGCTGGTCAGCTAGCTATCCAATAATATGTCTCTAATCAACACAAAACAGACGTTTTTTTCTGCCTGAACACAAACGCCACAATTAAACGGTCTCTTGTCACTTACATTCTTTTAAACGTCCGTCAACTTCTTTGTGTTCGAGTAATTTTTTCCTGTAATCCTGCAGCGCTTTCTCTCGAGTGTCCGCCATGATACCCCAATGAATGCTGGGAAGTGGCAACGTCACTACAGCCTTTTGATGTCAGCCATGCTGTCAGTGGCCACCCCCGTAACAACTTCTTCCTCTTATGTAGTATAGTGTACTGTTCAGGCCAGTATGACCTAATCTCATCCTGCTTCTATAACTTTCTCTCATTTCTCCAACTTTCCTTTGAATACTGTAGAGGTGTCTACCCTTATCCCTCTGTCCCATCGTTCCTGCCATTTCTTATTTATTTTTGATTTGATTATACATTTAATCTCAGACTTACTGTATTTTACAACCATATTTATTTTTCTCTTCCGTGTTGCACTCTTAGCATATTTATCTGCCAGTTCATTTCCTTCTAATCCAATATGTGCTGGAACCCAAATTAACTGAGTTTCTACCCCTTCCCCCTGATTCTGTGTATCTTTTGGCCTATCTCAATTATGATGTCTAGCCTGGTATTTGAATGGTTATGTCTAATACTAATCTCTCTAATGCATTGCTCGAATCTGATCCTATTAAGACTTTCTGTGGTCTGACCTCCTCTATCCAATAGTTTAATGAAAATCTGTTCTTTTCTCAATTCCAATGGTGTCTCACCCATCTCCACTTGAAGTGCTACTACTGGAGATGTTTTCATGGCACCACAGCATAGTCTCAAAGCTTGATATTGGATGACATCCAGTTTTTTCAGCATTGTATTTGATGCTGATTCATACACTATACATCGGTAATCAATAACTGAACGAATTAAACCCACATATAGTGATTTCAAAGATGCTCTGTTTGCTCCCCATTCTCTGCCCTTCAAACACCTAACAATGTTTAATATCTTTTTACACTTTTCAACTATTTTCTCAATATGTATTTTCCATGTAATCTTCTTGTCAAACCAAATCCCTAAGTACTTAAAGCAATCTACTATTTCTAGATCTTGTCCATATAGTTGAAGACTGATTTGGTTTTGTGTTTTCTTTTTAGAAAAGATAACTGCCTTTGTCTTTGTAACTGAGAACCTAAAGCCCCATTCCAAAGCCCAAGCCTCTACCACTCTCACTGATATCATCCTGTCTGCTAAAAAATGCTTAGTCCACCTGTACATTTTCCTCCTTATCCCCATATGGTACAGTTTGATTAGTAGCCCCTCCCTCCACATCATGTCATAGGCTTTTACCACATCGAAAAACACAGCCACTACATTCTCTTTATTTACATGAGCTTTCCTAATTTCATGTTCTAAACACAGAGCAGGATCTACAGTACTCCTTCCTTTCCTGAATCCGCTCTGATAGCATTTTATCTCTCCCCTCCTTTCTAAATAATAGACTAGCCTCTCGTTAATCATTTTTTCCATAATTTTACCAATATGCGATGTTAGGGCCTTACCTGGTTTACAGATAGGAACAATTATGGACTCTTTCCATATATCTGTCAATTTCCCATCTTCCCATACCCTATTATATAATTTCAGTAAGATTATTTAACAAAAAGTAACTTATTTGATCTTTTCCCGGAGTTGTCTTTCCAGATTTTTTAAAGGCATTGTTCAGCTCTGTCACTGAGAATTGCAGGTTAATTGCATTTTCATACTCCTCTTCACCCTGTATAGTTTCCATGTTTCTTAATATTGTCCCTTCTCTACCTCTCTTTTCTTCATCACTCAAATTTCCTGTGCAATGTACTTTAACAAAAGTCTTTGCTATTAGTTCTGCTTTTTCCTCATTATTTATTACCATTTTCCGATCACTTTCCATTATTGGGTATCCATACTCTTTTTTCCTATTACCTGACATTCTTTTAATCATACCTCACACTCTATCCAATGGAGTACTCCTTCCTAGTGACTCACAATATCTCCTCCAATATTCTCTTTTTGTCCTCCTTATTACTCTCCTCACTACTGCTTGTTGTTTCTTGTAAATTATTGAATTCTGAATAGAAAGATTTTTTTATAAGGCTTTAAAGGATTTGTTTCAAGCCTTTATTGCTTTTGTGCATTCACTTGTCCACCATGGGACTAATCTTTCCTTTTTATTCCACTACTTCTTGGGATGGACTTTGTTGCTCCCAGTATACTTTTACAAATTTCATTGTTCAGTTCATTTACTGGTTGGTTTAAATCTATCATTTGCATTTTGCCCTCACTTAATACCCTGAATTTATTCCAATTTGCTTCCTTAAATTTCCATCTCCCTTTTCCCTTATTCTGGTTAATATCCTTTTCTATTCCTATAAAAACAGATATCGAACAGTGATCACTACCCACTGTGCTCCCCCTTAAGACTTCCCAATTACTTATTGCTGCAAGAGATTGTGAGACCAAAGTGAGGTCAATTGCTGATTCTGTGCCCCTTGCCAGGTTCACCCTGGTGCCTAAAGCATTATTTAAACATACCATCTCTTTCTCTTCCAGAATTCCTTCTATAATTTCCCAATTTGAGTCATCTTGGTCCCCCCGGACTGTGCTGTGCGCATTAAAATCTGCACACCAGATTACTTTCCCTCTCCAATCATCTAAGATGGATTCCATCTTTTCTTTGTCTAATTGCTTACAGAGATTATAAAAATTAATTATTTTCATACTTCCTGCCTTTATCCACACCTCAATGACTACTACCTCTAATTCTTGTGCTGTCATTATTTGCCTGAATTTTATACCTTGTCTAATAAAAGTTGCACATCCCCCACCATTTCCACTAGGTCTATCTTTACAAATGCTAGAGTATCCTTTAATAATAAAGTCCAGAGTTGGTTTGAGCCATGTTTCCTGTACACAAATAATGTCTGGTTTTACTGCTAATTCCTTGATATATCCTTTAAACTCTTGTCCATTTGCAATTAGACGTCTAGCATTCCATTGTAGAATGAGCATTATGGAATAAGTTGCTGACTGCTGTCTGATGTCCCCTCTCCTTGACTGAGGTCTGTATGTATTTTTTCCCAAGATAAATCTTTCATGTTCAAGAATTTTGCTGCTGCTTTCACAATGATCTTGATCTTCTCAGTTTTTGTTTTTGCTTGTTCTGAGCAGTTAATGATATAGGCCAAGAACAGAACTAGTTTGTCAGTTGTAAGTCCTGTCTGATGGATGTGTGTACTTTCTTCCTTGTGCTGAGCTATAGGTCTATTCTCCTTTCTGTTTTCCTTGCCAACAATCTTCACTGCCTCTGCATAAGTCACTCTCTGTTCTGCTCTCACCTGTTGGATTTCAGTGGCCTGTTTCTTCATTCTGCACCCTCCATATGCTGCTGTGTGATTTCCTCCACAATTACAACATTTAACTTGTGTGTTATCCCCACATTCTCCACAAGTGTGCTCCCCACCACACCTTCCACACCTCTGCTTCCCCAGCGGGCACCGTGACATCAATTTGATGTTGAAGATTGGTCAAGATTTTGATCACAATGATAAACAGCCTACAGAAGCTTTGACCTCCTTATGGTTGTAAAAAGGTCCAACCAAAGGATCAATCTCACATCCAATTACTGCATCATACATTGTTAATCAATGTATTTGACATCAATACAACGTTGCTGCACAAAACTTGACATCAAATTGATGTCAACCGGCGACTGTGTTCGTCAGCACTGCTAAAAGCTTTTTGTTGGTAAGTACGCACATTATGGTCATATTGTTGTCATTATTAGTGTACAGTGACCTTAGATTGTCATGGGTGTATCGTCAATGTTTCAAAATACGTGACATTAAGCGATGTTAATAGCAGTTAGCCAACTAGTAGCTAACGCTAATGGCTATATGCCTATTCACGCTCAACTGCAGTAAATGCCACTATTTAAAATAATGTGCAATTTATCCGTATTTAACGTGACTCAAAGTCCGTGAAAATGCCCGGTAATTAGCCACCAGTTTGGGGGGAGTTATACCGAACTAATAGTTAGCAGTTAGCCAGCTAGCTAACGCTTAATGAGCGTCCCGCCACCACTCCCATCCTGGCGAGTGACAGACAAGCCGCCTCAGACATGACTGGCAATACAGCGGGATGGTTCTGTTCTGGCCTGCCACTGAGTCAGATCATTTTTAAAATGTCTTTTAAAACGTACGGACAACAATCCAACCCCAGTGTATTTAACTTTTTAATATATCGATCCCTGTCAGCAGGGAATAGCAACTCAAAGTACGTCATGACAACTTGTTAGAGTTAGCAAAACAAGTTTAAATTCGGCGTTTTTACATTATAGCGGGGGGGGGGTGTTTTCCCCCACGGCGCTAACCTGACCGCTTTCTGCATAGATATGCATAATTCTGCTGCTGCTGCTTCTTCTAGTCCTTATTAATTTGGCGGTAGGCAAACAATGTAGCGGTGCATTACTGCCACCCTCTGAGGCTACGACGTTAAAACATCTGATTGGCTACCTATATCCCCTTGGTATAAAAAATGCATTTGTGGATCGGGTCACGTCAGGGGAGTCTCAGAAATATTCACACACAAATGCGCAGAGGTTCACAAAATAAAAGCATTTATGTATCAACATCCACATATGTTTTGATGAAAATTGCAAATACTTTTTAAATACAAAATTTTAAATACAATATATAAATAAATAAATATATATATACATATATTTGTGTGTGCATCAGAAATACATTTGTGAAACTTTTTGGGTTATTTGTGGATTTTTTTTATTACATTTATATAAAATGCCAAATATATGTCTGCATTGAAAATATTTGTGTGGAGAGAGTCATTTATATATAAATCTTAACATGTATTTGTGAATCCTTCTGTGTGCATTTATTAATATTGAGACTAATCTAACTCCATAGTCAGACTTCACTTGTCCATCACAGTGGGGGTATACATTTTATGGTAGGCTATTTGTTGAATAAAATATACCCCCAGGGGATTTTTAAAAAAATATAAATCAAGATTGCTGGCCTCAATTTGATCAACATGATTTATTTCTTCTTTTCCATTCAAAGTTACACAGAACATCAAATAATTTGTTCTGTATAACTAGCCTACATCTCAGACCATAATCAGTAACCATGATGGATATGAGCTAGTTTCCTTTTTCACAGCCAGAATTACTGGGGGAACATATTATTTCAGACAGTTTATTCAACCTGCCATAAAATATATCCCCCCACAAAACAACTCTGAAACTGTTCACATTTGTTTTTATATTTGACCTATACCAAAGAACGTTAAGAAAAGCATGTAACCCTGAGTGGCATCTCTATGTAATGTTTTCCAGCGCCACAGCTATCCTACTCCTGCCCCTTGGCCTCGACCACAGTAGTCCTCCATCAGCACATCGTTGTGAGATTTCTTGTAAGGTGAGGCTACAGTGAAGATGGCATATTTCCGGACATGGAGGAAGTGAAATGCTGAAGTGCTTGCTTTGGCTGAAGATTCCATTGATAGTGAGGATGCTCTGCATGGAATGCTGGAGGGTGGTACAAGTGGTGGCCGCAAGACTGCTGCAGCTGACAGTGATGTTTAACTATAATGTACAATCTGTACTGTAAAGTATTGGATTTTTGTTCACTTGTGCTGTTTGTGTTAGACCTGTAGTTTACACCTGTAGTTAGTCAGTTACCTGTTAGCACAGCTGCATAGCTGTGGAGATCGATCCAACCTGGGATGATTCGTTTCAGAATAAAAATGTTTTGTTATACTTGTATGTTTGATCATTGAGAGAGAATGCCATGGGGGAAAGTATTGGAGCAATAGCAATTATAGAACACAAGAACTCAGCGTAGATGATGCCAAACATATTATAATTACAGTACTGTATACAATACACTTTATAGAATTGCTATTTTAAAGGTCATGTGCATGAAACACTGCAGAAATGCAAAGATCTCGTACACTGTCTTGTATGTTAAACAGAATTGGCTTCATTTAGGTCGTTTCCGTCTTGCAGGACCTTCGTCAGCTTTTAATCCTGATGACGATCCCGTGAGACAACGTTCATCTACGTAAATAAAGCCAATTCTGTTTGCAATACAAGGCGGTGCAGGATCTTTCCATCTGTGCTTTTGCTTTTTTTTTTTTTTTTTTTTTTGCAAAAGTTTGACATAGAAACAATGTCAAAATAACATCAATATAATTATTTGGGAGAAATTTCAAATAAGTTTGATATTGAAGTAATGTCAAAATAACATCAATAAAATCATTATTTGACATATATCAAATTGATGTCAAAGGATTGATGTGATGTTGATTTACGTTTTTGACCAAATTATGATGACAATTTGATATCAGTGTTTGATGTCATATTGATGTTGAATTGACATCAGATGCCCACTGGGTCCCTCTGCACACCGTGGCAATGTGTCCATATCTTTGACATTTAAAGCATCTCAGTGCAGGTGGCACGTATGCTCTAACATTAAAGCTCATGTATGCCACCATTACCATATCAGGGAGAATCTGGTCTTTAAACTCTATCATATTGATACTGCTACTATCATTACTGCTGTCAGTTTTCTCACCATTCCTGAATGCGTGCAGTCGCTTTATTCCCGCCACATTTCCTCCTTTGATCGGCTTTTTCAGTTCTCCCAGGTTCTCTCCTACGGGTATTCCCGATATCACTACACCGCTTCCCCCTCCCACTGCTTTTCTCTCTGCCACTTCTTTCTTGCATACACTTTGTAATGTAAGTGCTGTGTCTCTTTGCCCAGCATTCTTACATTTCACAAACAAACTGCCGTCTCTTAATACTTTCGCCACTTCAATATCTCCAAGTGCTTTCTTCAAACCATTTTTTAGAGTAATCGGACTTACAGATGAAATGCCCTGCTTTAAATTTAAGAATAATCTTGTCCTCCTCCGTCATTAGTTTTTTCCTAACATCATGTCTCTCTTCATCGTCTGTAAGACAGTGTTTATTTGTAGGCGTTCTACTCCCATTTCTTCCTTTCTTTCTCTGACTCTGAACTGGAGTCCAACCCATTATCATCATCATCCGATCCACCACCACTACTGCTTGCCATCCTGCTCCAGTCACAGTCCAGATTATGCCTATTCCACCAACTAATTTTTTTATTTTTGTTTGTTCGATTTCACTTGTCCGTAGTCGTCTCCACTCTCCAACCGCTCTCTCGTCCCACCACCCCCGTAAATTCTTCTTCCTCGAGGTTTTTATGGCAGCCGGCATGGAAGCCACCCTATCCCCACAATTTTTTCGCATTTCAATGCATTTCATACCGTTCACGCACTCACGAGCCACACCTTGCAGAGAAATTACCAGGATAACGTCCACCAAGTTGCGCCGGTATTTTTTGTAACAGTGGAACAGGAAACGGCTCTTTGAGCCGGCTCCTGCATGGGAGCCGGAGTGGGAGCCGCTTTTTTTTTTTTTTTTTTTTTTTTTTTTTGTGGGCACACACACACACACACACACACACACACACACACACACCTGCACTAAGAAATGCTGAAACGAACAAATATTTTTACGAATTTATGTGTCATTTATCAGATCAGCGTCAGGTATCTTTTGAGACATTTGTTTATATACATTGGACCCTACTATTGCTTTTTCTGCCATATCTGCTGCATTATTGCCTCTTGCTACTCTCTCATCTCCTTTTTGATGTCCTCTGCACTTGACTATCGCGACCTGATTTGGTTCAAACAGGGCATAATAAAGATCAAGTGGCTGATTCAGACGTTTAACAGGGGTACCAGCTGAGGTCACAAGACCTTTCCTTCTCCAGTGACACATGTCCACATGTACAGCTTGGACTGCCTAAGCTGAATCAGTGTAGATAGTTACAGTCTTTCTTTTTGCTAATTTGCATGCTTCTGTTATCGGAACTAATTATTGTACAGACTTACAAATACCTGAGAGTGCAGCTGGATGATAAAATGGACTGGGCTGCCAAGACAGATGTTCTGTGCAGGAGAGGACAGAGCTGACTGTACTTCCTCAGAAGGCTGGCATCCTTCAACATCTGCAAAAAGATGCTGGAGATGTTCTACTAGACTGTGGTGGCAAGTGCCCTCTTCCACACAGCAGTGTGCCGGGGAGGCAGCATCAAAAAGAGGGACGCTACACATCTGGACAAACTGGTGAGGAAGGCGGGCTCTGTTGTGGGCACAGAGCTGGACAGCCTGACATCTGTGGCAGTGATGGGCGCTGAGCAGGCTCCTGTCATGGACAATCTGCACAGCGTCATCTCCAGGCAGAGGAGCAGCTTCAGTGACAAGCTGCTGTCACTGTCCTGCTCCACTGACAGACTGAGGAGGTCATTCCTCCCCCACACCATGCGACTCTTTAACTCCACTCGGGGGGGAAACGTTAAACATTAATGTCAACATTCCTCAATGTTCTGAATGGAATCTGTACAACACTCTGTTCAACATACACCTTAACTGGCATTCTGTATGCACTGGACATTTAAACTCTGGACATATCACTTAAACTCATTTAAACACTTGACATTTAAACTTGCTTTCTGTTGCATTTTTACCTTTAATTCTGTTTGCACTGGACATCTTTAATTTTAATTCTGTTTGCACTGGACATCTGTACTTTCAGTCCTATTGCACTGGACATGTGGACATTTTTACATTTTTTACCTTTAACTTTTAAATCCTTGCTTGCTGTGCTTTTAGATTATTTATTGCATGCCTTTTACTTAAAATTTGTGGAATATGCTGGAACTTGTGAATTTCCCTTGGGGATGAATAAAGTATCTATCTATCTATCTATCTATCTATCTATCTATCTATCTATCTATCTATCTATCTATGTGAGATGTATTTTGTACTGCTTTCCCTATAGCTGCTACATGTCACACATGCAAGGTGTCCCATTTCCAAATTTTCTAACTTAGAGTTCACTTTCCTGTCTTTTGTATTCCTACTATCCCCCTTTTGAAAAAGAACGGCATTCACAAAAACATTCTTTTCATCAACATCCAAATCAAAAGCTGAGCAGTTTTAATGTCAAATGAAAGCTTTGTCATTTGATGTTTTGGCCAGGGTATGTTATCTTTGGCTCAGTACATTGTGTCTCTGGAGGAGTCAAGGTCTTAACTGGCATTTGATGTTTTGGTTGTGAGGACTGTATGTGAATAGAGCCTTCCTACCTCCTGTAGCTTTGCTTTTGCCTGTTCCAAACTGCCTGTTGCTTGCTTGAAAAAAAAAAAAAAACATACTGAAATCGCTCGGCTTTGGTGGAGCGCTTTCACATCCTCCAAATATTCCCCTTATTTGCATTTCCCTAGTCCAATCTTACGAATCTATCCATTCCTCTCTCTTCTCCCTCTTTCGGAACTTTCTTCTGCCATCTAGTCACTTTTTTAAATAATACCGACCCCAAGGAGCCGGGTTTACAGTTCTTCCACTTATCAATGACTTTCTGTGACATCTTTAAATATTTTTACACGTTATTCAGAGAGGGTGAATGGCGCAGTACCTGAGTGAGGACCTGATCAAGAAGCTTCTACACGGAGCCTAGTACTCTGTACGCTTGATCGCTGGGGGTTCTCCTAGTCTCTTCACTCATTTTAATTCACGAACGTTCATAACACCTTAACTGAAAATCCCCTTTAAACTATTCCAATTGGAATTTCCCCTCATGGGACTGATAAAGGAATACTGAATTGAATCCAATGCCCCCCATTTACAGAACTACTTGAGATCTGTTTCAGTGCAGGAATTCGCAATCAGTCTAAACTGCTCAATACACTACACTTACACAGTAAAAATCAAGTATGAAACCTGTCCACACTTGCATGAAAAATGGCAAACTTATCCCTGTGGGGACTGAGCTATAGGGGCTATAGCTCAGTTGGTAGGGTGTGCACCCCTTGTATTGGGGCTGTCAGTCCTCTGCAGTGGCTGAAGGTTCGACTTTAATCAGACAATTTTAATTTAGTAAGTCCAATGTGCAGAAGTTTCTGATAGAAAAGAGGTTTCTGCATAGCTTTGATTTAGGCACATGGAATTGTCTGAAAAAACGTTGTCCTCCATTCAACTGTGGTGGTCATCAATTGGACACAGTCTCAGTCAGCCAATCCGGTGTAGGGGAATTAGTTATTAAACCTCTAAATTATTGTTGCATTCGTTAATAAAATACATTGCACCAACCTTCCTCAGCTAAGAAGGATTTTATTTATCATGTCTTATAATGCTGATGTAGTGACAACGACCGAACCAACAGTAGATCAGTCTGATAATCTAGGCGTAAATTCTTGGCACAGGGATTGTTTATATCCAGTTCAAAAGGACACCGTCTGACCACAACTTGTATGAAAATGATTATTTATTAAACACAATAATGAAATGAATATGGATAATACGACAGATGATATGGATGATACGAAGTAACACAAACACTGCAGAGAGAAACTTATTGCAAAATAATGGCAGAATGAGTTTGGCGATAGTGAGAAGTAGGTTTTAAGGGAAAAATGGGGACACGAATGTAACATTAATTTGTTGAATGAACGATTGAGAGAATTTAAACAAATTGACAGGATCTTAACCTCACGGACCAACTCTTATTCAAAACCGCATCAGCATGCCTACTTTGTCAGTGATGCTCCTGTAGATGTCTGCTCCGAACTGACACGAAGAGGCTCCGCTTTACCATCCGTAGCTCTGATCTGTGTTGCGGTCTGCCGGACGAACCAAGCAAACCACGGTTGAGAGCTGGTGTTGGACAGGGATGTCTCGGGAGCTGAGGATCTTCGGTGTCGGCTGCAGACGAGGAACGGCTTCTGATGGCTATTTAACCTGAACCAACGGGTCAGTAGCTGGCTGCAGGTCTTCAATGCGGACAGTTGGTTGGCGACTGTTTGGCAAGGCTTTAGACTACTAATAATAAGATTGAGAAACTCTTTGATGGCCGGTCGAAAATGTCTTCAAAATTATAATTACGTGACTATAACTTAACAAACAAAACGGCGTGCTTTCACCTCATAGAGCGAGAATTAATTAATAATTCATACGAGGGGCTGCTTCTCACTATGGTCAATTGAATATATTTTAAATGATCAATTTTCAATGGCATTTCAACATTGTTCACAGCATGCGTCAGACACCTTGGATGAATAATGACAACATTCCACAATAAACATGATAACATTTCCTAATACTCATCCTAATGAACATGATGATTAAGGGTATAACTACCTTAATATGACGAAGGAATAAAGGAGGGCAGACTATATTTGCCGAAATGATTATCGCTATTATGGTTAGTATTAACTGTCTCACGTCGAGCATATTCAACTTAACCGCTAAGAACCTCTAGATGGCAGTATGGTTCCAGGGTAGAAACTCAGACAACCTTTAGGAGAATCAAAATCACAGTTTTGTCATTTTATGAGCCAGAAACACGGGAAGAGCATTGATATCACACAGATTATGGGCTTAGTAATGTAAAAACATCCACAGTTAAATCAAACATAGAGATTTCGTTATCCTGGTGTGTTAAGCAAAAGGCACAGACATACAGCACAGTTTGCTTCAGGAATGTCTAATTTACAACCCATCAGCATTATCTGGTATGTAGATTACTCTGAGACATGGAATTTGTCCATCCAGGCAGTTTTATTGTCCTTAACTCCCATGGGCTATTAGCACTTCCACGAGAATGTCCTGAACAGAAGATACTCTTTGAAGTGAGAGCCATCAGTGACTCTTGTTGCCCTGAAAGAATGTGAGAAGTTGTTGTACAACCAGACATCTTGTCTCTCTCCGAATTCACACCTTCCTGTGAACATTCCAAATGGTCAATAACTCTTACAAGTCTGATTGTTTTATAACTCCATTTCTCCTGAGGAATGCAAAGAGGGGAAAAGAGGCTCAGTTACAGGCCAGTTCTGCTACACCGGGTCATGGCACCAAATAATTGGCCAGTTCCCAAGAAGTGGACATATCATGCTTTGTTCGTGCCTTATCCTTGACATGTAATAAACAATCTGTGTGTGTGTGCTGTTTCGGCGTGCATCTAATGTAACAGACATCACTGACAGAAAAGAGAGAAGAGAAAAGTGTCATCTGCCTCTTGTTATCAAAACTGGCTTTCGTCTGTCATGTTATCTTGACAACTCTGAGCTGTGAAGGACATTCACTTACACAAGTGCAATAAAAGATCACAGGATGAGAACACATAAAATCACTTGAAAAGACTAAATCGTTGCAGGCTGACTCAGGGTTCAAGTTGTCAAAACTTTGGGGGCTTTTTATTGCTTGTAGCATAGAACAAAGCAGTGCTTACAGAGACGTCTATATTGTAACTGTTGTGCATGACCTCTACAGCTGGAATGAGGAGTAAAGTCTCTGTTGAGGCAGGATCTGCAGAGGGCCCGATTGCGGATATCATGAGAAGGAAATACGGGGATAAAAGTTTGAAAAACACATTGCTGGTGGAAGTAAAACTGAAAGAAAAAGAACAAGAAATGAGAAAGAAAAAGAAACTTTCTGTAAAAAAAAATAGAAATTATAGAAGGTCAAAAAGAACATTTGCAAATGTGGAAAGGGGAAGCAGAGGCATGAAACAGGAAAATAATGCAGAAACATCTACCCTTTTCATGCGAAAAAGTTGAAACCAACCGAAAACAAAATTTACACACAAAAACAACACCAGACTCGCAAATCTCTTCTTTGTATCCACAGTTGGCTGCTTTCAAGCTGGATCCAGACCTCGACAGCAACCCATCAACTCATTCTTCAGCTCCACCACCATCCAACCATGCGACGTCCAATGAAAGAAGAGAAACAGACTCCACCATACCACAACAAAACATAAGTTCGGGAGCAGCTCATCCTGATGTGTCTGTTCCACCACAAAACTCTACAACCAACCTCTCTTTTCAAATTGCACATAGACTGCATCATCCCAATAAAAATGCAGTCTTCATCACACCCATGGTTGAAGTAGCTGGACCAGAAGGTTCAAAGCTGGTTTTCCGTCCATGGACTTCTGCTGATGTCACAGCAGCCCCTCAACATCTGGCCAACCCCACAGCATCAGGTAAAATATTTGCTGAACAATTCTTCACGTTTTGCCAGGCGTTTAAACCAACCATGAACAAACTAAAAGACTTCTGATTACCAAGATGAAAGCCACAGACTGGCAGAGAATAGCTAGAAAGTTCCCAAGTTCTGACATCCGTTGCAAGCACATTAACTGGTAAAATGAGTCTAATGCCCAATACAGAGATGCTGTCCGTCACCTCTGTGATGCATTCACCCAAGCTTTCCCTGTTAAAATTAACATGGAGAAAATCACCCCCTGCAGACAAAAGACTAGTGAAATCCTGACAAATTTGTCACTTGCCTGACAAAGGTATTCAACACCTACAGTGGCCTTCAACTGCCTGATGAGTTGAGCAACACTTCAGATGTGTGGGTGTAATGGAGGTGATGAGGATGAAAATTGAGGGTTTATTGTAACTTTGTACTAGTTTGTTACATCAAGTGGTGAGCACTATGGTTAGCCAAGGAGGCACAACAGCAACAGCTTTTTAATTAGAACAGGATTGTCCTTTTTTTATTACAACCCTTTTTTAAAATAAGCAGAATTAAACGAGGTGTCCTTAAAACAGTCTCTAAAATGGGCCAAACAATCTTCAATCCACGGGTTAAAATCGGTTAAACAAGGTACAAGGCCCGATTTAAAACTGATTTAAAACAAAACCCGATGACGGCGGCCATCCTGTTCCTGGTGCAGCGCTGTCACCACGCTGCTCTCTGGCTTCCCCTTGTGACGGACCCCGTAGGAGGACGGACCATCAGCCAGGATACCTGGAATAACGAGAAAAACCACAGCAGCAGTGGGGAGTACACCACGCGGCACGGCTAAGACGCCTCTTTTCGTGTGCCAGAGTGTCACTAGGTCCAAAGGATACTTACGCGGCTCGGCAGAGCTCCTCACTCTGCCGCTGCCATACGGTCGTGTCGTAACACTCTGGGCTTTGTTGGCTCGGCTGCTGCCACCACCCTTGTCCGGTCTCTGATGTGCAGCTGTGTCAGGTGTAGCCCTCTCAGGCGGTCTCTGCACCGCTTCCTCTGTCAGTATCGTGGTCGTCCTCTAAAATGTTTGCCGCTTGCCGTCTCTGCGCCGTGTGATCCCCCTCCGCCCTGCTCTCCTCTGCTCCCCTTATTTCCATATGTGTCCCCTTAAGTCCCTCCTCCTTGTGTGCAGTTGGCTGCTCACCGCTCCGTCCTGCAGTTCTATTGGCCAGTCTATACAAAAAGGTAAAGCACTTCACAGGTGCAGGTCACCAGTCCAATTACAAAGGGTGCCCTGGCCGGAAGTAAAACAACTCAAAATCACTTCAACTAAAACCATGCAATAAAACATAATAAAAACACCACTACAAACAACACAATAAAAGCATGCAAGAAAATAAATAAATAAATAAATCATACACAATAAAAACAGAACAGTTGCACACAAAATAACTCATACTTCCGCCGTGCGACACGGGAAATTTATTTTTGTAACTGTTTCCTTAGTGGACTGAAACCAGACATTGCATCAGCTGTTAAAATTTCCTGCATCGGTTGGCGTGATGCATGCCTGTCCCAACTTCGCCGACATGTCATGTACGCCCATGACCAACTACTCTCCAAGAAGAAGAAAAAAGAAAAGACAACACTCATACAACTTCACATGGCAACAGTAACCATGTATAACGCAGTCCGAGAACATGGACAACCAAGTCACAGACACAGAGGAAAAGACATGGTCAAGACAGGAACTGGGGAAGAAGAGCTCCCAATGATGTCTGTGTCAGCTGTGGCAAAGTTGGACATTGGAAGCATGAGTGTCCCACATCAGACTGACGACGGTCGGGGGTTGTCGGAGAGGGATGAACTCCTTGTCATGAACTTAAAGCTCAGAACAGGTGGACACAAATGCACAACTCGGATGGTTCAGGCAAAAGGCGGGTTTACTTCCAGTCAGAGTTCGGTACACGGGAGATAAAAAACGACAGGCAGAGGTATCCAGGAACGAGAGGCAAAAGGCAAGGTATAAGACAAAAAACGAGGTCAAATATGAAACAGACTATGACAAGAATAAACGCTGGAACGAGGACTGTGAAGTGCAACGAACTGGCGACGAGACTGTGAGACACACAGGGTAAAATACAAGAGGTAATCAGGGGAGATGGGAAACAGGTGGGGAGAACAATCAGGGAGCAGGTGTGAGGAGACAGGGGAAGGGTGTGCTGGAAGTGAACCTAAATCAGAAACACAAGGTTAGTGATATCAACATAAAAGAGGAAAGACAAGACATGAAATGTGCACAACATAATACAGAGACCTGACAGACATGACAGTACCCCCCCCCCCCCCCCCCCAAAGGCCGGCTCCTGAAGGCCCAGGTGCTTGAGGGTGTGCGGCATGGAAGTCACGAATGAGTGAGGGGTCTACATTAAAACGTGAGGGATCCAAGATCGCTCCTCCGGACCGTATCCCTCCCAATCCACTAAGTACTGGATCCCCCGGCCACGCCGCTGGGCAGACAGGAGCTTCCTGATGGTGAAGACCGGCCATCGACGAACCGTGGGGGTGGAGTGGGTCTGGCCGGGGGGCAAAACTGGCTGGTGAGTGCAGGTTTGACATGACTGACATGGAACGTGGGGTGAACACGCATGGACCTGGGGAGACGCAGACGGACAGAAACAAGGTGAACAACCTTGGTTATGGGAAAGGGACCGATGAAAACTGGGGGCGGACTGCCGCAGGACGTGCTGGCGAGCTCGCTCCCAGGTCCTCTTGCAGCGGCAAACCAGGGACAGGGCAGATGGAACAGAGCTCAATGGGTCTGAGGAAGGGAAAAGAGACAGTGGGTGACCGTGAACAACATGAAAAGGAGAAAAACCAGATGATACAGAGGGTAGGGAGTTATGGGCGAGTTCAATCCAGACCAGTTGTGACGACCAGGTGTCAGGATGTCATGATGCGGAGGCCCTTCTCCAGTTCCTGGTTGAAACGTTCTGTTTGGCCATTAGATTGAAGGTGAAAGCCTGATGACAGACTGACCGTGGCTCCCAACAACCCACAGAACTCCTTCCAGAACCTGGAGATGAACTGTGGGCCTCGGTCGGAGACCACATCCTCGGGGAAACCATGAATCCTGAAAACATGGTTGATCAGAGCCTCGGCCGTTTGCTTGGCCGAGGGGAGCTTGGGAAGCGGGATGAAATGAGCCATCTTAGAGAGTCTGTCAACTACAGTCAAAACCACAGTGTTACCACTAGAGGTGGGAAGACCCGTGACAAAATCCAGGGAAATGTGGGACCATGGGTGTTTGGGCACAGGGAGAGGTTGGAGCTCCCCCTGTGTCCCTCTCTGATGGGACACTTTACACATGGCACAGACATTGCAAGTGTTAACATAATCAGTAACATCACTTTTCATTTTGGGCCACCAAAAACGCTGCTGTACCACTGCCAGAGTATTGAGGATCCCTGGGTGGCAAGCTACCTTATTGGTGTGTCCCCAATGTATAACCTCCCCCCGGAGTTCTGGGACCACGAACAACTTGTCCTCAGGACAGTCCGGGGGAACCTGGACATTCGTAATGGCCGCTTTGACTTTGTCCTCCACTCCCCACGAAAAGGCTGGAACAAAGCAGGATTGAGGGAGGATGGTTTTGGGGGCCTGATTAGAATTTTCTGGGTTGTACAACCAAGAGAGAGAGTCAGGTTTGGTGTTTTTGGAGATGGGACGGAATGAGAGGACGAAGTCCAACCGACTAAAGAAAAGGGACCATCTGGCCTGCCTGGAATTCAGCCTTTTGGCGGATTTGAGATACTCTACATTCTTATGATCAGTCCAGACTTGAAATGGTTGTTGAGCTCCCTCTAGCCAGTGCCTCCACTCCTCCAGAGCCACCTTGACCGCCAGGGGTTCTCTATCTCCGACATCATAATTGCGTTCAGCACTAGTGAGTTTTTTGGACAGGAAGGCGCATGGAAGCATCTTACCATTCTCCGAAGTGATCTGTGAGAGGACCGCCCCGATACCTACCTCGGAGGCGTCAACCTCGACTACGAACTTCTGGCGAGGGTCTTGGAGCGTGAGCACGGGTGCTGAGGTGAAGCTCTTCTTAAGACGGTTAAAGGCGTTTTCGCACTCTGTGGACCAGACAAAAGCTTGGTTAGGGGAGGTCAGGATATGTAATGGCGCAGCAATGGAGCTATAATTGCGGATAAATTTGCGGTAAAAATTGGCAAAACCCAGAAACCTCTGAACCTCCTTTCTAGAACGTGGCATGGGCCAGTCTGCAACCGCAGACACCTTAGCAGGATCCATCTGGATCTCCCCCACCGACAACACAAATCCCAGGGATGACACCGAGGGTTTGTGAAACTCACATTTCTCAGCCTTGACGAACAGCTGGTTGTCGAGCAGCCGCTGTAGCACTTTCCGGACATGGCCTATGTGAGTTTCCTCATCGGGGGAAAAGATTAAGATGTCGTCAAGATACACAAAAACAAATACACTGAGCATATTCCGTAACATGTCATTTACCAGGTTCTGAAAGACAGCAGGAGCGTTCATTAAACCAAACGGCATGACCAGATATTCGTAATGTCCAGTGGGAGTGTTGAATGCCGTCTTCCACTCGTCCCCCTCCCTGATGCGTACCAGATGGTAGGCATTGCGTAAGTCTAATTTGGTGAAAACCTTGGCTCCGTCCCACCAGATGGTGATCAGTTGACAGCTCTGCCCCTCTCTTCACCCAAGTGTCCAAAACATGAGGCCTCAGGTCAGATGATACGATAACGAAATTGATCATCGACCTTCGGCCTACACTTATGCACGTCCATGACTAGCACAGAAGAACAAACAACCGCTCGGGTTCAGATCAGGGGGGCCATTCCTCCCAATCACGCCTCTCCAGGTGTCTCCATCATTGCCCATGTGTGCGTTGAAGTCCCCCAGAAGTATGGAGTCCCCTAACGGAGCCCCATGCAGGACTCCATTCAGGGTCTCCAAGAAGGCTGAATACTCTGAACTGCTGTTCGGTGCATATGCACAAACAACAGTCAGAGTTTTCCCCCCCGTAACCCAAAGGCATAGGGAGACAACCGTCTCGTCCACTGGGGTAAACTCCAACGTAGCGGCACTCAGCCGGGGATTCGTTCCCGGAGAGGGAACCATCACCTTACCGTGGCAGAGGTGTGGTTGTCTAACCTGTCAGACTGGGGTCTGTTGGTCAGGAAGTCTAGGGTCCATTTGCAGAGGGAAGTGCTGATGCCGAGGTCACTAGGTTTGATGACCAGCTTGGAAGGGAATGACTGTGTTGAATGCTGAGCTGAAGTTGATGAACAGCATCCTTGCGTAGGTGTTGTTCTCTAGGTGCGTCAGGGTGGAGTGCAGTGGCGTGGAGATAGCATCCTCTGTCGACCTATTTGGACGGTAGACAAACTGATGGGGGTCCAGTGTGGGGGGAAGACAGCATTTGAGGTGGACCAAGCCTACTGCAGCTGACTGCTTTGATACCAACATGATGGTGGTGGTCGTGAGGCACGTGGGGACTGCTGCCTCGAGCAGTGACAGGTTGAAGATGTCAGTGAAGATGCCAGCCAGCTGTTCTGCACAGGCCTTGAGCATGCGGCCGGGTATGCCATCAGTGTTACGTCCGTAAGGCAGCTGGTGCCTTACGGAAGTTCACCCTGCAGAATGCACGTCGTAGGTGGAGAGCGTGAGGGGCTGTTCATCTGGGTGGGGAGCAGTTTTGATGGCTGGTTATTTGTTGTCCCTGTCGAAGTGAGCATAGAAGTTGTTGAGCTCGTCAGGGAGGGAGACATTGCTGGTTGGTGGGGCTGTCGTTTTTGACTGATAGTCTGTAATGGCCTGGATGCCCTGCCACATGCGGCGGTGGTCGGCATTGTTGTGGAAGTGCTCCTCAATCCATAGCTTGTGAGCATGTTAAGCTTTCCTGATGCCTCTTGTTAGCTCTGGATGAGCTGTAGGCCACTGCGTCGCCAGATCTGAGGGTAGCGTCACGTTTCTTCAGTAGGAGGTGGACCTTACTATTCATCCAAGGCTGGGGACAGTTCTTATCTGTTTGTGGGTGGTGACGTTGTCAACACATGTGTTAATGTAGTCCAGAATAGAGGAGACATCTGAGTCAAAGTCAATGGATCCTGAGTCCTTTCTGGCCCGGGTGGCAAGTGTGGCATCCGCTACCTCTGGCCATACTTTAGCAGTCCTCACTGACGACTTCACACGTTTGATGAGTGGTGTGCACTTGGGGAGTAGGAACAATGAGAGTAATTGTTCTTACTCCTAACTACTAAAGTCTTTGGGCCAAGGATGGCCATCATGGTTTTTATCAGTGATTGTCCCAGTCGAAGTTGTTTCCTTTTTGCTCAACACCACAATTCCATGTATGTTGAAATGGTTGTTCAACATGCTCACTAAAAAGAAAATCCAATCCTCCACATATGTTCATGTGAACGTTAACGATGGCAATCAAAATTCAGCATCATTTCACATTCCTGACGCCCATCATCACCGCAATTCAGACTCTGACTCTGATGATGACATTTTGCAAATAATGTTTCTGTTTCATTCTTTTATTTTTCTTATATCTTTTTTTTTTTCTTTTCAAAAACAACTGCCACGGTGATGCATTTCAAAATCTGTGTGAATTAATGTATTGGATAATTAAGTTGTGACTTTTTTTTCCTTTTATTTTTCCCTTTTTTTTTTGTTTTTTAGTGATGAATTAATAATCAAAAGGGAGGAATTGTAATTGTAATTTCATTTTCTTGTACTTCATCTACTTGAGATACACCACCTCCCATTTTCTCACCAAGATATCAGGTCCTTTTGTGTTTTAAATTGTGACCTCTTAACACCTACATACAAAACCCTGCAGGATGCCTCCGGTGTGAACCACACCCTAGGGAGTCAGCATCGATACCTACAGCAAACCAGAGGGTGTGAACACACCCTTGGGTAGGGGATGTTCCTCTACTATAAATGGTTAGCTCTCCCATGCTTGGGGTCTTTTCTTCATTTTACCACTTGTGTGATGATTGACCTTTTCTTTGCAAAGAAAATAAAAACCTTGTCAGCTGGCAGAAGTCTCTATTTCATTCTTCACCAGCAGCAGAGAATTTCCACAACAAACCACAGATTAATTCCCTGTATTTACATCTTGTAAAACTGCTATCATTTAAGCACAACAAATTCTCTTCATCCAGCAACTCTTCTATTACCTAACCATTAATGTCTGTTCTGTTAGGCTGTGCCTTAATTTTTCATTTTGGGTGCAAAGATCTAAACCGGAGACAGGATTCAAATAAACAACAAGAATTTATTAACACTACATAAAACACACTCTCAAGGAGTGGAAAATTACAAACAGAAGGAGCACCGTAAAACGGGGTGAGGCAAAACTCAAACGGCGACGAGGCAGGAAGGCACTGAAATAAAAACCACACATAAGTCCCTACAAAAATCCAACACTTAACTGACAAAAACAAGAGCACACAACAGAGGAACTGGCGGAACGCTTACAATACTCACAAAAGGAACAAAATAGGAAACCACGAAGAAATCAAGACAATCTGGCAACAAGTAGAGCTGAGAGTCTTCTTTAAATACGCGTCAGGTGTGCTGCTGACTAGGCGGAGCCGGCTGAGTGCAGGGACACACTCAAGTTAAACAGACAGGGGAACAGACAGACGAAAAGGAAAACACTAGGACAAGAAAGGTCAGCGAATCCTAACACTTTCACACCCCCATAAAGTGTTGTGAAATTACCACATCATACAATGTTACTGCTATTCTGCCCTGCTATCTCTTCAAGCTTATTTAACTCACGTTTTTTGCATGAGTTATAATAATTCATAATGACTAGCTTTTTCCTTTCAGCCAACATTTCCACTACCACATACTCTTGTTCATTATCTACACCTATTCTGTAGTAAATGCCTTGCTTTGCAAATGTGGCACATGCACCTCCTCCCCCTCTCTCCCATCCTACCTCACTGCCTGATATCCATAGAAAACAAGAACAAAATTAGGTTTTAACTGGGACTCTTGAACACACACAATGTCTGGTTTTGTTCTCCTATGTACTATAGACGGCTTGAAATCTTGACCATTAACAATTAGGCTTCTCGCATTCCACTGAAGAATTAAAATGAATGGTATCTACCAACACATTCTGTCTCTTTTTGTCTACCCTGAGTTCATTGTTTACTTCCTCCCATTTTAATCCTTTCATAAATGGTGCTCCACAGTTTTCACAACAACTTGAATCCTCTCAGTTTTAGATTTAATTCCATATGTAGCATTTACTCTTCTGCTATAAGGGTCACCAATTTCTTGTTTTCTATCCATGCATTGTCTTGCTGTTCTTTTGCAGCAACTTGCTCTTTATTAGTTCCTCCTTACTGTTTTTTCTGTCCTGCCAACTTAGCTGCCGTATGACACCTTTTCTTTCATCCCTATCTATTGCAACTCCATCTCTTTTTTGAGTACTTCTCATCCCCAGTAAACTACACTTTGATCAGCCCCACCCCCTCACCACATTTTCCATATTTATGGTCTCCCCCACATCTGCCACATCTTCTTTTTCCTTTGCACACTTTGGCCACATGCAGAAACTCCCCTGCTACTTTGTGCTCTTCCCCTCTTGACATTTCTGAGTTTGTACATCCTCAACTCCCTTCCTTGCCCCTCTCCTTGCTTCTGAGTCCCTCCCACCTGAGATGTGACTGGAAGAGGCAAGGAGCATTTAACAAAATGAGACTTGCTTGCCTCAGAGCTGTCATTTTAAAGCAACATTGAGGAAATATAACAAGTTGCACATCTTTATCTTCTGCCCAGTGCTTTGTTATAGCTTAATGCCATATTTTATGATCTCTGTCTGATGAATATAACAATGTTCATTACAACTAATGTATTTACTTTTAATTCAATTTACGACATGACATAATGTCTCAAGAATTTACGGACCTCATACATTTTATTTTTAGTATTTAACAATCAAGCACTCGTATGGCCTTTACATATTTTATCATGCAAAGCACTACAAATGTTTATATGAAAAGAAGGAGTTCTGCTCCCACCATGGTTTGTAGAGCCCAGATGTGTGTCACTTTTATATGTGACTTCCACAAAGAATACATCTATGCCGCTGTGCTTATAGGTCCTCCTTCAAGCCTGCTCTCGCCTATCTATTTTAGATGAGAATTGAAAGATCCTGACCATACTGAGATCAGCAGAGTCACAAAACAGAGAAATGAGGACAGCCACAGGAAACCATGCGAGGAGAAAGGAAAAGATGACACACATTTTTAGAGAAATGTCCTTTCTTCTGAAGCGCCATGTGAAGTGATGCTTCTGCTGATGGTACACATGTGTTTTTAGGAGTTTCTGGAAAGAAACTGCAGCTTAAGGTACTGCAGTAGTCCAAATCAACCTAAATCACTATGTAAGCCCTAAAAGTGAAGAGGTGGTGTTTATTAACAATAACTGACAAGAAACTCACAGAAATGCAACTGAAAACTGAATGAATATGAAGGAAAACATGGATTTCTGCTGGGTTATTTTCAGTTTTTGTCTATCGACAGAAGATGGCCATTTTGCGCACATTTAACCGAATTACGCTTTAACTTTTTGTCAATAGACAGGACCACTTGACTTTGGGGGATTATGTGGATTGGCTTATACTGAATACTGCAGTAACTAAAGGTGCATCTTCAAATGCATCTGGAGCTAACTGTAGGTGTGTACTCTCACTTTTACAATCTCAGCCTCATGACTATTTTTAGGAAACACTTGCTTTCAACATGTAGTCAATAATATTAAATCTTGTAAATTTGTATTATCAGTCTGAATCTACACAGTAACTTGTTATAAATGTAAAAAAAAAAATGTAAAAAGTACAATATTTGCCACTGAAATGTAGTTGAGTAGAAGTATAAAGTGGAAATACTCTAGTTAAGTACAAGTACCTCGAAATTGTACTGAGCTACAGCACTCAATTAGTTACTTTCTACTACTGTTGTAAATGTGTTCTCCGTTGTGGGAACTGTGCCCCTTCCCTCCAAAATTAAACAGAGAAAAACTGATAAATGCTCTCTCCGCTCACCCCCTGAGAAAATTAAATACTGAAAATGAATGTAGTCAACGACAGGTAGTAAACAATACACATTATGTGTTAATATTGCCTTAAAATTCCTGCAAATCTTAAAGCAAGCCCTGCTTGTAACCATGCAAACAGGTCGACAGCGCATGGAATGGAAACATTAAGCGCTACATAGCCCACGTGACCGCATGGCGGCGAGATCGAGGAAAATCGCAACTCTCTTTTTTAAATGCGCCCTTTTTGGACAACTTGTTGCCCCCCGCCACGAGTTACTTCCGCATTCCAACATAAGTCTCTGAGAGTGTCGCAATGTCTATGGTCGCAACCATCGCAACTCCGTCTTTCACAGCACAGCGCTGTAGCGCGTCACTCTTACATTGCCCAATCAGCGTGCTACGTGTAACATGCCGGGGGTTCACAGGTCAGAGGTTGGCACAGAGAAAGGAAGATGGCGACAGGCAGACTGAGCTGTGGGCAACGCTGTAACTGATTTAGCTACGGGTGAAGCTCCTGTACTGCCGATTTTGACCGCTATTCTTCAAGATTTTGCTTTGAAGGATTAAGGACACTAATGGCGCTACTGTACGGTTTCTTATGGCGGCTGTTGCTGGTTCTGGTACACGTCAACAGAGCGCTCGTCTCATGGATCCGTGTCCGGTTTCGGAGCTGGAAGGGCCGGCTGTGGGAACGGGCGATCGCAGCTCTGCTACTGCCTCTGGCCCTAGCTGGGTTCCCGGACCATCAGAAGAAGTTAAATCATAACCCTGATTCTAACGTTAACCCGGTGACTGGAAACCGCTCTGGCAGTCGCAGGTCACGGTGGCTGTGTGATGGCAGGTCTCTGGAGAAACTGCCGGTCCACATTGGCCTATTGATTGCGGAAGAAGAGCCCAGCTATACAGACATAGCAAACCTGGTAGTCTGGTGTATGGCTGTCGGTATATCTTATGTCAGCGTCTATGATAATCACGGTAAATATTTTAAACACTTCACCCAACTGTTATCCTAACTGCCAAGGACAGTCTCACCGTCAGTGTCTCTGCTGTTGATAAAAGCTGAATAAGGTCACGCAGCGCTTTAATTTACCTTTCAGTAAAACATCAAATTTAACGTAATGATATTGTTTCTGCTACTGACTGGTCTTTCATGTCAGCTCTCAACAATTTTAAATCTCGTGAGTTGAACACAGGGGTTAGAAGAAAAGAAAATTCACGTTTTCTCGAATAAAACCAATATTTTATCAGAGGACTGACTGCCTTCATGTCGGAGTTTGCATTTGTGTTTGAAATATATTCTCCCATCTGAAAATGTTTAAATCTGCAAAAGTGTGCCCCCCCCCCCCCAAGAAGTGAGCACATATCACTTCTGTCAATCGTCATTTGCATTTACCCTTTTGTGTTTGATTAGTTTGGTTTAGATAGGTTTGTCTGGCTTTCATAATGTTTCATAACTCATCTGACCATAATTATACACAAGGAAACAATCCTCCCTCCCTCAACCGCCTCTGGTTTATTTCAGTAATGTCATATGACTGGAGAGGTTATATTAGTTTGTTACACATGTGCCTCATTTGTACAGTTACATGACTGTGTCTGTTTTCCAGTCTCGGAGGAAAGAGAGATGCCTAAATGCTATTAGTATATTATTAGGCGTGGACCAAAATCTGATATTTATTACTTGGGTCTAAATGATTTCTCTGGTGAAATATGGGACCCAGACTTATTCCAGCCTTTTCTAGAGGCTCATAGTTGAGATGTAAGGTCATGCACACGTATATGTACATGATCCTGGTTTTCAGCACAACCATTGTTCAATATATATGTCAATATTTTGATCAGATTATAAATATATGTGTTTTGTGCATGCTCACACCTTTGAATTAAGTAAAAATCCTCTCCTCATAAACATTGTCCTGTTCCAGCCTTCCCTTCAGGTGAGGCATCTCTCTCAGGGGCCAACCATCTTTGGATATTTGATATCGACTAGAACTGGTACTGTTGAATTCCAATTCCAATTAGTCATTTGGCAGACGCTTTTATCCAAAGCAACGTACATATGAATTCACACACCGATGGCACAGCATTGGGGGCAGTTTTTGCTGTTCAGTGTCTTGCCCAAGGATACTTCGGCATGTGGACTGCCGAGGCCAGGGATCGAACCGATTGGTGGACGACCGCCTCTTGAGCCACAGCCACCCAATAACTTCACCTCAATAACTTGAGTTCTAGTACAGATTAGAACTGATAAAACAAGTTAACTATGGAAGTATAGCAATAAACTCATTTTAGTGCAAAGTTCTCAATGCTGGTATGTCTTTTCGTATGTGTGCTCTTGGTTGAGAGTTGCAGTCAGTGTTGCACATGTTGGTTTTGTTCTCTCTGATTGTGTGTGAGCAGAACACCTAATCCCTTTGTTTAGTACTTGTGTAGTTTTGTGGGAACTGTTACTTGTAGTGATTCCATTTGAAGGAAGAAAGAACCTTTTCCTATCTAACCACAGCACACCACGTAGTCAGACCTGTAATGTTTCAGGTTCCACTTGTAGCCTTTGCTACATTCTTCTCCTACATTATTGAAATTAATGATAAAAGGTTTTACTCTGGATTGAATGATGTGCTTATCAACCTCGTTGTTCTCTCAGGTATTTTCCAGAAGAACAACCATATGCTGGAGGAGATAGTAAGGCAGCAGCAAGACTTGCTGGGTGTAGATGGATCCAAAACCAATGTGGAGTTCCTGAGCAATGGCAGTGACAAACACCAGCAACATGGTAAGAACTTAGCACAGCTAGCTCTCCTGTTATTTCAGTCAGTGTGCTGTCAAACGTTTTTAAATTAAAAAAAAAAAAAAAAGAAATCAACATGAATATGATGTCCAAAGATGTTAATTACTATTACTCTTTCACTGTTCCTTTGGTTTGGTTGAAATAAACTCTTAATTCACTGATTCAGGAGAGGAGTGAGAGAGAGGGTGAACTTCAGAGTTGCAATGCAGTGTGTTGAACTGGAATAATTTCACACCAAACTCTGAAGTTATTTGATGAGACATTACGACAGGAGAGATTTAAATATGTTGGATTTCAACAGAGTGGGACTTTCCTAGTTGAATAAACAAAAACAAAACATAATTACAACAGAAACTGGTTATGAGACTCCTGTCAGTCATGCAGTGCGTTCAGTGCATCGGCTGCAACAGTGCTGTTTTTTTTTTTTTTCACAATCGAATTTTAATTTTCACAAATGAATGCCTGTTTTTATATTTGTTGCCATTTATCTTTATTTCATGTATTAAGTTGAGGACATTGCAGTCTCCTCTCCACACAGAGCTGATGTTTTCATGTGCCACTTTTTTAGTTGTGTGTTAGGCTGCATCATACATACACACAATGCATTTGGAAAGTATTCACACCCCTTCGCTTTCCCCACATTTTGTTATGTTACAGCCTTTTTCCAAAATGGATTAAATTCCTTTTTGGTCTCATCAGTCTACACACAATACCTCATAAAAACAAAGTGAAAAAGTTTTCTTTAGAAATTTTTGCAAATTTATTAAAGATAAAAAAATTAAATATAACATGTACATAAGTATTCACACCCTTTGCTATGACACTCAAAATTGAGATCAGGTGCATCCTGTTTCCACTGATCCTCCTTAAGATGTTTCTACAACTTGATTGGAGTCCACCTGTAGTAAATGCATTTGATTGGACATGATTTGGAAAGCCACACACCTGTCTATATAAGGTCCCACTGTTGACTGTGCATGTGAGAGCAGAAACCAAGCCATGAAGTCAAAGGAATTGTCTGTAGATCTCCGAGACAGGATTGTATCGAGGCACAGATCTCGGGAAAGGTACAGAAACATTTCTGCAGCATTGAAGGTCCCGAAGAGCAGAGTGGCCTCCATCATTTGTAACTGTAAGAAATTTGGAACCACCAGGACTCTTCCTAGTGCTGGCCATCAGGCCACACTGAGCAACTAGGGGAGAAGGGCCTTGGTCAGGAATGAGCAAGAACCCGATGGTCACTCTGACAGAGCTCCAGCGTTCCTCTGTGGAGATTGGAGAACCTTACAGAAGGACAGCCATCTCTGCAGCACACCACCAATCAGGCCTTTATGGTAGAGTGGTCAGACAGAGGCCTCTACTCAGTAAAAGGCACATGACAGCCTGCTTGGAGTTTACCAAAAGGCACCTAAAGGACTCTCAGACCATGAGAAACAAGAGTCTCTGGTCTGATGAAACCAATATTGGCCTGAATGCCGAGTGTCATGTCTGGAGGGAACCAGGCACCTCTCATCACCTGGCTAATACCATCCATATGGTGAAGCATGGTGGTGGCAGCATCACACTATGGGGATGTTTTTCAGCGGCAGGAACTGGGAGACTAGTTAGGATCGAGAAAAAGATGAACGAAGCAAAGTACAGAGAGATCCTTGATGAAAACCTGCTCCAGAGTGCTCAGGACCTCAGACTGGGGCAAAGGTTTACCTTCCAACAGGACAACGACCCTAAACAAACAGCCAAGACAACGAAGGAGTGGCTTCGGGACAAGTCTGTGAATGTCCTTGAGTGGCCCAACCAGAGCCCAGACTTGAAGCTGATTGAACATCTCTGGAAAGACCTGAAAATAGCTGTGCAGCGACACTCCAGATCTAACCTGACAGAGCTTGAGAGGACCTGCAGAGAAGAATGGGAGAAATACCTTAAATACAGGTGTGCCAAGCTTGTAGTGTAATCGCTGCCAAGGGTGCCTCAACAAAGCTCTGAGTAAAGGGTGTGAATACTTATGTACATGCGATATTTCAGTTTTTATTTTTAATAAATTTGCAAAAATTTCTGAAAAACCCTTTTCACTCTGTGATTATGGGGTATTGTGTGTAGATTGATGAGACAAAAACAGAATTTGATCCATTCTGGAAAAAGGCTGTAACATAACAAAATGTGGGGAAAGTGAAGAGGTGTGAATACTTTCCAAATGCACTGTACATCATACTGAAATTTTCAGTCATGGGCAGTAGAAGATGATTGTGCATATGTACTCTCATATGTACGTCGCTCTGGATAAAAGTGTCTGCCAAATGCCAAATTGTGTAAGTGTAATTGATTGTGTGTGTGTGTGTCTGTGTCTGTGTCTGTGTCTGTGTCTGTGTATATCTCTCAGTGGTGTCCTGCAGGCCCACTGTCAAGGTTTTGTCTCCGGAGGATGGGAAGCAGAGCATTGTCCAGGCAGCACAGCAGCTCTGTCGCTCTGTGGAGAACAAAGAGAGGAGCTCTAAAGACATCAGTGTCTCCATGCTGGACATACTGCTCAGAGGTACTAGTTCCTGGCTGTATGTGCATAAAAGTTCTGAAGACCTTAATTAGATAAGATGCACTTTTTTCTATATGTCTTTTCATTTGTCTGGTGGGCACATATCTCTCATAATGAATGTGTCTTGTGTTTGGGATGTAGTGCTTATTGTGACCACTCAGGCGCAAAGTCCAATATGTCTCTAAGCTTCATATTTTCTATGCATTCTTAACACCAAAACAGTGCAGCATCATGCAGCAACAAAGTACAAGCAATAAACAAGTTAAATCCTAATAATCATCTGTTTTTAAAAATCTTGATAACACCTCAATGGAGAACACAAGGCATGCTGTGCTGCAGCATTACAGCGGGCTTTGATTTTTTTAACAACTGCACTTGTCACAGCTGTGACATAATTCTTCTTTTGAACATTCTCGACACAGGACGAGTAGCATGAGCAGCACAATTGCAGAGGACAGCAGCATCTTAAGTGTATACACAGGATGCGTCCAGGCACAGGCACAGGAACAACATATGTGTTACAGGCAATGCAAATCATGCAGTTTCTTCTGTAATTACTGAGTGAACATACACTCATACAGTATATGGCCAAAAGTCAGTGGACATCTGACTATCATACCTATATCAGCATGGTGGATACATATAGAGCAAATTTCCTGCCAAAATGTAACAAACAAACAAAGCATGTTGTAGAAATGCCCTGTTATTCACTAACAAACACAATGTGTTTTACAAATACAAAACGTACCTATCAAACAAATACACAGCATATTTCTAATATATCCTACAGAAACTGGCAGAGCTCATAAAGATATAATTATCTATTACAATCCATGAGGGAAACTAAGTGAAGATATATTAAATAATGTAATAGCATGCAAAACACAGAAGGCAATGCTCTTGGGGCAGCTGCCAAACTCAGATTCATCCATGACACTGCCTGATAGTGAAGTGTGATTCATCACTCCAAAGGACGCATTTCTGGAGTCCAGTCGCGCCATGCTTTACATCACGTCAGCAGATGCCTGGTGTGGTGATCTGCAGCTGTTTGTCGACGGAAACCCATTTCATGAATCTCCTTCACACGTCCAATGTTTGTTTGTGCTGATGCTGCTTGCATGTACAGTTTGGAACTCAGATCATAGGCGATTTTTATGCCCTACATGCTTCAGCAAATTTCACAAACTGACTTGTGGCAAAAGTGGCAGCCTATGACTTTGCCATGTTAAAAGTCACTGAGCTCTTCATGACCCACTCTAAATTGTAAATGTTTGTGGAGATTCCATACTTTGGTGGATTTTATGCACCTGTTAGCATTTATCCACTACATTATAACAGCATTTTAGATACTGTTGAAATGAAAATGTGAACCAAAGTGCAGTCTTTTACACGCGCCCACATGAACACATCACAATATTCTAATGGCTAACAGCATTAACTGATAAATGGCTGAACTGCCAGAAAACCAAACTCTTCAGAGTTCAACAAAGGAAGAAATCATCTCTGCCTCCACAAACAGTGTCACAATACTACTGCCAGAGAACTGATTATGTTTTGCAAAAAAAAAAATCACAATATATCACAGTTTCCGTCATTTGTCCCACCACTATCATTGATGGTATATGTCACGTCTTTCTGTAGTGATGTAGACATGCATGCGCGATGATCATTTTTAAAGTCAATTAAGGTCCCTCACTACAGAAGACGTTCCAGTATATTCCATGATAATAATAATAATAATAATAATAATAATAATAATAATAATAATAATAATGAACTTTTTTTATTAGGTCTATTTAAATGCAGGTTTTCACATGTTTGATTTTTGTTATTGTTGAAGTCCTTGTGATAAAGAGTTTCTATGGATGAATCAACTGATGACATGCTGCCTGTCTTTATGCTTGCTTCAGAGTCAAAGAACATTCCAGACCCTGAGCTGGTGGTGAAGTTTGGTCCTGTGGACAGCACACTGGGCTTCCTTCCCTGGCACATCAGACTCACTGAATTCATGTATGCTACTGTCTGTCTTTTTGTCTCTCTTTTCTGTTTAAATGTGTCAGTTGAATATATCAATGACTGAGGTATGAAAATTAAAAAAATTAGGCCTGGTAACACTCACACGTGCAGAACATTCGGGTTTCTTTCTGAAACTGCATTGCAATTTTAAATATTACAGAAAGAAAGCCAAAAACACCCTTCAACATGAACAGAAGATGACATTGTTGAAATTAAGTGCAGGTGTGCTTTTCTCTTTGGGTGTAGTTCAGTTGTGCACAATTTGATATTTCCTGTGTTTGACATGTGTCTCCTGCTCTGTGCCCTCAGCTCCCTGCCTTCCCACAGAAATATCTCCTATGAGGACTTGTTTTGTGCCCTGCAGCAGTATGGCGCATGTCAGCAGCGGCTCGGCCAGTAATGTTAAAGCCAGCATCAGGTTCCTTGGACAGAAAGAAATGTGGGGTTCACACAGTCAGAGGAGAGTTTGGACAGGTATTGACCCCTCCATCCCTCGCTGTGTCTCTCACTACTCCTCTCCTCTCCATCTCCTGGGTCTCTAACTTACTAAGACAGTCAAAGACAAGTAAACCAGGAGACATAGCCAGCCAGCTCACTTCCTGCCACTAGCTCTTGTCTTATAATGAACTCACATTCCAGTGCTTCTGGGATAGCATATCAGAGACAGATACTGACATGAGAGGAGAGTATTCCACAAGCCCTGTTCTGTCCTCCCAAACCCTCTGGCTCACTGTTTGTCATCCAGTCTCCAGCTGCTGTTTACTGCTGAAGACTTGCCTTCACTCACCAGATAACAAAGAAGAAACAAGGCTTTGTGCCTGTCCTCGTGAGGCATCCTGGGAAATACAGCTGCATTTTAGGGAGACGCTACCAACTACCAACAACACGAGTTTAACAGCTGAAGCAGAGCTTTTACACAGAGTGGTTAATAATGTGTAAATATGATAAATTCGTGTGGCTCTCAGTTTGTCCCTTTGGCCTCCAGCTTGCAGTCATGTGTTCATCATGTAGTGTTGCTTCAGACATATGCAGAGGTTTGCTTAAGGCTTCTGTTAGACTGACCAACCCTGAAATAAAGAAATGCACTGTGTCTGCTGACAGCTCATATAGAAAAGTTTTATGTGATATTTTGAGTGGGTTGGGATAATGGATAATTCCATGACAAAGTGATCGTAACTCATACTTGAGGTCCATAATTGTGTTGATAACATAGCTATTTCTATATGCTGATGCAGACCATGAGATGATATCTGAATGATGAAACTCCACAAAAAGCTAGTAAGTGGAGTTTGAGCTTTCTTCAAAACTACTCTGTGAACGGTCTTTAACACTCAACTTGGGTCTTATTTTGATCAATTTGACAGACATACCGCTTATAATAACTTCTGGTAATCAAGATCTGATAACAGGGCGGCGTCACTAAAAAAGCACCACCACAGTTTATAGACACAAGTCCTGCTTCTGCTTTGGCCTACTGCCCAGGTATCTATTCTGTTAAAAGAGTAAAGTAATGTGATTCAATTGGGAACTTAAAATGTGGATTATCAAAGAACCAGGTCAGTCAAATTAAAATGTAAAGAAGCATATCTTTCTCTAGGGAGAGTATAGCAGACCTTTAGTTGGATTTTTTATTTGCACAACAGAAATTTAACCATTAGTCAATGGTTTCCCCAGTGTTGGTATCAGTTGATAAAAACAGGGAACCGCTGGCAAATAGACTGTGACATCACACTGAAGTGTCTCTGCACCAAATGAAGAACAGAATTGAGATCTTAATGAATGCAAGTGTGGCAATGTTGGTAGAACATAAAGTTAATTAAAACATCCTATAAAAGAACAGCAATGAACAGTGGCTGTGTTTACAAAGAGTGATCATACCTTAATGATCTTTTCTCAAGTCAAAATCATGCATGAGATGAGAGATTTAAATTCATTCCTTACCTGAAAAACAGTGCTTTGACAAGATAGTCTTGACTCATGGTCCACTTACTACCCTTTTCTGTGCTTGCAGCTACATCATGATCTCATGGTCAACAGATGGGCTTTGCTCACTTGTCACCGAATGAGTGAAGTATGGAAATCTCTTAGCTCCCCACAACAGAGCCATGTCCATCCAGAAACAGCAAATAATTTTTTGTTTACGCTTATGTTTCATGTTTGAAAAGTTGTGTAATAATATCCATTAAGATTACAGTTGGTTGTCAGCATGGTGGTGTGGAGTGGTGGCTGTTTTTGATCTATTCTTTTGTGGCTCATATCTTTCTCTAAAGTTGGAGAGAAAAGTACCAAAGTACCTAAAAGTATGGCTGTATGAGAAAATTAATAATAATGTGTGATATGTGGAGGTAATGTTGTAATTAAATGGTTATCTGGAAAGGGCATAAAAGCTTTATAGAAAGATTATTTGTTATCCTAAGAGAATAAAGTATTGACCGAAAGATAACAAGACAAAAAAATGAACCACAACTTCTCTTCACATTTGCGTAAATTCTCTCCTGGACTGTGTTGAACATCACATATTGAAGATAACCGTGGTAATCCATATATTATGGTGTTTAATAACTACATCACTTCATGTGACTGCTGCTGAGTCCTCTCCAGCGTAACACAGTCTACCATATCCCACATGTCTCCTCTGTCTGGATTTATTGCCAGATGTCTCATACAGTATTGCATTAAAGTTCCTTACTTTTCTGTCCTCTAATCTCTTTGTTCTCTTGCCACATTATCTAATTTATTCCCCAACAGAATCCCTAATGCATTTCCATTCTATGTTACCTTTCTAATCAACCTTCAGCAGTACCTCCAAAGCAACAGAGTACACCTTTTTGAACTTGCTCATAGTGATAGATCACAATCTTTACTGTTGTCTATTGCATTTTAAAATAGTTTTTTGGCAAGTGATGAACTGTTCTGGGCTACTGAGTGTTCGGTTTTCAGAAAGAAAATGTTTGAGCTTCAGCTCAGCCGTTATCTCTGATATTAATGCACTGTGCATACCAACCAACGGGTGAGTTAATATCCTTATTCAATAAATGTTAACGCGCAACAGTCTGGTTACCTACAGCCAATGTTACAGCTAACGAGAGGGTTGACAGGTCTGTGTCAGACACATGTCAAGGATGTCAAGCAGATCCAGCAAAAAAACAGCAATTAGTGATAATTAGTTATACACTGCTTCTTGGGGATGATTAATTACATGAGCAAATTCATTCCAAACCTAAGTGAACTCAAAAGCATTACGCCAGCTGCTGCGCAAGGATGTGATTTGGAGCTGGACGCAGCCATGCACAAGAAACACTTGACTCTCACCTCTGATGGACATGTCACAGCATAGGAGCGTAGGAGCTGCCTGCTTCCACGGTGCAGACCTGTGGTATCACACATACACACACACACACACTGTCCTAAATGGAGACAAGATTCACACAGATAGAGCAAGAGTTGCTTGCAGTGGTTAGGGCTGTCACACATGCAAATGAACCAGATCTGTCACAACCTACACCTGAACCACAGATGGACAAAACAAAAATGACTGACATTGCGGGGCCCGCAATTTTATCAGAGCAGCCATGGCCCTCCATTGATGGCAGCTCTGTTGATGTGTCAAACAAACAAAAAAAGAAAATAAATAAATAAATAAAAATAAAAATAAAAATATGCGAATTGTTAACATTTATTGTGTATCAAATGTACAGTAACTCGAGTTCGCATAATACATACATTTTTGAAAAAGAAAAACTATGGGTTCGACGTGGGAGAAATGTAGGCTCATGTAGCCTCATTAGAAAATTCAGACAATGACCCACAAAATGATTCCAATTTAAATCACAAGTGGTAAAATTATTTCAACCTAGTTATTTGAAGGAAGACGTTTATACCTGGTATGCTGATGTATTCCGTCTGCATCCTATAAGGGTGTCTGGGTAAAAGGACGCCACCTTGTGGTAAAATCAGTTTATCCTTGTTGAATGCAGGACCAGGTTCTGAATACCTTAGTCTCTCGTGCATCCCAGCAGCAGGTTTGTAACGCCTGAACACCATCGCTACTAGACACTGCTGTCCGTTACTTCTGAACTGCACTACTGCCTGGAGGGTTCCGTGCTTCTCCGCCGCCGCTGAGGTGAGCCCGCTTCCCGTCCCCTCCCCCTCCGTTTTTCCTCGGAGCGGAATGTGCTGATCAACGTACGGTCTGTGACAGCATGATTTCTGTCGTCTCCACTGTGGAGAGCGTTCCCAGAGGTACGGGTACCCCGGTGCCAAGCCTTTACCAACGGATCAGGAAGGTCTTCACCAGGTAAGGCGATGATGACGGCACTGATCCGAGGCCATCGTCCGGTTGTATAATTCCACACTTATTCAGAACAGAAGCATATATGCGGGCAGGGGAGCTTGATTTCTTTTTGTTTCATACTCAACCGTTAACACCAGAACCGTCATATTCACTCTACTGCTGCATCATGTAGTGCAACAGATGTCAACTTAACAACCATACAGCATCCTCCCTTTGCGTGAACATATGTGGTGCGTGTTAAAGCGTTTGAGTCAGGGCATTATTACACTCTATGGGATCGGAGCAGAGCCTGGAGACGGTGTGCTGGTTCCGTGCCCTCTGGCAGAGGAGGGGGCTGTCGTGGTGGCTTTATCAGCCTGGTGTCAGGCTGTGCTGCACAATGGCTGCTGTCGTTATCTTTGAGCCTCACTCATCTCTAGGTACCTGCCTCATTCTCACTATTTCGCACTCTCCCTTTGCATTTCTCATGCACCCAGATGCATACCCTTGATCGACTACACACACACACACCCCTGGTCTCCCACCCTTCCTTGCCATCTGCTGTTCTTTCATCCCCAACCTTTCTAGCGAGTGTGGAGCCTGGGGCCATTGAACTGGCCGCCTTGCAGGAAGCTGAATTTGAGATTCACATTTTAGCCAATATGTTGGCTGATATTAGTTTTTCTTTTGATAAAGGTTCCTTAGCTTCGAGATAGATCAAGATATATACTGAGCATGACATTTTACAGTTGAAAAATATGCTCAGTGGCCACTTCATTAGGTACAACTGTACACTTGCTTTGTAGTGCAAATATATAATCAGTTCATCATTTGACAGCGAGTCAATGCATAAAAGTGTGCAGACATAGTCAATAGGTTCAGTTCTGTTCAGGCCAAACATCAGAATGGGTCAAAACGAGATCCAACTGACTTGGAATGTCAGACAGGGTGGTTTAAATATCTCAGAAACCACGAATCTCTGGGGATTTTCACTCACAGACACAAAATAGCCAGACTGGTTCAGGATGACAGGAAGACAACAGGACATTACAACAGCGGTACACTGAGAAGCATCTCTAAACACACAACTCTTGAAGTGGAGGACTTCAGCTACATAGAACCACAGCAGGTTCCAATGCTTCCAGCTAAGAACAGGAAACTGAGGCTACAGAGGGCACATGCTCAAAAAACCTGGACAGTGGAAAGATGGAAAGGAGATATATTGCTTGGTCTTACAAATCATGTATTCCAATTATATAACGTCTGCAGGCACCCGAAGTGAAAAAAGAATATAAGAATAAAAGAACATAAGAAATTAAGCCTTCTTAAAGTATATTTAAAAGTATGTTTCCAGTGCATTTATATGAATGTGTACTAACTTCAAATAGATTGAAAGCATCCTTTTGATATTATGAATATATATAAAATATAAAAAATATATTTTGAACATATTTTTAGTAAAATTTAAGTTCAGTATTTAAAGTGCACTCTTAAGACAATTGCTTCCAACTATTTTTCTAGTATATTTTCAGTAGTTAGTAGTTCAGTAAGTAATATTGCTCTTAAACTTATACAGATTAAAAGTTTAATTTTATGCTGTTATGAAATACTCAAAAGTATATTTTTATTACACTAAATTTAACATTTAAATAAACTGTACTTTCGATAAATACGCTATTGTGAAATATATTTTCAGTAAAATTTAAGTTCAGTTTTTAAAGTGCACTTTTGAGATAATTGTTGTTGATTACTTAAATTCAGATCATTGGCCTCCCAACCCCCAACCTCCCAGATATCTACAGCACAGCCACCGCATGAAGTGCTCACATCATAGCACTTGACCCCAGTCACCCCCTCAACCCACACTTTGTCCTCCTCCCATCTGGTTGCTGTTACAGGTTGCTGGCATGGAAGAAAGTGAAATTCAGCAGGAGTTTTGTCACAGAACTGAATAGAACATCCAGATTGTAATGTGCCTGAGTTTGTGTGTTCATGTAAAGTTTGGGAATGTACTGGTAGTGGGTGTATGTTGTTAGATTCATTTATGTATCTGTCAAGTTTGATGTATTCTTGATGTATTTGTGTATTCTCGAGGTTGTATGGAAGGGGGAAACAATTGTCATTGTTAAAGGACAAATAAATCAAAATCCATCCAATCTAATCTAAACACAAGCATATAGATACAAGGCCATACAGTTCATTTTCCTTTTACCATATTGAAAGTGCTCAAAAGAAGTAAGTAAAATACACTAGTATCTCAGTGAAGATGTATTTGTAATCTATTATGTTAATAATGTTATTAATCTATTGATGCTATAAATGTACACTAAAAGTACAACTTACATTACATTATAAATGTCTTTCTGTTGTTCTTTAAATTGAGGAATAGCAGGACCGAATATAAAATAATTAGTATATTTGCAATATATTAAGTATCCTTAAAATTTTAGCAGTCAAGTATACTACAAAATTTGTTGTTCCAATTTAGCACACTTTAAGCATAGTGTTTAATAGTCTGCATGCAAGTAAAATTTAGTATGCTCAGTATTCTAATAATTAGTATATTATAATGTATTTGTTTTCACTGGAGCCCGCATGAGATATATCAACACAGAAGAAGTGGGTGCAGTGTTTCTAGCAAGTAATGTGTGCCACAAAGAGCTCTGGTCATGCTGGAGGCCAAGGGGGTCATACCGGTGAAACAAAGGTGTACCTAATAAAGTAACCACTGAACTTGTTTGTACTCGGGGCTGTTGTGAACTCCCCAGAGCACAGAACAGGCGGACACAATTGCACGACTCGGATCAGGTTCAGGCAAAAAGGCGGGTTTATTACCAGTAAGGGTTCGGTACACAGGAGATCAGTAAAACAGGCAGAGGTATCCATATACAAGAGGCAAAAGGCAAGGTCTGAGGCAAAAAAAGAGGTCGTACACAAAACAGACTATGACGTGAATATAAATGCTGGAATGAGGACCGTGAAGTGCAACAAACTGGCAACGAGACTGTGAGACACACATGGTAAAATACAAGAGGTAATGAGGGGAGATGGGAAACAGGTGCGGAGAACAATCAGGGAGCAGGTGTGTGGAGACAGGGGAAGGGCGTGCAGGAAGTGAACCTAAAACAGAGACACAAGGTTAGTGATATCAAAATAAAACAGGAAAGACAAGACATGAAATGTACAAAAATAATACAGAAACTTGACAGACATGACAGGGCAAACTATGTAATATTAAATACAGTATATCTTTGGCATATTTGTACCCTAATTTACATTACCTACCAGATGATGTATACTGTATACTCTATCAGCCATGCCTCCACCCGTCAGTGGATAACAAACTTCCTGACAGACAGAAAACATTAAATGAGGCTGGGGAAAATTACATCCAACACCTGTTGGATGACTATCAGCATGGGAGCCCCTCATCGATGTGTGCTCTCCAGCCTCCTCTTCTCCCTCTAGTCCAATGAATGTACCTTAGGAGACCTGTTTGTTAAACTCCCAAGTTTGCACAATGTTCATCAGCCTCATCCAAGATGGTGACAAGTCTGCATACAGATGGGAGATCGAACACATGGTCCTCTGGTGCAGTCAGAACAACCTGGAGCTGAGCACGCTCAAAACCACAGAGATGACTGTGGACTTCAAGAGAAATCCTCAACACTGCCCCCATCACCATCCTCAACAGCACTGTTTCCACTGTCCAAACCTTCAGGTTTCTGGGATCCACTATCTCCTAGGACCTAAGATGGACTTCAAACATAACCTCAATCATCAAGAAGATGCAACAAACGATGTACTTTGTGCATGAGCTGAGGAAGTTTAGCCTGCCTTAACAGTTGCTGATCCAGTTCTACACAGGAGTAATCCAGCCTGTTCTATGCACATCCATCTGATTTGGGTCTGCTACCGAACAGGACAGACCAGACTGCAATGGACTCTAAGAACTGCTCAGAAAATCATTGGTGCCAGCCTGCACTCCCTTCAGGACTTACCCACCTCCAGACTAAGGAAATGGGCAGGAAGCATCACTGCAGACCTCTCACATCCTGGACACAACCTGTTCCAATTTTCCCCCTCTGGTAGTCACTACAGATCACCGAATGCTAACACAACCACACACAAAAACTATTTCTTCCCACAAGCTGTCACTCTGATGAACAAGTAGCTCGTCATAGTCTAATCCTCTGTTAGTTAATAGTTCATTGCACTCAAGAGGTGATGATGTGTCAATGTTGAGTTCACAGCTTTTTTCTGCTTCCCTCAACTGGCCAAAAAAAACAGTTATTGCAGGTTTAAGTATGATTTAAAACATGTGCCTGTGTTGAACACAAAGCATTTGCCACAACTGACAGATTTATATGTATGTGACAAGCTCAGTGTTGCTGAAGTACTACTTGGGCTAATACTGAGACTATTACATTGCTTATGCATCTGCTCTAAAATAATGAAACTGATTACCCTTTGTCCATGTCTCCTGTCCTTTGCAGGGATCTGTTTGTGACCTTAGCCTTGGGTCAGGTCCTTTCTTTGTTAATCTGTGCTATTGGTCTGACCAGCAAGTACCTGGCTGATGACTTCCATGCTAACACGCCGGTGTTCCAGAGCTTTCTCAACTACATCCTGCTGTTTCTGGTCTACACCACCACATTGGCAGTTAGGCAAGGTACAGACAGAAACTGAGGCGTATGTGTGTGTGTGTGTGTGTGTGTGTGACTATGTATTACTGACATTGTGGGGACATACAACTGTTTATGTGGTCACATAGTGGGGACAAAATGCAGGTCCCCTTAATGTAAATCATTAGATTTTATGGTGAAGACCTGGGTTAAGGTACGGGTAAGGTTAGGATTAGGTTAAAGTTAGGTTTAGGGTTAGGGTAAGTCTCCAGGAAAGTCTATGTAAGTCTATGTATGTAATTCAGGTGTGTGTGTGTGTGTGTGTGTGTGTGTGTGTGTGTGTGTGTGTGTGTGTGTGTGTCTGTGTGTCTGTGTGCTACTGTAAGTATGCTGAAACTAGTCAGCAACCACACAAATTGTTTTTTTTTTTTATACTTTTTATTTAATAGTTTTGAAAATTGTAAACATACATAGCAACATAACGTATGTGCTGATAACCATAAACAAAACAAACAAACAAAACAAGACAAATCAAAACAAAAAACAAAGCACAAAGAGAAAAACAAAAAGCAAAACAAACCGGCTAACAGACAAAATGAAATAAAAAATAAAAAAAAACACCACCTAGGGCACAGACAAAACAACCACAACAACCTAAAAATAAATAAATAAATAAAAAGGAAATATATTAGTGGGTAGGTATACACCCGTACTTGTACTTGTCTGTCTGTTCTGTTGCACATATACAGATTTTTCATCCACACATACCCATATACATCTACACATCGATATTTCTCTTAACCTGTTTCCCCCCCTTTTTTTTTTCTTTTTCTTCCTTTTCTTTTTCCCCTTTTTCTTGGGGGGGGGGGGGGGGGGTCTCCATCCAATCATACTTTTCATCACTCGACTGTCCCAAATCGCTGAGGTTCCATAAGAAAAAAGAAGAAAAAAAAAAACCAAATTGTTATTTCAATCCAGTAACAAATAATTAGCACGGCCAGAATCACCAATATCCTCCTGACTACCAGTAGTTCAAATTTGTCCTCTGTGGAGGACATTTGTAACTCATTTTGCTGTCTACAGAGAACATCTAGGGCTTTTCAGTGATAACAAATGTGAAGGGGTAGGGCTTTGGTACCTTTCTTTTTCTCATCAAGGAAAATGGTGTCCATCAATGCAAGTGCATTTTATGGGAAGAGGAAAAATAAGTGCATAATACTTTTTATTGAGCAAATTTTGCCTTGAAATGTTGTTGCCATATTTTAGATAAGTCTCTTAACAACACATTAAAACATTGTCTGAATTATTTTAACTGTATTTTAGCATAGTATTTAAGTGTTTAAAAAGTGTCCTAAAAAATGTTTTCAGTATTCTAATTTCCTTACAAACATTGGGGAATTTAAAAAAAGACTGTGATTGGACAACATTTTTTTCCTGGTAGTCAGGAGGATATAGATACATTTTATCCTTAAAAGCTGTATGTGTTTTCATTTAGCCTTTATTTTTATTATTCTCTATTAAATATTATGCATTTTAAAACATGAGACAGTTTTAAATTGCAAATAACAAAATACATAGCAATACAAACAAATAATTGTATTATTTATTAGTTCTATACCTTCTATACCTGACTTAATGCAATGTATATTCATCGCAACATACAGTATCTCAAGAGGTATGGTCTTTGTCTCGTTATTTATTTATTGCATTTTGTTCAACGTGTGCTTTCTATACAAAAGGTTTCCTGAATAAATAAAGGGAAAGAGATTTGCTTCCTAATCAAATTTTCACACTATAAACAAAATATTCAAAACACACCCGCAGCAAGACAGCATGCCAGTATATTTCTCCACTAAAGAAAGTAATTTATATGTACAAATAACAGTAATACAAATAAGAGTAATACACAAAATATATAAGAGAAGAACAAAAGATTGTGCTAGCAAGATTCTTCACTCAAAACTTGGAAACACTGAAGGACTTTCAGAATGTTCCAAGGAGGACAGCTATAAAAATAGTGTGTCCATTCTGTTCCGATGATATATTGTGTGTTTAAGAAACTGATGCTTTGTATTTGTGTTTTTTGACCTGTCTCTCCATCTCTGTGTCTTATCAGGGGAAGGGAACTTGCTTGCTATTCTGAAGCAGCGTTGGTGGAACTATATGATTCTGGGTTTGATAGACATAGAGGCCAACTATCTGGTTCTTAAAGCTTACCAGTATACTACACTCTCCAGTGTACAGGTTAGTGTGTGTGTGTGTGTGTGTGTGTGTGTGTGTGTGTGTGTGTGTGTGTGTGTGTGTGTGTGTGTGTGCATGTGTGTGTGTGTGTGTGTAAAACTTTGTTTACCCACAAAAACAGAACATTGACATCCTTGTCATGTTAGCACTAGGGTTGAGCCGGATACTCGTTTCAGACGAGTATCCGGTACGGATAAAGCATTTTTGTCGAGTACGAGCATGATATGAGTAAAACTCGTCAATATCTGTGCTCATGCTGAAGGAAAATCCTCATTGGGTAACTGACTGTCTTCACACTCTGTGATTGGCCAGTCACACACAGTGCCTGCCCCTCCCTACACAGACACGTCTCTGCAGCCAGAGCTGTGCCCCACTCTCGCGCACACACAGACAGTGACTGATCTCTCTGTGCTTGGCTTGACTCTAGCTCATGTTGCTCTCTTCAGTACTCCTTAGGTTTTCTTCAGCTCGCCTCTATTTCGGTTTGTATGATATTTAAAGTTACTTTTCTGAACTTGTTTCGTAACGTACGCGCCGCGGTGCATTTGACAAGACAGAGCTGAAAACGGCTCGTGTCGTGTCGGTCACTGCCTCTACTCCAGTCGGGTTTTTTTTTTTTTTTTTTTTTACTGTCTGCTTGCTCTTAGTTTGGCTGGTGATACACTTAAGAATATTCATGTTCTGAGTTCATAATAAACTTCTCTTACTTTTGTGATCAAAAACATTGATTTGGATCTCAATTTTGAGGCTGTTCTGTAAATAGTTTTCAAATAAACAATAAATATAGCAACTTCTGATCAATCTATATCAATTTCAGACTTAAAATAATGTACTGATTTAAGCCCCACCCACCCATAAACCGCTTTTGGTTTAGGCCCCGCCCACTCCGAGTACAGATACGGATACAGTTAATTTAGATGGTTGAGCAGATACAGGTATAGATAGTGGTGTACACGCTCATCCCTAGTTAGTGCAACTCAGCCTGGCAACAATCCAATAATGTTTAGCTCAAACCTCACAGAAGTGCAAGACTGGCTGCAGACATTTATACCCTAATCAAACCAACAGTGAACAAGTCAAATCTGCATTGGCAGTTTATCTATCTATCAACTGTATGAAAGAGGTATTAGTCTTTAATCTGTCTCTTGAGAGTCTCCTAACCTATTGGAGTATTAACTGTATTTATCTGGCTCACATTGCATAGTACCTATGAACACATTTTAAATGGATTTAATTTCTCAGAAGGAAATTTAATAAGTCCTCATTGGAAAATTCAATATTTTACATTATGATAAGGCTGTATGTCAACAATTACCTGTTTGGAAATAGCCAGGGCCATAGAACTGGGGGGTATTCCAGAAAGGTTATGTGAAAACTCAGAGTAAGTTAACCCTGAGATGAGGGAAACTCTGAGTTATCCGTTCCAGAAGAGAGGTAACTGAAACTCTAGTCAGTCACCATGGTAACAGACTCTGTGAATATAACCTGCTCACTGGCAGGTTTACTATAAGAAACCCTGAGTTTCTACCTGTCTCCTCCCACATGAAGAAAGCTGTTAGACATGGATTGCGTATTCATTCCCAATCTGATTGATATCGAAGCCCAACTGATTCGAAATGCTTTACGTCACGAGAGAATCTTCCAACCCAGATTAGATGTCCTGTCATTTCCAGAGGAATATCTGTTCGAACGCTACGGCTTTTCACCAAATCGTATAATTTATCTCGATAATATTCTCCGGCCATACATCACCAACCTCACACACTGCGGACGTGCGCTCACATCACGGCAAATTTTATGTGTAGCGCTACGATTTTTTGCAAACTATAATTTTTTATACAACATTGGGGATGCAGAGCACTTCGGAAAGGCAACAGTGTGTAGAGCTGTGAGGAAAGTAACCCTTGCACTGAAACACCTGTAACCAAAGATGGTAGAGTTCCCCGGACACAAACCTGTTAGAAACATCAAAGAGGAATTCCACAGGATTGCAGGTGACTGATGTAGAAATCAACAATCAATATTCTGTTATTTTAAATTATGATACACATTCTGCTGCAACCTCAGAGTGGATTCAGTTGCTTAATTAGCTGTCATTTTGCAGAGCTTCCAAATGTGATAGGATGCATAGATGGGACACAAATTCCTATTACTGCGCCTGCAGAAAGTGAAGGGGACTTTGTGAATAGAAAATCCTTTCACAGCATCAATGTCCAGGTTTATGACCTGCCATCTTAAAAAATCTGTACATGAAAATGTACACTGTAACTCATGTCATTCTCTGCACTGTGAAGATCATATGTGTTGCAGCCTACATTACATTACAAATGTAAAAGCCAAGTGGCCTGGCTCTGTACATGATTCCTGGTTCTACCAGGACTGTAGTCTGAGCCACAGATTACAGATGCACGTGGTAAGGAAGCTAAAACTTTGTACAAATGTTCTTTGTTGCCTTTTTTAGTGCACTCAAATGTGTCCTCTATAATTACAGGAGTGTTTGATGGCCACCTACTGGGGGATCGAGGCTATCCATGCAAGCCCACTCTGTTGACCCCTTACCCTGACCCTGGGCCGGGGATCCAACAACGTTTTAATGTGGCCCACTGCAGGACTAGAGCCCGGGTTGAGATGGCCATAGGCATACTCAAATCCGGGTTCCAGTGCCTGCGTAAGCTCAGGGTCACCCCAGAGAGTGCATGTGACATCATTGTGGTATGTGTTGTTCTCCATAATATTGCAACTATTAGATTAGAGCAACACCCTGATGTACAAATTAATGACCCTGAGAATGACCATCCCGTCCACCCTGCAGACATCCAGAATGGAAGGGCTGTAAGGGACCTAATCAGCAGAAATTACTTTTGATTGAAACAGTCAAATAAAGACAAATTCACATGTGATTTGATCTTCTTTATTCCCTAAAAGTACAAAAGCAGCAGTTAAGATTTGTAATATAGTTCCAACCATTAACATATTTCATCTGTGTGATCACCTCAACTGGCGTTCCAGTAATAGAATTTCAAGGTCTGTTTTTCTAATCTGGCGATCGAGATAGACTATTTCCATTTAACTTTTCTCTATACTCTTCATGAGGTTGACTCTATGGATTTAACATGGTATTGACTGAAAATCTCACTGTCAAGCTGCACTGTGGAAGTTGATGGACCCTCCTCCTGGTGTTGCCCAGCCATGTTCTGTTGAAGGACAAGAATGTGCTATTTGTTTGTCCATTATCTGTGCTCGTAACTTCAGTGTACATGTCAAACTCCAAATTCCACTCAAGAAAGTAAAGGAATGTGAATGAGTAGAGCACTGCCAGTAGCTATATATAATTTTAAGACACACTTCAGTAGGCCTCTCTGAATCTCTCCCTGTGGCAGCAGACAGGGTTTCATCATCATCATCGAAATATGTGCTCATACTCCCCATAGGCCTGCAATAAACCTCCAACTCCATTGGGGTAAAATAACTTGATCTTTTTTTTTCCAGTTGTCATGGTGACTTGTGGTATCAGGGCTCCATTGATGATGGCCTTTTATAGTGGTTGTGCTCGTGCGCAACTCAAGGTGAACATACTCAGAGTTGATTGAACTAACTCAGATCAGCTGTTCTGGAACCGGATACTCAGAGTTTCCCATCTCAGAGTAAGTCAACTCAGAGTTCAGGGATAGACTCAGAGTTTGTTGAACCCCCTACCTGGAAAACCCCCCTGATCTGGCAGCATCCCTGCAGGACAGGCAAGCCAGACACAGAGCATGGGAGCATTGTCATGCACCTACACCACCATAACGCACATACCCATTCTTGATATTATAATTGCAATTAGAATTTTAGTTGAATTTAACTGCTATTTGGCTAAAGATATACTTACAAGGTGTGGACTTTAAGCATTTTTTTTTCAAAACGCACCATAATTTTAATGGAATAAACTTTACCTCAAATTGTGTAACTGTAGCAGCTGATGGTGGTGCAGTCAGTGCATGTGAATTTCTTCAGTCACATTACCTGCTCCACTCCCAGGTTATACCAAACATCTATAGCAAAAACTATATCTGTAGTCATGTCTCCCCTGAAATATTTTGTTGGAGAGGAATGGTATTATAGAAATACTGTTACTATATACATAAAGTATTTTTTGTATGAAAACTCACATTTTTGATTTAACCCACTGTCCTATATCATAAATACATCTAATTTGTAGAAATTAGCACTCTTGAGTACCACTGGTTGTTGACCACGAAACAGACACCTTCCCCCTTACTGTTCCCCAATTTTATTTTCTAGTTCTGGTGGTGAATGGAGAGACCCTCTGGGATGAAGCCAGAGTCCAGTATTGAAAGGTCAAACCAAGTGTCTGTGAAAACCATAACATTACAGTTCTAAGTGTGCCATGTGAAAAGCCATCATGCTCCTGAATTCATTCAACTTATGATCCAGTTACTGGCCATTTGCGAGAAGAACACTGTAGAAGAGGCTGGTTGTATGTACAGACACACACAGTTCAACTTTGTACCACAATGTGTATTACTGCACCTATTACGATATCACAAAATAATGTTTGGTATGCAATCACTGGCTTGCTTACTCACTTTAAGTAATTTTAAAGAGACTATGGACCGAGTTCCAAACAGCAAGCTTGCGTCACCCTTGTCAAGTCCTCAGCAGTCTTTTCTTAACATACTCAACAGCAGTCAACACAATCCACAGCTTTGCAGCTTAAAAGAAAATACAACACCTAAAACCAAAAACTACACACAAAAACTAACAAACTTAACTGACAAAGTACTGTGATCAAGTTTTAGGTGTGCTTGAAGTCTCTTTGAAGCTATACAGTCCCCCAGTGGAGTACAGAGGTTCACAGGGACAACAGCATCCTCTCAAACAAGACAGACCTGGCCAAAGCAACTCTCTCCACATTGTTGGGAGTGATAGTGTGGCTGTAGATAGTCCATGGTTCTTATCCACTGTCGACTTTCTGGCCCGCTGCTGCTGCTGTTTATTGATAATCGATGTTGTCACTGGTCACCAGTTTGATGCTCTGCACAAAGTTGTAAAACCAATAACCAAAATAAAACAAGTCCAGACCCGGATGTAATTGAACCCAAAATAAAGTGCTCATGCATGTGTTTTTCTCTGTCTCTATCCATCCTCTCAGCTGTTAGATTGTTTTGTCATCCCAGTGGCTCTGTTGCTGTCCTGGTTCTTTCTCTTGGTGAGGTACAAGGCTGTCCACTTTGTCGGGGCAGGACTATGTCTCCTGGGTATCGGCTGCATGGTGGGAGCCGACGTTCTACTTGGTCGGCAGCAAGGCCTTGGTGAGAAGCCACTCACCCTCACATAAACACTTGCAGTACACAGCATGATGTTACGGTTTGCGGCCAAGCAAAAGGCAAGAAGTGAACCCAATGATGCAGACTTTACAAAACGATGAGAGGAAACTGTCCAAATGATTTATTTTAATAAGTATAGCAAACAAAACCCAACTAAGTACAGAATCCAAAAACAAAAAAGCAATACCAGGAAAACAGCAATCTTTTAACAAAGAGGGAAACCAAGGACTAGACTAGAATGCTCACTAGGATCACAGGGAACAAGGAAAGTCATACATAAGGGATGATGCCACAAAGACAAAAGGAACACACTGACTTTAATAGACAGGGAAGGAGAGCTAAATCAGACACAGGTGAACACAATCACACAATCGCAAGGGTGAGACAAATACAGGAATTACAGTACACTTAGAGAAACAAGGGATGGCTACCAAAATAAAATGGGAACTAACAAACTAAATAGTACAGATCCTAACACATGATACATGTATATTTGATTCTAGTCAGCTCGTCTAGGCCCAGAGATACAGATAGTTTCAGGTTTTACTAATTACTAATTTTAATGCCTAATTACTAAAGGCAACTGAAAAACAAATAAAGCACTCCTGACCTTGATATTGCATACATATGTACAGGCACATGTTCAAGCTCATGGTGCAGGTGTATTTGGATGTTGCCAATTTATTTGGATTGCAGTCTCTTACTTGTTTGCTTAAAGCAGTCTTGCTGATTCTTCTTTCCTTTTGTCATTGTCTCTTGTCTCCCTCACCGGTCTAGGAGAGCAGAAGCTATTTGGGGATCTTTTGGTTCTGGGAGGAGCAACACTGTATGGGATCTCCAATGTCTGTGAGGAGTTCATTGTGAAGAACCTGAGCCGGGTAGAGTTTCTTGGTATGATGGGACTCTTCGGATCCTTCTTCAGTGGGATCCAGCTGTGAGTTTGTGTCATGGGGAGAGATACACCCGATGAGAGCTGGAGAGTCGTGGAAAGTAACTAACTAACTAACTAACTAACTAACTAACAGTACTCAAGTACTGTACAATGTTGATGTTGTTGTACTTGAGTATCTCCATTTTTTGCTGCTTTATACTTCTACTATACTGCGTTTTAGAGTAGTTATTGGAGTTAACCTGTCCAACTAGGTAAATTAAAATGTATCAGCTGCAGAGTAATTGTCCACATTTATTGGGAAATTATTCACAATATGATTATTTTTTATTTCGTTTCATCTGTTATCTTTCATATATCATTAAATAGTAGGTTCAGGATAAGTAGGCAGTTAAATAAATGAATAACTGACATTAAGTGGCGCTCTGTACTGAAACACTGTGAGGAGGAACATTTTGTGAGCTGCTCTCACTCAAAGATTAATTATTAGATGCTTAGTGTTGTTGAAACGAACACACCACTTTAACCAAAGTAACACAAATAACACAAGACAGATAAATGTCCTGAAATCTGGAAGATTTCCAGAATAGTTCCAGAAATCTGTACAAGCGGCTCAAGGACCTCACGTGGACTCTCATTTGTTTCTCATTTGTCAATGCATACAGAGATCATCTGCAAACAGATTTGTGTAGTTTAGTGGGACAACCTTCGTAGTAGATACCATGAAATCTGGACTGTATGTGTGCAGAGAATGTGGAATATGAGCCCTTTCTCCCTGTACATGTGTTCTGTTGCAGGGCCATCATGGAACACAAGGAACTGCTGAAGGTACCTTGGGACTGGCAGATAGGTGAGCGTGCCCTTACACATATACATGCACAGAACTTCGGATTCATACACACCAGTAATATTATCACAAAATGTAATCTACAGGTAATCCAAATGATGTCCTAAATAGCAGTTTAAATGTAATGTAGAAGGATTTGCTCTCTTTGTGTGTTTGTAGGTCTTTTCTATGTTGGTTTCAGTGCCTTCATGTTTAGCCTGTACAGCTTCATGCCAGTGGTGATGAAAAGAACGAGTGCCACCTCAGTCAGTCTCTCTCTGCTCACTGCTGACCTGTACAGCCTCTTCTGTGGCCTCTTCCTCTTTCACTACAAGGTAAGACTAAACTGCCAGGAAGCATTCATTTTGTGATGAATAGGTCAATAGATGTCTTGACAAGAAAGAAGAATGTGTGTGGGGGGGGGCAGCCATCTGCCTTGACTGGTTGGGTTTAGAGAGAGGGAAACTGAAGAGAGAGCAATGTACACAGCAATGACAATAATTATGACACCTATAATAATAGTAAAGAGTTAAAAAGTAAAATATTATATGATAATATAAGTATATGGTATGTGTATGATAGTGTGTGTGTGTGTGTGTGTGTGTGTGTGTGTGTGTGTATATACACACACACACACACACACATACACATATATACATATATATACACATATATACACGTATATACACGTATATACGTGTATATATGTGTATATATATATTCTATTTTATGATAATACATGTACATAATAGCAATAATGAGTATATAATAATAATAGTAAATAGTAGGAATATGAATAATTGTAAAAACAGTTGCAGCAGTACGCCATGTCAGTCAGAATAAACATCTGGTAGGTTCGGTTTAATTTGTTTTTACCACAAAATGCATGAGCGAGTGATTGTCAGACTAGAAAAGTAGTATGTATAAACTGTTTAAATATAGTCCATTTCCATTTATCCTGTTTCTTGAAGCAGATATGTGGGACTAAGATGACAAGAAGGATATTGAAATTTGAAAGCACTTGTAGCTTCTTTCATGATGCATAAATTGCATGCATTTGATCATCAGCTGCAATACATGCTAAAGGCAGATCATTGTTGCACAATCACTGAAGGAAATTGGAGTGGATTCCCAGGGAACACTGACATCACCACTAAGCATGGGACATGGTGTCTCTATGTTATTGATACCTACAAAGTGATTTTTGTTTAGAAGATAGGAATTGAAGTAGCATAAAGAAGCAGTGTAGAAATAAACCATTTAGGTTTAAGTCTTTCTGTCTCTTTGTTGCAGTTTTCTGGCCTCTATCTGTTGTCATTCTTCATTATTGTTTTGGGCCTGGTGCTTTACTCCTCCTCATCTACCTATGTGGCCCAGGACCCACGAGTCTACAAACAGTTCCGGAACACAGGCAGCCAGCTAGCCAACAACAGGCCCCCGCTCAGTCCTGGAGTCCTGGAGCCCTCTGTCACCTACACCAGCGTGGGTCCTGAGGTGGGGGACGAGCTTCCTGTACATGTAGCCTAAAACAATCTGGGAGGGAGTTTAGTCAGTAAACCTGGTGTAGTCAGCTGCAGCCTCCAGGTTCTGCTCACAGTTGTACACCATGAAATATTGCTGACTGTACCTAGTCTGCTGAGCAGGGCAGCTGGGTGATCACCCTGGTAGGTCTAGGTTTTCATTTTATGGCATGTGTTGATGGACAGAGTCTCCACCCAGTCAATGACCAAATTAAGCAAAATTCATGCACCAAAATACTGTATGTACCTGAAAATGACTTACCAGAATGTAATTAAAACAAATAGCACAGTGAGTGAAAATGTTGAGTTCACTGTGATCAAAGACAGTAGACAGTAATGACTGAAATGTTTCATTCATGTAAATAGACGGTATTGTAATTTTATTTAATATTATGCTTTCCTTTTATATCAGTCAAAAATGTTGTGCTTCATACCCGTGTATGTGTTAATTTCTACTGTATTTTTAAATCCACCTGCTCACATTCAATCACAAGCTTGGCAAGTAATACAGACTGGAGTCACATTTACTTACATTGAAGTGGGAGAAATGGGGAATACAAGTCTCCCCACAGTTCACTGAGTTAAATTACCAACTTTGTATCACACAAACATATGTAGATATTGCATCAGAGCCATTACTACCAGTTGAAGCTACTGAAGGTTTGTCTGTGTATTTTTCACATGGTGGATATTTTATAGGCTGGTACAAATAAATTTAGACTTAATATATTTAAGTTTGACTATTTTTACACCAAAAAGGCAGAATTCTTTCTCTCTCTTTTTTTTTTTTGACAGTTTCTGACAGTGTGAAAAAGGCTTAATACAGCATTTAGACCTTCATCTTGAGAAACAGAATTTACAGAAAATAAGATAAATAAAATGATGAAACATCTAATTGATAATAAAAAATAGAAATAGAGACTTAATTTTTCTTAATTTTATCTTGGCTATGACCCTGTCTTAGTTCTCCTGGTGAAGAAAAAATAATTTCTCAAAAAGGTTTCTACAATCAAAGCTGGGTGCACACTATATGTTAAGACAGCATTTACACACAAGTTTCTTAGATTTGATCCTTCTTAGTCTAGGAGAAGGTTATGTATGCTGTAATAACATCATATTTAGATTATTTTTTAACTCCCTGCAGTCGTCTCCTCATGACAAAATTACCCAATTCAGATCTTCCAGAATGCTGCAGCTAGGACTTGTGCTCAACAGCAACACCATATAATCCCTATTGCAGTATCTCTCGACTGGCTACCATTCCATTGTGAAGTAGATTTTAAAGGGATACTCCAGTGGTTTAGTGGTTAACTTTCATGAAGTTAGGCCATTTGGAAACGACAGATAAAAAATGAAGAAGGATAGTTTAGATACAGACAGTTAGTATCTAGTATGGGTCAAGTTTACAAACACTACACTTAATTGTGTCCTCCATAGAGTTGTGAAGTGAAAGGAGCTATTTTGGGTGCCCCTGGTTCTGGAAGTAAAAGTCCCATTAATTTTTCCCAAAGACCATGTTATATGACTTACAGTTGGAACACTATTGCTCAGATGGGCATGCGACTCTCCCAGTTAAATCATCTCTGATTAAAAAAAAAAAAAAAAAAGTCAAAGGAACAAGCTTGTGTACATAAGAACTTTGAAGCACATGTTAACAATGACTCCCAAGGTATATTTGGCAAGAAACATATAATCACTGAGCTTAAAATTCTGTTCAATTGTGGGTGAATTCCTTAACTTTGAAGAAGAAGAAGAAGAAGAAGAAGAATCGGGGGAAGACATTCCCCTTTATTGTCACACATCATGCACATGCAGGACACTGCACAAGGTGAAATTTGTTTTCCGCATTTCACTTATCCTGGCCGTCCTTCCTCCGCGGCAGACCAGGAGCGGTGGGCAGCCAGACCGGCGCCCGGGGACCCAGCTTGTTGTCACCATTGGTCAGGTGGTGATCTTCTTGCATGTTTTTTTAGTGGGGATATATTTTACAGAGGATACCCCAGGTGAACACGGGGAGAACGTGCAAACTCCACACAGAAAGGCCCTTTTTTCCTCGAGCAGCAGGCACTGAAGGCATGGTGGAGGACACACCCCCGGTGCCCACAACAAGAATCAAACCTGGGACCTTCTTGCTGTGAGGCGACAGTGTTGCCACCGGGCCACCGTGCCACCACTTTGTTCTCAAATGTCAAAAACAAAGTTTTGAATTTTACTAAGCTGTTTCACACCTGTGGGGCGGCACGGTGGTGCAGCAGGTAGTGCGCGTGCCTCTCAGCAAGGAGGAGCTGGTTCGATCCCCGGGTCGGGCAGGGCCTTTCTGTGTGAAGTTTGCATGTTCTTCCCGTGCATGCGTGGGTTCTCTCCGGGCACTCCGGCTTCCTCCCACAGACCAAAAACATGCTCATTAGGTTAATTGGTGACTCTAAATTGTCCATAGGTGTGAGTGTGAGTGTGAATGGTTGTCTGTCTGTGTGTCTGTCTATGTTGCGCTGCGATCGGCTGGCGACCAATTCAAGGTGTACTCCGCCTCTCGCCCATTGCTAGCTGGGATAGGCTCCAGCCCCCCGCAACCCCGAAAGGGATACGCGGGTATAGAAGATGAATGAATGAATGTTTCACACCTGACTACCTCTACTATATGCCAACTGTGGCCTGGGCTCATGGGTATTGTAGTATTTAGAACTATTTGCTATGTTAAAATGACCACGATTCTGAAGTTGAAATAATTAAAACTGGTGGTCATAACATAAACAACATGATTGCTATATTATCCTATCCCATATTTCTGCGTTAACATTGAAGAGATAATTTAAAGAAGAAATTGAAATGGGAATGCAGATTGAAAACACTTCCAAAACCAGCTGCTCCTCTCACTTCTCTACTCTATTCAACCCTCCCTGTCTGGTAAACACCCAAGTGTTCTGAACTACACCACTCCAGTTTGTTATGCAGGCTTTTTGTTGGTCTCCAGTCCCAATAGGGAATAAGCCTTATGACATCACTATGATATTCATTTCTCAGACTTGACAAAGTTCCTCCAGAGCCACAGAAGACATACAACAGTACAACTGTTTTCAGAGGCAGAGTAGAGCTAACCATGACGAGGACTGACTGGGAATTACATAACTTAGCCTTAGTGTTTGCTTTCATGAAACATTGTGCTGAGTTGCCATACTATCCAAGTCCAACTGAATAAGTGGGAATACCTTGTCTGGTTCTTAGTGCTCAGTGCTCACCAGTGCACTCATAAAAAGAGACTGGTGAATAATGTGTCATATAGTGTGTTCCAGGCCTAAGAGCATTGTTTGTCTGTTCTTACTATTGTAGTCCTAATTGAAACCTTGTTGAAACGTAATGTTACAAGCAATATATCTTCCTGTTGCACTTTTATTCACAGGACAAAATGACTGGACTGAACATAAAGCTGTATAGTTAGTTTGGTTTGCTTCTTTGTTCACTTCATGACTGCATATAATTTTCTGCCTGGATTATTTACACAGGACTTTCATTATCCTCCTCTTTTCACTGGCTTTTGGATCCTGTTTGATGTAGTGCATTGGAGTTACTGTCAACAATGTACTTACAATGATGTTACTTATAGTAGAATAAAGCATCTTTGTCGGAACACCAGCCCATCAGGTTCGTCACCAGTGGTGAATTTTAAAATTTACTTCAGTTTAATTTATCTGTTGGAATTTAAATTTAACAATCCACACAGAATGACAGAATATCCCACTGACCGATTTCCCAGGGTCAAATGCTTCAGAAAGTAACTTCTTGTCAGGCACTCCCCAGATGAGCAAGCTACTATACCTTCATACTGTGTGCTAAGGATATCAAATGAGGTTGTTAAATGACACGTTACTGTGCGACATTATGACAATGCCACAAGTGGGAGTGGAAGGGCAAACCTGGCCCTATTGTCACCTTCAGGGAGCCTGTAATGGCAATAGCTTCCCTTTTGAGTGGATGAAGAGGGTGATCCTGCTATTGCCATCACAGTTTTGACTTCCATTGATGTAGAGGAAATTCGCAACACAGTCCAACTCCTCCAGAGCAAAGTCTGGGAGTCAGGAGCAGCAAAATCATTAAAGCAAATGGAACAGGCAGTGGTGGACTGCATGCTCGAGAGAGACAAGAAATGAAGAGACCTACGTAAACTAAAAGTTACCCCAAACACCTTTATTCCCTTTGTGGTCACTTTATGTGGTGATATCACCAGTCGGGCCTCGTCTGTTTCCCAATCAATGTATGCCAAGCCCACTGTTCACATGATGTTTCCAACTTATGGAGAAAAGTCTAACTCATCACATGGCTTCAGATGAGGCTGAACTTCTGCACCTTTTGGTGGTTCCCAGACTTGTGGCTGCATGGGGGAGACTGTTGTGAATGCAGGACGTACACTCTGCAGCACCTAAATGCAGAACTGCCTGTGACTCTTGGCTCTTGGCTGGGACCTCCATTATAGATGACAGACAGATGGCAGACGATTCAATTCAATTCAATTTATATAGCACCAAATCACAACAGAAGTTGTGTCAGTACACTTTCCATATAGTGCAGGTACAGACCATACTCTCATTTAGAGAGACGCTACTATTGCCTCGTGAGCAAGCACTTGGCAACAGTGGCGAGGAAAAACGTCCTTTCAACAGGCAGAAACCTCAATCAGAACCAGGGCAGGACACTGTGAAGTTAAACACATTCCAGGAAGTGGAGCTGCAGGTGGAAAGATGTTTTAATGCACTGAGGACAACAGTAGAAAGAGGAACCTAGTCAGACAAATAAATTGTTAATAAATTGTACGAATTATATGTATATATTTTCATTTAGTCCATTCTTTTGTTGTTGTAATGAAGGCTTTAAAAATACCCAAATTCTTTGAATTTATCCAGATCTTAATACAGTGGCATGCAAAAGTTCAAAATTTCTGTTACTGTGATTTGCTAAGCAAGAGATGACCTGATTTTCAGAAGACATAAAGTTAAAGATGACACATTTCTATAATATTTTAAGCAAGGTCACTTTTTCATTTCCATCTTTTACAGTTTCAAAATAAGAAAAAAACAAAAAGTACACAATATAAATGTTTGGGGACCATGCATGGTTGGTACTTAGTAACACCCTGTCAAAGAGGTTGAAATCCCTATTCCCCTATCACACTTGAACTGTGTAAAAGGACTTTAGCATGATAATGTAATACACATGCGCTTTTGTTAAACAATAAGTTGTAATCGTGACTGAATTTAAGTTGCCGTTATTGTAAGCAATAATTTAATGAAACTATAGGAAAAAATAAGCAAGAATTGAAACGTAATCAAGTAAAAAGTATTTTAAACTGCATTAAGCTGATGAAAAACAACTCACCACTTTGGGTGTGGAGACATATGAATCACGTGTTATTCCATTGCAGTGAGGAACAAAGGTAGAAATTACTGTGTTTTCTGTAGTATGTCTTTTGTTGTATTGTTTTTTGTTTTTTTTTTTACAAGGGATATCTGAATATTGTTTGTGCTAATTTTGACAGCTCTGCTGTAATGCATTTAAGACAGGTAAGAGTCAATGTTTAAGCTTTAAATAAAATAAAATGCACAGATTTCAAAAAAACAAAAACAAGAACCATACATCATCCAAATGAGCAGACAACTACCGACATAAAAACATTGATTCATTTTTATGTTGTAAAGCACACTAACCCCTTGAACTTCCATTTTCCTAATTAACAAAAGTAATGTGAATACCTACATTGGTTAATAGAATGAAATAGATAATAATTAAATAAATATTAATGATTTACTTGCCTTGTATCAGTGGAAAGAAGAGATTGAAATGATCAACTGGTACTGGCTCAAATGTAATGCCTTAGATTTGGACCCTTTATCTCTGACCAGCAAGTTCTTCTGGGCCCATGCAAACATGGCCTAAAGATGGTTGTGCAAGTCCCTTACATATTTGTGTGCTGTATTGGCGGTCAAATCAGCGATGTCCTTAGGATGGTACAAGAGGTACAGTGTCCTTCATTGTGGAGAGAAATGACACTGATGACAAGGTGCAGCAGAGACAGCCAGAGCGGGACTTTATTTATTTTCCTATCTTCTTCCTAGTCCTATCCCATCTTGGCTACATTAGTTTACATACTTTTTCAGACATGCGTATGTAAAAGGGGTGTGTGTGTGTGTGTGTGTGTTTGTGACAAATGATGGTTAAGCAAATGAGAGAATTTAATTATTGTAATTAAGCAAATTCTTATGATGATTTATTGGGGTGAGAGCAGCTCTGACTGTGATCAAGGAGCACACAAAGACTATGGAGCTAAAAGCCACTCAGCTGTCCATGAGGGGGGCTTGATAGTGGCGGTCCTGGGTCTCATCCTTGGCTGCACTGACTCCTTCTCTCCACCCTCACACGCCACACAAAGAGCTATCGGCATTATGGTACGCACATCAACTAAGCCATTGAGAAGATTTGCTGGAAATCACATCATAATTTCTGATGCACTTCTCTCTGATCTGTTCTTACAGCATCTGCTTTTGAGATTATTCTCAGACTCAAGGCCAGAAATGTTCTGCTGGTGGGGTCATCTGAAGTCGTTCCCCTGATCTCACAAGGTCATACATGACCATGTCAACTTCAGTGCTCTGGCTGTTGCTGCAGATTGCTTTGTCCTATAGTGTTTTGTGGCAGCCAGTGGAGATCATTTTGGTCAGACAGGTGAAGAGGACTTTGTACAGTTTATCGTCTCCGGCCAAGGATGGGGGCAGCTCTCCTATGACCAGCACTGTCAATTCAACTGATTCAACAATTCAATTTTATCCTGCTCCTCTCCCGAATTAAGGGTTTATTTCAACCAATTTACAATTAATGTTGATTGTTGGAACAGTGAGATGATGAACAAAGAAACTTTTGGTGAGTTTTATTTTGTTTTTGTTGTGTTTAAATTAAGTGTGTTTCACAATTACTGTTTTTGTGAATGGAGTCTTGGTTGCATTGGTGAGAACGATTTAACGGCTGTTTCTGGTTAAACATAATGGATCTAACTCTTTAACAAAAAAAGTATCTCTGTAGAGATCCTTTCCATAACATTGTCAGACACTTACTATAACAACTGAAGCCTGTCATTGGCAAAAACAACACTCTCAATGGACGTACATTGATGGTGAACAAACTAGAGGAATTCCACTGCAGTGCGTTTCGTGGCTGCTGGCTGCTGACTGCTGCACAGTGTTTTTCACTATTGCACATTAGATAAAATGATATGTAACACAGTATATAAAAAGAAAATACATACTGTATATTCATAGGCATGATACAAAAAACATAAATATGTAATATTTAAGAAAATATGTCACATTGCACAGTATATTGCATGGCTGTAATGGGAAGATGATGAAACATAAAATCACATAGAAGTGCAAGACAATGCAGAACAGTAAGTTTGTAAACACAGCGCTACATTAACCAATAGTTATTCACCCTCATAATTTTTTATATAACTTGATATTGTACAACTTGAAGCTGTTCTGTTACTGGTGGGTGCAGGTGAAAGTGTGGCTTTAAGTAAGCGGACTTAATGAGGGCAACACAACACAGAGCAAGTGATGTCCTAACTGAAGACCCACCTTGATGAGAGGACTGACAGATTACGTTTCCATTTAAATGGAAATGCATTTGCCTGGGGGCACTGTATTCCCTATTGCATTTGAATATTGTCCATTTTAGAGTCAGTTAGGTCTTTGAAAATGGAATGTGTAATGTTGTTTTCATTTTGATTTTGATATAGTTATCGAACACCCATAATAGTATGTGAAAATGAAAATTTGGTTTGATTTTGACAATTTCATTTTCTTTTCAACCCAAATAACATATACAGAAATTTTAAATTATTATTTTCAGGTTTGAAGTATAATTTTGATTAAGTCATCTATGAGCTTCCATAAGACACAGTGCACATTATGTTCATTGGGACCAAACACATTTTTGTTCTCTCCCAGAAACAAGGAGATGCTGCAATCATGCTGTTGCTGTTGTTACATGCACTATAATTTTTTTCCTTTTTTTTTTTTTTGGTTATTTATTTATTGTTACAAAATGTATGAGTTTATTTAGCTGTAGTAGTTTTTATTTCTTTGGAAAGCACATTACTCTCCAATTAAAAATATTTTCCATTGTAGTATTTTACTGCACTGTGGGGTGATTTACTCAATTTTAAATCCTTCCATCTTTCTTTTAAAGAATCACATTTTATTTGTTTTATATTCACCTGCTGTTGTAATATGTAAGCTGCATTATGAGATGCTGGTCGCTTTTATGTGTTTTACGTATTTATGTAACACATGGATAAGGGTTAAGGTTTCCTGAAAAGTGTGAAGAAGTCTCATGAAACCGACAATTGATCTTTCTTGTTCTTTAAGGGAAGATCTAAATAGAACCACAAACAGCCTTTGTCACCTGCCTTCTGTCACTACATCAGATACCTAGTTCTATTTTTCTTTTGAGAGAGATAAACTTAACATATCCTCCTGAGAACCAAGGAAAAAAAAATATCTTTCAATTTCATTTTTTTGTGTGTGTGTTTGTGTGATTTCCTGCCTCTTTGGAGCTAAAACAACAACTCACAATTTAGAATTTTATAAAAAATATTTTTATTCTAGATTTTACAGCATGTCCACTCTAGTGGATAACAGAACGATTTTACCATAACACATCAGCGTATTATGATTTCGTTAATCATAATACACTGACAAAAAAACAAGAATGTTAATCCATTTTTTAAATGAAACTGAACATTTGGCCTGTATCTTTTGTTGAACTGCTGAACAAAACTGACATTATTAAACATTCATAACATTGCTATTATTGTTCCTAACAAAAAGTTTAACTGAATTCTGACTCCAATTTATGATTTCTAACCGGTTCATAAACAAGAAAATATATTAAACAATAGTTTACAATAGTTAAAAAAATATATCTTAACAGTATTTGACTTTCTCTTCTCCTGGCATTTGCGTTTTGCTGCAGTCTCCATTTTGTCTCCCCATGAAAACAAAGTTCCCCTCATCCCACTCAAATACATGAGATATCATTGGAAAGGCCAGGACGTGCTTTACTGAACTTAGTAGAGTAGCTCAAATGCGTCAAAAGATATAGGCCAAAACCAAATGTCCACTACAGAGGACACAAATGAATAGGCTGGATCTTATGAGGATATAGTCTGCAGTTATGGCAGAATCTTTCTGAGACTGAGAGGAGTGTACCGCAGTTGTCCTATGGAGGGCAGCAAAACGATTATCTGCATCTAAACTACCGGACATTGCAGCAGAGGAAGAAGCCAGTGTATCATCCATCTTCTGGGAAACCATCAGCTATCTAGTCTGTTGTTACACCACACAAGAACAAACATCAACCATCATGGGGGCCGTTCTGGGATTGTGCTCCATGGCGAGCTGGGTAAGTACCACTCGACTTTATGTCGTCAGTGAAAGCAGTCCATGTGTCTGTGTTGTTATTAGCTGCCTGGACTTTGCAAATGCTGTCATGACTGCGCAATAATACAAAGCGGTAGGCCGTCGGGGTGATTAACTGTGGCGCATATTGTGCACATAAACACAATATAGCTAGTTAGCATTCAGTTACTGTTCATCTATTATCTTAACACAAAGGCTACTTGTGTGGATAGATAATTGTCTTAGGTAATGGCCAAACCAAACTGTAGGACTACACGACATCTGCTTTTGTTTGGAAACCAGCTAACCTTAATAACTGAAAACGCCAGAGCCTCCCTTCGGCTTCGGTCCTGTTGTTGATGACGTAGTCCAGCAAAATCTGCATCAGTGGTCCAGCATTTTGAAGGTGTTTGGTGGTTCGATGTTTGTGAACATTGAAAACACTCAGGAATTTGCAATGAGGATGATGTCAACAAAGCAACCCGGGTATAACGTCAGCTGTTGACACGGCAGACATCTAAACAGACACATATCAGCTGCAGTCAGCAGGGTGTTCCTATTGCGACATGTGAGGGCAGACAGCAGCACATCTACACGGAGGGAGCGTCAACATACACAAGCCTGCTTAACGAGCATCTCAAATAATCATAATCTGAGTCAGAATCCTCTTTATTGGAGACGTATGTATACACAAACAAGGAAAATGACTCCGGTGTCAGCTTACACATAGTTCCAAGAACAATTTTACGGGGAAATAGAAATAGACATACAGCTACAAACAAGGACAACAAAGCTGAACAAAGATAGATGAAAATACACAACTCTTATGTATGTGCATACAAGTAGGTGAAAAAGTTAATTTCTATGGACACATATATATGTATATGTGTCCATAGAAATTAACTTTTCGTTTGTGTGTACACACACACGCACACACACACACACACACACACACAGTAACTTCTTGATGGACTGTTAGATTATTTATGTACTATTTATCTATGTGTGTATGTATGTATGTATCTAGAAATAGGTAATTCATACTAATACTGGTTTGTGTATGCAGATCCCATGCCTGTGTGGCAGCGCCCCCTGTCTGCTGTGTCGATGCTGCCCTAGTGGAAATAACTCCACAGTGACTCGCCTCATCTATGCCTTCTTTCTACTGCTGGGAGTTGGTATTGCCTGTATTATGTTGATGCCTGGCATGGAGGGGCAGCTTAAGAAGGTATGTAGGGTCCTTCAAAGAACATCTATCAAATTGTGAGTCAATTGAATTATTACACTACTAATGTGGTGGTTTGGAATTATTTTATTCTAAAGGGGGGTTTATTTTTGGCAAGTTGTATAAAATGGTTATGAGAATAATTTTTTCATTACACATCTTCATTTATGAACCTCTGCTCATGTATCTTCATCTGAGAAGCAAAAACCTTGCAATGACGAAATATGAACTGAAATATGATTCTGGGGTATGTACAAAATGTGCAAAACAGGCCACATAACACATAAATGTACTCACTTATACCTTAACTAAAGACAGACATTATGGAAGCCCATAGAGGACTATACTAAGATGATAATGTAAACTTGAAAATGAAAATGTAATTTCATAATAGTATTGCAATTTTCCACAATAATGTCTCTTAGCTGAATAAAAAATTATATGAAAATATAATAATCGAATTTGCATTTTCATTTTCACTTACTTGTATGGGGCATTTATGGCCATGAAGGAAAATTGAGAAGCTGTTTGACATTTCATTTTCAAAGACTTAGTCTGCTCTAAATTGGATAATATTCAAATGTAATAACCGAAACAGTGCCCCCAGTCTATCGCATTTACATTTACATGTCACCATGCTGTTTTGGTGAGAGAATGAAAAAAACAATGGCAAATTTTTGCCAATGCTCGCAAGATTTACCATGGATAAATTTATAGATTCATCCACTATTGAGCTTGCGCGTCATGGCTGCACATCACTGGATCAGTGTTGTGTAACCACCAGTGATTCTGATTCTTTGGGTCACAATTCGATTCAAAATTGATTCGTGATTAAAAAAGATTCACAATTTAAAATAAATTAGTTTCTTGATTCAAAATCAATTCTCATTTCAGTACATTCACAGATGTGGTTCTAGGTTGTGGTTTTGAGTTACTTTTCCCATTGGCTGCAGTAGACACTTTTATACATCTCAAAGACAAAAAATCACACTGAATCAAATATAAATGTTTACTACTCAATGTCAACCCAGAGTAAAATTTATTTTCTTTTAGTCCAAATTTAGTGGATTTGGGAAAACACTTACCATAACTGCAAGAGGAAATGTACACACGGCTCCTAAATTCAGTTGTTCTGCCAAGTTAAGATGCAAATGAATGCCGAGGAATCTTTCTATCATCTCAAATGCGCTATCAGCGTTAATTTTGACAAGAATTTTAAATAAATATTAAAATTAGTTTTAGTCTTAGTCCCTTACTGAAAATCATTTTAAATTTAGTTTTAGTCTTAGTCCCTTACTAAAAATATTATTTAGTTTTAGTCACATTTTAGTCTTTTATTTTGTTTACGTCAAGATTTAGTCCTTGAAATCCAGTTTAATTTTAGTCAAATGTTTTAGTCATACTTTTCTCAGACAGTTTCACAATACTGTAATGGATCAGGTCATCCTACTTATTTTTGGCATACATGGCACTGTGACTGGATGTAGAGTAAAAATGAAGCAGACGTAGACATGGCACACTGCCCTCTTCATTTGCATACAACCTGGAGAAATACAAATACTGTGAAATTATTTGGTCCTACTTATATTCCTACTCATTGACTGAGGGCACCGTCTCTCCTCTTCCTTCCCACCTGACATGCTGGTGAAGATGAGGCACTCATCTTTGAGTGGCCAGCAGCAGCAGCAAAAATCGTTTCTTTCGACTTTAAAATAGCTAGCTTAGACGACGTGAACATTAGCTTGCCTTGTTGTTATCACCGGACATGCACCTGGCATGCACCAAGCAGGGGGGAAAACATCCAATGAGATGGGGCAGTGAGAGAATTTGACTTGCACTTGCAGAAGTGATTGGTTAAAAATGAAAACAACAACCAGGTTGTCTGCCTGAACACAAGACAACTTTATTGTCTCGTCTTAGGTCGTCAGGGCATAATGAATAGGGATTTCGTCTCGTCTTCTCTTGTCAGGGCATGATGAACAGAGATTTCGCTGTAATTTTTGTTACCAATATTTTTTTCATTTATGTTGTTGTTACAATTTAGCCATACACAGGCCATACACATACCCTGCTCTTTGACATGGATGCGCAATTGCGCATGAATAACAGTCATGAGTGGCTTTACATCAAGTCAGCTCAGTCACTTTATTTTTTCGCATCTTGACATTTTAAAGAAGTAGGTTAGGACACGTTTCATTCATAATATACGTTCATTTTCATTACAACTATACACAACATATTTACTGCACTGTAACTCTAACAAATGAGATGGACTCACCATGCATAAATTGTGCAGAAACTGATCATGCCAGAGTCACTTACCTTGTCTTCTTGGCCACAAACTCAGCAATAAGATCTTTATAATCCAGTTTGGATGTAATGTCCTTTTGAACTTATAGCAGGCCCTGCTATCAGTTCCTCACGTTCCTCAGTGCCCACGTTCCCGTCCTGCTGCTGAAGCCCGCTAGGCTCTGCAACAGTGTCAATGTGGGTGATGCTAGTTGTTGCCACCACATTAGCATAGACCTGCTTGCTTTGGGTATCTGCTCAGCCACCGCAGCTCTGGAAGAGCTGATAAATTTATCCAGCAATCGCTGCAGTGACATGAAATTCTTCCTTCTTTTTAAGTTTTTTCCTTTTCTCAGAACCCGATTTGTGATTGCGAAATCGATCACATTCTCTTGCAGCCGACCTGTTAGGTTTCCCCCTCTTCCTTCTTCAGTGAGGCCTAATGACATAACGCAAATGAAAAACCTGCTTAATTTGTTGGATTTGTTTTTTATTTATTTATTTGTTTTTAATGTAACCTTGACAGAGACAGACAAAATCATATATAACTGATGTATTTATTAAAATAAAAAAAAAGCATTGTTTGCACATTCCATGCGACGGCTCTGGTCATACAATAAAGTGACGTTAATTAATACTTATTGTCGGAATTTTCATTGACAAAATTAACACTGTGTGCTATTCCATCTTGTAGCTGTATCTGTCTTAACCTATGGGCTGGTAGCTCCAGAAATTTATGCTTCTGTTGAGGGCATGATTTGCAGTGCTGCTGCAGTAGAAAAATCCAGTTATTAGGGCCACAAGGTGAAGCCCCGCCCTCGCTGCTAGTCCTACAGCTTTGAGAGAACCCAGGCAAATTATATATCAAAACGTGCATCTTGATTGGGATCGGTGTGCTATTACTTTTCTTTACAAAATATCAGTTTTTCACAACGTAAGTCGCAAAAAATTGTGAAAATTTTCCATAAGGAATAAATGGGAGGAGGTCAAAAAACTAACAAATCATTGGACTTTTTGTACTCCCTACTGCTCCGGCATACTTTCATCTAGAGACTCCATTTAAACTTCAAACTGTAGACACAAATCTTGTGTATTGGTGCATTATTCTACGTTTTGATAGGTCATATAGTTTTTGATCAATCACTGTTCAATGACCATGATCGTTTTTGGAGAAATTTTGAGATCATAATGGGTGTGTATTGCACGGAATGTTCGCCTCATCAGTCAGTGGGAGAGAGCCTAAAAAAATGCCAGATTTTTTCTCTTTCCACACTCCTCCCAGCCACAATTTACACTCTACACGCATGATTTTTTCCACATTTGTAGACAAATTTGTTCCGTCTCTCACAATGTGCTCAAAAAAACCAAGAGACTTACAGAATTTGAATTAGCAGCCTCTAAGTGCGGCCACGTCTGTCTCTTCTCCTCATTGACTCCAATACAAAGTTTTTCAGAGAGAAGCAGAACGGACCCCTGTTTTTAACTTGTGAGTGTCAATAAAATATTTTCTGTAGAAACACCGAAATCACACCAAATCGTTCAGGAAGTCCATACAGGGATGACGGTCTGTGTTTTTTTCCTGATAGGAGCTACCGTTTTGTCAGCATGAGCCCAAATATGAGAGCAGTGCAGAGGCAGAAAATGGCTCTTTTTCTCCACGTTTCTGTCTGCCTCAGCCTGGGGGTGGGTCATCAATGGCAACCAACTCAAGTTGCTGTGGCAACCTCTGAGCCTCAGTACGTGTTACTAGTACTAATTGTTTGAAATGTGTGAAGAATCTCATCATTATGTACACACACTAGCAGTAGCCCCTGTTGCCCTTTCAGAATTTCCCCAGGGGAAATTGTTTAGTTCTCCCTATCCTCCCCAGCAGTCATGACACATGTGGATAATTATAATACTGTTGTGGAATTACATTTTCATTTTCAAGTTTACCATGTCTTTTTGAAATAGTCCATATGAGCTTCCATACAATATAGTGTATTTTAGAACTTCTTAACATTGCGTTGCACATTCAAGAGCCATTCATCTACATTCTTTCTTGGAGTTCCTGATAAAGGAGACATTTATTCCTGTTTCTATTCATTGTATTTATTATTTGTTGTTATTTACAGTGTCTTATACTATGTCTTGTTTCAATCCGATTTGCCCACAGGGGCTCTCAAAGTTTTGTCTGGCGCAATGTTGATAATAGAATTCCATTGCAGCAGTAATTGTCACTCTTAAGACTTCAGTGATAATGCCACCACAATCAGAATGTTACGAGTGGTAATTTGGACCAACAGTAGCGGAGCTGGACACAGCCCCCCCCTCCCTCAGCAGGGATCCGGCGACAGTTGGTGATCTGCTGGTTGTGAGTGCCAGTCCTGGTGAGGGCGGCACAGGCCTCTTCTTCTTCTTTTTCGTGCGCCAAAGATGGGCTTGCACAGAAGGTACAGCTACATCCCTTTCCTGGCAGGTAAATAGTGGAGGCTGGAAACCGTTAGCAACCATGAATGGTGATATACCTGTGGTAGAGCTGACCAGGGAGTTGTGAGCGTACTCAATCCAGGGCCGGTGAGTGGACCAGGAGGCGCGGAGATGAGCTGCCACGCACTGCAGGGAGGACTCCCAAGTCCTGATTGGCATGCTCCGACGGGCCGTCAGTCTGAGGATGATAACCAGAAGACAGGCTGGCCGAGGCCCCCAGTGCCTTACCAAACGCCCTCCACACCTGGGAGGTGAACTGGGTCCCCTGGTCTGAAGCAGACCAGAATTATCTGGCGACGAGGTGGAGGGATGACCAGGATTTTATGGAGAGGTTGATTACTGATGATGAGAACCAGGTGTGCCTCCACTGAAGACCAGAGCAGGTGGAAAATTGGCCTGCCCCGCCTTCTGCCACACGAGCTGCAAGAACACCACAAGAAAAACACAAAACAAAGACAACAAAAAACCCCAGACCCTGACACAGAATGCCTGTTGTAGGGGTCCTCTGCCCTCAGGTCTGAAACAATGTCTTGGAGAATACCATGGAGACGGAAGACATGCTGCACAAGGAAATTGGCAGTCTCCAAAGCTGAGGGAAGTTTTACCAGGGGGATGAAATGAACTGCTTTGGAAAATCGATCTACCATGGTGAAGATTACTGTGTTACCTGCAGACGGCGGGGGGCCGGTGACAAAATCCTCTGCAACATGAGACCGGGGTGATGAGGTATGGGCAAGGGATGGAGGAGGTTGGCTAGAGCTCGATGAGAGGATTTATTGCGGGCACAAATGGGACAGGTGGAGACGAACTCTCTGGATTCAGTAGCCATGGATGGCCACCAAAAGTGCTGCTGCAGCAAGGAGAGTGTTCGGAGAGTGCCAGGATGGCAGAGCAACTTGAAGGACTGCCCCCACTGGAGCACTGGGGACCTCGCTGGGAAAGGAGCGAAGAGACGGCCCTCAGGGCAATCCTCTGCCGCAGGATGATCTCGCTGGGCCTCCTGGACCACCTGTTCAATCCCCCACCTGTCCACTCTGACCACAGAGGAGGATGGCAAGATGGTCTCCACAGGGTAGGTAGGTGAGGGTGAAGTTGAACCTTCCAAGAAACAAAGCCCACTAAGCCTGGCGAGAATTAAGCGTGCGTGCAGAACGGAGACAAGAGAGGTTTTTATGGTCCGTCCAAACAATAAATGGATGTACTGCACCTTCAAGCCAGTGTCTCCACTCCTGGAGACCGAGCACGACTGCGAGGAGTTCCCTGTTCCCCACGTCGTAATTTCTCTCAGCAGGGGTGAGGCGCCGGGAGAAAAAGGCGCAGGGATGGAGCTTTTGGTCCACCGGAGAGTGTTGAGAGAAGATGGCCCTGACCCCTGAATCCGAGGCGTCCACCTCAACAACCAACTGCAGTTGAGGGTCAGGGTGTACTAGATGCACTGGAAAACATAGTCTTTAATTGACTAAAGGCGGTTGTAGGCGACCACGCAAAAGAAAGTTTCACTGAAGTTAGTTGAGTTAAGGGGTTCGCCAACCTACTGTGGTTCTGAATGAACCTCCTGTAAAAACTGGCGAACCCCAGGAACCTTTGGAGCTGCTTGAGGTTGTGAGGTGTGGACCAGTACAACACGACCTTAGTCTTGGCCGGATCTGGCTTGAGCTGACCTTTCTCCACAATATAACCAAAAAAGGCAACAGAAGACACATTAAACTCACATTTCTCGGCTTTCACAAAAAATTTGTTCTCCAACAGCCTCTGTAACACAATTCTGACATGCACAGTATGCTCATTGATGTCCTTAGAGAAAATCAAAATGTCATCTAAATAAACAAACACAAATCTGTTAAACGTGTCCCTAAGGACGTCATTAATGACTGCCTGAAAGACTGCTGGAGCGTGAGGCCAAAAAGGCATAACCTGGTATTCGAAGTGGACCAGATTCGTCCCCCTCTTGCATCCGAACCAGGTGGTAGGTGTTCTGGAGGTCCAACCTGGTGAAAACCACTGCGTCGTGGAGGGGGGCGAAAGCAGAGTCAATTAGAGGTAGAGGATATTTATTCTTAATAGTAATGTCATTCAAACCTCTGAAGTCGATGCAGGGTCGAGGAGTCTTATCTTTCTTTTCGACAAAGAAAAAAGAAGACGAAGAAGAAGAAGTTGTACACCTTCCTAGTAGGTAATGGGGCATCAGGGAGCAGGGCTCTATCCTTACTGAAAACCTGCTCAAGGTCATGATAGGCACTGGGGACAGCTGAGAGGTCAATGTCTTTGGGAGGTGATTGTGAAAAAGAAACAGCCATAGGGATGGCAGACTTGAGACAGTTCTGGTGACAAGAACTGCTCCAGGAGGTAATGGAAGGAGTGGACCAATCAGTAATGGGGTTATGGTGCTCTAACCAGGGAATACCTAAAACCACTGGATGAGTGGGTGAGGAAATGACAGATAGTTCACTAGTCTGGTTACCAGAAAGCATGAGGGAAATGGGAGCAGTACAGTGGGTTACTGAGGCAATAAAGCGGCCGTTCAGGGACAAAACCTCCTTAGGCTCAGACAAACTAACCAGAGGAATGTTGATTTGCTCGGCTAGGTCATTGTCAATGAAACTATCATCTGCTCCGGAATCCACAGACGTGTATGGGGAGTGAAATGTGTGACCAGTGCAGCATACCTCTCAGCTGAAGACATTTTGCGGGGGTTGAAGTCAAGGGAGAACGGCTCACCAATACCCCCCGATCAGTTGGTGAGCCTACACTTTTGGCAGAGTGAGGCAGGCTGCCAGGCGATGTCCCAGACGAAGCCGGTGCTGCCTCTCCGCCGAGGTGAGCCTGGAACACCCCAGTAGCATGGGCTCCTCAACAGAGGCTGGAGCCAGAGAAGGTTCCCTATCACGTCCGGTGGTAACCTTCCTGGATGGTGCAGGTGAGGGTGGCGGCGACTGCAGGCGGTGGCGAAGAGTAGGGTTAGGAGGTGAGCGAGTTGAGTAGCTACTTGGTCCATCCGACCGCCGAGCTGAAAAACACTGGCAGTAAGTCGCTGCAGTGTTTCCATAAGCTGACGTAGAGTTGGCTCATGTTGCCCCACTAAAGCACCTTGAGTGGAAAGTGTTTAATCCTATCCAAGTCCATTGGGTCCATCTTTTGGCCAGATAATCCTGTTACGAGTGGTAATTTGGGCCAACAGTAGCTGAGCCAGACACAAGCAAACAGTTCGAGATACTTTAATGAACAAACAGAAAATTCAGCTGGCTTAGGAGTAACAAAAGATCCAGCTCTTCTTAACCCTCGGCGGAGGAGATGGGAGTCGGCGGTCCAGGGGGAGGGTGGCGAAGAACAAAGAGGGTGGCAGCTTACGCACAGGCGACAGAGACCAAGAAGCACGGCGAGACACATCCGAGCAGAATTATCTGGCGACGAGGTGGAGGGATGACCAGGATTTTATGGAGAGGTTGATTACTGATGATGAGAAACAGGTGTGCCTCCACTGAAGACCAGAGTAGGTGGAAAATTGGCCTGCCTCGCCTTCTGCCACACGAGCTGCAAGAACACCACAAGAAAAAAACAAAACAAACACAACAAAAAACCCCAGACCCTGACACAGAATGCCTGTTGTAGGGGTCCTCTGGCCTCAAGTGGCAATGTGATCTTATCGTAGAGGTGGTATTATGCATAAAAATAATGATGTGGTGCAGATGTTTCACATGTAAACCTTTTACACTTAAAATTTATGTTTGTGTATCAGTAATTTTTAGATATTAAGTAGATTGAAGCATTCCAGACTCATCACTGACACAGTGAGTCTCACTTTGGGTTGTAGTAAAGTATATCACTAGTTTCCTTGATAAAAATTAGTTTCTCTGACTGATCTGGAAGGCCTTAAGAACACTTCCCAAAAGTGATTCTGCACAGCAGCTTTCTTAGTATGTGTAAAACACTCTATTCTATCTTGCTGCATGCCAGATATTTAAAGGTAATTTTAAAAAAAAAAAAAGAAGTTTTCTTGCTGGAGCACCATGGCTTTTGTTTTGTGTGGTGTTGTAGATTCCAGGTTTCTGTGAAGGAGGGATGGGTTCATCTGTTCCTGGTGTGGAGGGTCATGTGAACTGTGATGTGCTGGTTGGCTACAAGGCTGTGTATCGCATTTGCTTTGGCATGGCCATGTTCTTCCTGCTCTTCTCTCTGCTCATGATCAAAGTCAGGAGCAGCCAGGACCCCAGGGCTGCACTGCACAATGGGTAAGTCAGAATCCATCCACAACCTCCTCTTTCAGCTGGGACATAAACTCAAGCTTGGCTGAAACTTTGTCGACTTGTCACCTGCTTTATAGAAACTGATGATGCGTCCACTATTTTGTGTTAACCCTTAATGCAAATCCACATGACAAACAATACCAGCATTTATCATATTTTAGTAAGTAAAGTAAGCAAAGTTTACCTGCTGTTATATGAGCGACTGTGCGCCTGAGTGTGCACCTACTGTGCTCAGTGGCTTACCATTGTTTAGGGCAGGGGTAGGCAATTAATTTTCACAAGGGGCCACATGAGAAACCACATGAGGAGGGCCGAACCAACAATAACTTGAGCTTAATTCTGCTCAATATTAATTTTCTCCCATTGTAAAAAGCAGTAAATTATATATTTTATTAGCTATTACTGGTAATCACAAGAATAAGGATATTCTGTAAATATTTCTATAAATATATGAAATTGTGGTTTAGGTCAAATAGGAAAATACTCCTATAGAAATAATGAACAGTAAAAACAAAAACAGTCATTACATCAGCTCTCATCCAAAGCCAGGGAAAAACAGTCAAAGTTGACCAGATTTCCTGCGATGTCCTCAACCTTCCTTGCTACAGGACGTCGGGAGAGGGGCACGTTCTCAAATGCTCTTTTTTTCCCAGGCATTTTAGTGCTGCAGAGTCCAAGAAACACTCCTTAATAAACTCTCCATCAGAAAACAATTTACTTTTTCTAGTGATTTTGTGGGATATGACATAACTTGTCTTGACAGCTGCACATCTGGATGTGCAAAGTTTAGTAAAAAGTCCATGTTGATGTTGCAGCTTAGCTAGCAAAGCCTCTGATTCCCTTGCGCACTCTTGATCAGACAAGTTCTTGAATTTCTCCTCATGCTTGGTCACGTAGTGGCGATTCAAATTGTAATCCTTGAACACTGCGACCTGTGTACCACAAACTTAGCACAAGGCTTTACCTTTGACTTGTGTAAATAAATATTTAGCAGTCCATGACTTGTTGAAAACGTGGCATTCGGTATCAAATTTTCTTTTTTTGGCATGAGCTGACATTTTGTGGGCTAGCTGGCCAGCATCACTTGTAGCTGTTCACCCACGCATATGCGTCCTTACGTATATTAAAAAAAAGGTTACGCTTTTCAAAATAAAAGCAGCACAGTTGTATTGTGTGCACAGCATAAATACCTTTTCGTTTATGTTTTAATTTATGATTGACCTCATGCAGGCCAGACAGGAATACCCTAAGATGTGGCTCATGGGCCGTAAAATGCCCAGCTCTGGTTTAGGGCCTTTTCTACCTCCACCCAGAGGACACAGAGAGAGCCGATCATCACCTCCACTTTGAAACAGTAGTTATGTAAAAATGTAGGGTAACTAATCATTATTTTAACCACTGATCAATCTGTCAAGTATTCTTTAAAATACTCAATTGTTAATCTATAAAATGTGAAAAAAAATCCTGAAAGGTGCCCATCACGGTTGCCTGAAGCCCAAGACAGCATGTTTTAAAGTACCCCTGCAGTGAAACAAAAAACACATTAAAATGTACTTAATATTAGGATACTGAGCACAATAAAGTGTACTTGTATGCAGACTTTTAAATGTCAGTGTACTTGAAGTATGCTTCTTTGGAACAACTAATTTTGTAGTTATTACACTTAAATAGTATTTAAGTTGTACAAAAGTCCAGCTTAAGTTGCATTAAGTATACTTGACTGTGCTAAAATGGGAATATTTTAAGTACACTTAGTATATTGCAAATATACTAATTATTTTATATTCACTCATGCTACTCTTCAATTTAAAGAACAACTGAAAAACATTTATAATGTAATGTAAGGGGTGGAAGTAGAGTGATCGTCCACTTATCAGAAGATTGGTGGTTTGATCCCTGGCCTCAGCAGTCTACATGTCGAAGTGTCTTTTGGCCAGATACTGAACCCCAAATTGCCCCCGATGCTGTGTCATCGTGTGTGAGTGTGTGTGAATGCTTTAAAGCTTGTAATGAGCTGGTGGCTTAGCCATTGTATGAATGTGTGTGATAAAGTGAATACAGACATATGTTGTAAAAGTCATCAGAGTAGAAAAACGCTATATGAATACACCTGCCACCTGCTCATTACGAGCAGAAACCATTCACACGCACACTTACACGCTAATGGCACAGCATCGGGAGCGATATGGGATTCAGTATCTTCCCCAAGGATACTTTGACATGTTGGCTACAGGGATTGAACATCGACCTTCTGATGGCTGGATGACCGCTCTACCTCCTGAGCCACAGCCACCCCTGAAAGTATACTTGAAAACTAAAAATGTACTATAAATTAGGATTTACAAATACACCTACATTAGTATATATATTAATTGATTGAGCATTTCTAGTACAGTTAAAGTATAACTTAATGATCATAAATTAGGCAACTAGTATATGTTTACATACTTCTTCAGCATTTGCACTTTAAGTGCACTTAACACTTTAAGTGCACTTTAAAACTAAGGATGAACAGGATGCACTGAACATACATGTCCTCAGGTATGTTACACATTCAATGCACATTAATGCCTGTCCTTGAAATATTTGACACCTCTTATTGTTTGATCCTTGGAAAATATTGGTCAGTTCATATTTTTCCTGTCATTGACAGCATCCAGCATTCTGGATGTTTGATTTTTAGATAATTAAACAAGCTATAAAAATGTGACACTTACTAGCATTGTCTGTTGTTCTGACAGAGGTGTGAAATAAGTTTATTTATGAGGTAGGCCTTGTATGTAAACACTTTCATGCATGTGTATGTGCTACACTGAATGGCAAATAGATATATGCAGATATATATACAGAGTGAGTAAAAATATGCTTTTGAGTATGTCATGACAGCATACAATTAATATACTTTTAATCTCTATACGTTTTAGTGCATTATTATACTAATTGCATACTATATACTTAAACACACTTAAAAATACTTGACAGCAATTATCTTAAAATTGCACTTTGAATATTAAACTTAAATTTTACAAAAATAGATTTTACTGTAGTATATTTATTAAATAAAAAATAAATTAAAATCCAAAACTGCACTAAGGCGTATAAGAATTTAATCCTGCAGTTCTTGTAAGAGGAAGATGTAAGAACTGTTGGAAGTGATTGTTGGGGAAATATGTAGTGTTTTTTGTCTCTATTGCAGGTTTTGGTTCTTTAAGTTTGCTGCAGCTGCTGCCATGACTATTGGATCATTTTTCATATCAGAAGGTCCTTTCACTACTGGTAACTATCCTTGTCCATTCCTGTCTTTTTCCTCTCAAATAAAATGCAACATAGCTGGCATGTGTTTGTGCCTCCTTGACAGTAGATCAAGACTTTGGAGGTCTTAGAGGAATTACCCTGCATGACATCATCACAGATTCTATTATGCGCCACATGGGCATTTTGAAGAAAACAAGATATATAGAATGTACATACGCTGTCAGTCCACTGCCATCCATAACTATGTGTCTCAGAAATGTTGTGGACAAAGAAAAGGAGATTTGTGACATTGCATTTTTACAAAATCCAGTGGGTTCTTAAAGGGTTTTATTTGTTTCACATCGAGGAGAACTTTACAGAAGCATTTTGTCCTTGCGTTACTCTTAATCCATAAATCACCACATTTCAAGATTTTTGATATGTCTTTGTATTTCTGTTGTGGCAACCAAAAGTAAAGCTTTAGCTGGCTGTCACAGAACAGGATGTATTTGTGTCTTTGTCTTTAATTCAAGTTAGGTAGGCAGTAAGAAAGTCCTTAAATGTCATAAATGGCTGTATAAAAAACTTGCAGAAATAATGACAGTGAAGTAAAGTAACATCTCTGTGTGTTCCTCAGTATGGTTCTATGTTGGCATGGCTGGTGCCTTCTGCTTCATCCTCATCCAGCTGGTTTTACTCATTGACTTTGCCCATTCCTGGAATGAATCCTGGGTGGAGAAGATGGAAGAAGGCAATTCTCGCTGCTGGTATGCAGGTATGGTGACAGTTTCATGAAAACTTGATTAATAACAAACTTAAAAGAGGTGTTTTATGTGACAGTAATGGATAGAAACAATACCTAATATGTTTCAGTGACAGCTATTAAAGAGACAACAAAGGGCTTGACATAGAATCATCTTAAAAGCCATTTCCACTGTGAAAATGAGTCTTAAGAAGAAAATCAAGTGTTTAGTATGTCTTCAAGACATATATTTATTATTTATTTATTCATTAAAACCCATGATAATGAAATGAAAGACAGTAATTATAATACTGTATACTCTTGTATACTAATAAAACACCCAATCAGAATGTCTGATAGCTTTCAGATAAAGGGCCTCCCACAAGCAAACCTGTTTAATAGTGTTGAATTTTTAGTAAAAAGTTCCATCAGTAAGCCGTCAAACCTATCCTGTTATTTTGACAGGCATATACAGTATTTAATGAAGTTGTGTTGTGTGTTCACAGCTCTGCTGTCGGTCACCACAGTGAACTACTTGTTGTCTCTGGTGTCTCTGGTCATGTTTTACGTCTACTACACCCACTCTGATGGTTGCACTGAAAACAAGGTCTTCATCAGCATCAACATGTTCCTCTGCATCGCTGCCTCCATCATGTCCATCCTGCCTCAGATCCAGGTTCACACCAGTTCTATTTAATGTTCCTGTTTGAGCAGAGATGTGTGAGACAGGGACATAAGTGAGGGGTTCTCTTGCCAGATTTCTTCTGCTTCTTCAGAGGATTTTCAGTATATGCATAATTTTTTAGCTGTAAAGCCTGATTCTGTAGAATGCTACATGTGATTCAAAATGAGATGGCACAACAAGATAATTCAGAAATAATGTGTAGCAACACTGAACGCAACACGTCTGGTGATAGCAGCATGTTGAATGAATCACATGATTGAGATGAGATGTGTAAGGGACAAATATGGGATCATTATTGATGATGGAAGAGTTCCGGGAAAAGGCATGGGTAATAAAGAAGCTATGGGGAAGCTTAATGCTTTTGTGTGTTAGGTTTATTCTTTAATTTATTTTCCTACTGATGGCCGCTTTTTTCTGTGTGAAGGAGTCCCAGCCCAGGTCTGGCCTGCTGCAGTCCTCACTGGTTACCCTGTACACCATGTACCTGACCTGGTCTGCCATGACCAATGAGCCTGGTAAAATTATTAATCAGTAAACTGTATTGCATTCACCTTGATCAGTTTGCACTGTGAACTCTTGTTTTTTTCACATTTGGTCGGATACTGAATTGGAGATACTATTCTGCGTGCCCACTTTGAAACTGTGGTGATTGTTTAGATCTTATGTGCTGCTGGGTTGATGCTGTTAAAGCATCCATGTTATAGAATTTGTAGCTTCTTTGTAGAAACACCCATATTTGAAGCATGCAATGTGACAAAGCTGCCTTATCAGTCCTCTGTACTCCTCTGCATAGAATAGTCTCTGAGTGAACACAACATGTTTCTTGCTTGAAATTTTTCTCTGGAATCATACAAGTCAGTATTGTGATGACTTCCATTTCCCCAAAAAATACACTTTATGCGTTTTTTCAAATTCATTAATATTCTTCACTACGTAGTCTGGACAGATGTGGATGTAAATGCAACTTGACTGTTGACTGTAGACATACAACCATGAGGCAGTAATTCTAGTTCTATGTGTACTATGTGACCCAGATCAAAGATACATTTCCACTTCTTTGCTGCCACAGCAATACTGACAGTAGTCTTTGTCCTGCACAAAAAAAATGATTAGAAACATGGTTATCTGTATACATAATCAAGAAATGGTCCTTTTCCAGGAAAACTTAAGCTGGAGATATCAGGTTTCTCTTCTCCGTACTTTGGTAACAGACACTGGATTTTTTTGTATATAGAACATTAGTAGCCATATTGCTGTAAAAAGCTGATAATAAGCTGGTTACTTAGGTGCATGTACACAGTCATCATGACAAGCAGAACCAATGGCCAAACCTATGAAAATATGACCAAGTTGTAACAAAATTGGAAGTTTGTGAAATGTAGTGCCAACACAGCAACCTCCCCTGATGATACAGCATGACATAATATATGCAATTACAATACAGGACACCTTGTTTTCACCCTGTTTGTAGCCATCTGTCATTATGAGATGAGGTATGAGATGCAGTCTAGATCAATGATGCTCATAACCACCTATTTTTCTCTGACCTCTGAGAAATGATTACTAAAACCTGTTTTGTTGGATACAGTACACACAGCCTAGAGACCCATTAATGATATTTCATGAAAACCAGTACTAAATTTGATGCTTTTCTTATATCTTACAGACAGGAAATGTAACCCAAGCCTTCTGGGTATTATTGGATTGAACAGCACTAGCCCTGCAGGTCAGGACCACGTGGTTCAGTGGTGGGATGCCCAGGGGATTGTAGGGTTGATCCTTTTCCTCATGTGTGTCCTCTACTCCAGGTGAGGAAGTCCTTTTAAATGTCTGTGCAGTTCCCAAATTGTGAAGAAAGTCACAGATTAGTAAACAGTTTGAAGACCAATGTGCAGGCTGATAGTTAGCTTGTGTTTAAAATGACTTGTCTCATGTTGTTGTTTGATAAGGCAGGTCTGTTCTCTCTTTTCCCATGTATGTCTGTTAGTATTCGTAATTCATCCAATGCCCAGGTGAACAAGCTGACTCTGACCAGTGATGAGTCAGCTCTAATTGAGGATGGGCCTCAGACTGACAGCTATGAGGAAGGCAGTGGTCTCAACAGAGCTGTGGACAACGAGAAGGATGGTGTCACCTACTCCTACTCTTTCTTCCACTTTATGCTGTTCTTGGCATCGCTGTACATCATGATGACACTCACCAACTGGTACAGGTGGGCTTCACACTGCAGAGCAGCTGCTGTGGTTAGATCACAGTACTGCCACTCAGTAAGAAGTGATCCAGTTAAAGGATAACCATTACACAATACATTTTGGAGTAGAAGACCAGATGACTTGTGAGATTAAAATGATGAAAGAATTGGGACTCTAGGCCAAGTCATTTTTGGGACAATTGCAGAAGCGTAAACTTGATTATTACAATATCACCTTCAGGTCAATGAGTATCACTATATGTGCATGAATTGTGGGTAGAATCTGCAACCCACCTGCCAATTTTTGGTGATTTTTGGTCTTACAGTTTTTGCGGCACAGACACTTTTAGAAGAGAAAAATTATTAATAGAATCTAGAACTGCACACATGGATTAACAGGGTCCAAAACCCTTGCACAAATCACTCTTGGCAGAGATTGGTAAGGTAAAACATCACTTTCTGTACCTGGAGGAATTTTTTTTTTCAGCTGTTCAAACTTATGTGCCCTTAGGTGACATCTTACTCAAGATTTGAAAGCCACTGCCATACGTACAAGAAATTAAATTGATGTTTTCTACGTGAAATAGAAAAACATATTGAGGTTTCATTAACAAGAACAGAATTTAAATACACACACATACATACACACACGCACACACACACACACGCATACTCACTGGCCACTTTATAAGGTACACCTGTTCAATTGCTTGTTAACACTAATAGCTAATCAGCCAATCATGGCAGCAGCTCAATGCATTTATGCATGTAGACGTGGTCAAGACAACTTGCTGAAGTTTAAAACCGAGCATCAGAATGGGTAAGAAAGAGGATTTAAGTGACTTTGAATGTGGTTGTTGGTACCAGACGGGCTCATCTGAGTATTTCAGACACTGCTGATCTACTGGGATTTTCACACAACCATCTCTAGGGTTTACAGAGAATGGTCTGAAAAAGAGAAAATATCCCGTGAATGGCAGTTGTGTGGACGGAAATGCCTTGTTGATGTCAGAGGTCAGAGGAGAGACGAGTCTCATTTGAGACGATAGTTACAACAGTAATGCAGAATACCATCTCTGAACGCACAATACGTCGAACCTTGAAGCAGATGGGCTACAGCTGCAGAAGACCACACAGGGTGCCACTCCTGTCAGTTAAGAACAGGAAACTGAGGCTACAATTCACACAAGCTCACAAAATTGGAAAATAGAGGATTGGAAAAACGGTGCCTGGTCTGATGACTCTCGATTTCAGTTGCGACATTCAGATGGTAGGTTCAGAATTTGGTGTAAACAACGTAAATGCATGGACCCATCCTGCCTTGTATCAACGGTGCAGGCTGGTGGCGGTGGTGTAATGGTGTGGGGGATATTTTCTTGGCACACTTTGGGCCTCTTAGTCGCGCAGCCTACCGAGTATTGTTGCTGACCATGTCCATCCCTTTATGACCACAGCATAGCCATCTTCTGATGGCTACTTCCAGCAGGATAATGCACCATGTTACAAAGCTCAAATTGAATTGCCTTGCCTTGAACAGGTTTCTTGAACATGACAATGAGTTCACTTTACTCCAATGGCCTCCACAGTCACCAGATCTCAGTCCAATAGAGCACCTTTGGGATGTGGTGGAACGGGAGATTCGCATCATGGATGTGCAGCCGACAAACCTGCAGCAACTGCGTGATGTTATCATGTTAATATGGACCACAGTCACCGAGGAATCTTTCCAGCACCTTGTTGAACGTATGCCACGAAGAATAAAGGCAGTTCTGAAGGCAAGAGGGGTCCAACTCTGTACTAGCAAGGTGTACCTAATGCCTCCCTTGATATCACAATAAATTATACAATTATTATATTAATATTTTTGTAAAACACTAATACTTTTATTTGTTTCTTTTCTTTGCCTCAAAAAGTTCCTATGGATGTGTTATACACAGCAGTGGATAAAAAATAGATGTAAGTTTGAAAAGAAGGATTTAATGCAAGAAATAACTGTATGATAAGTGTGTGCCTTGTAATTTTCTGTGCAGCACACTATATGTGCATTTACCAAGGCTTATCATTTATATACACCCATCAGGCGTAACATTATGACCACCTTCCTAATATTGTGTTGGTCCCATTTTGCTGCCAAAACAGCCCTTACCCATCGAGGCATGGACTCCACTAGAGCCCTGAAGGTGTGCTGTATCTGGCACCATGATGTTAGCAGCAGATCATCAAAGTCCTGTAAGTTGTGAGGTGGGGCCTCCATGGATTGGACTTGTTTGTCCAGCACATCCCACAGATGCTCGATTGGACTGAGATCTGGGGAATGTGAAGGCCAAGTCAACACCTCAAATTCGTTGCTGTGCTCCTCAAACCATTCCTGAACCATTTTTACTTTGTGGCATGGCGCGTTATCCTGCTGGAAGAGGCAATAGCCATCAGGAAATACTGTTTCCATGAAAGGGTGTACATGGTCTGCAACAACGCTTAGGTTGGTGGTATGTGTCAAAGTAACATCCACATGGGTAGTCGGACCCAAGGTTTCCCAGCAGAACATTGCCCAAAGCATCACACTGCCTCCACCGGCTTGCCTTCTTCCCATAGTGTATCCTGCTGCCATGTGTTCCACAGGTAAGCCACACACATGCACTGGCCATCCACAAGATGTGAAAGAAAACGTAATGTCTTTTTCAGAAAGATAGAAAGTACTTAATGTAACTTATTACATTTGCTGATTTTACAGGAGGGAACAAATTATCAAGAACATGCTGTAAATAGCTTGTAACTGAGAGATTTTTTTTAAGGAGGTCTGGGGACATTGTCTTTCGGTGAAAATGCAGGATTTATCATGTCATTTGAACAATTTTGAGTAAATGGTGAAGTCACAAACATCTTGTTATGCACACACATGTAACACATCCATATCATTAGCATCACAGCAAACATTCCGGTCTGAGTATTTGGGGCAACAGGATGATCTAAGAGTGCGTGCGTGCGTGCGTGCGTGTGTGTGTGTGTGTGTCTCTCTCTCTCTCTCTCTCTCTCTCTCTCTCTCTCTCTCTCTCTCTCTCTCTCTCTGTCTGACTGTCTGACTGACTGTCTGACTGTCTGTCTGACTGTCTGTGTACGTGTGTGTGTGCGCGCAAGCGCTTTATGGCACAGAGGGATAACATTCTCCACATTAACCATCAAATTTTCTTCTAAGCGACTATGTTTATGAAGTGGTATCTCGTGCTTTATTTTTCTTTCCCCTGGGTTGAAACTCACTATGGTTTCTGTCATTGGCCCTTGAATGTGTTAGTCACGGACAGTTAAGGTCTCTCCTGAGATTGCCAGAACAGCCATGGTAAAATTCAAGGGTCACTTCACCCAAATTACAGAAAGCAAGAAAAACAAAAATGTATTTTCTTTTTTCCCTTGCATGGTATCTATCCTTCTAGATAGTTTTGGTTGTATTTGTCCATATTTCTGCCTCCACTCCAACAGATGAATGAATTTTATGTGTGCTGATCATAGCATTGAAAAAGGACTTAACCTGACAAAAAAAATGAAATATCAGTACAAGAACTATTCAAAAGCGATGTTCCTGTTATTGCTGATAAGCCACCTCTGAACAATTATGAAAAATGTGTGACAGTTGAGTCCACTCCAGTGGCTTTGCTGCTGTCCTGTAGTTTAAACACCTTTTACAATAAATGAAACCCCCTTATCGAAATAACTGGTTACTGGTTAAATTTCTGGAAGCAAACAAATGTAAATCTATCAGCTAACTGTTGTCTGTTCTCTCTGCAGCCCTGACTCCAACTACCAGGCCATGACCAGCAAGTGGCCATCGGTGTGGGTGAAGATCTCTTCCAGCTGGATCTGCATCGCCCTGTACGTGTGGACACTGGTGGCTCCGCTGGTCCTGGTCAACAGAGACTTTGACTGAAACACTTGGTCCTACAGCCCACAATCATTAATCCTCTGCCTCTCCCATGTTTTGTTTCAGCAAAGTCAGTAAAAGTTTGTTTGGTTGCTGTGGTTTGTCTGTATAGTCCATTGCAGCTTCTTCACGGCAGAGGTTATGAATAGAGAACCAGCAAGGCTGTTAAAATTTGTCCTTTCCAATCTCTGACTGCAGCCCAGTCTCTTCTGGTGTAATGCCATTGTGAATCCTCAGCAGCCTATTGTAGTGTTACCCATGCTGTTGCCATTGTAAATATCCTGTGTATTCCTAGTGGATGATTTTATCTCTAGAAAGACAGAGCTGCATGCTTTTCCTTTAAAACTTGATGTGGCATTAACAGTAGGTGTATGTTAAGGTTTTATGAGGATAATGGTGGCGTTGATCTTTGCCCCCTGTGTGCAGCAACAGTTGAACTCTGACTTTATTATTACATATGGAAATGCTTTTACATGTAAATTAAGGGAGAAACTGCCTTGATTTTGCTGTAGTCAGGTGGATTTGAGTTGTGTATGAGCAGGACTCCAGCTGTGGCCCTGAAACATGAGAGCAGGAGAGCGACTCTTTGTTTTTCACTAACTAGAACCATCACCAAGCATGAGTAGCGCTGTGTAGCATTGTGCGTGTGTTATAGTTACCTGCTATTTTGTGTTAAAGCTCTACCAGCTGTGTGTTTAATCTGCAGCTTGCACTCGTGTGCACCTACACAACAAAGGCATCATTGTTTTTGTTGCTTCTGATTTGCAATGAATCTTGACTTAAAATGTAAAATTTTAATTGATTGCTTGAAAAAGATAACTTATTTGGTAGTGTTTAGCATTAGCACGTAGTTTTCTCACAAACTTGCAGACATGTTGTGGTTTTACATTTATTTGTGGATATACATTTGTGCTTTTATTCTAGTATATTTTTTTCTCTTGACACGTAAAAGTATCTTGTAACTCATTTAATAAAACTGACAAAAAAAGTCAACTTGATTTGTTTCTTGCCTCTGTGTTTCTGGGGCATGTACTGTAACTGTGAGGCCTATAGTTTCACAGCAGTATGTGTTATCAGAACGAGTAGCAGTTGTATGGACAAACCAGGTAGTTATGGGACTGAAAAACCATCTCTGCTTCCTGTAACGAACAGCAACTAGGTAGTAGTATGTCATAGTTATTAGCAGGTCATTTCATCAAGTGACTTATTTAACCAATTATGTGTGTGAGGGAATTTTCTATCACAGGCCTTCTGTACAGTTAGGCGCCCAAAGGTCTCACGGTTGGATAACACAGAGACCTCAGACAGAGACACATTAACATAATATTTTGAGGCCATTCTAGCAGACAGCAGATAGTCCAGATAGGACTACAGAGGTAGCCAAGGTCTTATAGGTAAACTGTACAGACAGATGCCAGACCAATTGGAGGAGGAATGCTTGAGGTCTCATTTTAAAGGAATTAGGTCAAAAGTGATCTCAGTTAAAGGCTTGGATATCAGGGCATACATAGGTATGGTAGGAGCTATTGTTTGGTTTTGGCTATCCAATAGAGTATCATAAATGTAGAAGGTGGGTATAGAATATCCATAATAGGGAATAGTTCAAGGAGTAGAAAGAAAAAACATGTGACATTGGGGGTATTAATACACCCCATTAGAAAGGACATCTTCAGAATTTGGTGTGGCACTACCTTGGTTCACTTGTAGACATTGTGTTGCTCATCAACTTCTCCTTGATGCATCAAGCCTGCAATAAATACTTCTGCCTAAGACATCTGAAGTCTCCTGATGAACTCCCTCCTTCAGCTCACAAGAATTTCCACCACGTGTGCATAAAAATAACAATACGGAAGCAGGAACTCTTTCTGCAGCAAAAAGTAGTTGCTCTTGAAAAATATTTGTGGACTGTCATTGACCATGCCTAATGTATTTCATCTGTATACTGGGTGAAAAATTAAAGTAGCGTTTTTTTGTTTGTTTGTTTGTTTGTCAGTCTGACAATTTCCGTGTTGGGACTTGTCAAGTAACCTAGTAAATTTAATGTTTTTTTTTTTTTTCCCCAGATGGCTCAAAATTACATACAGGTGAATACAGGAATACAGAGCTTTTGAGAACACAGACACAGATATTCAGAGATGCCACCACCCAGGAGAAACACATCAACACTCCATCGCCAGAGATGCTGAAAAGACTTCTGCCAAGGATACACCTGTGCATCTTTGCTCATAGCTCCTCTGGCAAACCTCCTCTCTCCTTGCCTACTTGCTCCTCTCCAAGATGCATTTTAGGAACTGAGTCATCACAATGGCATGCTGAGATCGATTTCTGGAGAAGAGAGGAGACAAGTAGGCACAAAATGGCGAAATGAGAAGAGCCAAAGAGTAAGCTGTGAAGTCTACTCCAACTTCAGAAGTCTGGGCACTGTCTTGATCCACAGCAGATCAAGGAAAGAGTGAATATCAGTAAAGCTGCTCAGCCTGATAAAATCTCTGACCATGTACTAAGAACATGTGTCACCCAGATGCCATCTCTGACATGTTTAACATATCACGATTACAGAAGAATGTCCCACCTGCTTCAAGAGAGCTATGATCATCTCAAAATTGGCCAAAAACGAAGTTTGAATATTCCCTCCAAAAACCCACATAGGTTCAAACAATTCAAATATCCATTTTTGTGTATTACGTCCACAAGAGGGATAACCAGTACAGCCAGAGACATATTACTTGTATATTTTTTCAACATAAACATATTTTAAAATATCTACATACCTACACATTACAAAATAAACAAATAAAATAATTTTCTATACGGTGTTGGCTTGTTTCAGCTTGACCTACATTTCATTTTCAAAAAGTGATGTGTGCATCCACGTGTCCTGGAAGACTTCAGTGTCCTTGACAAACAGGAGGAAATCCAATCATGTATTATGTGATTGTGGGCCCTATTTTCCCATGTTTTTTGTGTCCAAGTCACTAATGTAATGAGAGTGCAACAGCTGGCAGCCATGACATGATGCAATTTTATCTCTGGGTGTTTACTGGTGTGTCAATGTATGTGTAGCACTGCAGGAATTTGCAGATAGACCAGGGTCTAGGTTCAAAAGAGCAGTTTTAAAAGAGGGATAATTTTGAACTGCCGGTATATATATATATATATATATATATATATATATACAGTCGTCCTCAAAATTATTCATACCCTTGCTAATTCTTGTGATTTTTTAATTTAGTGATGAAATGAATGCAATTTTTCAAGTTTGTGTACCAGTTATAAGTGACCAACAATTGAAAGAATGACAACAATACAAAATTTAAAAAAATCTTTATTTCAGAGGTATTTTATTGATGGATTCCCAAAAAATGCCATGTTCATATTTATTCATACCCTCATCCTTTGTCTTTCTTTAATAGTCAATCGCATAGCCTTTGTTCTTTATGACTGCTTCTAGACGATTCTTGTACGTGTCCACAAGCTTCCTGCATGTCTCCTGTGGGATGTTGGCCCACTCTTCCTTGGCGAAAGCCTCAAGCTGGGTCAGATTGGTCGGTTTCCTAGCCATCACTGTGGTCTTCAAGTGATGCCACAAGTTTTCAATGGGGTTCAGGTCAGGACTTTGACTTGGCCATTCTAGGACGTTGACATCATTGTCTTTGAACCATTTCTTCACTACCTTGGCAGTGTGTTTAGGATCATTGTCTTGCTGGAACGTCCAGTTGTGGCCAAGCTGGAGTTTCTCAGCAGATTCCTTCACATTTTCATCAAGGATCCTGATGTAATCCTCCTTTTTCATGGTTCCTTGGTCCTTGACAAGATTCCCTGTGCCACTGGAGGAGAAACATCCCCATAGCATTATGTTCCCACCACCATACTTGACAGTGGGCACAGTGTTCTTCGGTCTGTAGGCTTCTCCTTTCTTTCTCCAGACATACTGAGTATCCATATGGCCAAATAACTCCAACTTTGTCTCGTCAGACCACAGGATGGTTGACCAAAAGCTGGGATCTTGCTTCAGATGACGTCTAGAAAAGGCCAGGCGAGCTTCCAGATGCTTCTTCCTGAGCAATGGCGTCTTCCGAGGTGTACGTCCATGGAGACCTCCTCTGTGCAAAACTCGCTCGATGGTGGACCGTGACACCTGTGTCCCTGCCTGGTCAAGCATTTCAATTAGGGCCTTGGTTGTGGTCTGTGGGTTGTTGTTGACCTCTCGGCAGATTTTCCTGGCAAGTTTAGAGGACACCTTACGCTTTCTGCCACGCCCACTGAGGTTTTTAACAGTGTTGAACCTCTTGTGCTTGTTGATGATGCTCTGGATGGTTGACACAGGGACATCATACTGCTTGGAAATGGCCTTATAACCCTTTCCTTCACTGTAGGCACATACAAGACGGTGACGTAGGTCCTCGCTGAGCTCCTTCTTCTTGACCATGATGACCAGAAATTGAGAATGACCTGAGCACTTTTCCCCTATTTATACTCTTCTGGAAGGATGGGTTTTTTTTGTTTTTAAATCAGTGTTTAACATTTGGTCAACAATGTTAAAGGGTTTTATTCCATTGTGACACCTTAAAGTAACTACTTGACAAAGATTACCACATTTGGTACATTTTTGTTGAAATATTGTCAGGGGTATGAATAATATTGAACATGGCATTTTTTGGGAATCCATCAATAAAATACCCCTGAAATGAATATTTTCTTAAATTTTATATTTTTGTCATTCGTTCAATTGTTGTTCACATATAACTGATACACAAACTAAAAAAAAATGTAATATTTCATCACTAAATTAAAAAATCACAAGAATTAGCAAGGGTATGAATAATTTTGAGGACGACTGTATATATATATATATATATATATATATATATATATATATATATATATATATATATATATATATATATATATAACTTGTAGTAGAAATACACATAAATTGATACCAAGTGACACACTTTCACATGCACAGAAATATAGAATTAAATAAGACCTTAGAAAAGAACCTGAGTGAAATGAATTTTTCAACCCAGGAGTTCACTCAGAGAGCTATAAAGACCCACTCGTAATCTCAAGATGGCGTTGGGTGCACCAGGTGTGTTTGGAGCTCTGGAAGCAGTATCAGTTTAGATTCGGGGGAGTGCTTTGAATATGATACATCTCCGCAGCTGAAAACTGAGCGTTTGGACATAATCTGGCGCCTGTCAGTAAATGCTGAAAAACTCTGTGGATATGGCATTGCTGCCGTGTTCACCATGCAGTCTAAAGCCGCATTCAAAACAAGGTCCAGAGGAACCCAGCGACCCGATGCCTTTGCCAAAATATTATCATTGCCTACTGCTTTCAGGAGATATCCATCAGTGTCCACTACCCAAACTGGATGAAATCGGGCACTTCGCGACTACTTCGAAGGCTGCTGTGATCGCTGTGTCGGAGACCTGGCTAGACAGCTCAATTCAAGATGGTGAAGTTGGGCTTACAGGATATTACATCTACCGACGAGATCGCAACAGGCACGGAGGAGTGTGCCTTTTCATAAGGAGTGATATAACTTTCAATCCGCGCCACGATCTACAGGTGGATGGCTTGTAGTCATCTTGGGTCGAGGTAATACTTCCTAAAACCAAGCCCATTATTGTGGGTGTCTGTTGCCGCCCACTTAAGCAAACAGACTTCTACGAACTCCTTGAATCTGTCTGTTGTTTAAGCAATACATCACGACAGTCCGTGATATGCGCTCATTATATCACAGCTAACCCCCTTAGCGTGGTATAATGAATGTATTTCTTTTCTAAAACGGTTTCTAAAACGGTTACCAATAATGGCAATATGAAAGAGGAATACACAATAATTTTCATGTAGTTTTTAATTAAACAGAAATATATATTATCTAATAAAATAGCCCCGCTGTGAAAAAATAGTCCTAGCTCTCCGTACGTTAGCTCGGCATGTCGTCTACTCCTCACCTTTTTTTCGGGAGAAAGTCACTGCTCAATCAGCTCTACCATTGTTAACCATATCTGGAGGTGAAAGTTAACCTTAAACATGTGCATTCAACTAATTTAGTCTATTTGTTAACGTTGCCAAAACACCGCAGCGACTTTTTGCTACCTACTGTAACAGTTTGTTTGTTGCTTTTCTGACAATCAGCCCGTAACGTAAGCATGCGAAGCCCCAGTTAACTATGAGTGAGCGGTCCGGAAGAATCCACCCAAAACCTCAATGAATGAGAGGTTTTTTTTTTTTTTAACAGATGCGGCAGGCACCTGGACACGCAGCAGCCGCATCTGAATATCATGACTTTAAAAGCACCAAATTACTTGCCTTAACGAATTTCGTTAGTAAATAATGTGAAGAATTGTAAAATATCATTTCCATGAGGCTGTTCAATCAGACAGGTCACCCTATAGAGCCCTAAGTGTCATAGTCGCTGTCAAGGTGCTGATCCTGTGACTGACCGTGAACATGTTTGAATGTTATTAACGCCTTAAAAAAATAGACATCAAAACCGGCTACTTTTTGCTGCGTACTGTAATAGTTGGTTGTTGTCATGGAAACATTGTTGCTTCCCCGAAGTGGAGTGATATGCTGTGACAAGGCTTTTTAGAATTGTAGCTGTGGTATACGCTCATGTCACAGTTAACAGCCAATCAGATTGCCGGATTTCACCTTTCCGTTTTATAAAAAAGCAATATATGCCTAGAGAAAGAATGTATCATTATGGGTGATTTTAATACAAATCTATTATTGTCACAAAGTAGCCTAAAAGAGTCTTTCTCATATCTCTGCAAGGTGTCTGGTTTACAGCAATTAATTACTGAGCCTACTAGGTTGTCTATAAATAGCCAGTCCCTTCTCGACTTAATTTTAGTATCTGACTGTGGAATGATATATAAGTCAGGTGTGTTGGATGTGGCTTTCAGTGATCATAATGCAGTTTTTTTGCATATGCAAGAAAATGGAATCTCAGCCAATAAATGAGCATTGTTCCATCAAATACAGATGTACCAAACAGTACTCTGCTGAGGTGTTCAATCAAAGGCTATCTGAGAGAGACTGGTCGGATGTGCTCAATTGTAATGATATTGATAAGGCTTGGGATTTGTTCAAGCAGAGTTTCATAGCTGTTCTTGTTGCACCAATGAGGGAAACAAGAATTAAGCATAGAAGTGCATGTTGGATGACATCTGAAATCGTTGATCTGATCAGACAACGTAATAGATGTTTCATAAAGTTTAAAAAGTCTAAACTACCAGCTGACTATAACTCTTCTGCTTATCTTAGAAATCAAGTTTGTTACAAAGTTCAACAGGCAAAGTCTGAATTTTTTTCTGATTCCATTACTGCAAATGCAAAACAACCTAAAAAACTATAGAAAGTTCTAAATGATATGGGATCAACAGCAAAATCCAAATCAAAGTCTGGTAAAGCTGGGCTTATTATTGAAAATGAGATGTGTTTTGATAAGCGGCAGATTGCCTGCCATTTTAACCATTACTTTACTACCGTTGCTACCAGGTCAGTAAATTGCCAGGTGCTTCTGATAAATATGGCAAATCATTTGTTAACTCCTTTTATAGAAGTAGAAATGTTGAAATGCTGATGCATTTGCAATAAGTCCTGTCTCAGAGGATAAAGTAAGAGGAAGCCTCTCCACCCTGTCAGTGAATAAGGCCACTGGCTTGGACCTTATGCCCTCCAGGTTTCTTAGGGATAGTGTTGAGGTTACATCTAGTATTCTTACCCATGTTATAAATCTGTCCATAAGTCAGGGTGTTTTCCAAACAATATGAAAGAATGCTAGGGTGGTTCCCCTCTAAGAAAAATAGCAGAGCTGATGTTGGGAATTATAGGCCAGTCTCAATTCTGTCAACCATATCAAAGATTTTTGAGCGTCTTGTGTATGAACAGGTTGAGGAGTATCTTATCAGGCATGATCTATTATATGAGCTCCAGTCTGGTTTTAGAGCTGCACACTCTACTGACACCTGTCTTATTCACCTTTTCCATTATGTGCGTCAGAATTTAGATCTAGGGAATTATGTTGGTATGCTTCTACTTGACCTGCAAAAAGCATTCGATACAGTGAAGCACGATATTTTTGATTTCTAAATTACAGTGCATCTTTCCTAAAAGATAGGACACAAGTATGCGATGTTGAGGGGACCTTCTCTGATCCACAGAGTATAGTATGCGGGGTGCCACAAGGCTCGATCCTGGGGTCCCTGTTATTTTTGTTGTACATAAATGACATGTCAGCTGTGGTACAGTGCAAATTGTTATTATATGCCGATGATTCTGCTTTACTTGCCCCAGAGTGTAATGTTAAAGACATTGAAAATACTCCTGGTATTGAGCTTCAGTCTGTCAACCGGTGGCTTGTGGACAATAAGCTCTCTATGCATCTGGGCAAGACTGAATCAATCTTGTTTGGTATAAAAGGAAGTTGGCAAAATCAAATACTTTAAAAGTGATGTGTAATGGGTTTGAAATTGTGTCTAAATCAAGTGTCACATATCTGGATCCACCACTGGATCAATCACTTATTGGTGAATCTATTGCAGCCAAAGTTTAGCCAAATAGATAGATAGCTAGATAGATTCAATGTCATGTGGATTTTTCTTGCTCTGCATGGTTTTCTGGGTTGACTGTGAATCTTAAAAACAAATTCACAGTGCTGCAAAACAATGTTATTCGGTACCTGTTAAAAGATTGCTGTTTTTTATTGTCCTGATCCAGAAATAAATCAAATCAAATCAAAAGCACTCAGTTTTAGGTCTCAGTTTATCTTAGTTCTCCTGTTTCATTTATCCACAAATCTGAATTATGAATGTACAGTAACAACCCATTGGCATTACCAAATTTCACACCAAAAATAGAATACAGCTCAGTACAGATTCAAAACACAAATTCCACACATCAAAATGTAGGATAAACAAAAGGACTAATTTGTCCACCAGGAATGCACCCTTGTAATCAACTTCTCAACGTCAGGATGCATTCTCACAAAATCAGAAAGAAAATAGCCAATCTGTAACAGAGAACTCTAGGCGGTAGGACATTTTTGTTACTGCAAGCAGCCCTCTGCATTGTCACATTTGACCACAAACATCTCTTGAGTCTGTGGAAAATACCCATTTACAGTGACAGAACTGGTTGTTGTGCAGCTGGTCTCTTGAATTTGACCACTTTGAATGGGCTGTACTGTATTCACAAAGATGCCCACAGCCACCTTAATGCAGATGCAATGTCACGTTGCCCTGCTAACACTGGTCCAACAGGTAGAGCACTTCCTGCACTGCTTGTGGCAGTCCACATCCTGACGAGACACATTACAGTCCTGTAAGTCCATCTTGTCTAATCAATTCTGTACATCACCACAGCTCTGGCAGTACTGATCCAAAAACAGTTTCTTGTAACCAAACTAGACCACAGTTTGGTAGACAGACTAGATAGATAGATAGATAGATAGATAGATAGATAGATAGATACTTTATTTATCCCCAAGGGAAATTCACAAGTTCCAGCATATTCCACATTTTTTAAAGTAAAAGGCATGCAATAAATAATCTAAAAGCACAGAATTAAAATTTAGATGTCCAGTGCAAACGTAATTGAGGGTAAAAATGTCCAAACAGAAGTAAAAGTAATGTCCAATGCAACAGAATTCAGGTTTAAATGTTAAGTGTTTAAATGAGTTTAAGTGAGATGTCCAGAGTGTAAATGTCCAGTGGAAACAGAAAGCAAGTTAAGGTGCATGTTGAACAGAGTGTTGTACAGATTCCATTGAGAATATTGAGGAATGTTGACATTAATGTTTAACGTTTCCACCTGAGTGGAGTTAAAGAGCTACATGGCGTGGGGGAGGAACGACTTCCTCAGTCTGTCAGTGGAGCAGGACAGTGACAGCAGCCTGTCACAGAAAACTTTCTCAACACACTGGAATAAAGTTGGACATGAGCCACTTTCAATCTATGACTTGCTTCTTGTTTGATCTGGGGGTTTACACGACGATTAAGGACTACGTAAGTCTGTTTTTTATGACAGTGTTAGTGCAGCTCCGTCTAATTACTGAAATCCCTCTCAGTTGTCATACCCGAGCATGTAGTTGACGCGTGCTTCCAGAATAAAATGCCACAGTCCTTGATCTTCCTTCTTTAAAGTTTACTGGGAGTTTTCATAGCGTTACAAAACAAAATACTGTGCAATAAAATAACAAACAAAATCTTGTGTAAACAAAGTGTAAACACGGTCAAAAACTACTGCGCTCTCCAGGTTCCATAGCTGCACTAAACCAAAAAGCACGTGTGCATCACGTTACATGTCTTATCCAATAGTAATACCTGTAATAGTAATACCTGCAATAATTATCAGCTACAAATAAACATTTATAAAAAAAACCATAGGACTGTTTCAATGTCTCCAAATTCTAATCAGGTCAAATAACACAAAATCTTGATTATTTATCAAGTTGTCTGTAGTGCACAAATGGCTCTAACATAACCTGCCCCGAATTGAATAGGTTAACTACATATCAATTACCAACATAAACATAGAGCCATTTTTCATCTTAACGGAAAACTAAAAATCCTTCTTTCAAATTTGTATATTTTTATATGATTCAACAGATAAATGTCTTTATCTTATTCAGTCTCCTTTGAGCTTCATGATGCCTCTTCCAAGAGAGATATCTTGGTAATGGATCTCTCTAATGTGCTTGTCTTCGTCTGAACACATACAGTATGGACTGCCCCCTTTGAGTCTGGCATTGTCTTGACAATCTTTCCTATCAGCCAGGAGTTTCGTGGCGCAGAGAAGTCTATGATGAGGACTACATCTCCCACATTGAAATTCCTTCTCATTGTGTTCCATTTATGTCTTTCCTGTAAGAGGGGTAGGTACTCTTGTGTCCACCTGCGCCAAAACAGATCCGCCATATATTGGATTTCTCTCCAACAGCAATGCACATATAGATCATCCTTTGAGAAGACACTGGTGGAATATTTGGCTGTGTTCTCATCAGTAGCAGATGGTTTGGGGTCAAAGCCTCCAAATCACTGGGGTCATTTGAGGGCGTTGTTATGGGCCTGTCATTTATGATGCTTTCTACTTCACATAAGAGTGTCTGCAGTCCTTCATCATCCAATATGTGCTGTTTTAACAGGGAACTTAGCAGTTTCCTGACTGTTCTTATTTGGTGCTCCCAGGCACCTCCATGTTGGGATGCTGCCGGAGTATTAAAGATCCATTTAACTCGTCTTTTCAGCATGGATTCTTGGATCTTGGACTGGTCCAGGTCTTTTAAAGCATCTTTCAACTCCCTTTGGCACCAACAAAGTTAGTGCCGTTGTCTGACCAGAGAACAGACACTTGTCCTCTTCTGCTTAAAATGCGGCGTAGAGCATTAATACATAAGCTGGTGTCGAGTGAGTGTGCTACCTCTATGTGAACTGCTCTACTGGTTAAGCATGTGAAAAGTACACAATATCTTTTCGCTCTGCCACGACCTCTACTGACCTTAAATGGGCTGAAGAAATCCACGTCAGTGTTTGTGAAGGGTGGCTAATCTGGCAACAACCGATCTTCTGGCAAATTTGCCATTTTTTGCGCACCTGCCTTAGCATGTAATCTTCTGCATGTGCTACACTCTGAGATTATTCTTTGTATTGCTGAGCAGGCTTTTGGTATCCAGAACTTCTGTCTCAGTCTTGCCAGAATGTAATTTCTGCCTGAGTGTCCTGTCTCTTCATGTATGTAACGGAGGATGAGCTTAGTGATCCAATGATCTTTGTGCAAGATAGCTGGGTGTCTGGCATCCAACGGCATAGCAGCTCGACTTAACCGTCCTCCTACTCTGAGTACTCCATCTTTCAAATATGGATCCAACTTAAAGATATGACTATCTTTCCTCACGTGATCTTTTTCTTCTTGCAGGGCTTTGAGCTCCTCTGCATACTTCCCTTTCTGACACACACAAATTAACTCCAACTCTGCCTTGTCAAGATCTTCCGTTGTGAATGCTTGTTTTTCAAAGCTTTGTTTGTACTTGAGCATCCTTTGCTGGAGCAAAGACTCTGCTTTAGATGAGTTGTTTTCACTGTTACAGATTTCTTTATGAAGCTCTTTTCTGTCTCATGTTTAGCAGAATGTCCTTTAGGCACATCAGCCAAGCCATTGCTTTCTTGAGTTTGTACCAGCTTGAAAGTGATGTACAAACTGAGACATTGTATCCAACCTCCCATCTGCTTGTATCAGAGACCTTTGGGCTTATCTTTTGACCTCAGCATCATCTTCTTCTGAGTGAATGGGCTGGTCTGGGTGTGCTGGCTGTAAGGGAACAGCTTCGGTGATGATACGCTGGCTGTGCATAAGCTGGCCTAATCCTCTGGTCAGGGAAGATGCAGCAACTTCTCTCCCTTTGATGGCTTTATTGACTTTTTTCCAAATAAACAGGACTGTAGCATTTGTGTTTGTGTGTGGTTTGTGAAGTCTGCAAAGACAACAGTAATAACAGTATTAATAATAATTAACCTACAGTGGCAGTAATGTTAGAATAACCTGAATTACAACTGACATATGTAACGTGTCATACTGAAAATCACCAGTAGATGGCAGTGCAGGATCATGAATAACACAAAAGCCTGGTGCAGCAGGAAGGTCACGTGACCAAACTAAACTGAGACAGCCCTGGTAGTTACCGATCCGGTCAATTTGTCACGCTAGCATACAGTATAATAGCAGCCTCAATGAGCAACAGCTACACGGCTAAATAAGCAATGACAGAAATAAACAAATGCATGGTAATTAGCTATGTTACATGCCGGGCCGTTCACGTTTCACAAGGCTCTGTAAACATGCTACATGGTAAGCTATAAATGGAGCTTATTAACCTGGTAATATTAACGACTCTCATTACATACAAAATATAAACAACATCCGCTCGTCTTATAACTTACATCATCACCGACACACACTGTCACACTGTACAAAAGGGATGAAGGAGAGCGCTGCCGATCAGTGAGGAGTTACTCAACTAGTCAACAACACAGAAAGTTATCGAACACACACTGCGCCTGCGCAGAACAGTCCATAGTCTCTGCATAGAGCAGCTTGCTGTGACGTGGGCTCCTCACAGCAGGGAATTCACAACACTGGCCATTCAGCCTCTGGTCTAAACAGGAACTCTGGTCCTTGTATCCAGTTTTTACTCTGCAGCAGACACTCAGAGCTTAACCCTCTTGAAGCCTGATCTGCAGGGTTGTCTGCTGTGCTCACGTACTTCCACTGCGATGGCCTTGTAGCTTCTTTAATGAGTGAGACTCTGTTAGCTACAAAGGTTTTGTATTGTGCAGCATTGTTTTCAATGTACTTAAGTACTGTGACGCTGTCTGTCCAGAAGATCGATTCATCAAGCTGTAGCTGGAGCTCACACTGAAACATCTTGTCCATTTTTACAGCTATTACAGCCACTGTCAGTTCCATCCTGGGAATGGTGACCAGCTTGAGCGGTGCCACTCTTGACTTCCCAATCAGGAATGAAGTGAACTTGTGATTGTTTTCATTGTAAGTCTGCCAACCACCTTTTCTATCTTTTTTTCTGTTCTTCAGACACTTCATCACCCCATGCTCTTTTCTCTTTGCAGAGTTCCCTCAGTAGAAGCTTGGCAGGTAGGATAAAAGGTGCCAGGAACCCAAGAGGGTCATAAGCTTACAACAGACAAGATTCCTCTTCTAGTATATCTTGAACTGAAGCGTGTCGGAGTTCAACAGAGTGCACCATTAGACACCTAGCGCCCTCTCTGTTGGTAGCTGTTCATTACAAGATTGAGATCTTTAATCCCTGAAGCCCTGTCCTCTTCTGGGATTGACATGAGCAATGCTCTGGAATTGCACATCCACTTGCTCAGGTGAAATCCTCCACTGAGGCATAGCGCCCTCAAGTCCTTAGCTAGTGCAGCAGCATGCTTGACTCAGACAGTCATCTACATAAAAATTGTTTAAAATTGTCTCAGCTGCTTCAGGTGCAGCCCACTCCTTTCCATCTTCAGCTGTCCTTCTTAGTGCCTATGAGGCACAGCTTGGAGAGGAAGTTGCCCCGAACAGGTGCACACACATTCTGTAGTCTGCTGTCTCCAAGCTCAGGTCACCATCCAGCCACATAAGAACCGCAGCAAACCAGAATCCTCTTCGGGCACCTTTACTTGGTAACATGGAGTCGATGTCTGCCATCATGCCCACTTTATCATTTCTGAATCTTGTCAGAACTCCAACAAGACTGTTCATGAGGTTAGGCCCTTGAAGGAGTTGATTGTTCAGCGATACTTCCTGATATGAGGCAGTACAATCGAAAACAACTCTTAATTTCCTTTTCTTAGGATGGTATACTCCGTGATGAGGAACAAACCATACTCCCCCATCACTACGGTCTAGTTCCTCTTCCGGTACCCTGCTGGCATACCCCTTGTTGAACAGCTCTCTCATGAACCTGTCATACCCCTCATGGAAGTCAGGGTCCCTGTGAAACTTCCTCATGAGGCTTGCAAGATGCTGCTCGGCTAGAGATCTGTTGTCAGGCATTTTCATGTCTTTGTCTTTCAATGGTAGTCCGATGCAGTAGTGACCATCAACTACTCGTGTTGAGGAACTGATGGTCTTCTTGTGACATCTCAGACTGTGTCATCATATCCTCTCTCTGGGAAGTCTGCATTGTACAAGTGAGTCAACAGATTTTCCACACAGGACACAGAAATGTGATTTACAGAGTGACTCATGATGTCTTGGTTAACTGTAGTAGAGCCTCTGAGTGAGTCGTTGATAACCCATCCAAGGGATGTCCTTACTGCATATGGCCCATCACCTCTACTGTTTATTATCTGCCAAGGTTTCATGGCTTTACAGACGTCAGTGCCTACAAGCAAGCCAACTTCCGTGACTTCTGTGTTCTTGTTTTCATCCTTTTCTGGCAAGGCTGGAGCATCCTTTGTGACATGCAAGATACTTGGGTGTTTTCCTGAACACTCCCTGCATTGCATCCTCTTGCGACAATCCTTACTCAGATGACCTTGTGTGAGACAGTCAAATCAGAGTCCTTTACTTACTAGAAGTCTGATTCTGTCCTTGGGAGTCTGTTCCTTTTTCTTCTCACAGACCTCTAAAGCATGGCCCTTTTTACAGTAAATGCAGGGACCTTGAAAGGCATCAGCTGGTTTGTCTGGACCCTGCTGCTTTTGTTGCGGTTGTTGAGCACCATTTTGTAGGGTTGGGTACCGAAATTCGTTTCCAAGTAGGAACCGAATCAAAAATGGTGGGTACCGGGATGCACTTGTAACCTTTTTTTTTTACAATGGCTGCGTGTCTGCCAGGAGTCAGGACCTGTCTGTTACGTGACTACGTCACGCATTCACGCTGACTTCAACACGCCGGAGAATAAAAAAAAAAAAAACACTGGAGAAACAAGAGGAAAAGGCTGTGGCTAATTGGGCTAACTATACATGATGGACCATGGAAAACACTCTAAAGTGTGGCTTCATTTTGAAAGACAAAGAGATGAAAAAGGAAAGTGCAACATATGTCATAAGCTAATTAGCTGCAAGACAGGTTGCACGTCAAATCTGCCGAAACATTTACGACTGCATGGCATCAACCTGAAAGACTGTACAGTGTTTGATGTACTGCGGTCGTCAACACCCGACACAGCCAGTGCTAATGTTGCTACAAGCAGCGTTAGCACCTTGCCAGCAGCCCCAACAGAGACACCGTTCACGTTGGCGAAAAAGAGGCTGACAAAAGAGAAAACTGAGGAGTGTCACCATGCGGTAACAAAGTTTGTAGTCAAAGGACTACATCCTTTCTCAGTCATCAAGTCTCCGTCATTCAAGTAAGTTAAATAATGTAACGTCGCCTATTTCCATCCTAAATCCTGTGGCAAAAATACCATATTTCGTATTGTGTAGGCTGTTTCCCTGCAAACGTCAATGACATATCAACTACAAAACGAATGACCTTGTTCAGAATTAAATCAAAACGAATCTATAAAATAGAATAAACACAATACAGGCATTCTCTATTCATTTAAAATATTTTCAACTGTTGCAATTGTGTATTTCTGCCACTGCCACACTGTATTAGTGATTTCCTAACAACAAAACAATGTGATTTAGGTTGGAAATGGACAAGGTTTAAGTTTGTAGAATAAAATAAAAGATTTGATGCTAGAAAACTCATATAGTAACAGTTACTGTTATGTTGAAACTTTCTTTGCAGGGAGATGACCAGGGCCCTGAATGTAAACTACACACCTCCCTCCAGAGATATTTTGGCAAATCATTTAATTCCTGCCTGGTACAAGGTGGAAAAGTCAAACATTATATCTGAGCTCAATGATGTCAGCAAAGTTGCCATAACCAGTGACGGCTGGACAAGCCTGACCCAAGATCATTATCTTACAGTGACAGCACACAATCTCGCTGAGGGAAAGATGAAACAGAAAGTTCTCAGAACAAAAGCAGTCTATACATCATAAACAGGACCAGCGGTGGCTGAAGAGATTAGTGACATTTTGCAAGATTTTGGCATAATCAACAAAATCACAGCTGTCACTGTTGATAATGCAGCAAACATGAATGTGGCAATAAAAAGGCTACAATTCATAAAGCTAGCCTGTTTTGCACATACACTAAATCTGGGAGCACAAAGTGTGTACTCTGTTCCATCAGTGGCCAAATGGACGGCCAAGATCAGAGATGCTGTGGTCTGGATGAAGAGGTCATCCATGGCAAAGATTGTGCTCAAAGAGAAACAGAAAATCCTCAGTAAGTATCCCTCAGAGTTTGTCTTACAGAACAGCTAATTAATTAGTGCAGAGTAATAATAAATCTATTTTCCTGTGATTTTCTGTTTGTGTCATACTATAGATCTGCCTCAGCATGCCCTGATCCTTGATGTTAGGACGCGTTGGAACTCCCTCTACATGATGATGGAATGATTCCTCAAGCAATTTCCTGCAATTCAGGCAGCCTACCATGATCACCGTCTGAAGAAGCCATTAGAGAGGGACTGGCTTGTTCAACTGACAGATGAAGACTTCAGAAAGGCAGAGGAGTTCATATATCTGATGAAAGTGTTGTACACATCCACACTCTGTATTTCGTCTGAAACAAGTCCTACATGCAGTCAGATCCTGCCAATTCTGAAGAAACTTGAGACACATTACACTGTGAAAGAAGAAGACACAGTTTTTGCATCCACCCTTAAGCAGGCTGTCTGGGGAAACATGTCAAAGCCGTACCAAAATGATGACATCAGAAGTTTTCTTGAAGAGGCCACTGCAGTAGACCCATGTTTCAAACACACTGTGGAGGACAGCACTGTATGGGAGCGGGTCAAGGAGAAGATGATGGCAGGAAAGTCGACTGAGTCTGAGCAGCCAACAGAGCAGCACTGTGGAGAAGATGGTGTGATGCTGTCAGAGGGGGAGGACAAAAGAGAGAATAAGGAAGAAGAAGGAGAGCAGAGTGAGGAAGAGGAGAATACGCCACCTCCCTGCAAGAGGGCTACAAAGTCTCCACTGGAGGAGCTTTTTGTTCATGAAGACAACCTGAAAATTGAAATCCTGTCAAGCAGAACCACATCAATCCAGCACCAAATTGAGACAGAGCTGAAGATGTACCAAGAGATACCACCACTGCTGATGTCTGATGACCCTGCCGCCTGGTGGTGGAACAACAGAGCCACGTACCCTTCTCTATCAGAGGTGGCCTTTTCGTATTTTATGTGTACAGGCATCCTCAACCCCTAGTGAGAGGGTTTTCTCTACTGCTGGAGACACCATTTGTGCAGAGAGATCACGCATACTACCAGAAAAGGCTGATATGCTGATTTTTCTTAACAAGAACTGATGAGTTGGACACTTAAACACAAACTTTTGTGGGGTTTTTTTATGATTTTGTTTTTTTGGTTGCGAACAGCTAAAATGCACTGAATACACTTCTGTTACGGCCACCGCCGTTCCCTCCCCGTGTGTGTAACCCTTTTGCCGTGTAGTTTCCTTATGTTGATTGCAGTGTGTCGTCTCCGACTCGTGGTTGGCTCCTGTGGAGGTCAGGCGTGGCCTGTGTCATCACCCGCTCCTGCGCTGTCCAGCTTGGTGATTGGCGTAGCCTCCGCGCACCAATCGAGGGATGCTGTCCACACCTTAAGAGCTCGCCAAGTGTACCAGTCGGCGGCTGTCACCAAGACGCACGGCTTGCCATATGTGCCTCTAAGCCTGTATCGTTGTAGTTTGTTTAACACGAGGTACTTTAGTTGTGTTGAGAGGAGCTGGGCCAGGAGAGATTCAAATACTGATCCCGTTTTGCACGCCTGGTAGGAAAAGCATGCTCTATTAGGTTACACTAGGCACAGGGGTGCTGACTCTTTTGTACTTATGTTTTATACCCGTATAGAGTTTGGTTTTATCTCCTCTTGTTTGTTATACACTTATAGTGGTTAACTCAATTTTAGTGAGTCCGCTTTTTGTTATATTTATTTCTTTGTGTTGAGCAGCACCCTTCGGCCCTGTCTCCTCTTCGGCCCTGTTCTCTTTTGTATCGTTTGTACAATCAATCGGCCTTTGTTTAATAAATAACTTTATTTTACCAATTACATCTGGTTTATGTTCGTTCCCTTTACCATCACGAGCTAAGGGGTCGTAACAACTTCAGATGCATTTTACCCTCAGTGCTGCTTGGACATGATATATGTGCAGAATGTGCACCACAGGATGCACTTTTTTTTTATTTCTCATGGATGTTTTACTTTTATTTTAAGCAGCTGTTAACCTCATTGCTGCTCAGACATGGCTTGACTTGTGTGCAGAATGTACAGTGCACCACGGGATGCACTTTAATTTTCATTTCACAGTTTATTTCTCAGGGATATTTACTGATTGTAAGCAGTTGTCATTTACTGAATGCACTTTGTTTCTTGATGTTTATTTGCTGTTTTGCAGTGAATGCAATGCAGTTTAGTATTTTAGCACTAATGCTGCTCAGACAGGATTTTTTTTTGTTTACCATTTTCTTAAAACGTAAAGGAATAAAGTTACTTTTGTTAAATAAACATTTGACGTTCTATTTTTTTACTGTTTTGGAATCAAAATAAGGGATCGTTAGGAACCGGAATCGATAAGCAGAACCGGAATCGGAATCGGATTCATAAAAATCCTAACGATACCCATCCCTACCATTTTGTCCCTCTGCTGGAGAGACAGCTGTAGCAAAGCTACTCTTGGGGCTATATCTTTTGCTTCCCCTTTCTTTCTACACTAACATCCAGGATATCAATAACTTTTGCTTGCCAGTTGATAAAATCCACCACATCTTCTTCCCTGGCCTGCTTGGAACTCATATGCTTGATTTCTCCAGCGCTCTTTCAGCTTGAAGGGTAGTTTTAAGATGACAGCCTTCATATTGCTAGGATTGTCCATCTCGTCCATGAACTTCACATCATTCATGGTGTTTCGACATCCTATCAGGAATAAAGCATATACATGTAAAGCTTTCCTGTTTTCTGTCTTTATCTGTGGCCATTAAAGAGCTTTATTCATGAAAGCTGTTGCTATTCTCAGCTGTTATCTCATTTTGACACTGCATTATTGTACAAATGCCATCAGAAGTGACTGCTTGCTGTAAACGGTTTGTAGGTGCTGCTGAACTGGCTGCTCCATGAGTTGAGGCCCTGAGTGGAACTTTAGCAGGCTGAGTTACTTGCTGTGTGCCCACAGGTGCTCACTACTGTCTCATCATCTTCATCTTTAACTTGAAAGGTGTCCTTTAATCATGCTCTGTGCTTGCACTCTGACTCATAATATTCAGACATTCTGTCTTGACTATCTTCATAATCTGCATAAACTTTTATTTTTGCATCTGCTGCAGCAATCTTGGCATTTAGCTCCAACTGTTCCTTGCATGCCTTTAAGCGCACTTCTTCCATCTCTATATCTTGTTTTTGCTCTAAGAAGGCAGCACGTGTCAACAGTTCTTCACGCTTGGCCTCATGCTTTAGGCGAGCAGAGCTTGTGTTGGACACTCGTGATGAGCGACTGACCACTGAGCCAGTTCTCCTTCCTTTGGATGTGCGACTGTTGACCTCCGAAATGCTGTCACTTGGCTGTACATCATCATCACTCACAGTGTCATCATTGTTCTCTTCTTCAGGATGTGTCATTATCCTTTCTATCCAATCCTCCGTTTCTTGGAAAAAGTTCTCAATTTGCACAAATTTGGGCTTAAACCAGATTTCCTGATCCTCCTTTTTATCTTCTTCCTCAAGAAGAGATAACAGTTCTGCATTAATCTCTAAATTGTCCATAAAACTTGCCACAGATAAACAATGCTTCCTCTTTAATTACTTCAACATTGTCTCTGTTTTTTTTTCAGTCTCTTTCCTTTTACAAGTAAGCTGAGATAATGCCTTTTCTCTCATTCTTAAGCCTGTTCAGTTTTCCCTCTGTGGCCTTTGTCGTGGGCTTGGCGTCCCTCTCGAGGCTGTCCGCTGCACCTTCCATTATTTATGGTTGCACTCTTATTTGGGCAAAACTGTCCTCTTTTCTTCACAATGACAGCTTCTCACTTTTCCACTATATTTCCGCAGAAACCTTCAGGGGCTTTAACTTAAAGTGCATTCTTAGTGCATTCTTGTTCCTATAGCACTACCCAGGGTAGGTGGGTAGCTTTTTGTTTTGTTTTTGTTTTGATTGTTCATAATTTAGTACTTTAACATTGTCTTCATCTTTACTTTGTTTTCTTAGTATGGAGAAGGTTCCAGTTATTCTCCCATCAGTAGAAGATGGAAATGTTTATACCAGCACAGCTCATTCAGTTGATATGCCAAATAATATTTTGTTGTACTATAACCCTCCAGTGCTTACATTCTCTGACTTCACCTTGCTATTCTCACTCTACACAGATGCTTCTCGCTCTGCCATCGGTGCTGTACTGTCTCAGAGACAGGGACACCAGGAAAAAGTGATCGACTATGCTAGCCATGTTCTCACAAAGGCGGAAAAGAAATGGTCAACCCACGATAGAGAGCTGTGGGCCATCATCTGGGTGATACGACACTTTCGTCACTATGTCTACAAGCAGCCCTTTGTTATTGTCACAGACCACAAACCTCTCTTGGGTCTCAGAAAAATATCCATTGACAATGACAGAACTGGTCGGTGTGCACGATGGGCTCTTGAACTCGATCCTTTTGAATGGACTGTAATTCACAAAAATGGCCACCACCACCTTAATGCAGATGCAATGTCACGTTGGCCTGCTGACACCAGACCAACAGGCCAGAGCGCCCTCGGCCCAACTCCTACCAGTCCGCACTCTGGTGACAGACACTCACATCCCATGAGTCCATCTTGTCCTGTCAGCTCTGTACATCATCACAGCTCCAGCAGTACTGACCCGAAACCAGTTTCCTGTAACCAGACCAAGCCACATTCTTTAGGTCCAGACTTAAAGTGTACTACACCATCTGTCTCCTCCACATTTATGCTTCAGCTCCCTGAAGAAGATCTTAAAAAGGAACAACAACAAGACCCCATACTGTTAGAGGTCATCAGCTGGAAAACTAGAGGTCAGAAACCACCATATTGGCGCATGAAAAAACGCACAGCTGAGAAAGCACTTTGGCAAGAGTACCACAGACTGACTTTTCATAATGGTTTACTCTGTCATAATGTTTTCAACCCATCCACTAAGTCAGTGCTACATCAAGTTGTTGTCCCTCATGCCTTAAAAGACACTGTCTTACAGTTGCTGCATGGAACTCCAGTAACGGGTCATCTCTCAGGAGAAAAAGTCCTAAAACGTGCTCAGCAACTGTGCTACTGGCCATTCATGTCACATGACATCAAAATGTGGTGCAAACAATGTACTCTGTGTGATGCAAGATGGAGCCCCACACCTCACCAGAGAGCTCCACATCAGGCACCTGCTTCTGACTCATCTTTGCAGCCTCACCTCCCTCCCTTGATTGCATTGTCAGGTGCATTGCCCTTTAAACCTTTACAGTCTGCAGCAGTGAAAACGACATACCTGGACGCAGCAGTGCTCCCCCACTGGCCCCTCAGATCTGCCAGCCAGAGCCCCAGTCTCAGCCACAGCCAATCCTGCTCTCCCCTGTCAGCTTTGTCTCGGACTCAGTGTTTAACTGCGCCCCCCTCTGACCTGGTGATGGTTTACCACTCTGACACTGTCCCGTCTGTCACATTTGAGCAGAGCTCTGATTCCTCACTGCTCCCCACGAAACGTCAAGTTAGAACTCCCAGATACTTATTGACTATGTTTTCAAGTGAAGCTATTATTTGTTCTTATTATTCCAATTATCTGTTTCTCCTTGCTGTATGTGAAACGAGGACATTTCTTTTGTGAGAGAGGAAGGAAATGTAAGATTTACAAGTTAATTTATATTTAAGGTTTACAAGTTAAGTTAATTCATGTGTTTTAGTAATTTGTTAAAAATATATTCACAATGTTTGTACAGTTAACTATTTACACATTTATGTTTGAAAGTATTAATTACATATTTACAAGTTAAAATATTGATAGGATTGATTGGATAGGGCGGCACGGTGGCGCAGCAGGTAGTGCGCGTGCCTCACAGCAAGGTCGCTGGTTTGATCCCCGGGTCGGGCAGGGCCTTTCTGTGTGAAGTTTGCATGTTCTTCCCGTGCATGCATGGGTTCTCTCCGGGCACTCTGGCTTCCTCCCACAAACCAAAAACATGCTCATTAGGTTAATTGGTGACTCTAAATTGTCCGTAGGTGTGAGTGTGAGTGTGAATGGTTGTCTGTCTGTGTGTCTGTCTATGTTGCCCTGCGATCGGCTGGCGACCGATTCAGGGTGTACCCCGCCTCTCGCCCATTGCTAGCTGGGATAGGCTCCAGCCCCCCGCAACCCCGAAAGGGATACGCGGGTATAGAAGATGAATGAATGAATGAATTTACTGGATCTGCCTTTTTAAGTCTCATACACATTTACCTCAGCCTACGTCTTTCTAGCTTCTCATTGGTTGGTTAACAGACATGTGACTCCTAACAAGAAAGTGTAACCGGGGAAATGTAGTTGTTGGCAACCTGTGGATATCAGTCAAGTCCTGCCTAAGAAAATATCCACCTCCATCCTGCTGTTTATTTCCAACAAGAGTGATCCAACCACCACACATTGAACCCTCATGTTACAATGTCATCACTGGTCAGATTTGCATGGGTCCAGAGAAAACTACGGAGTCCGACACTGTCTTTGCATGTGCACACCGATTCCCCATGAATTTTAGTGACCTCTGATTGGCAAAACCGGGTGTCATTACCGCTGACGTGAATAACAATCTTACTATATTTATGCTTATCCTTAGCCAGCAGTTTTAATTTGATTTGACGTTGCCCACTCTGGCCCCCGGCAAGCATTTGACTGTGGTCCCTGGTGTCGCCTGTGTGTTGCTCAGTGTTGCCAACTTAGCAAATTTGTCCTCATATTTAGTGAGATTTCAGATTGCCGCCCCACCATCCCAAAGCACTCACAGACAGCCCAGTCCTCGCACGGTGCAGCAGTCCCTCCCAGCTGCAGTCAGAACAGGAGATATTCACCCCTCTGCGTTCAGACTGCAAATGAATCATCCCATAAGGGTGCTGGGCCATAAGGTTCAAACCAAACCAAATTTAAGAAAACTTAACTAAAAAACTTAAAATAAATAAATAAATAAAAACCAAAAACGCCTAAATGACTCCACCAGAATGTCTCTTATGGGTCACTTTGCCAGTCCCAAGTCCGGATGAAGGAGGAGGGTTGGAAAAAACCAGAATGGAGAGACAAAAGTTAATTTGTACTTATTTATGTTATTACATATTTAGGGTGTTTTGTCTCTCCCACTACATTATTCCTCTCTCCTATAGCATCCATTACAATTACATGCACATGGCAAAATATGCAAATTAGTTGATGACGTCATTTAGCGACTTCTAGCGACTTTTAGGACAGCCAATAGCTACTTTCCTTACTGAGGAGTTGGCAACACTGGTGTCGCTGAGTGGGGAGAACCTGTTAGAAACATGAAGTGGTTGGTGGTGAACCGTGGGCTTCAGCCTGGGACTATGCTTCCTTCAAACAGTCACCCAGCCTCCCTGGTTTCCTGGCTGCTTGGGAGCTGTCGAGGGACGACTAGCTGGAGCTACACTTGGTCGGTCCGCGTCTGTTATGGGTGTCTGGCTAACTACATCTAATGGTGTGGTTTCCATGGTGCGAAGCTGTGCTTCCAATTCACCTCACCTCCAACTCACCAAATAAACTACATTTATTACATGTACCAGTATCACTAAAGGAGGCAGAGGAGTAGGTAAACATCTGACACACCAGGCAGGAGGGAGCTGGAGAGTGAGAGAGAGAAGCCATCGCTAGCTTCTAGGCTAAACTGGTGTAGCTAGCACAGCAAACAAGCGTGGAGACAAGTAAAATTAGTGTTGCTAAAAAGAGCTTGAACGGAACTAATGTTACTTTAAATGGAGGGTAATAAGCCGCTGTAACATAAGACAGAGCAAATTACACTCAGACAAGGAAGAGTGACAGATGTACGCTACTACTAACTAGTGCTGCTTTCATCAATGAAAATTATGACTAAATATCGTCGTCAACGAACTTGTATAATGTGAAAGAAATGAGACGAGACGCAATGTAAATGCTGGTCATGTGACTGTAGGGAAATTAGTTTATTAAACCTCTAAATTAATATTGCATTCATTAATAAAATACGGGGCACCAACCTTCCTCAGCTAAGAAGGATTTTATTTATCATGTCTTATAATGCTGATGTAGTGACAACGAATGAACCGACAGTAGATCAGTCTGATAATCTAAAGCGTAAATTCTCAGCACAGGGCTTGCTTATATCCAGCTCAAAAGGACACCGTCTGACCACGACTTGTATGAAAAGTATACATTTTCATATATTTATTAAACACAATAATGAAATGAATATGAATAATGGATAATACAACAGATGATATGGATGATACGAAGTAACACAAACACTGCAGAGAGAAACTTATGGCAAAATAATGGCAAAATGAGTTTGCCGCTAGTGAGAAGTAGGTTTAAGGGAAAAAATAGGGACACAAATGTAAAGTTAATTTCTTGAATGAATGGTTGAGAGAATTTAAACTAATTGACAGTATCTTAACCTCACAGACCAACTCTTATTCAAACCCGCATGCCTACTTTGTCAGCGACGCTCCTGTAGATGTCTGCTCCGAACTGACACAAGGGACTCCAAGCATTCGTCCGTGGCTCCGATCTGTGCTGCGATCTGCCGGACGAATCAAGCAAACCACGGTTGAGAGCCGGTGTTGGACAGGGACGTTCAGGAGCTGGAAGACCTCTGGTGTCGGTCACAGACAAGGAATGGCTTCTGATGATTATGTAGCAGGATGACCGTTTTGGTTACTGTAGTTTCCGTTACGCATTGAGGTGTGCCGGTATAAAAGCGATAGTCCGCCCACCGTCTCTTCCTCTGTGCTCCTATCGTCACCTGTGTCACTTCCGGCTCAGAGGTTGTGTGCCCAACAGGTATGGCCGTACGCTGGTCATTTTGTCCATGCGTAATGTATTTGTGTTGTACTGTAGGGCGACTGTTTGTGTGCGCCGTGATTATCTGGCGGTGTTAAGTGTCACCTCTCTCTGCGTTGTGGTTGGTGCTACTAGGTGGCTAATTCTAATGTGGTCACAGGTAAATGCTGGTGGCTGCCTGGAGTCCTTTCGCCCCTCCCCCTCTCTCGTGAGTGTGTGAGTGTCTGTTGCTGCTAACAAGGTATGTATGTGTAACATGCAACTGTACCAAGTTTAGCATACTTAGTAAATGCTAACAGTGTTTTTCTGAATTTGGTGCTATTGTAACCACCTCACTGGTCCGCTGCTGCTTTGTTTGCACCGCGTTTGCAGCGCGTATTCACTGCTGCTGCTTGCCGTTACAGCGTCCTGTGGCCGTCAGAGGATTGGCCGCCACTTCCTCTGTGCACGATTGTTCGGAGGTCTGCATGAGCAACCTTATTAATTTGTTTTATTTTTCCCCTTTCAGTTGCTGTAGGCCGGTGGTGGCGGTGCTGATGCTGGTTATGGCATCCCCCCCGTCTTGTCTTGCTGTGTCCCTGGGAGTGGGTTTTCTTCACGGAGAGTGTCTGCCACGTGTGCCTGGTGATTTGAGTTTCTGCTTCTTCTTTTTTTGGTGGATCCCTCCCCTGCACTAGTCTTCGCCCATCCACTTCGGCCTCAGCCCTGATTAGGTTTGCCCTTTTTCTTTGTGTGAATGGGTTTTAGTACTTTTTTTTAGAAAATACGAATATTTAATAAATTGTATTTTAAACTTGGAACCACGTCTCGTGCTCTTAGTAACCACAAACCTGTGTGAATGGTGTCTGACCAGAGTAATTCCCTGTTTCCTAGGGTGGCGTTGTCGAGCTCTTTAGTAATATTAGGAGTTACATCTATCCTTTTTAGCACCTCCTTGCCACAATTACTTAACCCGAACCAGCGGTTCAGCAGCAGGCTACAGGTTTTAGGTTGAGTCGGCGACCGTGTGGCAAGACTTTAGTTTGGTAATAATAAGATTAAGAAACTCTTCGATGGCCGGTTGAAAATGTCTTCAAAATTATTATTACGTTACTAGAATTTTAACACAAAAACAAATCATGCGGCTTAACGTGGCGAGCAAAAATTAAAGTTTCATGAAGATTAAAAACTAGAAAAATACATTTTCTGAAGAAGAAAATCAAACTACTTGGCGTAACTATCAGCAGCAACAAAAAGACTAAAAGAAAAGACAAGACCAAACGCATGCAAAAACAGAACAGGACAAAGACTAAAAGAAAACTAAACTAAAAACTGAGTGTGCGCTACATGCTGCAGCCAATACACTCGCTCCAGGGTGTGTCTAATCAATAGGCCATCACGCATGTGGGATGGTATGCGGGTGTGCGACGTGATTTCACCTCACGGAGCGAGAATTAACTAATGATTCATATGAAGGACTCATCTGCCTCTCACTATGGTCAATCGAATGTATTTTAAATGATCAATTTTCAATGGCATGTCAACATTGTCCACAGCATGCATCCGACACCCTGGATGAATAATGACAACATTCAACAATAACATGATAACATTTCCTAATACTCATCCTAATAAACATGATGACTAAGGGTATAATTACCTTAATATGACAAAGGGATAAATAAAGGCAGACTATATTTGCTGAAATGATTATCGCTATTACGGTTACTAGGGTTGAGTTGGATACTCGTTTCAGACGAGTATCTGGTACGGATACAGCATTTTTGACAAGTACGAGCATGACACGAGTAAAACTTGTCACTATCCGTGCTCGTGCTGAAGGAAAATCCTCATTGGGTAACTGACTGTCTTCACACTCTGTGATTGGCCAGTCACACACAGCGCCCGCCCCTCCTTACACAGACATGTCTCTAGCTCATGTTGCTCTCTTCAGTACTCCTTAGGTTTTCTTCAGCTCGCCTCTATTTCGGTTTGTATGATATTTAAAGTTACTTGGTGAACTTATTTCGTAACGTACACGGTGCATTTGACAAGACAGAGCTGAAAACGGCTTGTGAAAAAAAAAAAAAAAAAAAAATTTTACCGTCTGCTTGCTCTTAGTTTGGCTGGTGATATAAAGTCAGTTGGAAAACTTTGCTCGTACTGAATGCGGCGCTTTTGAGAAGAATACATTGAACAAGGCTGACATATTATTTCCCTGTTTGCCATCACTGGATGTTTGCATGAATCACCAAGTTCACACAGATCATTAAAAAACAGTCTTACAGACCACTTACACACATACACACATATACAGTAGCTGAACACACAAGGTAGCCTATATTAATATTTTTATTGTATATCAATTTCAGACTCAAAATAATGTACTGATTTAAGCCCCACCCATTTCCATTAGGCCCCGCCCACTCCAAGTACAGATACGGATACAGATAATTTAGATGGTTGAACAGATACAGATACAGATACAGATACAGATACAGATAGTGGTGTACTCGCTCATCCCTAACGGTTACTATTAATAACTGTCTCCCGGTAAGCACATTCAACTTAACCGCTATGAACCCCTAGATGGCAGTATGGTTCCATGGTAGAAACTCAGAGAAATTTTTTTGGGCTAGTTAAAGTCACAGTTTTATGATCCTGTAAGTTAGAAACACGAGAAAAGCATTGATATCACACAGATTATGGACTTAATACTGTAAGAACGTCAAAATTTAACTCAACATACAGATTGTGTTATCCTGGTGTCATAGAAAAGAAGGCACACAGACATACCAGTTTGCTTCAGGAATGTCTAATTTACAACCCATCAGCATTATCTGGTTTTCTAGATTCCTCTGAGACATGGCATTTGTCCATCCAGACAATTTTATTGTCCTTAACTCCCATGGGCTATCAAGAAAGAATTAGCACCTCCATGAGAACGCCCTGAGCAAGATGTAACCTTTCAAGTGGAGGTGTCAAGGTTTCCCGCTTTCCTGAAAGAATGTGGAGAAGATGTCTCTAAGCCAGACATCTTGTCTCTCTCCGAATTCACACCTCCCTGTGAACATTCCAAATGGTCAATATCTCTTAAAAGTTAGCTTGTTTTATAACTCCATTTCTCCTGAAGGAATGCAAGAAGGGGGAAGAAGGTCAGTTACAGGTCAGTTCTGCTACATGACGAGAACTATAATTAAATATGTAATGCAATATTGTAGGCAAATAAAAATGAGACTAAATGTGGTTTACAAAATAAAAACTCTGTTAAATCGTTTTAGTCATGACTAAAACGAGACCAGATGAAATGTTATAACCTTATTTCGTCTGGTCTCGTTTTAGTCAACGAAAATGAAGAGACATTTTAGCAGAGTTTTTATTCTGTAAACTACATTTAAACTTGTTTTAATTAGTCAACAATAATGCATTATATATTTAATCATAGTTATCGTCACATGACCAGCATTTACGTTGCATCTCTTCTCGTTTTTGTCACATGATAAAGGTTTGTTGATGATGATATTTAGTCATAATTTTCATTGACAAAAGCAACACTACTACTAACTCAGCAACCAGAAGCAGGAATTGAGACGATTACGCTTACCTCAGCACCAGCACATTCCTGGTGCATGACCTGAAATTGACACACCTCCTACCTTTACCACTATGTTGCTCCTCCTCCTCCTCTGGTAGCTGGTTTCTGTCTGGGCTCTTGATTTCCCATCTTGTTTTCTGTATTTATTTTAATTTTCCTTAAACTCGAAAGTTTTGATTTTTGGCTGAATTGGACATCTAAAGACATATTTTATGGACAAATATTTAAAAGTTGTGGATGTCCCTTGGGACCTCTGATATTTCACGGATACACTCTGCTCTGGCCTACTGACAGAAAAAGCCTGCTACGGCCTACCAAAAGCCTGCTGGCAGCTAAAGCTAACTAACTAGCACCAAGATGCCTCCTTTCTCCACAGATGACCTCTACAAACTTCTGCAGCAGGTTGCAGTGTTGGAAACTAAAGTTCAGCGTCTGGAAATAAACGCAGAAGTGAACGGACCTTGTGGAAATGACAGCACTTTGCCGCTGACTCAAAACAGCGGACTGGAGAATGCTAACATCCAGCTAATTGGCTCTGATACAGCTCCCACGAAACTAAAGGGCTGTGTACCGGGTAATAAATCTGCCAGTATCAGTCCTCCCTGGAATGCTCTCGGGGCAAAGCCCAAGAGTAAATCAGCTGATATGGGGAGACGTCCAACAGGTAGAACCCAGCGCCCAGAGATCTGTGATGCGACAGGCTGGCCTGCGTTATCATCCTCCTCAACACCTGTGCAGAGTAAGGCACAGCTGTGGATAAAAGCTAAAGGGAAGGTGAGCAACAAAGCTCCCAAACCAGCTAGTGTGCAGTTACAAAATCGGTTTGCTCCACTACTGGAGGACCCTGGATCTCCAACCTGACAGGAAGTCAGAAGCTACACGGAAAGCTACTGACTGGTCCTGAGACTCTGGTTGTTGGTGATTCTGCTATTAAAGACGTGGGAAGCATGTACAGCAGAAACACGAAAGTATTGTGCTTTCCTGATGATACGGTCTCCAACATGACCTACAGAATCCTCAGTCTTGTTGCAGAAATTCCAACTTTGAAATACCTTGTACTGCACACAGGGGCAAATGATATTGCGAAACGACAATCTGAAGTGCTCAAACGAGATTTAGATAAACTGCTAAATGCAGTGAGCTCTCTGAATGCTGAGGTCTTCTTCAGTGGGCCTTTACCACCAGTCAGAGGAGGAGGAGAGAGATTCAGCAGATTATTGGCAGTAAACAGATGGCTTTCAACTGCATGTGATGTCCACTCAGTGCATTTTATTGACAATTTCAACTTTTTCTGGGACTGCAGACATTTTTTTCAAAGGAGACGGACTTTCCCTAAACAAGTCAGGAGTAAAACTTTTTGCCTCCAACCTATCTTTCTTCCTGCGTAACACTGTTCCCACTCCCAAGGACAAGAGACAAGAGGAATCCAAACAAAAGCAGCAAACACCAAAACATGAAGGAGAACCAACTCTCCCCCCGCCTGTATGCTCTAACCATGAAGGATGACAGAGCAAAAAGGGGGATGCCTCATGTCCTCCACTAGGGGCCACTACTCGTGAGGATTCACTGACTCCAACCACTAAAACTCCACCTAGGTCACCATCTCCAACTGCCCAAACTCCATCTAGCTCATCATCTTCACTGGGTATCCCATCACCATCCTCCCCCCTGCTGGAGTTTACTGACCAAATGAACAAACTTGTCAGCGCGGGTATCAGACTTACCCCTCGCCCATCTGGGATCCTGTCCCCCCAAATTCCACCCCGCCCCCTACAACCACCCTGTCCCCCTCCACCACCACAGCACCGACGGGCACCACCACGGCTTGATCTGAACCTACTCCAGTCCCCTAGTAAGAGCCCAGCACAGCCACCTGTTTGTTTTGGTAACTGATGTGTTCCGGGTCCAGCTTTTAAGGCAAATGTTATGCCTGACTTTTCCAAGGAAAAGCCAGGGCCCATTGTGCCGGAAGCAGTGATTCATGTCTCAATAGGTAGGAGGAGAAGATCGGCCCATCTCTCCAGAAACATCACATCATCGAATTTAACATGTATTCCACGTCAGCCACAGTATGTTCTAGAAAATGGGGATGTTGGACTTTTTAGCACATTTAATTTAGCTCTTTTAAATGTTAGGTCTTTGGCAGGCAAATCATTCTTAATCAATGACTTTATCATCAAGCACAAGCTTGATTTTATGTTTTTAACTGAAACTTGGTTAGGACAAGATAACAGTGCAGCAGTTCTCAATGAGTCAGCCCCTCCGAATTTCAGTTTCATAAGTGAAGTAAGAATGCATAAGAGAGGAGGTGGAGTCGCCATTTTGTTTAATGATAGCATTCAATTCAGCAGAGTATTTTATGGTCAGTTTGAATCTTTTGAATATGTTGCCATTCAATCTAAGTCTCCCTGTCGATCAGTCTTCGTAACCATCTACAAGCCTCCAAATTGCAATGCAAAGTTTTCCAATGAGTTTGCCAATCTACTGTCTGTTGTTTGTATTGATTTCGACTGTGTTGTGTTAGTGGGTGACTTCAACATTCATGTTGATAATCTCAAAGATGGATGTGCTAAAGAACTTCTAAACATCCTCGATCATTTTGGCCTATCTCAGCACGTAACACATTCAACACATAACAAAGGGCATATAGGATTTGGTTATTTCCAAAGGGCTCAATATCTCTGAGGTTGTGGTGATGGATGTTGCTCTTTCTGATCATTACTGTGTGTCATTTAAAATGGCCATACCTGCTACTCTTAACAAAAGTGGAACAGAGGTAATCAAAAAGCGTTATATTAATGATAACACGTGTGCAGTCTTCACTCAGTGTTTTACACCATCACCAACACTGCCCTCAGCTTCAACTGATGACCTTGTAAATAGTTTCAGTTCCAAAGTTATGGCTATTATTGACTCCATCGCCCCAGTTAAGACAAAAGTTTTATCAGGAAGGAAAAAGACACCTTGGAGAAACGCCACACTGGTCAAAGTCCAGAAAAGAGTCTGCAGACAGGTAGAGCGCAGGTGGCGAAAAACTAAACTCCAGGTTCATTATGAGATTTACAGAAACAGTTTCCGCACCTATAACCATGAACTAAAGAAGGCAAGGCAAGCATTCTTCTCCGAGATTATCAACAGAAACTGTAATAATGCCTGCACTTTGTTTTCTGTTGTGGATAGACTGACAAACCCCACAGCATCAGTCCCTCCTGAGTTGCTATCCAACAAGTCATGCAATGAATTTGCAGCCTTTTTTACAGATAAAATTTCAAGGATAAGACAAACAGTGTGCAGCTCCAGCTCAGGCAAAATGATAAGTCCATCTGTGCCTTCTTGTTCTCCAGTTAATCTAGCACATTTTAACCTTCTAGATCATACAAGGCTGGCAGAAACTGTATAACAGTTAAAATCCACAACATGCTGCCTTGATACTCTGCCAACAAACTTTTTTAAAAATGTCTTTAATTGCATAGCTCCAGATGTGTTGCAGATTATAAATAATTCTCTTCAGTCTGGTCACTTTCCCCAGGCCCTGAAAACTGCAGTAATAAAACCTCTCCTAAAAAAGACTAATCTGGATGCTTCAGCGATAAGTAACTACAGGCCAATATCAAATCTTCCCTTTCTAGGAAAAATTATTGAAAGGGTTGTTTTTCAACAAATGCATGCTTTCATGATGCAGAACAATCTTTTTAATGCATTTCAGTCTGGATTTCGTCCACACCACAGCACTGAGACTGTACTTATCAAAGTTTTAAATGACATACATCTGAATAATGATGCTTCCAAAACCTCAGTCTTAGTATTATTAGATCTCAGTGCTGCCTTTGATACAGTTGATCATGACATACTTCTTGACAGACTGGAAAAGTGGGTGGGACTTACTGGCACTGTACTACACTGGTTCAAATCTTACTTACAAGATAGAGACTACTTTGTGTCAATTGGTGAGCATGTGTCTGAACGACAAAAGATGATGTGTGGGGTGCCACAAGGGTCCATTCTCGGACCACTTCTTTTCAATATCTACATGTTGCCCCTAGCTCAGATCATGGAGCAACATAGTATTTCTTATCATACTTATGCAGATGATACACAACTTTATATTTCTGTGTCATCACATGACTACAGTCCCTTACTTTCACTGAGTGAGTGTATTCATCAAATCAATGATGGAGTGGATGTGCTAGAATTTTCTTCAGCTTAATGCAGATAAGACAGAAGTGATTGTATTTGGCCCCAAAAATGAAAGGTCAAAGATCAGTGCTCACCTTAATTCCATGTCACTGACAACAACAGATAAAGCCAGAAATCTTGGTGTAATTATTGATTCTGACCTGAATTTTAACAGCCAGTTAAAGCTCATTACCAAATCAGCCTACTACCACCTGAAAAATATAACCAGAATTAAGGGATGTCTGTCCAAAGAAGACATGGAAAAACTGGTTCATGCATTTATTTTCAGTAGGTTGGACTATTGCAATGGAGTCTTTACTGGACTAAACAAAAAATGAATTAGGCAACCACAGCTGATTCAAAATGCTGCTGCACGAGTCCTTACAAACACCAGAAAAATGGACCATATTACACCAGTCCTCAGATCACTACATTGGCTTCCTGTGAGTCAAAGAATAGACTTCAAAATCTTACTGTTGGTCTACAAAGCATTAAATGGTCTAGGACCGAAATATATTTTAGATTTATTAACTCCATATGAAGTATCCAGACCTCTCAGGTCATCAGGGACAGGTCTATTGTGTGTTCCCAGAATGAGAACCAAACAAAGTGAAGCAGCTTTCAGTTATTATGCTCCTCACCTGTGGAACACTCTCCCTGCACACCTGAGGTCTGCACCAACTGTCAGCTCATTTAAATCAGGGTTGAAAACATTATTATTCGTTACAGCTTTTACTTAAAGTAATCATTTTAAATGCTAAATTATTGTCTTAAATTCTAAATTATTGTCTTTTACTGGCTTCTGTTTTTAATGTTCCTTTAATTGTATTTTATTTTTATTTTTCTATTCTCTTCTAATCTCTTTCTTTCTTTCTTTGAAATGTATGATTTTAATGTATTTTATGCTTCTGTAAAGCACTTTGAATTGCCTGGTGTATGAATTGTGCTATACAAATAAATTTGCCTTGCCTTGCCTTGCCTTGCCTTGCCTTGCCTTGCCTTGCTCAGCAATTGCTTGGTATGGTGCTTAGTGTCCCCTGGTGTCTACAAAATGAAAATACAAACAAATGCAAAAATCACAAACAATGAAGAAATAATCAAACTAATGAAACAGCTCCTACACTCCAACCCCTAATTCTGCTAAAAGTAAACACAATTACAAATACATTTCAATGGGGCTATGAATAAAGGTATATAGTGTGTGGTATGTGTATATATATTTAAATTGTTATATTTTATGCTCTTATTTTAGTAGATGTGTCATGCACCAATTTCACCAGAACAAATTCCTCGTATGGCAATAAAGCTTTTTCTGATTCTGATTCTGATTCTGATGTGTCATGTATTTAGACTGAATCTTCTCTTCTTTGGTCTTCCTGTAAAAAAGAGAAAAGTTCAAGTTTGTCTCTTATTAGTCTCGTCTGTTGCCTCCAACTGTAAACAGACCTTTGTGACGGGCCTTTCCCGTACACTGTGTTTTGTTTGAAGACGCACAGTGTGCACTAGGCCTTTAGCATCTGGTTTAGCTTCTAAAACTTTGCTTATCATCCAAGAGCTTCTGGGAGCTGTAAGCTCAGAATAATTCAGGCTTCTTCTTACCCTGGACAATTTCTGTCTCTCTTGCATCACAGATAAGTATTCAGAGATCCACCGCTTCCAAAAGAGGTCAGCTATATACTGCACCTGCCTCCATCTCCTTCTGGTGTACAGATCTCTTTGTTCAAGGAGTCCAGGTGGTAAAACTGGCTTTCCTTTTAAGAGAAGGATGTGATTAAGGTGTAAAATAGGTGTAAATCATCTGTCTCATCAGAAATGATGGGTCTGCTGTTTAGAATAGCTTCTACCTCACAGAGGACAGCAACCCTTTGTCAGTGACTGCTGGCAGAGAAAAGAGTTGAGCACCCTCCTCACTGAGCATATCAGGCACTCCCATATGCCATCATAATGGAATGCTGCAGGAGGCTTAAAGTTCCATGTCACGCCTTCTTGTACAAGGGCCCCTCAGATTTTGTTGTGGTTCAAGGCAGCCAGAGCTTTGCTCATTTCTCTGTTGGCTCCAACAAAATTTGTACCATTGTCAGATCTTATGCTAGATACCTGCCCCCTTCTGCAGATGAATCTTTGTATGGCATTTATGCAGGAATCTGTATCCAGACTGTGTCCCACTTCCAGATGCACAGCTTTGCTGGTCAAGCTGGTGAAGAAAATTTCATACCTTTTGAAAGTACTTCTTCCTCTTTTGACATTGATGGGACCAAAGTAGTCTACCCCCACATTGGTAAATGGTGCTTCATCAGGTAAGACTCTCTCCTTTGCCATCTTTTGCTCAGAAATTTTTCCTCTGTGACGTCTGCATGTGACACATTTGGATATGACTTTCCTTGCTGAGGAGATGCCATTTGTTATCCAATATTTTTCCCTGAGACGACACAGCATGTGATTCCTTCCACCATGCCCTAGCCGTTGATGGATGTGGTGTGGAATGTTTCTGTTCTTCTCTGTCTCAGTAGCTTGAGCAGTTGTTTCAATCTCAGAATCCAGGACACAGTTGTTTTCAGTATCATCCAAGTTGAGAAGTAGTTGGTCAGATTATTGGTGTGATTTTGTGCATTTTTGGCAATGAAGTTGACTGCCAAGTCTCTCTTGACCATCAGAATAAAATCAAATTGAGATCTAAGGCTGATCTAGGCCATTTCTCCTCTGGCCTAGAAAGAAACTCTGGTCCGTGAATCCACCTTGTGTTTGTGAGGAAGTCGTCTACTTTCAGTCCTCTGGATGCTTCATCCAGAGGATTCTCCTTAGAACCAATGTATCTCCACTGTTCACCATTAGTTGCTTCTCTAATGGCAGCTGTTCTATTTGCAACAAAGGTGTGGAAATGCTTAGTTTCATTGTTGATGTACTTTAGGACTGTTGCACTATCTCTCCAAAAGGTTGATCTTTGCAGTTGAAATTACAACTCTCTCTGGAACATCTTATCAACTTGCACAGTGAGGACAGCAGCTGTGAATTCCATCCGGGGAATAGTGGTTTGTTTTAGAGGTGCAACTCTGGCCTTTCCAAAGAGGAGTGCAACATGTATCTTTTTGTTACTGTTCTCCTGCCTCAGGAAAGACATAGTACCATATCCCTCCTGACTGGCATCAGAAAAGTGGTGCAACTGTGCACTGACAGATTTTCCAGAATCTTTGGGTTTGAAGCAACAATCCTTTTTAAACTCTGCTATCCTTTCAAGACCCTGTAGCCATTCCAACCACTGTTGAGAGAAGAGCTGCGGGATTTTCTCATCCCATCCATAACTCCTCTTCCACAACTCCTGTAACATTAACTTGACTGGCAGAGTAAAAGGGGCAAGAAATCCCAAGGGATTGCATAGAGAACTGACCACTGACAGGATGCCTCTTCTAGTCTGTGGTCATTCTTGCGCTGTAGTTCTGAACTTGAACTTGTCTTCATCCAGACACCACTGGAGTCCAAGTGCTCTCTCCAGTGGGAGGCTGTCTTTATCCAAATCAAGCTCTTTCATTTCTTTTGCTCTGGTTTCTTCTGGAATTGATGTCAAAACTGTGCAGCTGTTGCTTGTCCACTTGTCTTCCTTAGTACAAAATTCACACAGCTTGGTGACAACACAGCTCCAAACAGGTGAACAGTCATGCGGTATTCCACTGGAGCTTGTTTAGTATCACCCTGAGGCCACCACAGAAAGCAAAGAAAGTTGATGTCCTTTTCTGAGATATTGCAGCAGCCAGAGACAGGCAGACACCAGGACTTCAGTGCAACAAGGTTTTATTACCGAAATGTCAGCGTGCCACAGAAGACTCCTCTCAGAGTAGTCGGCCTGCTCTGCATGTGTCCTCTACTGCCGGAGAAAACTAGTGCATTTTCTGCTACTCTGCTGCGCTAAAAACTAGCAACACATCTTATTACCTGACAAGAAGAAGAAAAACCTTCTTCTCCAACTCTTTTTTTCCCTGGCACTTGCCACATGCTCACAAGACCACCTGGCAACGAAGACCAAACTACTAAAAAATATTGTAGCTGTTGCAGAAAAATATTTGTTTGTACATAGTTTTTGTCAGTAAAACGTCTTGTCTGAAATGTGTATAAGTTCTGTGGCCTGTTACTGACATCTACTGGTCAAGTTGTGTGTTGCGCTGGGTGTTCGGCATGCGGTGTCCACATGATCAACGAAAAAAAACATGTTCCGCCAGGAGACAGAGGCTGGTTGGCGAAATGAAAATGGACATTGAAGGACTATAACCACTCCTAAATTTCTGGTCAGAAGGCGCACGCAGTATGCTATTGTAATTTATTTTGAACAAATGTTTGTTTAAGGTTGTGGATTTTATTTTGTGCTGACAAAATGCTTGTGTTGTATTGTTTATTTTTACTTAGTTTTTCACGGTGATTGCTGGTGAAAGAAGGCAATAAATGCTGGTCAAACATCAGTTGGAGCATGGCTTATCTGTATCAGAAGAAAACTTTGGGAGCAGTTATACATATTGAGACAAAAACAATGTCACGCTTAACAAAAAACTATCTTAGAAATCAGATTTGTTGAACACAATCAAATGATATGCAAGTGCAGTAAAAAATAGGTTGTGGGGTCCCCTATAACCCAAACAAATATGAACAAAACTACTTCAAACATTGTTAGGGCTGCCACCGTTTTGTGTGTGTTTGTGTGTATGTTCTTGTGCCCTGCGTGTATGTGAGTGGAAACAGGACTCCTCCTCCGGAAGATGACGGCGATTGGGGAGGAGCCAGCCTGGAACCAATCCCCTGCAAGCAGTTATCTCCTGCTGGCTACAAGGGACGTCTCCGCCTGGCAGACGGTGGCTGGCATGTTTCATGACCAGTCCTTCGCACACAGAGAATCGTTTTGTGACAGATTTGTCAGAGCTCTGCTCCTTGTAATTTTATGGACTTTACAGACTCGAACTGAGCTAGGTTTAGACGGGACTGATTTTCATTCACACCCTTAGTTATTTTGTTTGTTAGCCTCAATAGGCTTAGGGGTGCTTTTTCTGTTGTATTTTGGTTCTTATTTTGTATCTGAACAATTATTTCTATTTCTTTTTTGGTTAAGGTAAGCTCTCATTTTTGGAGAGTTCTCTTTTGGTTTTGATTATTTTGTTTGTTTGAAAAGCACCCACCCGCTCTTTTCGTTGTCTTGGCCTTTTGCCTTTTGTGTACTAAAACAATTTAAAGCACTTTGATTTAAATAAATAACTACTTTTCAACCACTTCCACTTTGTTTTTTTTTTTTTTTTTGTTACTTCCTTTCCCCTAGTGAGCTGGGTTGTAACAAACATCGACCAACCGGTCACAGAGACTCTTACCTGATGGAGAGCTTCAGGAGAGGTGGGGTGGACAGACATTTCAACTTCAAAGGGTTACCTGTCACTTAAACTGTTCTCATGGAGATGCTAATTCTTTCATTACAGCTCCACACCAGATGAAGGCATTGAAACTGTCTGAATGGACAATCACCAGGCCTCAGAGAGACCCCAAGAATCAGATAACATTGATAAGTTCTAAATCAGACATTCCTGTAGCAAACTGTTTTGTGTGTCTGTGTGCTTTCTTTACTACCACATCAGGATAATGCAAATGATATGTTTGATTCAACTTTGGATGTTCCCACAGCACTAAACTCACAGTTTGTACGGTATCAATGTTTTTCCCATGTTTCTAGCTTGTAAAATGACAAAACTATGATCTTTACTCTCATAATCATTTTTTATCGGGTTTCTACCACAGAACCATACTGCCATTTAGAGACTAGAAGCGGTTAGGTTTCAGATATGTGACATGAGACAGTTATAATTAGTAATTATAATTCAGCAAAATATAATCTGCCTTTCCTTGTTCCTTGTTCCTTTGTTCTATTTGAGTCATACTATTAGTCATCATAGAAGTTAGTACTAGTATTGAAGAATGTTGTCATTAATCAACAAAATGTGTCACTTCTCTCTCTTCTTTGTCTCACTTCTTTGTGCTAGACACACTCTTTACTTGTTCTTTACACGCAACTTTTTCAGCATTTTAGTTTTTCTTTAGTTTTTGTAACTTCAATTTTTGCTCGTCGGTTGTCTTCTGGCTGTCTATTAGCTTGTTATTCTAATCTTTTGTCTACTTTTACTCGCCACATTAAACAGCGTAACTTTTTCAGAGTTAAAGCCAAATTCTTCTTTTCTTTAACCATTAAAGCCAAATCATGTAAGAATATTTTTGTAGAAATTTTCGACCAGCCATCAAAGGTATTCTTGACTTTATTATTAACTGAGAAGTTTTTGCCATATGGCTGTCAACCTTTTTGGACCAAAGTCCTGCAGCCAGCCATAACCCCTCTGTCTGTGTCAAATAACCATCGAAAGAGCCACTCCTTGTCTGTTACCAACACCGAAGACCCCTAAGCATCTATGTCCAACACTGGCTCTCCACCAAGGTTTGACTGGTTCCCCCCATTGGACTGCAGCGCAGATCGGACCTTACAGTCCGAGGTCCCCTTCCCTTTGTTGCAGTGCGGGTTTGGCCGCCATTGGAGCAAAGAGTTGGTGTCGAAGGCTATAACAATCTCAATTTTCATTAGACTCCCTTAGTCATTCATTCAAGAAATTAACACTACATTTGCGTCCTCATTTTTCCTCAAAACTACTTCTCACTATTGCCAAACTCATTATGTTGCTATAGCTTCTTCATCCAGTTGTTTGTTTTACATCATATAAACCATATTATTTGTCATACCATTCATTATTCATTCCATTCTCATTATTGTGTCAAATAAATAATACTTGCATTTAAGTTGTTCTCAGACAGTGTCCTTTTGAGCTGGAAATAGATGATCACTGTATTGAGAGCTTGCGCTTCAGATGATGAGACATCTCCCATTAATTTGTTAATTATTATTAAATCAGCATTAAAAGAAAAGAATAAATAAAATCCTTCTGAGCTGAGGAAGGTTGGTGCCCCTTTTTATATTAACGAGTGCAAACACCAAACCCAAAGGTTTAGTGGCCTGATTCCCCTACAATCAACATCTTCTTGCTTGGGAATATTCAGCTTGGTCACGGACATGTACTTTTGGGTTGCAAAACTGCTTCCTTTGTGCCCTTTTTGTGGGGGTTCAGGGTTTTTGGTATTGTTCTTTGAGTTTCTGGTGTCTCATTATCTCTATTTTGTGCAGGTTTGGAGGTGTCAGATCTCTGTTCCCTGTGTCATTGTTCCTGGTGAGGTTTGCGCTGCACTGCAGCTGCTACTTATTTCTGTGACTGTTCGTATATAAATATTCCTGCCTGCCAGCCTCCATAGTTTTGTACTATTTGTTGTCGGGACTCTCTTAGTTATCCAGTGCTTTTTTGTGTTTAGTGTTTTTTTTCCTCCTGTGGAGAGATTTTGGTTATATGTTCATTGTTACTTAATAAAACCATTAAACGGCTTACCTGTGTTTTGTCTTCTGTGCCTTGGCATTTGAGTAATTTTGTTAAATGGTCTCAGGACCAAAGGTTTTGTCTCCTTTGCCTTGGAGCAAAACCTTTGCTTGAAGGTACAAGTTGTATATCATGAATGTTGCCAAACAAAGGATCTCATACAATCTTGTCTTGTTTTTCAATAAATCTGACAAGATCTGAAAACATGGCCCTCTGCCCTTGCCACTTTTGCAGGTCGCAGACTCTCTCACATGCTTTCTTGAAGCATGAAGGACAACTTTAGCGTAATATTTCTTGTGTTAGATGTCATGTCCAATTCCTTCATGTAAATGACTTGTTCTGTTGCATTGCAGCATCCCCGGAGAAAGAGAGCAAAGGCTTGTAATGCTTGAGTGTCGTCACCTTTAATAGGTGTCCAGCTAAAAAAATTTGTCTATATAAGCAGAAGAGATTTTTTGTTTGTTTTCAAAATGCTCTCCAAGAAGATTTTTAGCTCTTGCATAATATGGTTCTGAAGGAATGTCTTGTTCCATTATCACTGCCTTTTCAGCTTCAGCCTTGATGCATGCATAGGATGTTGTAAAGACACGTGGCGATCAAGATGAAACTTTTACATGGCTTGCTCTTGAGTGTGAGATATTGGAAACACTACCCCCAGGTCCAACTTCTTCTGAGTCTGTCATGCTTAAGACATCCACATGTTCAGAATGTGCAACACAGGATTGCTGTGCATATGGCTGACCAGTATCAATGAGCCATTTTTTCACATTTTCTGTAAAATCACAGTAGAGTGTAATTTTTTTGTGAAACCATTCATTTTGTTTTTCAACTCCATCCTGGGGTATGGGTAAGCTTAAGAAAAATGCATGCTCATCTCTTGCTTCATCACCATTTAACAATTGGTCAATGATTAGTGAACAATAACAAACACTAGCTTTTTTATGAGGCACTATGGTGACAAAGGTTTTTTTTATTAAAACGAAATGTGTTATGAGAGTAGGAATTCTTAATAACTACCAATTATTGCCAATGATCTAATCCCACTTTATTAATGTCCAGACTGGTGTTCCATGAGCTGGAAACAGTAGGCTCTTGAAACAGGCTGTTGACGCTTGCTCTACTCTTTCCAGAATGTGAGGATGGCACTCGGTTACACAGCTTTCTGAGATTTAGCAAGCACATTGACTTGCAATAAATCAATTAACTCCACAAATAAATGTAGATTTTTATTTGTTGGTTTGTTTTAATGTAGCCTATATAATTGTGACAGGCAGATGCCTGTATGAACACAACAAATAAAAGTTTGTTTTTGTGCTTAGTGCAGGGATGTGGGACTGGGAATGTGGGACTGGGAATGTTGCACAGGAAGTGGAGTGACACTTCTGCTCCACAACTTCGGCTTACAAGACTGCAGACTGCTACACGCTGGACGTGGAAACTCAGTGAAACAACGTGGATAGTAGAAGATTAAAGTATTATTTATTGAATTCAGCATTAACAGAGCATTACCAGCGTTATCGGTACCAGATCCGAAACAAAACTCACTTCCCTGTGGTGGTACCATGTTCCGGGGTGCCTAAGATCCTGCACAGGCTATAGGTATGATGGCGGTGTGTGAGTCCTGCCTCCCCACCCTCTTGAAACTGAGGGAGAGCATCTCCGGTCTGCGGGCCGACCTCAAGGAGAGGGACAAGATCTTCCTGGATTTCTCCACTGTCGCCACAACCCAGGCGAAACATATCGCCTACCTGGAGGGTCAGGAGGGTTCACAGCTTTTATCAGTCAACATTGTCCTCACTATCTGGTCCTGCACTTCAGCCACCTCCTGACTCACTGGTATCACTCATGCACACAGGCCCTCTGCCCCACACTCACCCTCACCCTCGGCCACTACATGTTTCACCCACACCATACGCACCTTTACATCAGTAACCCCCTCTCTGCCACCAAAAACTCAGGACATTCACACCATTAGAACCATCACGTCACACAGACACTTTTTAACATTCCCTTAAAACACCATGATGAGCGCACGTTCAGAACAGATATCAAATTAGCTGTGCTGAATGTACACTCTCTTTTAAACAAATCTTTTATCATAAATGATTTAATTTTAGACAAAAACCTAGATGGCATTCTCCTTATAGAGACATGGCTTGGCACCAATGCACCTGTTGTTGTCACTGAGGCTTCCCCACCAAATTTTAACTTTTTATTCTCTACTGAGGGGTGGCAAAAAAGGAGGCGGAACTGCATCTATTACAAAAATTACAATGTCTGCAAATGCAGTGCCTTTTAACAGTTTTACATCATTTGAGCACCATGCCCTTGTTTTTAGCAGCCCTCCTATTCTTTGCATAACGGTCTACAGACCACCTCGGTATTCCTCCTCTTTTATCAGCGAATTCTTTGAATTCTTATCAGTCATTCACACCACCTACAACAGGATTTTAATAAATGGTGATTTTAATCTACACATCAACAACATCTCGGACCCAGTATCCAGAGAAGTTTTAAACCTCTTAAACTGTCTGGATTTTAAACAGCACGTTACACAGCCGACCCACAGCAGGGGGCACACCCTGGACCTGGTCATAACTTATGGCCTGTCTGTGGGTGTGTCCTCTGTTGTGGATCTGGCTGTGTCTGACCACTACTGTGTGTTTTTTAACATCACCAGTTTTAATCAGCGGGAGGCTCCAGTGAGAACAGTGAGGAAACTCCTGAAGTGGCTGCAAATTTTATCCAGATTTTACAGAGTACTCCTGCAGAGACTTTACCTGCACCCTGTGATTTTATCATTGACAATTTTAACAGCAATCTGAAGTCAACGCTGGACTCAGTGGCTCCTCTTTTGACAAAAACAATTAAGAAAAAACCTATACCTCCGTGGAGAAATGAGGAAATTAAGCAACTGAAAAGAAACTGCATGAGTGCTGAGAGGAAATGGAGAAAATCGAAACTAACAATCCACTATGAAGTTTTACGTCAACACCTCAAAACTTACAATAACACTATTAAACAGGCAAGAATTTCTCACTTCAAAAAACTAATCTCTGACCACAAAAATAATCCCAAATTTCTCTTCTCCACAATTGATCTTTTAACAAACAGTAATTTTAACAGATCTCATAAGACAATAACAAATACCCTGTGTGAAGACTTTGCAGACCACTTCAGGCACAAAATTGATAACATCAGATACAGTCTTTTATCTCAACAGGTTTTAACTACCAACATGTCTGGATCACAGGTTTTGCCTGAGGAAACACTGGAGAGTTTTGCCGTGGTTGATGCAAGGACACTTGGTCGAGTTTTCTCCCAGGTAAACCCTACAACCTGCCTCTTAGATCCAATTCCCACACCGCTTTTTAAAACACTCTATGGATTCTTTGAGGAACAGCTGTTATACATGGTGAATTGCTCTCTTCAGACAGGTGTCTTCCCCACGTCCTTTGAAACAGCGGTGGTGAAGCCCCTTCTGAAGAAGAGCAATTTAGACGCCAACATTCTTAATAATGTATCCAACTTACCTTTTTTAAATAAAATTTTAGAAAAACTTGTTTTTAACCAAGTAAATGACTTTTTAAACAAAAACAACATTTTAGAAAGGCATCAGTCTGGTTTTACCGAGACAGCCCTATTAAAGATTTTAAATGATATCAGGTGCAACTTAGATAAAGAAACACAAGCTCACAGTCTACGTACTACTGGATCTAACCGCCACCTTCGATACAGTAGACCATTGCATTTTATTAGACAGACTGAGGCACCTGGTCGGTCTTTCAGGTACTGCTTTTAACTGGTTCGTCTCATACCTCACTGACCGACACTTCTTTGTAAGTTGGGATGCATATTCCTCAGGAACACATGAGATCAAGTGTGGGGTTCCACAGGGGTCAATTTTAGGTCCAACTCTTTTTAATCTTTACATGCTACCCCTCGGGGATGTTACATCAGGAGGCACCGCATCAGCTTCCATAGCTATGCTGATGATGCGCAACTGTACATTGCCGTGTCTCCTGATGACACAGGGTCAATTGATGCCCTTTTTAACTGCATTTTAGACATCAAGTCATGGATGGCAGAAAATTTCCTTCAGCTCAACCAGGACAAAACAGGCCAGAGAGAGAGACTTTTACCAAAACTACAAGATCTTAAACCAACACATTCTGTAAAAAATCTGGGCGTGATTTTTGACTCTGAGCTTACTTTTATTCCACACATCAAAAACATAACAAAGATAGAGTCTGCCCGTTTCTCTCTCAGGCCAGCACGGAGGTGCTGATGCATGCTTTTATCTCCTGTCGTTTAGATTACTGTAATGCCCTGCTCTCTGGTCTTCCCAAAAGGAGTATCTCCAATCTTCAATTACTACAGAATTCAGCCGCACGAGTGCTGACGAGGCCCAGAGGGCGGGAGCACATTACACCATTTTAAAATCGCTGCATTGGCTCCCCATGCATTTCAGGACAGATTTTAAGGTTCTTTTATTAATTTTTAAATGTTTTAACGGTCTCGGGCCTACTTATTTATCTGATCTACTTTTACCCTATCAACCCTTGTGGACCCAGAGGTCCTCCGGCACTGGTCTCTTAACCATACCAAAAGTAAGAACTAAAACACACGAGGAGGCGGCTTTTAGTTATTATGACCCCCGACTGTGGAACAGCCTGCCGGAGAACCTCAGTGCCGCAGAGACTGTTGATGTTTTTAAAAAGAGGCTCAAGACCCACCTTTTTAATCAGGCTTTCAATCGATATGTTTGATTTATCTTATTCCTTTAATCAGGCTTCTTATCATATTTAATCTTTATTCATATCTTATTTTAGTTGCATGTTTTAACAACATGTTTAATTATTGTTTATTTCATTTATTCATTTTATTTTATTTTATGGTTATGTCTTAGTCCCTTGGTTTTTAGCTCCAGTGTTTCCTCATGGGGGTCCTTGGTTTTTAGGTCAAGTGTTTCCTCATGGGGGCCCCCCCACACTGGGAGCTGCTCTTGGTCTACTGATGGGGGCGCTGCCGAGGGGACAGCTTGGCCTGGATGGCTGGAGGCCTCTGCACCTTGGTGCAGGGGCCTCCTGTCTGCCGGGGTCGTGGTGGTCTCGGGCGGCGTCCCTAGTCATGGGCCAGGGGCCCCCTCAGTGTGAATGGCCCCCAGAGGTGGCTTATTCTTTGCCTTGTCCGTATGGGTGCGTGCATGTGTCTCTGTATGTATGCATGGGGGCGGGAGGGCTGGGTTTTCTTCTTTGTTGTTTTTAGCCTCCGTGAGGTATTTTGTGTTGCTTTTAAGTATGAAAAGTGCCATATAAATAAAGTTTGATTGATTGATTGATTGAGGAAACACCGTTTCATTGTGGTGGTGGATGAGAATGCTCATGGTTTTTATTTAGAAAAAGAAGGTTTTTAACGGTGTTGGGGCTCAGACGGTTCCTCTTCTTAGAAGCAATCTCTGCAGCCTCGGAAAAAACCCTTTCACATGGAACAGAAGATGCAGGACAACATAAAAACATGAGAGCCAGCTGATAAAGGTGGGGGATGTTGGTGTTTCTGTCTACTCCAGTAGTGAAGGGGATCTTCTGTTCTTGCCCGGTTCACCTCTGCTACATAATGATCCACTTCCACTGTGGCATCTGCTGTGGCACTTGAGCCTCCTCTACTTGGATCCAATGTTGTGTCCAGCAGATGCCAAAGGTCATCTAATAATGTTAAAAGAAAAAAACATTAACAACGGCTCACATTGCTACCAATTAATGTTAATTTTGACAAAACAAAGAAACAGACTACTTATGTTGTTGCCACAAATCACACTTCCTGATTCAAGTTCAAGTTGTGATGAATTACATGAAATACGCTGACCCGTCAAAGCAGGTCCTCACTGTCTGCTGTCTTCCACTATCTGAAGTGAGCCCTTCTGACTTGCTGATAACCGTGTGGTTCAGCATCTTCAGCAGTGGAATAATCTTTGAGGCAGACACCCTCTTTTCAGCAGAAAGCTCAACTGTGGTCTGGTGGAATGGGGCAAGAACATCTTTAACTGTTTCGTACTCCAAAGCGTTTGGTGTTGGTGTGGCGCTCGATAATGCCTCGATAATGTATTGTTGCTGTAAGTCAGCTCCTTTTGACACAGCAGGCAGTTCACCTTTGAGATAAATAATACATAATAGTGAAGATTATATGGCCATATTGTGAGGATGTGCAAATAAAATATAATCATTCACATATACCTTATTGTGAGCAACCATGTCAAAATACTCAGGGGGAGCAGTGGGACAGGAGAAGACTTCCTCTTTCTTGGAAGCTCCATAGAAAGAGAGGATGAAATAATTCAATTCAGTTCAATTTTATTTGTATAGTGCCAAATCACAACAGAAGTTGTCTCAGGACATTAAACCACAGTATATCGTATCAAATCTCACAGTGTACAACACTGTAACCCTCCAGCTAGGTTAGGTGTAATTGTATGTACCCTAACTAATAGAAGCTAATACTAATAATAATACTATGACTAATAATAATAATTGCTATAATGGCACTAGTCCCTATCTACCTATATAATCTGGTTCACTCGCTAATAATCTTTTTATATAATCTACTGAACTCGCTACTAACTCCCTACTGACACGTTGAAACACTGACACCACACTGCCATACACGCTGACACACCCGCAAAGAAGCGCAAGTTTCGAACCCGCTTTATGCTGAGGCGATACTCGGAATGAGACAGTCACGTAACCCACACAAACCGAGGCCTAGTTTGTCATCAGTCACGTGATGTCCACAAGAACAATACAAGCCTCGAATCGGGGCTTCATCTGGCACATCCATTTTTACTCGACAGTCGCTCCGATGCCTCGAATTATTTGTCCCATCATTAATGTATTGTGCTGAATTCAGAACAACAACAACAACAACAACAACATATGATTACATACATATGACATTGAATATATTGTCTGTGTGCCTTTTTTCAATCTAGTATATGTCAAAAGGATGAGCAAATGATCACGTTCTGTTTTATTGAAACAATGTAAATTGGTAACAACTAATTGAAATTTAGACATGCTACACTGGGAAAGAAACTTCTTAAATATAACTACTTAATAGCACAAAGTATGTCAGATACTTGATATAACCATGCCATTACATGTCAAGTTTTGTTTTTGTATTTTTTTGTCTTTATGCACTACCACAGGTTACTAAGTAAACAAAAAAAATGGCGCTCACATCTACGCTACAATGTAATGATAATAAGAAAAAAGCATGTGTATAACAAAATAGTTGTTCATCTGTCATAATGAATCTCAGATTTTGCCCCAGCTTGGAATCAAACCTACGTCTAGATAATCATTCTTAAACATTCAGGGTAAATCTCTGCAGGATGAGACTGTTACTAGAATGAGGCCTGCTTCATCATCACTTTTGGCACATTTATGTGCTGGTGGTGCTGTTGTAGTTTTTACAGGGACTATCACATATGCAGGGAAGCATTTAAATTACAGGACTGTGACACATTTTTGCATTAACTGTATCACAGCACATTAAATGTAGTTGTGTGATCAATGTCTCAGGAGTCAGGCTGGATTATATTATTCTCATCATCAACTCCCATTCATACTTGGAAGTGTTTCTATTATTTTGTTCTCCCTATTTATACAATTGAGGGCAGGCTGAAACACTTCTCTGCATAATGCAGTGCAGTTCAACAATTTCAAGAAAAACTGAACTTCATACACTTCCTAAGTAGGTAGGATTTCTTCCTGTTGCATTAGACTAGCGATAGACAGATGTAAAGAAAAAGGTTCAGTGTCCTGAGTGTGAAAAGCAATGAAACACCAAATGAATAACAAATATCACTGTAGCATTTGCTTTATTGTAACTGCAAGGCTTGCAACAATGACAAACAGCTTGTGGGATGTGAGCACACAGAATTCATGTCACCTCTGTGACTGTACAGCAGAGTATAAACAGCATCTGAGGTCTTAACTGTGGCTGCACCAGACGAAATAGGGAAAGGATGCAGGCACTTCGATCAGAGAAGGAAACACGGGAGGAGTTTCCTTTTATCAAAACATGAATATACTGAAGCTACTCAACACCACAAGCTTTGCATCAATGGTATCATTTACAGCTGTTCCACTGTGAGATCTACTCCCACATATCCACATCCGCTTTTTCATCCTGTTGCAGCAACCCCAAGTCTCAGTTTTCTCTCAGTTCTCTACTGTTTTCCAAGGGTAAACAGTGTTGACTTACTGAGCAGGGGGCTTGGAGGTGATTCAGGGATTTAAGGAATAGGTTGGCATTTTAACAAAATTAGGTGTTCCATGTTTTGAGCTGATTTTCTTTTTCATTCTTGATAACTGGGACAACAGGTCTTCAAGTATGTTGCCAAGCATATCCTGTTATATGACTAGTCATTTACACTGCTTATTAATTACTGTACAACCACTATGATGTGTCACATCACATGAACATGAACTATAAAGATTTGGGGAAAAAAATCTTACTTACAGCTGGAAGATAAAACAACACTGGTTGAAGGTAGCTGGGGTGTTCTTCTTGTTTCCCTTATTTTTGTTTTGTTTCATGATACATATTAATATCTTAAAAATGTTTGATGATTTGATACAGGTTGTCAATACTTCTGATTACTTCTCTAACAAATGTGAACAAAGTTTCTCAATGCTGGCTCCATTCCACATCCTCATTGCAGTTTGCACTCAGAGCTGGATGGCAGCATCACCTGCTGGACACTCACAGCAAGTCTAGTTATAATTTATTGACATTTTTACTCTCACACAGACACACACACTTCCCTCCTTTGTGGTGATGTGTATATGCCCTCACATGTTTTAACCCCAGTATGTTACAAACATGAAATAATTTTTTTTGGTTTGACAAAATCATTTCAATTTAAAGTCCACTCACGTTTCAAACTGCATTTTGTGGTCCTCCTCAAGGGAATTTTGTTCAGTTGTCGTGGAGAGGGCTCTGCTGTCATCACATGAACTTTGGTCTCATAATAAGTTTTTTTTTCATGAGCCTTCAATGGTGAGATGCAGTTGAAAGCTCTGTAAATAGTTAGCAAGTGGACCTAGATAATTTTTAAGCCAACTACTGTTCAAAGGTGAACTTTAACATTCAGACCATTCAGTTCTATTGTTATATTGTTAAATTAATGCAGATAGTTACTGGTGTTCCAATCAGATTTGATCTGGTTTTTCTGTTCTCAGATGGACACACAGAGCGCATTGTTTACAGAAGAATTTAATCAATCGCAGAGCCAGTTCCATCAGATGTGTGACATCTGTATTTAAGCTTACAACACACATATGCTGACACATTTTCAGATGACTGTCAATCATCTGACACAACCTAGTTTATAATGTCTATGTGATCCCCCACTCTGCCACACCACTCCGAGTGACAGTTTTTTGACAGGTTAATGTACAGTCTTAAGATCACATTTTGTCCCAGTTCTCTAGAATGTGGCTTTCATTAAATGAATGTAACAAAATTCATTGTCTCAACGTCTGAACACAAAGAAGTTTGAAAATGTTGCCTTATGAAGAATATCTCAGCTATGAGGACAGAAATTTAGCAAGAGATAAACAAAACTCAGAACAAACTGATTTTTAGAATTCCATACAAAGGTTTAGTGCATCTTAATACAGGTCAGGTGAAGATGCCTCCTCACTGATATCGCAAGAGCAGATGTGCTGCAATGCTTTACTGATAGTGAAAATACTGAAGAACAGATGAGACCAAAGACACGTACAGACAGCACAGAGATGAAGTTGTGCTGATGGAGAAGTTGTATGGTGGAAATCAAGGTCCTGGAGTCCTGTGCTTCACAGCCACAGTCACAGTCTGTGCCTCTCAAGTCATTTTTACATTTGAGACCATTGCATTGAAGAAAACGTTCAAGTCATAAAAATAAACATAATGATAAAGTAATCAGAAATGTTATGTTAATTTGCATGGCAGTGGTACTATACATGATGCACAATGTTTATGAAAAATGTTAACACAAATCAAACATTTTGCCTGTACATCTAGAGGTTTCAACACACAGCAAATATTTTTATACGCGAGTGGAGAGGGTCAGTGGTGGGACATTTTGAGTCTTAGTAATGACAAAACTACTGACTATGTAGAACAAAAAAACAAATCTAGTTTTCATGGGTTTTGTCTCTTGTTTTTCTTTCAATTTCCATTTGGGAGAAAATTTTCCCAAATTTCCCCAGTTCCCATCATACTTTGGGCGATGTAAACAGAACTTTAACATTGCAAAATAAGTCCGGATGCAACCATGGATATACAGACAATTAGCTGGACTATGGTTACAAATAAAGAAGCTCAATTTAATGATTATGAGGAAAGATTTGATGATATGGGGAGCCTCTATTTTCTATTAATCCTGAAAGGTTTATGGGTGTTCATCCTTAATGGACAGTAACAGAGATATTTTATGTATAGTATGTGTAAGATGTGTGTGCTGTTTTGATTGAGTTTTTAGAAGAAGGCGTGCAAGTATTTGGTTCAAATTACGACTACCATTATTATTATTATTATTATTATTATTATTATTATTATTATTATTATTATTATTATTATTATTATTATGTGGCTTATTCCTGTAACTCAAATTTTATCTGCAATGCAAAAGTCTTACATATAAAATGTGTACGTGCTTTCTTTATTCTTCCAGCAGCCTAGTGCTTTCCTCAGTTCTATTACTGCTTCTCAGCAAACAAACACCTCAGGCCACAGAGGTGAGGGTATATTAACACACAATGTCATTACTGTCTGGAGGATAGAGGGATGTAGTCTGTGTTGTGAATAGTCGTTCCTGCTCACACTCTGTCCAGCTGTGTGGGATCAGCTTCTGGTCCAACAGGACTTAGTTCACACAGGTAGAAGAGTGTCTCTTCACTGGCCTCTGCCTCAGTCAGAGGCTCCAGGCGTATCAGGGAACTGCGAACTGGCTGCTTCGACTCCAGGGTGGTGTCCAGCAGCTCTGAGTGCAGCAAAGCCTCCCCACAAGCACCTGAGCTGGAACAGGGCTGGAGGTCGGTATTGGAGGAGCTGGTGCTGTTGATGCCCAGATCTAACTCTGGAGGAGGGGTGCAGCCATCAAGGAAGGCCAGCAGTGGACAGGAGGTGTACTGGATCAACTGCTTATCTGGACACGTGACACAGGGGGAGTCCAGTAAAAAAACTATAACAAAATCTGGCTGGGCTATGTCCAATTCAACACAGAAAATAAACACAATAATCACCATCTTCCTGAATATAATCGCTTTCTTTGACTGTGAACACTATTCATCATTTGTTGTGTGGAGAACAGCTATAAACGCTTGTTAAACAGCACTATCCACCACCATTATCAAAATACCATATGAAGGAATACAATCTACAAGAATGTTGTTCATCCCTACAGTTGAGTTCCACACATATGGAGCATCTATGAAAAGAGAATCTTCATGGTTGAGTCACATTTAACATTTGCTGACTTAACAGAACAGATGATGGGATGCCTCTCACTTTGACTTTTCTTTTTATACTTATCTCATTTCGGGTTACTAAAGTTTAAAATAAATAAATGAATAAATAAGGATAATAGCACTACGAATCATTTAAGGTATTGATGAAGGAATAGGGATAATTATAGTAGTGAGCTTTAAGGACACAGTCATGGGTTACCAATTTTGGAAATTTTTTCACCACCGTTTTTTGTAATTTTGTTTCAGCAACTTGTCTGTTCAGATTCCACTGCATTAGGACTGTCAATCCAAATATTAATAGACTCCATCAGTCTATTAATATTTGCTAGACAGTGAAAAAAATGCTATTTTTTTTCCTAAATTCATCACCCTCAGCCCTGGTAAATTACTAGGGCTGAGAGTGATGTCTTCAAATGTCTTTTCAGTCTGATAAAAACTCAAAGATATTCAATTTGAGTATCCTCACCTGTGTTGTCTTCCTCTGTCCTGCCTCTATTTAGTTGTGCAGTGTTCTCTTTTGAGGACACACTATCCTGAAAAGACACAGAGATCAAATCAGTACACAAAACTAGCTTGAACCTAACAAAGAATAATAGCATGGTTTTTAAAAACATAGATAGTAGCACAGATGGTGTACTGCTCTTGCACTGTGTTCACTTGTGCAATGCTAGACAGTCAGTTAACAATTTAAAATCCTCCAATAATCACACAAGGCTTGACTTTTCTTGTACTTTACAGAAGTCTTGTTTCCTCTCTAGGTTATGCTTTGTTTGTAAAACTGCAACATTACAAAAATAAAAACATGAATTAGTACAGAAGCATTTTCATTTGCATGTAAAAATGATGTGTTTTAAACACGCCCCTTAACCATGTTAAGCAAAACTGTACCATACAAAAAAAACTATCACAACAACTACCAGTCACAATCTAATGGCAGAAAAGCACTGGCCGCTGCTAGCCAGCAGAGCACATGTTTGACTAAAACAATATTTGCCATGACAAATCCCACATGATGCTGACCCTCACTGTCAGTAGCTCTTAAGTAAGCCACAGCTCCTATAGCAGTCATGGAAGCATCTGAAAAGATGCACAGCTCTTTTCTTTGTGTTGAGGAAAGTGAGATTGGAATGTAGCACCTTGGTATCTGCAGATTCTCAAGAGACTTTAAAGACTCCTTCCATTGGTTCCATTCTGCTTCCTTTTCAGGGAAAAGAGCAACATTCCACTCTCTCTCTCTTCAGATGACAGCTCTTGGACTAGTGCTTTGCCTTGTGTTGTTATGGGAGCCACAAAGCCCAAGGGGTCAAATAGACTATTGACTGCAGACAACATGCCTCTCCGTGTGAAAGGTTTCTCATCATTAGACATCAGGTAAGTAAAGCTGTCTGTTCCTAAGTTCCAGAACAGCCCAAGGCTCCTCTGAAGAGGGAGAGTATCAACTCTAAGGTCCAGATCCTTCAGATCTTTGGCACAGTCTTCTGCTACCAAGCTACCATTACAGCAGTGTGAAAACTGTCATGTTAACAGTATGTGTGCATTCTTCTGCACAGTGCTGAAATCGATTAGACATGTATTAAGTTTGAGGAAGTACTGATCAGGTGAGTGCTTTCTGGTTTAGTGTGTATGTGATATTATTTTACCTCAAGGGCATCAAAATCAAAGCCAAACTGTCTTCCATAAAGCATGGCCTGGAAGTCCTCCAAACTGCAGTCAATACTGTCCAGATAATCCATCAGCTCCACCCTGACAAGACAGACAGACAGACAGACAGACACAGTCCATCAATAACCAATAACTCTTCTTCTAGTCATCACCAACACTTAGAATGTTTTGCATCAAAAAAGTATCACCCCATTGCAGACCTGATTGACATACCAGAGGACATTATGAAACTGTCTAATCGGATACATTGGTTGCATTCTTTGCTCCAGAATAACTAATGGTGCAAGTACTACTATGAGCGCAGCTGGAGAAACCTTCAAATCATATGTACTTTACAACAGCCACAGTATAACTAATGGTAAGGTATGAGTTAAGTACAACCCTGATTCCAAAAAGAAAGGGATAAATTCTATAGTTAGGGCTGGCTCAGGCTTGCCCTGGACCAGCCCCTAGTTATGCTAAACCAAGCTCCTCTGTTCTTGTCTCCCTCTCCATCTGCAAGCTTTCATGTCCTACCATGGCGTGTTACTAACTTAGCTTCTTCCCAGGAGTCTCTGTGCTTTGTCGTCTCACAGGTTCCCATGGATGGTGGTTGAATCTGGATTGTGGATTACAGCTACGTCTCCTGCGATGGCTCTGCCTGACATCCACTGCAACTGCTACTATTACTACATCCACTGTAACTGTTGCTGTGATTGCACAGGAGCCAGTGAGCTTTCAGTTATGTTATGAGTCTTTGCAGCATGCATTGGGGTTGTGAGCTGTGGACTAATCATGTGACTGAATTCAGGTTAAAATGTAACGCATTTAATATCATGTGGGTTGAAAGTACAGTTAATAACGTGGTGTATTTTTGAAAAGTATTCAAGCTAAAAGTAATTTGATAAATATGATCTGTGTATATTTACAGGAGTTAAAAGCTGCTATATTAGGTTAAAATCATTATTGAATAGTGCTTTAAAATGTTTTTAATTTATTTTGGGTGCTTTAAATATGGGTATTTTCTACTTATTGTTTAGATTAATTTCTAGTAGCTTAAAAATTAAGTATTTGATTTAAGAATCAGAATCAGAATCAGAATCAGAAAAAGCTTTATTGCCAAGAATGCTTTTACACATACGAGGAATTTTTTCTGGTGAAATTGGTGCATGACACATCTACTAAAATATGACACATCTACTAAAATAAGAGCATAAAATTCAATTTAAATATATATACACAAGTCTGTTATTGTTGTTGCTATTTACCAGAAACACAGTACTGTTTTTCAGAAAGAAGTCCAAGTTGAGCATTAATGTAACGCATAGAGTTATATTTATATCAGTCAATGTGACAGAATGAGTCCGAGGTGGAGTGTGAAGAGTGTCAGGGGGGGTTCCGGGCCTTGTTGGTAAGGCTGACAGCAGACGGGAAAAAACTGTTCTTGTTCTTGTTTGGGTTATGTTGACTGATTATGGTTTCTTGGGTTACATTTTTCTTAACCTTCTATTTGTGTCTGTATTTTGAGGTTTTTCGCCTGTTATTGGCCTTGACAACTTTCAAAATAAAAGAAAGAAAAGAAAGAAAGCTGAATCTTGGTCATTGAGTGAATTCCAGGCCAATCTTCTGAAGCAAGCTGCCTTTTCAAGTGGGGCAAGCTGCAGGTTAAATCTCACAAGAGTGAGGGTCACTTGACACCGTCTCTCTCTCTCTGTCTGTCTGTCTGTCTCTCTCTCTCACCCGACCGGTCAGTTGGGCAGTTGGCCACCCACCCAGAGCCTGGTTCTGCCTGAGGTTTCTGCTAGTTAAAAGCAAGTTTTTCCTTGCCACTGTCACCAAGTGCTTGCTCATGAGGGAATTGTTGGGTCTCTGTAGATAAAAGAGCTTGATCTGTACCAGCTCTATATGAAAGTGTCCTGAGACAACTTCTGTAGTGATTTGGCGCTATACAAATAAAATTGAATTGAACTGAATTGAATTGAATTGAACTCATAACAGATGATAGTATCCCGATTGGGTGTGAAAGGGGCATCCTCGAAAAGCTCATCACTTTGTGAAACCACTGTTTCCAAAAAAGTTGGGACACTGTGTTAAATGTAAATAGAAACAGCATGTGACGATTTGCAAAACACTGAAAGCCCATTTTTAAATTGAACATAGCACAAAGGCAACATATCAAATGTTGAAACTGATAAATTTCATTGTTTTTGAAAACTATATTGTCATTTTAAATTTGATGGCAGCAACATGTTTAAAAAAAGTTGGGACAGTGGCGACAAAAGACTGGAGAAACACTAAGAGAAAACAACTGGTGGAAAATCTCACAATTAATTAGGTTAACTGGCAACAGGTTAGTAACATGATTAGGTGTAAAAAGAGCATCCCAGAGAGTCTTTATAAAGTAAAGATGGGAAGGGGTTCACCACTGTGACAGACTGCACTGGAAAGTAGTGCAACAATTTAAGAATGATGTTTCTCAATGTAAAATTGCAGAGGATTACTGGATGGCTGTGATCTTTGGGCTCTCAGGTGGCACTGCACTGAAAAAGGCCACAATTTTATAGTGAACATCCCTGAATGGGCTCAGGAAAACTTCCAAAAACCACTGTCTGTGGACACAGTTCCTCACTGCATTTATAAATGAAAGTTGAAACTCTACCATGCAGATGAAACCATACACAAACCAGATCCAGAAACGCTGCCTTCTCTGGTCCTGAGCTCATTTAAGATTAAGAGGTGAAGGGGAAAACTGTCCTGTGGTCTGATGAGTCAAAATCTGAATTTCTTTTTGGAACTCATGGATGCTAAGTCTCCCGAAAAGAGGAGAAAAGAGGCGAAAGAGGAGAGGGCCCACGCGGCTTCTTTTCTTCTATTAGCGTATAATTCAAAATCCAGCATCCATGATGGTATGGGGGCATTAGTGCATATGGCATGGGTAACCTGCACATTTGAGAAGGTACCATTACTGCCGAACGACAAATACAGGTTTTGCATGCAAAATATGCTGCCAAGTAGACACAGTCTTTTTCAGGGAAGGCCTTGCTTATTTCAGCAAGACAAAGCCAAATCACATTCTGCATGTATTACAGCAGCATGGCTCCGTAGTAAAAGAGTCCAGGTGCTAAACCGGCCTGCCTGCAGTCTCGACTCGACTCCCACATTGAAAATATTTGGCACATTGTGAAATGTAAAAAGATGATAAACGAGACCCCCAGCAGCTGATGATGTACATCAAGAAAGAATGGGAAAACGTTCGACTTTCAAAATTACAGCAACTGGTCTCCATTCCTAAAAACAAAATTTTTTTGAAATGTGTTGCTGGCATCAAATTCTAAATGAGGGTATAATTTTCAAAAACATTTGATATGTTGTGTTTGTGCTATTTTCAATTACATATGGGGTTTCAGTGTTTGCAAATCATCACATTCTGTTTCTATTAACATTTTATAGAATTGTTGGATAATATGTAAAGGTTTCATTTGAATATTTGACATTCCCATAAGATTAGTTGTCATCAGCCCTATCAGTCAGCATAAAGTCTCTGGATCCAAGCAAAAGGAAGAGAAAAGGAATGAAGAACAGATTTTGTTACGAACATACATACATTTATTCTGAACTCAATATTTTGAAGAGACACTTCATCTGCTTTTTTTTTTAATGATGGTGAGTATTTTAATCTGAGTCATGAGGAGCCCTGTAAAGTATGTCTACAATCATCTTTGGATACTATTTGGAGACCAACACCAAATAAACAAATGTACACATTTAGAAGAATCAGTTAGTAGCCTTGTGTGTTCTTTCATTTAGTGGAGACATTCCTTCATCAAAGGCCATAACGACATACATACAGTGGCTTGCAAAAGTATTCATCCCCCTTGGCTTTTTACCTATTTTGTTACATTACAATCTGTAATTTAAGTGTTTTTTAAATCGGATTTTTATGTCATGGATCTGCACAAAATGCACAATATGTGTGACAAGTGTCACAAGATCTGTCAGTATAAACACACCTTTTCTGAAAGGCCCCAGAGACTGCAACACCACTAAGCATGAGACATTACACCGTGAAGACCAAGGAGCTCTTCAAACAAGTCAAGGACAAAGTTGTTGAGAGGTACAAGTCAGGGTTGGGTTATTAGAAAATATCCAAATCTTCGATGGTCCCCTGGAGCAAATCCATCATCTTCAAATGGAAAGAACATGGTACCACAAAAAACCTGCCAAGAGAGGGTCGCCCACCAAAACTCACAGACCAGGCAAGGATGGTATTTATCAGAGAGGCAGCACAGAGACCAAAGGTAAACCTGAAGGAGTTGCAGAGTTCCACAGCAGAGAGTGAAGTATCTGTCCATACGACCACAATAAACCGTACACTCCATAGAGCTGGGCTTTATGGAAGAGTGGCCAGAAAAAAGCCATTAGTGTTAAAAATAAGGAGGCACATTTTGAGTTTGCAAAAAGGCATGTGGGCGACTCCCCAAATGCATGGGGGAAGGTGCTCTGGGGAAACATTTAAATGTGTTGGAATGGCCTAGTCAAAGTCCAGACCTTAATCCAACTGAGAATCTGTGGTCAGACTTGAAGATTGCTGTTCACAAGTGAAAACCATCCAACTTGAAGGAGCTGGAGCAGTTTTGCCTTGAGGAATGGGCAATAATCCCAGTGGCAAGATGTGGTAAACTCATAGAGATTTATCCAAAGTAACTTGCAGCTGTAATTTCTGCAAAAGGTGGCTCTACAAAGTACTGACTTCACGGGGGTTAATAGTTATGCACACTGAAGTTTTCTGTTATTTTGTCCTATTTGTTGTTGTTGTTGCTTCACAATTAAAAAAAAAAAAAAAAAATCACATCTTCAAAGTTGTAGGCATGTTCTGTAAATGAAATGATGCAAACACTCTAACAATCCATTTAAATTCCAGCAACAAAACATGAAAATTGCCAAGGGGGCTGAATACTTTTGCAAGCCACTGTGTTGATTATTGAGGTGTGTTTGTTTTGTTGCTTTGTGCTCATTTTTCCTTTTTTTCTCCCGTGTCAGCAGTGGAGGTGAGGCCTGGCAGTGCTGCACACAGCGCACCTGAGGCTCATCCCGCTGATTTACACCTGCACTTAAGCAACGTGGCAGCTTTGCCTCGCTGCCAGATTGTCTATGGTTCTTGCCTGACTTTCCAGCCTGTCTTCCTAGCATCCTTAGATCTCTTGTTCTTTTCCTAGTCGCCTTGTGCGGATTTTTGTTTGCTTCTTAGCGTTTGTAGCTTTTGGTTTTCTCGCATTTGTTCCCTTAGTGGTTCCTACCTTCCTACTTAGTTTATCCTTAAAGTTAGTCTGTTTTCCTACCCGGATTGTTTTGGTTGTAGTTGTAGTTTTTTGTTGGATTGAAATAAACCATTCGTGTGTCAATGGCTCCTTTTGTTCACTACTGTTTGTTTCAATCTTTTTTGGGTCTGATCCAAAAATCTTAGACTACTTGTCATAACACACTGTATGTTGGGTTTTTGCGGTGGTTCTCCATACATCTCCCATAGGATTAAACTGAATGGGCAGCAAAGTCTGGCATAAAGCAGAGCATTAGAACATTGATATTTTGATGTAATGACCCTTCCTTTTATAGTTTCCTTGGCCCAAACATGCTGACCTATTCAACATTATTCAACCATTAAAAACAAGTTGGAAAGAGAGCATTGTCAATCTATAAATCTAATTAAAACTACCACAGTTACCAGCTAGCAGGGCCTAAAATTTATATTTTGAGAATAATGAAACTGACAGTACTTGACGTTTCTGCCACTCAAATTGCAACGTCATCGACCCCGCATATATGACGTGAGTTCGGTAACTGAGAACAGCCATTTGAATGTTAATATGACCCTTAGCATAATTTAGCCCCATAGCAATGTTATCCATTTTCCTGAGCTCTGACTGATAACCTCATTCTGTGCTAAAGGAAAATAAGATTTTAATAATTTTAAAGCACAGCACAAGGCTTTCAAGGATGTTTTACTTTTTCTCTCATTTTCAGTTTCCTTTACTGGGAAATTGGTCAACTGTTTTCCAGGATGCCTGGGAACCCTGACTGTAGCGGCACCACAATCAGGAACTAAGTGACACATTGTGTTTTTATTTCTCACAACCATTAAACTTAACTTTTCATCTTCTGAAACTAATATATTAAACAAAATAAGACTTAGGCCTAGTGCAACTTGAGAAAATGTCAAAATGTTGTATTAAGGGGCCTCAGTAAATATGTTATTCCATTGCAAAATGCGTTTGAGATAAGAATTGCCACATCAATGCTCAGTGAAAAACACAGCCTTTGATTGGTTGGCAAGTTAAGAACATAATCTCCAGACTAGTCGACGGACTCCACCCCAGGCATCATAGGACTGCTAGAGGACAACAATGAAAACATGAAAAAAAGGTCTGCACATTGTCGGCCACAATTTAATAGTACGTCGACACTAATGTTTCAAACCCCTGCTCTTCAGACTTCCTGCAAGTGGATGGCTAAAATCCAAGCTAACAACAAGGATAATGGTTTTCAACATGGAAAAATGTATTAATTATCACAGAAAACATTCAGTGTTTTACTTATCATTATGGATTTATTTTTATTTTACTTTATTTTAGTTTATTCAAGAAACTGGATTACAAAGATTCTGAAAGGGATATGATTGCACTGGTGCAGTCATGGCAACGCCACAATGGTAACATGATCTTTCTGGCCAAAAAAAGTAAGTCTCTAGCATGCAGCCTACCAGAGATATTTGGACCAGCAAAACCAGAAACGACCTAACCCAACTGAGACACTTTATTTTGGTTTTTCTATTAATTTGTTACCCATGTGTAGGTAAGTAACTTCACTGGGAATGGAGAAAAAGCCTGAAACTTGTCCAGGCCCTCAGTGCATGTGTGTATATTAACACCATGGCAAATATTCATTTTCAAGTCAAATTAGGAAAAAGGTAAAGCTAGAATATATGGCTATAATATTATTATCATTATAATTTCATAAAATAAACATCAGAAACACATCATGATTTATACTAACCAGCTGTTTAAATATGTATTTCGAATAAAATGAATCATAATTAAGGTTTGCACTTACTTGCCCAGCAGGTTGATGTTCTGTGATATTGCTCCATTATCATTTAGTATGGAGTCCATCATCTTGACAGGGTCCTCCAAACTCAGGCCTGAGGGTTTATTGAGCTGTAGGGCACTGCTAGTTGGTCCACTGCTGTCTAAAGTTTTGCTCCTCTGGCTGTCATCTACTTCTACTGCTGCTGTTGCTGCTGCCACACCAGCCTCCGTCTGTTTCATTTCAGTTGTGCAGGTGGCGCTCACCTCCGTCTCAGCTGGCAGCACACAGCTGTCTAGTTCCACTTCCACGATTTCTACATCACTGAGGGAGAACATTTTCATACAGCATGTCATTAAGAAAGATACTGGTGCCAATTTAATATCCTGGCAGCAGTATATATCAACTTATTCAAAGTTTTGTTGTAAAAGATTCCCCTCACAACCTTTCCCTACAAAAGTTTTACTATTTCTTTACAATTCTTTCTCTCACAGCCTGATAACAGCAAAATGTTAATGTGGTGTACATAGTCAATAAATGCACAGAATAGACGGAATATGTTTAGCTTCTCTCCACTGCACCTGCAAAAAACTGGCTGCACTTCTTTTTCCCTGCTTATTCAAATGCAAACGCACATTTGGCTGTCATAAAAGAGGACTCATTAGGGATTGAACTGAATTAAGAAGACTAAAGTAATCACATGCTGTATTTTGCCTGACAGGAATCTTTGGCACAACAACGTGCAAATTTACTAGTCTTCAAAGGCATTAATTCAAGGGCTAAGTGGCTGACCAAGCAGAAGAGCTGCATATGTCAGTTTTGTTCAGAATCAGAATCAGAAAAAGCTTTATTGCCAAGAATGCTTTTACACATACGAGGAATTTTTTCTGGTGAAATTGGTGCATGACACATCTACTAAAATATGACACATCTACTAAAATAAGAGCATAAAAAATAACAATTTAAATATATATACACAAGTCTGTTATTGTTAGAAACACAGTACTGTTTTTCAGAAAGAAGTCCCAGTTGAGCGTTAATGTAACGCATCGAGTTATATTTATATCAGTCAATGTGACAGGATGAGTCCGAGGTGGAATGTGAAGAGTGTCAGGGGGGGTTCCGGGCCTTGTTGGTAAGGCTGACAGCAGACGGGAAAAAACTGTTCTTGTGGCGTGAGGTTTTGGTCCTGATGGACCGCAGCCTCCTGCCAGAGGGGAGTGGCTCAAAGAGTTTGTGTCCGGGGTGAGAGGGATCAGTTACAATCTTTTCTGCACGCCTCAGGGTCCTGGAGGCGTACAGGTCCTGAAGAGATGGTAGATTGCAGCCAATCACCTTCTCTGCAGACCGAATGACACGCTGCAGTCTGCCCTTGTCCTTGGCGGTGGCAGCAGCGTACCAGATGGTGATGGAGGAGGTGAGGATGGACTCAATGATGGCTGTGTAGAAGTGCACCATCATTGTCTTTGGCAGGCTGAATTTCTTCAGCTGCCGTAGGAAGTACATCCTCTGCTGTGCTTTCCTGATGAGGGAGCTGATAGTTCCCAGGAAGCGGAAAGACTCCACAGTGTCAATAGTGGAGTCACAGAGGGTGATGGGGGCGGGTGAGGCTGAGTTCTTCCTGTAGTCCACAACCATCTCCACTGTCTTTAGAGCATTTAGCTCCAGGTTGTTGAATACGGAAGGGGAAAATAAATGGAATACCTGCTTTAAAAGCCCAACTTACTGAAAAATTGTTGCCATTATATGAAGTGACATATAATCAAAGGATGTGTAAAACTTTTAAACTGGAGGGAAATCCTTATGATATTAGCTTTGACCAAGATTTTTACTATACAGAAATCCTACTGTAATTTCTTTTCTTACACTCCTCATTAAATTCCAACCAGTGTTGGGCAAGTTACTTTCAAACTACAATATATTCTTACTGTCACTGAAAGTAATAAGATACTTTACAATGTTACGGTTTGTGTGGAATAATGAGTAACTGATTACACTACTTTTGCGTTACTTTCACCTAGTACTAGTGTTACATATTACGGTTATATTACGGTTCATTATAATAACACTATTTACTAAAGCCTCAGCATAACCTGGTCTCTATGCTCCTTTTCCAATTTTAAGATTTCTGCTTGAAGTTCTTCTATTTCTGCCATGTATTTCTTTTTCATACCTTTTTTTTATTTGAGATTAATTGTCCCCTTAAATAAGCTTTTGGCATGTCCCATAATATGACACTACTGGCAGAGGAGGTGCAATTTGTGTCACAGAACACTTCTATCTGGTTAGAATTACCAAATGTAAGAAAGAAACTACCAAAGCAGTTTGGTTGCTTTTGTTTCACATACTGTCATGGTTGACTTGAAAATAAGTGACCAAGTATATTTTGCTGTCCCCCGATACCTTGAGAAAGATAAATATGATGATGAATAAAGGATTCATCAGCATAGTTGGGTGTACATGAGTTTAAGATTGTCCAAGATTCCAAGGTAATTTGACAGTTAACTAATACATATCAGCCTGATGGATCAATAATAGGGTTTCTTGTATAAAAACCAATATCAATTTACAGTTTTCTCAGGCATACCAATACTAAAACAATACTAAAATAATTTCCCAAATTGGAATAAATAAAGAAACCGTATAAGTCTACGTCTAAATCTCTATTTTCCTTTCAACCCATCCATTTAGCCAATTCACCTTAAGGTTAAGAAATTTCACTACCCTGTTCAGTGTTATGACAACTTTTGTAAAGTCGCTGTGCAAGTGAAAATGTGTCTCCTGTAGTTAAGTAACAAAAATAATAAAGCACTGACAATAAGAAAAAAAGGTGTTTTGAAGAATCTTTTCCTTCCATCAGGGAGCATTATCCTCAGTGCCACAGAATGGAGTAGCAAAATATTCTTAGATTGAAGCTCCCTGTTAACTTGGTTGCACTCCCTTCTGTATTTCACTGACCTGGTGCTCAGGTCAGGAAAGTCCAGCACCCTTATCTTGATAAGAAAAGATATTTCTTTATTAGTCCCACAGTGGGGAAATTTCCGGTATTACAGCAGCAAAGTGGATAGCAAAAAATAGAGGGCAACAGTAAAAAGGACATTAAATATCAAACAAGCAATATAAATAATATAAACAAGAAATATTGAAAAATATGAACAATAGGTACTGATATAGCACACTGGATGATAGTACTCTTGACTGGAGTATTGATATTGCACATAGGGGTAGTAATACACCTGACTGAAAGATTGATATATTGCACCTTAAGTTGAAATTCACCTGAGCTCATTATTTTCACAGTATAAGTGAACACAGTCGATGTGTATTATAATGCAGTCATATTGAAAGTCTTGGTGAGTGTGTGGTCTACTGGGAGCACTGCTAGTTGTAAAGTCTGACTGCTGCAGAAAGGAAGGACCTGTGATAGCCTTCCCTCACACACTTTAGGTGAAGCAGTCTGTCGCTGAAGGAGCTCTGCAGTGCTGTTAAAGTGTCCTGCAGGGGGTGGGAGTCATTCCCGATCATGGATGACAGCTTAGCCATCATCCTCCTCTCTCCTACCACCTCCACTGAGTTGAGGGTGCATCCCAGGACAGAGCTGGCCTTCTTGATCAGTTTGTCAAGTCTCTTCCTGTCAGCCGTCGAGATGCTGCTCCCCCAGCTGACCACTCCATAAAAGATGGCTGATGCCATCACATTGTCATAAAAGGTCTTCGAAAGTGCCCCCTGCACTCCAAACGACCTCAGTCTCCTGAACAGATAAAGTCTGCTCTGGCCTTTCTTGTAAAGTGCGGTTGTGTTGTGAGTCCAGTCCAGTTTATTGTTCAGGTGAACACCCAGGTACTTATAAGATGTCACCATCTTGATGTCCGTTCCCTGGATGTTCACCGGTGTCAGGGGGCAGAGTGTTCGTCTGCTGATATCCACCTCCAGTTCTTTGGTTTTCCCTGCGTTGACCTGGAGGCAGTTCCACTGGCACCAGTCCATGAAGTCCTGCATCAGTTCTCTGTACTCTCTGTTGTCCCCATCTGTGATGAGGCCGACGATTGCAGAGTCATCAGAGAACTTCTGCAGATGACAGGTAGGTGTGTTGTATGAGAAGTCTGCAGTGTAGATGGTGAAGAGGAACGGAGCCAGGATCGTTCCCTGCGGGGCCCCCTTGCTGCAGATGACCGTGTTGGACACACAGTCCCAGGTCCTCACATACTGTGGATGGTTGGTGAGATAGTCCAGAATCCAGCGTGTGAGGTGATGGTTCACCCCAGTGTGCTCCAGCTTGTCCCTCAGAAGTGCAGGCTGAATGGTACTGAAAGCACTGGAGAAATCAAAATACATGATTCTCACAGTACTCCAAGTTTCTCCAGGTGAGAGAGAGCTCGGTGTTGGAGGAAGATGACAGCGTCGTCCACCCCGATGCCAGGCTGGTAGACAAGCTGAAGTGGATCCAGCGGGCTCACCAGGGGGCAGAGATGAACAAGGACCAGCTGCTCCAGGGTCTTCATTAGGTGGGATGTTAGTGCCACTGGCCTGTAGCTGCTGAGGTCCTTGGGGTGCGGAGTCTTGGGCCCCCGTACCACGCAGGATGTTTTCCACAGCTTCAGGCTCAGATTGAACATGCATTCAACAATCCTGCACAGCTGATCCGCACAGGACTTGAGGAGCCTGGAGCTGATGCCGTCTGGGCCTGCAGCCTTTTTTTTAACCTGGGTTGTTGTGAGGGACAGGTTGGAGCAGGGGGGCTGCGTGCTGGAATGTGTGTGTGTGTGGGGGGGGTGGGGGGGTGGGGTGGGGTGGGTGGGCTGATGAGATAAGCAGTGGGGGGTGGCTGTGAGCTGAGTGTTGTAGAGGGGGAGGGGGAGGTGGGGGAGGAGCCGCCCGCAGCAGCTTGAAGCCATCCAGCACCGGGTCCGTGTCTGGAGTCAGCGCAGTCAGCCATGTTCCCGTCGGAAGAGTTGGGTACACTGGGTGCAGAAAGGGGGAACTGCAGCATGGAGGGCGGGGCTGGGGGAGGGACCGATGACTGATCAACTGAAGAATATGTTATGGTCATTCGCCCACTTTTGGTCCCCTGCAACTTGGGAGTCAGGTTCCTTGTGGCCAGAGATGGTTTTTAGGCCTCTCCAGACTCCACTGACATTTTTTTTGCTGCAGCTGATCCTCCATCTTCCTCCTGTAGGTGTTTTTCCCCTCTCTGATCTTCCTTCTCAGCTTCTTCTGCACAGCCTTCAGCTCATCCTTATTTCTTGACTTAAAGGTCCTCTTCTTCTCCTTAAGGAGAGCCTTTATGTTGGGGTTAATCCACTTTTTGTTGTTGGAAAAACACTGTACAGTCCTGGTAGGTACGGTGTTTTCCCACACAGAAGTTAATACAGTCAGTTATTAGAATCACAAAATTCCTCCCACACAGTAGTCTCGAAACAGTCCTTCAGAGCCTCGTCAGCCTCCTCGGACCATCTCTTCACTGTGTGGGACACAGGGGCCTGTGCACGAGAGGTTTGTACACAGGCAGGAGATGAACAAGGTTGTGGTCCGATCTTCCCAGGGGAGGGAAGGGTGATGAAGTGTATGCCTCCTTGGTGTTGGCATAGCACAAATCCAGTATCTTATTGTCTCTAGTGCAACATGTAACATACTGGGTGAATGTGGGCAGAGTGGAGGATGGAGAGGCATGATTTAAGTCCCCAGGGATAAGAAGGAGGGCCTGTGGGTGCTCTGTCTGCAGCCTGCTTGTGACAGAGTGGAGAATATCACAGGCTGCATCAGTGTTAGCAGAAGGGGGAATATACGCAGCTATCGCGATAACATGCAGGAATTCCTGGAGCAGGTAATATGGCCTCATGCTAACGGCTAACAGTTCAATGTCCTTGCAGCAGAGTTGTTCTTCAATAGTGATGTGCCCAAAGTTACACCATCTGTCACTCACAAACAGTGCCAGCCCTCCTCCTTTCCTCTTACCGCTCTCCCACATCCTGTCTGCCCGCAGCAGTTTAAAGCCGTACAGCACCGCGTCCGTGTCTGGAGTCAGCCATGTTTCCGAAAAACATCATGATGCTGCACGCTCGGTAGTCCCTCTGGTGCCGGGTCAGTGCCACTAACTCGTCCATGTTATTGGGAAGAGATCTCACATTCCCTATGTTGATGGATGGGAGGATGGGTCTGTATCTCCAGCTTCTAGCGTGGCGATCAGCTCCGGCATGGCTCCCCTGTCTCCTCCTCTTCAGCTCCCGGGGAATGTCGGGTCTCTTGTGGGGCAGCACCGCGGTGCTACGGAGCGCCAACAGCTGATCCCTACTGTAAACTATAGGGCCATGGCTGCGCACGGGGTCCCCAGACACGGTTGAAAACAAGAGAAAGACCCACAAAAAAAGACGAAACTAAAACGGAAAGAGCTCACAGTGAGCGGGAGCTGCTGTAACAAGCTGCCACTAGCGCGGCGCCATCTCACACAAATATAAGAAAAAATTGATACATGATGGCAACTCCATTTTCTTAGGACCGCTGTGTGGTGATGCCTAGGATTTTGTCGCGATCTTGATATTTGAGTAGACCTATCAGGGCAGGACTCGGTTTCTGGTCTGCAGGTGTATGGGGTGCAAGAACCCCGTGTGCTCGTTCTATTATCAGGGGCTCAGTGAAGTGCTCTTGTCCCAAGGTGGCTGGGATCCAATTAGCAAAAAACTTTTCAGGATCCTTTCCCTTGCAACTTCCCTGAAGATAAACGACACATAAGTTGTTGTGGGCTGTAGTTTCCCAGCTGGTTAGCTGCCTCGATCAAGACGTAATTTTCTTTACTCAACATCTGAACAAGAGAGTGCAGCCCCACCACCTGGTCCTCCGCCACACACTGACGCTGTTCCGCCTTAATTATGTGGCCGCTCACTTCGTTCAGTATAGTTTTCAGTCCAGAAATAGACTGATTCATTTCTGCCATTTTAGAGTTCAGTGTACTGGAGAAGGCTCCGTTACTGTTTCTTATCTCTTGAAGATTAAGTGAGTCTCTTTTATGGTGATTCTGTGCCTCTGCCATTATATGAGCTTCTTGATTGCCATCCTGGGAATAATTTTCTCTGCAGATGTTGGGATTTGCTCAATAGCAAGAGTTTATTTGTTAGGTCTCATACTGCAGCTGTCTGACCAACTAAAATTGGGTTTGAGAGCAATTAAAGGGTTTAGAATATTTTTTTTTTTTTCGAGAGCCTTGGACCAACAATAACCTTGCTTTGCTGCATCATGTGATGGACAATGGGTCCAACAATAACATTTTCTTTTGCTGCTGGCTCGGTCAGATAAGAGGGTGAAGAATCTGGCTCAAACAACATTTCCACTTGAGTTACCTAAACACACACAAACACACACACTGAATACAAGTACTGTACTTAGAAATTTTATGTGCTTGTACAGTACTTAACTTGAATGTTTCCATATTCATGAACTTAATACTTCTAGTCCACTACATCTAGGGGACAAATATTGAATAACATATTAACATATTAGGCACACAGAAACAAGAAGCAAGTCTTTGAAGTATCTCAGACATCAGCAACACGACTCGGTGGTCTGCTTATTTCACAACAATCCAGTAAAACTTCAACAACAGTACAGCTTAGAGGAACACACTATTATTATGCTGTCCCCGCCCATAAATAGCCTCTTACTTGAGAATGCTTCGAGAGTGATGGGGCCATTGTGCCACTTAGTCTGCGGGTTAACGGCAAGCTGCTCCTTGTAAGCAGCGAAGAAAACAGTGGAAAGTTCACTTAATTGATAGAGAGCGGGGCCTAGAAGTTATCCTTCTCTTTCTTGAAGAAAGCAGGTAATCTATGTCTTCCTTCTGCAGGCAAAGTGAGATTGCCAGTTACACATACTGCTGATCTCCTCCAGCATGCAAAAGGGTTCTGTGAACACAGTCTGTTACTGAGTTACAGGACTGTTGCCAAGGCAACTTCAAGTGCAAATGTTTCATTAGGAACAATACACCTCCTATAGCAATGAGGACATTGCAGTGGAAAGGTGAAGCAGAGTGGGATGCGTTGATTCTTACATCCTTGGTGACATCATGGCCATGTTCCTGTGAGTTTCGTCCAATGGAAAACCAGGATATGAATTTGCAAGGTCTGATAGAATTTTGGTGCTATTTCTTTGTCCTTTGTCCTGAGTTCTTTTTCAGACTTTGGTCTTTGCATGAGGATCTCTATTCAGGCATTTGGCTTTGCATGCAGGCCTCTCTTTGTTCATCCATGTGGTGAGTCCCAAAATGAAGTTTTGAATTCTTGACTTTTACTTGTAATGGGGTATTTTTACAGTGTTTTATTAGCACTTTTTATGCAAAGAATCTAGATACTTCCTCTTTTGTAGCACATCCGAAGTCTAACTGCACGTATGTGTTACTCGCTGAGCCTAAATCTGCAATCTTGACCTGCATTTAATCTATGAGGTAAACATGCCTGTCTGTGTCTGTCTTAGCACAACGTGCACTAGTCACATTTCTGCAAGGACAGATAGAGTACAGTGATGAGACACAGTGAGTGTGGAGCAGGTGTTACATCAGAAATGGAAAGCCAATGATTTAGGATGTGTTTTTTATGGGTAGGACAGTTGGATGAGTGGTTGGAGAACACTCTCACTGACTGCAAAGGAGACACAGAGGGGAAGGTTGTTGTTTCTCACAAACAAGGTTTTTAATCGATGCTGTGTTAAGTTACTGCTATTTTGCAAACCAAACTTTTCCTGCTGTTGCTGCATTACATAAAAAGCTTTCCACCTGTGAACCACTGGATATGATTTTAAAGTTCATAGGAAATGCAATGTGTTTGTCATAAGGACAAATAAGGACTCAGCTGTAAGGACAGTTTGAGTTGTGAAGCTTTTCTTTAATAAAACCAGGTCTAATCAACCTGCGCTATTTGATTAGCATATCAGTTTCAAATATTGCTGGCAGGAATAGTATAACCATAACAGCCACAGTGAACTGAAAAGGGCTCTTACTGTGGTTTGCTACGATATCATCATTGTAAACAACTTTACCTTGGTGTAAAGGAAAAACACAAGGTGTTTGACTGCTTGTGGTCGTCATGGCATGGCTCAGTACGACTAATCTCCCCTGCCTTAAAAAACCTTGACTGACCTTCAAGAGAGCATTATTGAGAAGCAGACACTTTGTATTTGTCTTGCAGCTGTTACCAGTTTACCTTAATGTATAATGTATGGTAGTTTTGAAAGCAGTACAACAGTGTGAATGTTTTGAAGAGTCAAAGGTGAATAGTCTTACCCTTGCTCGCAGGCTCTGGGTGACCCCTCTGTGATCTCAGCCGCCACGTCAGTATCATTCTGAGTCAGATCACAGATGATAACGTCGTCTGATATCTCTGAGCCCTTCACACCATTTAGACTGTTAACAGATGACTGAACAGAACACACACAGACAGAATCAGATCTATCCCAATAAAATAAATGACATATTTAACATTATCTACAACCCTGTTTCCAAAAAAGTTGGGGTGCTGTGTAAAATGTAAATAGAATAGAATGATTTACAAAACACCAAACCCCATATTTAACTGAAAATAGCACAAAGGCAATATATTAAATGTTGAAACTTGAGAAACTTAATTGTTATTGAAAATTTCATCATTTAGAAATTGATGCCAGCAACACGTTTCAAAAAAGCTTGGACAGGGTCATGTTTACCACTCTGCTTACTTAAACAACACTTTGTAAGCATTTGGTAACTGAGGAAACCAACTGCTGTCATTTTGAAAGTGGAATATTTTCCCATTCTTGCTCAATGTACAATTTCAGCCAATCAGGAGTTTGGGGTCTCTTTCATCATATTTTAGGTTTCACAATGCACCAAACATTTTCAATGGGTGACAAGTTAGGACTGCAGGCAGACTCTCTCTCTCTGGAGCCATGCCGTTATAGTACATGCAGAATGTGATTTGGCACTGTCTTGCTGAAATAAGCAACACCTTCCCTGAAAAAGACACTGTCTACGTAGCATCATATGTTGCTCTGTCTTTCAGCATTAATGGTGCCTTCACAAATGGGCAGATTACCTATGTCTTGTGTACTAAGGCATCCCCATATCATCATGGATGCTGGCTTTTGAATTGTGCGCTAATAACAAGCCAGATGGTCCCCCTCCTCTTTAGCCCAGAAGATACAGTGTCTATGATTTCCAAAAAGAATTTCAAATTTTGACTTGTCACACCACAGCACAGTTTTCCACTTCACCTCAGTCCATCTTAAATGAGCTTGGGACCAGAGAAGACAGCAGTGTTTCTAGATCTGGTTTTTATATGGTTTCCTCTTTGCATGGTAGAGTTTGAACTCATATTTGTGGATGCAGCAATGAACATTATTCACACACAATGGTTTTTGAAGTGTTCCTGAGCCCATGCAGTGATGTCCACCACAGAATGATATCTGTTTTCAGTGCAGTGCTGTCTGAGGGGCCGAAGATCACAACCATCTAGTTTTGGTTTTCAGCCTTGTCCCTTGTGTACAGAAATCTTTTAATGACAATATGTACTGTAGGGAATGAAATCTCCTAATTATTTGCAATTTTATATTGAGAAACATCATTCTTAAATTGTTGCACTATTTCCCAGTGCAGTGAACCCCAGTTAACTTAATTAATTGCGAGATCTTCCATCAGGTGTTTTCCAGTCTTTTGTTGCCACTCTCCCAACTTTTGTAAAGCGTGTTGCTGGAATCAAATTTTAAATGATGATGTCATTTTCAAAAACAATGGAATTTCTCAGTTTCAATATGATATGTTGTCTATGTGCTATTTTAAATCAAACAATAAGAGTTGTTAAATATTTCACGGGCAGGGATTAATGTGCACTGAATGCATAATATATATAATATATATAGAGGACATGTATTTACAGTTCATCCTTAGTTTTAAAGTGCACTTAAAATGTATTGAAAATGCTCAAGTAGTATGTAAAAATACACTAGTATGTAATCTGTTAATGTCAGATGTAATGTACACTCAAGTAGGACTGAGAAGTAACTGATCCTATCATGAATACACTCATTCACAAGTGTTCACGATAGGTAATACTTCTGATGTTTATTGCTAGGTACTTCTATTCACTGACCTGGTCCACACACACTTTCTCATCATAGATCTGATGAATGTATTTGGGCTTCTTTCCATTGCTGTTCATAAGAACTGGCCTGTCAAAAAGATGGTGACATCAACATTCAAAGTTAATACAGACGACAGTTCATGTTATGAGAGTGCTGAAACAGTTACTTGATTTATTATGTACTTGTTCAAGACAAAAATATGACAATTACAATAAAAAAAAAAAAAAAATCACCTAACTCATTCAAAAAAGATTCCAAATTCTTGCTGGTTACAGCTTAAACAATTAAGATTTTATCTCTTTTCTTCATCTTATTGTAAACTATGAACAATAATTTAACCAAAAACACACCAGTAACTAACAGACTAAGACAGAAAATCATTAGCTGCAGCTTCAGTATTTACACAGCAATGTAACTATCATGCAATCAAGTAATTACATTCTGTGACACCTACAACAGTTACAGTTTGTGTATTTTGTACATAGTGCATTTTAAACCACTGTGTCTACTACTAATTTGGTCACAGCTTATTAAGAATACTCCCCTATATTGTGATAATTACTAATTATAATTAGTAACAACTTCACCAATGCATCTCTGACAGGTGCACGGAATGTGTGTTTGGAGGACAATTTAAAGGACCAGTATTCTCACTCCAATCCTAGCTGACGGATGTCAGAACTCACCTTTTGCGCTTTAAATTCAGGATGTGGTTGTTCTGTACCAATGTGACGATGAAATGTATCAGCTGAAAAAAGAACAGTCTCTGAGATTCAACAGAAAATTCCATTCAATTCAATTTTCAAATCACAACAAAGGTTGTCTCAGGACACTTTCCATATAGAGCTGGTACAGGCTGAGCTCTTTTGCAAAATGCAACTGGTAACACCTGGGGCCCATTGCACAAAAGTAGGATTAAGACATCCAGGATAAGTGACTGAACTGAGTTCAACCAATCCAAAACATGAGTGTCCAGGCTTAATCGGTTGCACAAAGACCAAGTCAGGATGAGCAGACACAGATTCATCAAGCCAGGTGAAACCTATCCTGGATAAGTATGTGCACGCGGCTTCCTCAAATAGACCCAGACATCGATCACAGATTCACCGATTCACTATGGCAACTAGAGCGGAGTACTTTTCCCCGTCGGAGGCAGAAATCCTCATGGAGGCTTACGAGGGGGTGAAGGACCAAATTAAAAAGAAAGGCAACACCGCCACAGTTATAAAAACGAGAGAAAGCGTGGCAAAGTATTGCAGACCGCCTGAATGCGTAAGTAGCACACAAATACACACTTACTGCTCCATGGAAACCATCACGATTACAATCCAAATAGTTAATTATCTCCACTCTGATTATGAATCAGTTGAAATTGTAAGTGAAATTGACTGCAGATGTGAGTGAAATTGTGTAAATGTAACTCCATCTGACTGTATAACTCCATGATAATTTCCCTTTGGAATAAATAAAGTTGATCTTATCTCATGTATGTTGTTTTATTAGCATATATAATATAAAAGTGTGTGGTGTGTGTATATAGATTAAACATGACTGGGTCGAAACGGACATGGCAGCAAGTCAAGATTAAATACAAGAACATCTTGCAGAATGGTAAGTGCCCTGACTAATACTTAAGAATGCACAATAACCAGTTTTTACATCATAGCTGTGTCAAGAATGTCACTCTATATATGAGGTTGTGATGATGAGATTTTGTATTGACAGGTGAATTCTCTGGTGTCTTGCTGGGGGACAGGGGGTATGCCTGCCAGCCTTTTCTCCTGACGCTGTACACAGACCCACAGGAAGCATAGCAGGCCTACAATCATGCCCATGCCTGGACGAGGGCCAGGATTGAAATGACCTTTGGCCTCCCGAAGGCACGCTTTCATTGTCTTCATGACTTACGGGTCAGCCCTTTGAGGGCATGTGACATCACTGTGGCCTGTGCTGTCCTCCACAATGTGGCCTGTGCTGTCCTCCACAATGTGGCCTGCCTGAGGAAGGAGAGGGCCCCCAGAGTGCCATCATACATGGGACTGGGACAATCCTGCCATCTTCCTTGATGACGACAGTGGTCGGTTGGTCAGGGACCAATATGTGTCAAATTATTTTAGTTAACATGCATGCTTTAAATTTCAGTTAAATATGTCCCGCATTGGCAGAGACGCATGCTGTGAATTTCAGTTAAATATGGCCTGCATTGGCAGAGGAATTTGTGTTTTTTTTTTTTTTTTTTTGGATTTAGATTGATTTGGCCTCTTGTGTTTGTGCTGTATACTGTGTGTATACAAGCTTGCAGGGAGGCTACTGCATCCATTCATTTGTCTGTTCATTTGTTGTGTACGGATTTGTCCTTCATTTATTTCAGTGTGCAGACATGTGGGGTGTATTATATACAGACCTTTGAATGTGTATTTATTCTTGTGTTGTATAATATGCTTTGATTCTGTGCGTTCTATCTTGTAGAGTCACTGTGTGACTTCAGTTTTGAAAGGATCTGATGCTTTGATTTATCCTTATTCAATAAAGGAACATCATGTTACTCTTTGATGTGTATTTATATTTATATTGGATGTGTATTTTATATATAGTCTATGGGAAACTATCTAATGATTGCAACATCATCTAATATAATCATTTATCTACAATGATTGAAATTAATGAAATTAATTAAAATTGAAATTAATGATTCTTACGGAGCCCCTAAAGTGCCACGAAGAAAAAAAAAAAACTATATCGTGCCCACAAGATACTAAAACGTGCGCATGAAATACTAAATCGAGCGCAAAAGATACTAAAACGTGCGCACGATATACTAAATTGAGCGCAAGAGATACTAAAACGTGCGCACGATATACTAAATTGAGCGCACGAGATACTAAAACGTGCGCACGAAATACTAAATCGTGTGCTCGAGATATTTCCCACGCTTTGACTTGTCCGTGCATACGGCTCTCCGTAGTGACCACTTTAGCTTAAACATGGCATCTCGTGCGCATGTTTTAGTATCTCGTGCGCTCGATATATGTATTTTTTTTCTGCGTGGCACTTTAGGGGCTCCGTAGATTCTTATGTTCTGTGTTAATGTTTAAATAATGACAGTGGATCTAGTTGAATGTGATAACAATGTGTAGTGGGCAGCGGAATAACTATTGGTTTCCATTTGTGATGACTACTGACTGAGATTAGGGATGAGATTAAATAGATCCTGGAACTTAGCCTGGTCTAGAGCAGGCTAGCTCCACAGAATAAATCTCCATGGTAACTTATCCCATAACATATCCCACTTTCCACTATCCTGCTTTTGTGCAAACAGATCACGGATAAGTTGAGCCAGGATAACCAACATATCCCAGCTTAATCCTTTATCCTAGTTTTGTGCAACGGGCCCCTGGTGGCTATGGCTAGCTGTCTGAGAATTAACAGAGAACGCAACCTGATTTGCAGCTTGAATGCCAATGATGAGCATAACATTTGGTGGATGTCATTACATTAAACATTTCCCTTCCCAGAGCAATCAATTCAGTGCCGCAAAAATGCTTACATGGGCACTAAATAAAATGACAAGTCTTATTTCTATTTGTAATATGCAGATTCCTCCTCAAGCAAACCTGTGATAAAGATGAAGTAGCATAGAGTGTTTGGTACTCTTGTTGGTTTAGAAACATTTGGTTTAGAACAAATTAGTGGTGGAGATACTGAACAGAAAGCTCTCATTCCATTTGTCCTGCTAAAAATAATAACACATATTTAAAGACGGTTCTCCTGTGAAGGCAGCACCACTCACAAAAGAGGTCGAAAGTGCTCAAAATGACTCAAACATGCGCAGAGTAAGACTTTGGTGATGGGCAGGACAGGAAGGGCCAAAGTCATCTCCACCTGCTAAGAACATTAAGGTCCTTTGGAGTATGTAGGACACTGTTAAGAACATTTTATGACTCTGTGCTGTCATGTGCAGTTTTCTATGCAGTGGTCTGCTGGAGCTGTGGAAGCTTTGAGAGGGACAGGAAAAGACAGAACAAACTGGTCAGCAGAGCTGGCTCTGTCCCGGACTGCCCTCTGGACACCATCAAGGAGGTGGGTGAGAGGAGGAAGTTCACCAAACCAATCATGGACAACCCATCCCGCCCACTGCATGAGACGGTGGGGGCCCTAATCAGCACCTTCAGCAGCAGACTGTTGCATCCAGTCTATAAGAAGGAACGCTACCGCAGGTCCTTCATTCCAACTGCGATCAGACTGTTCAACATTACTTAATTACTATTTTGCACTTTTGTGATTCTATGATTTCATCATCTTGCCATTACTTGCAATATCTTGTGTAATATTACATATTTTCTTCAAAATTACATTTTTTCTTTTTGTATCAAGTCTATAAATATGCATATTTTTCATTTATATACTGTTACATATTTTTATAATCTAATGTGCAATGGTGAAAAAACACTGTACTTAAACAATCTGTAAGTCTAAATCCATTCTATGTTGTATTTTTTTTCCCTTCTATGCCTTTTTATATTCCTAATACTATTGCTGCTGCCTGTAACACTCAAATTACCCCTAAGGGGGAACAGGTTTTCTTCACCTGGATTGTGAAAGGTTTTAACGACCCCTATGAAGTATAATAAAATGTCTTTCAGAAAACATTAAAAAATGCGGCGTATTCTAGTGGAGGTGTTTACAGGAGACATGAATGTGAATAAACTTCCAGATAGTGTAAACTAATGGGTGCAGTGAAATGCTCACCTTTTTGATGAGCTGTTGTTGGTGGGCGTGTTTCTGTCTCAGATCTGAGATCTCCCTCCACAGAGCTTCATTCTCCCTAAACAACAAAACAAGTTACATTTACAATTGAGAGAATGGACTGCAGAACAAACACCATCTCCTATGAGGTCCTGTACCTTCATTCTGATTTTTGTTCACTGACAATGTTCTGTGCTGAAGAAATTAGTGTCTGACATGTAATGAGAGGTGTGTTTTCCCACTCCAAGATAATGTTGAGGCTGTAGTAGCAGAGGTGGTGTTCTATCCTATAGCATTACATTGACATGGGTTTCTATCACTCTGTCCTTCTCATGCAACAGGACAATGCTTTGAAAGACATCTGACTATAATTACAAATGTAGTTACCGACATATACACATGTACACACACCCACACATATAACACAGTTGTAACAATATAGCTAGTGAGTAAGTAAAGTTTAATTTTTTCTCTACACAGAATTTTCAAAAACCATGGTTACAAATTGTTTCAGTTACATAAAGAAGATTGCATTTTAATAAATAATTACAACAAACACAGCCAAAAATTGTTACAGAAATAAAGACAAAGCAGGGCAATTTTAGAATAAATACGTTTTGTGATTTAAAACTCATAACAGAGTTTGCTGATCAGACTCCCAGGGGAAAGTGTTCAATAATCTATGAGCCTTGACAGAAAGTGTTGTCACTCCATACGAATCTTGAGCTTAGCATTTAAGCTTGTCTTAAACAAGAAAACAGACCATTAAAATAGTAAAGACTTGATAAGACAAAACGATGGATGATTTGTTTTAGCTGTTTGCAAAATAAAAAGAGACATAGCATGTTTCCTTTGGAAGGACAGGTTTGATGCGGGGGCAATGCTACCAGGTTGATAGATGCTATCTTAATAGCATTAATTCATGTTTCAGAATTTTGAGGTCTGAACAATTGGCTTGTCAAAGCAAGAATTGTGAGGGTGTCATTTTAGGCTCTGGGTAATTGGGATGCACTTTTACTAGTGATATGTCGGTCGCTGGCTCACACACACAGAGCTGCAACAGAGACAGACTGCTGGAAAGGTAAGAAAATGAGAGTGACCACAGGAAATGCAGTAAAATTTGATAATAAAGTATGTTTTGTACATCAGTAATTACTTTTACACATAATTTTACATTATTTTGGTAAAGAATTAATTTAAGCAACAAGAAATCTGAGGAGCCACTTGGGAGCTGAAACAGCTGGCTCTTTTAAGAGAGCCAAGCCATAAGACGGCTCTCTTAAAAAAGCTGTAATTCCCATCACTAACTTTTACATACCAGAGCAGAAGTAGTTTTACAGTGGTGTATTAATATTTTGACTCAATTCAAGTACCTGAATACTTCCACCACCACTGCCCCCATCTGTCTATCAAGGTAAACAGACAGATCATAATTATATGATTTGCTGTAGTTTCTACACTTTTGAATGAGGCAGATTAGTGCATTCGCAGCCTAACTGCACTTGGCCTTGTGGGTAACCTGTGTATATCTGTCTTGCAGGTTTATTATAGGATGTGAGTCTTCCACGGTGTGCGAGAGAAGTCCATGAAAACGTGCATATGCTTGGGGTAGTTAGGTTAGCCAGGTATAACATTGACAACAAAAGCATATGTACTGACGAGATGAATCAGATGACTGATCATGGAAATTTTTGTTTTCTGATTCTGATTGTGTAACTGATTTTATTTTGCTGTGACGGCAAAGATTTTGGCATGGAAACCCACCATGGTAAATGTTATCAACAGAGGTATTGCAGCTTGGCAAAGTTTCTGAAATGAAAATGATGGAACTCAATAACTGAACTCAAAAATTCAACGTGGAATCAAAAATGACCCTTTGGTTTCTGGAAACTACTTTTTAGCTAAATTCGAGGATCTTCAGAGCTGATGGAGTAGAACTTCAATTTTGTTGTGGTATAACTGCAGGAAACTATGAGACACCCAGGCACTAATATCCTTAAGAAAATTTTTGGAAAATGGACATATCTGAAGCTTACCCAGGCTTCACAAGTACACCTGGTCACCAAAACAATGATTAGTGACTCAGCTACTGTCCCCTAAAGGGGATCATACAAAGGGAGAATAAAACAGGTCCTACAATTGACCCTTGAGCAACTCCACAGGTCAGCGTACCACAATCAAGACACATTGTCAGGCCTTGATTAAAAAAAAAAAATCTGATCAGATTATAAGAAACCCATTCAAGTGCTATACTAGGTATTCCAGATGATCTAAAGGAGCACTTAAATCCAGATGGTTTCACCACGATTGGACACCAAAAACATGTAATTTGTGAGAGAAGAGCTGTCTGTGTGCTGTGCCTCCCATGGCAACCAAACTGGAATTTGTCAAATAAAGATGCTTGCAGATAACTTTTTCACAAGATTTTAGAAATAAAGGGCAACTTTGAGGTTGGTTTGTAGTTCTGAGGTTGAACACGTTTTTTTTTTTTTTTTTTTTTCATAAGCAGCAGAGTAGAGATCATCTTAAAACGACTTGTAACACAACTAGAGAAAATAAAGTTATTGCAAAATAACGGAGGGCCAATGGTGCTCAATACATCTTCGAAGAATATGTCAGAGAAGATGACAAAATACTAGAAGTAGGAGAGAGTTAGACAGAGATAAGGGGAATACAGTGTCAACTAATTTGTTTGGTGAAATTGGAGTAAAATTGTACAGTATGGCAGGGGAAGGACAACATGACTCAATGAAGGAATGAAACCCTCTGCTAACCAGTTAAGTAGCAGTTTACATCCATGTCTGTCCAGACTAATATAGCATATGTAGTGAAGACTTTGAAGGAATTTAATGAAAGGTATTACACGTATCTTTCATTATTCATTATTATATTGACATGCATGATTCCGGTGAAAAATCTCCCGAGCAACATACTGTCTTACTTTATGGACTATTTTTACAGAGGAGTACAGAGGACTGATAAGCTTTTTCACATGGTGGAACAAGCCCTGAATCATCTAAAGCTCAGTATCAGTAAAACCACTGAGCCTGTGGTGGTCTACAATGCTTCATGAATGTGGATGTTGCTGAAAAGACACTACAAATTGTAAAACATGGATGCTTCACACACATCTTCACCCGGCAGCACAGGCAATCTAACACAGTTTCAAGATGAATACCCAAGATTAGTGTCTGCAATCCAAAATCTGACTAAATGTGACATATGGTCACAGTGACCTTGATCTTTGATTACCAATCAATTCTTCCTGGAGTCCACATCGCTAAAGTCAGCTACGGAGTTCCGCAGGGTTCTGTGCTTGGACCAATTCTATTCACTTAATACATTTTCATTGCTATGCAGATGATACCCAGCTACATTTATCAATGAAGCCAGAAGAAACCAATCAGTTAACTAGACTACAAGCATGTCTTCGGGACATTAAGACCTGGATGACCTGCAATTTTCTGTTGCTAAACTTGGACAAAACTGAAGTTATAGTACTAGGCCCTAAACACCTTAGAAACTCACTTTCTGATGATGTACCAGTTATGGATTGCATTGCGTTGGCCTCTAGCACCACTGTAAACAATCTGGGAGTTATCTTTGATCAGGATATGTCCTTTCACTCTCATGTAAAACAAATTTCAAGAACTGCCTTTTTTCACCTACGTAACATTGCAAAAATCAGGCACATCCTGTCTCAAACCGATGCAGACAAACTAGTCCATGCATTTGTAACTTCCAGGTTGGATTAATGCAATTCCTTACTATCACGCTGCCCAAATTTGTTGCTGAATATTCTCCAGTTGCTCCAGAACGCTGCAGCACGTGTTCTGACAAAAACGAGAAAGAGAGATCATATTTCTCCGATATTAGCCACTCAGCACTGGCTTCCTGTACAATTTAGAATAGAATTTAAAATCCTTCTCCTTACTTACAAAGCCATAAATTGTCAGGCACCATGAGCTCATAGTACCTTATTACCCCACTAGAACACTGCGTTCCCAGAATGCAAGCTTACTTGTGGTTTCTAAAGTCTCCAAAAGCAGAACAGGAGCCAGAGCATTTAGCTATCAAGCTCCTCTCCTGTGGAACCATCTTCCAGTCTTTGTCCGGGAGGCAGACACTGTCTCTACATTTAAGAGTAGGCATAAAACTTTCCTTTTTGATAAATTTTATAGTTAGAGCTGGCTCAGGCTTGCCTTAAATGCTTGAATTGAATTGAATTGAAAATACTGTAACATGGGACTATTGTGTGTGTGTGGTTTGCCACAATAGTCCAATCAACTTAACGGAAGTCAGTCCAGAATCTCGGGTTTAAGTCGAGTCTTACAGCAGTTGATATTCTTATTATTTAACCATGACAGTGATCTTAACGAAGCCCCTGTACTTGCCTAACTGCAACCACACCTTGACCAAACACATCTTCAAATTCAAACTCAAGGGGTGTACCAATTTTCAGCCCTTCACTGTTTGTCTGTCTTTTACTAATGGAATTCTCTAAATGCAACATTTCTAGGGTTGTTGTTCTTGATTTTGGATTCCATATATTTTCTGGGATGACCTGTAAACAGCTTTACACTCACCTCTTCAGTGTTGCTAGCCGGGCATCAATGTTCTCCTGTTTGCTGTGAACACTCTGAACACTTGCCAAGATCTTGGTCAGGTCTTCCTGTCGAATCTTGTTGTCCTCTGGCCGAGTGTTAGAAACCTGAAAGACAAAAATTTCAATCCAATCTTGTGTCTACACCATCCCAATACTGGAAGAATCAAGGACAGCAAAACTGTGACCTAAAGAATAGGAGTTTTGCACAAGATATGAACCAGTAAATGAGAAAAGGAAGAGATAGAGGAGTCAAAGGTCTTGATGCAGCAAAATGGTTTTGGAACAAGCTCAAAAGTAATTCATGTTATCACAATCCCAATTTTAACCTCGTCTGTATAAATACAAACACCCTACATCGGATTCATAAAATTTGAAGTACCAGATCACTGGGCTGGCAAAGAGCCAGTGTCTCTGTATTTCCAATAAAGCTTTGACAGGAGTGTTCCCCTGCATGTGCTAAACAAGGTTTTACAAGTCTGTACCTAGATCTGTCCGGGGTGTAAAGAGACAAAACCGACATCCATCGTCTTGTCTGCCTGTGTTCAATGTCAAAACAAGTCTTGCCCAAAATTTCACAGTGAACTGCTCAAACCCCTGCTGAGCAGTTTGTTAGGATGATGCTTTTTGTAAGAAAGTAATACAAACCAAGGCTTGTACTGATCACTGGAAGCAGACTTGAGAGCAGGAAAAGTCATGCATGCATTCCTCCTCCATTAGAATGACAATTCAGTGCTCAGGCCTTCACGATCAGCAATCATAGTAGGACCCAGGCTGTGGTATGTTACATAGGCCACACCCTAGTAACACATCTGATCATGTTTAGATAATCATGTTCCACCATTAGGTTAAAAACATCTATCAATACACCTTCAGCTAAATCAATTTTTAATTAGATAATTAAATCTATTTAAAATTCATGTATTCTTAACATTTTGGAAGATACTTAACCGATACATTGCATGTAAAATTTATATCTCTGTGTAGTATGACACATTATAGTTCTTGTCACTTTGACGTAATCTAATTGGCTATAGCTGCTGTCACTATTTGTTTAAAATTTTGATTTTCTGAAGACCTCTTGATGTTGTGCCTCACCCTAATGGGGTAACATCATTACCTAATCATGTTCTCATCCTAATGATGGAACACAATTAACCAATCACCATCAGATTTGTTACCAAGGTGTAGCCTATCAAACCATTGCCTCTGTCCTACTGTTGATCTCGAAGAAGGCCTGAAAGCTGAAAAATCATTCTAATAAAAAACACCTTTTCCTACTCTCAGGGATGATGTTTTTGGCAAGTGCATGGTACTTTCCCTATGCCTTATTACATTAATTCTGTTGACAACTGAAAAGAGAGATGACTCCACCTTCCTCTTGATATTCTCCAGCAGGTCGTCCTGTCCATGTTTGAAGTAGGGGTGCTGAAACTCCACTGGACCATCCCTCTCCTGCTTCACAATGCCTGTGTCAATGTGCATCACTTTACGGAATCCATCTGAACAAATGGAAAAAAAAAAAAAAAAACACACACACACGCACGCACATGCACGCACACATGCATGCGGCACGGGCATGCACGCATGCGCACGCACACACGCACACACACACCCACACAGGTAATCTCATTAAAAAATAGCAAAAAAAAAAAACTCCCTCCAAAATGTATGTATATAAATGTACGTGCAAACACAGAAATATGCAGGTTCCATTAAGGGTACCCAGGATACCTGGGTTGTCCCATGTTCATAACCATCACAATACAAAGCTGTCCTTATACTGATGTAGTAGACTGGGTTTACAATCTACACATGCGATAAGGATCTGAGATGGTGATATACAAATCTTGTCTCTTAAGTTATTTGCTATTTGGTCTCTCTGGAAATTTGTGTCAAGAAAGCAAACAACAAACAATTTTCAGTATAATGCAAAATGGCCAATCAAAACCTCTCTGACATAGCGTCAAAAATAACTGCAGGTCATTTGCATTGGACTGAATTACATGGAACAATGTGTAATCTGTTCAAAGCATAGCAGTGTTTTAGACCCTGACTGAAACTAATAAAAAGGAGGGGAGAGGGGAAGAGGAAGGAAAGAATGAAGGAAGAGAGAGCGAGAGAGAGCGAGAGAGAGAGAGAGAGACATCCAGCAATGACAATAACATATACACACACACACACACAAAATACTACACAATACCAAGAATATGTACTGTATATCATGATATTAGAAATATGACACTAACAAAATTAACAGCAGTTGTATACTGATCTGCTCACTGACTATACTGCATCAGACCTCTCTCTTGGTTTTTGGTTGTACCCAGATTCAGTGAAACTGAATGCTGTCAAATTTTATATGGTCATATTCATTTTGAGCAGAAGTCCAGTGCGGTTCTCAGTAAACCTACTATGGAATCATCACAGGACTTCACTGGTGATAGCACATATTCAACAAGACTTACTTAATAACATTATGTGATGTGTATTGGAAAGTTGTTTAATTTGGTTTATTAAATGTGGGAAATAATTGCTGAAATATGGGCCAACTTCCTTTTTGGTCACTCCAAGCAACCGTACAATAACTGCAACAATAGATGGGCATCAAAATCCAAACTGCAACCAGCTTGACCGCAGCCGCTGACATGATACACCGACAGATCCGGCTTTCACAAGTTCAACTGAAACTCCCAAATCTCAAATTTCTCTGTGGCTGATTTTTACATAGAACCTAAAATTAGCAATGAGAGCAGACATTAGTTAAGGTGAGTAGCCGTTCAAGCAGATCTTTGCCAGACCAGCATAATGTCAGTTAAAAGTTACTTTTAACCCAGTCTGGTTTCATATGAAAAAATGACAGCAGAGAAACAGACTTACTTGTGATTTTGGCAGTTTCAAGTTAACTTAACCAAAATGGTGATATATGTTGAAACTGACAACCAGTGACACTAAAAATAACTGACTGCATTAAAAAAAGTCAGCAAAATAAAACAAGAAGAAAAACTGAGTTTTAACATCGTTTACACTGTGCCTTGTGGTTACCGTTGTTACCATAGCATTTGCCCCTGCATCTATCAAGGTCTGTTTAACATAGAATAAACCCTGGTGCTAGATTTGCAATGATTAGTTGATTAACCTACCAATAAAACGAGATAGACAAAAGAATTCACAACCATTTTGATGGATTCATTGTTGTGGTCCTTGTCAATTAAAAATACTTTATGAATAAATCATGAAGTAAAAATATTTACTCGTATCAGCTTCTAAAATGTCAGAATATGATTGTTGATCCTATATGTTAGTAAACTGAGTAGCTTTCGAACTTTTCTCTTGATCCTTTGGACAGTTTGCTGAATAAAGCAAGCTATTTGACCACATCACCTTGAACTGCAGGAAATTACAACAGCCATTTTCTCTATTTTCTGACAATGAATGGACAAAATAAATAATTGTGTCATTGAGAAAATAATGTTCATATTGAGAATGAAAATAATTTTTAGTTGCAGCCCTAACTGGTTCTGACCCTGCTTTATGGTTAGGTGGAGAGGTGGGTCAGTACCTGAGCTACTTATCTGCGAAACTAAGACCTAATACCTGTCATCTGTCTTATCTCAGCGTGGCTGCAGATTAACCCAATGAATCAAAAAGCCCTCTCCATCAGACACCTGTGAGTCACTAACAACTATGAAGCACTGACTGATGGCATAACGCGGGTGTCCCGATAGGTAGCGTTACAATTCAAAACGAGGTGGTGATGACTGTCTTACACATATTGAGCTGCCTGATGAAACTGGCCATGTTGTTGTGCTTGAAGAACTTCGGGAGGATCTCCTTGGCAAAGCGCTGCTCGTCCAATACTAGGAAGCTGTTGCCCTCCTGGAAACAATGAACACCAGACAACAGAAGAGCTCATCTGAGGCTGTGCAAACACGCATCTGTATAGTGACTCTTTGCATAAAACTCAAAGATTACCGTATGCATGCACAACGCAGAAATCGGATTTGACCTAACGTTGGCTAACTAGCGGGACGGACAAAAAATACTGGCTAGCTAACAGTTGATGTTTAACTTCAGCTTCTGCTTGCCGATCGCTCTCTATGCTGAAACGAATGGGTCGCATGACAAGCCCGACTGCTGTACCCTAACAGTTAATTGTTGTCTGCTTTGCGTTAGCATTTACAACTGCATGCTAACCACAACGTTTAAGTTTAAGCATTACCTGACTCCAGCAAATAAATTCATTGGTCTCTGCATCCTCGACTAGCGTCCACAGCTTTGTGAGGAAAGCCGGGACATTCGAGTTGTGCTTCATGTCTTTAATTCAAGGAGAAATACACTTTAACTGACAAAAAGCAGTATTTATTCTGTTTTGTAACGTTAGCCTGTAAGAAATGTTTCTCATTCTTCTTCTTCTTCTTCTTCTGCTGCTGCTGCTGCTGCTGCTTCTTCTTCTTCTTCTACTTCTGCTGCTGCTGCTTCTTCTTCTTCGAGATTTTACGGCAGCTGGCATCCATAAGGATGTATTACTGCCACCCTCAGGTTTTATTCTCCCCCTTTAGTGTTTTTAAGGGCAGATACTATAGCGACCTCTTAGAGCAGTCTCTCCAGTCCAGTCGTCCTTGGAAAAATTATTTCCACATTCTAATATACTTTTAACGTTGTCCTCCACCCGCCGTATTTTCCGTAACTGTGTCATCATTTCTTGCCTGCCATGAGTAAATCCCATAGCCTCAACTGTCTTAGCCTAATGACACTGCAAAGACCTGTTGGACGTTTTCCTATGATGAAAGTGTGCTGTTAAGATGGCTGACAAATAGATAATAAAAAGGAATACTAACTAGAATCACCACTATATATATATTTGTGTGTGTGTGTGTGTGTGTGTGTGTGTGTGTACATAATAGACAAAAAGTGTATAAAAATAAAATTGCCTTTAGAGGGATGGCTCAGTTTCTCAATGGATTTTTTTTGATTTGCACATAGTAGGATATGGATAATAAGATACAGTGTTTTGTACTATTGCACAGTAGAAATATATATATATAACACAATAGAAATAATATATAAGCACAGTAATAAAATATGTAACATTGCACAGGATATTTGCACAAATGTAGTATTATTAGTATTAGGTGCCCCAACAGATAGCGTTACAACTGAAAACGAGGTGGTGATGGCTGTCTTACACATATTGAGCCGCCTGATGAAACTGGCCATGTTGTTGTGCTTGAAGAACTTCAATAGGATCTCCTTGGCAAAGCGCTGCTCATCCAACACTAGGAAGCTGTTGCCCTCCCTGAAACAATAAACACCAGTCAACAGAAGAGCCCATCAGAGACTGTGCACACATGCATCTGTATAGTGACTCTTTGTACAAAACTCAAAGATGACTGCATGCTGGCATGATGCAGAAATCGGGACGGACAAAAAATACTGGCTAGCTGTTTTACATATGTACTTTCTGTTTTTCCAAAGTGATGGGCAGTTTTTCATATGTTCTGGGAGTGTACCCCAGTGGCCGAATTTTGGAAGATGGTTGCCTTTATCCTTTCTAAGTTGTTTAAGATCAGGTTGCCATGCTCGCCTGCTACACTCATTCTGAATGATTTGTCAAGGCTGGGTCTGATACTGGATAAGAGAAGACCATTGTTGGTTGGACTTACGGCTGCGAAAAAACTATATAACACAATAGAAATAAGGCGGCACGGTGGCGCAGCAGGTAGTGCGCGTGCCCCACAGCAAGGAGGTCGCTGGTTTGATCCCCGGGTCGGGCAGTTCTTCCTGTGCATGCGTGGGCTCTTTCTGGCTTCCTCCCACAGACCAAAAACATGCTCATTAGGTTAATTGGTGACTCTAAATTGTCCATAGGTGTGAGTCTGAATGGTTGTCTGTATGTCTGTCTGGCGACCGGTTCAGGGTGTACCCCGCCTTTCGCCCATTGCTAGCTGGGATAGGCTCCAGCACCCCGCAACCCCGAAAGGGATACGCGGGTATAGAAGATGAATGAATGAACAATAGAAATAATACAGAACTAAAAAATGTAACATTATTTGCACAAATCTTTTATTATTAGTAAATGTTAATCACAAATAATGCAGTAGTGCAAAGCAGTAGGTTTGTGATGTGACGTGAAACAACATCAACACAGTGCTATGTTAAATGATGCTGACAGTTAAATGTTAATGTTGGAGTCAAACAGTCTAATATTCTGATGATACAGCAGTTGTGGCATGTGTGAAAGGGGAGGATGAAGGGGAATACTGGGACTCATCACTGCATTCACTGACTGGAGTAAGAGGAACGGTCTAATTTTGAATACATCAAAGACCAAGGAGATGATTGTGGACTTCGGCAGGAAGAAACTCCCCCATCCGCCTGTCACAATTGATGGAGAGGTCATTGAGGTTGTTCAGTATTACAGATATCTAGGAGTGCACCTTGACAGCAAACTGGACCGGTCCGTACACTTGAGTGCGCTGTACAAAAAAAGGACAGAACAGATTTTCTTTCTAAAGAAACTAAAGTCCTTTGACATATGTAATGAAATGCTGCACACTTTTTACCTGTCTGTGGTTGCTAGTGTTCTGCTCTGTGGTGCTGTCTGATCACAACCCCAAATATAAAACACCCACTTCCTGGATCCAGATCTCCAATCCGCAGTCACATGTTACACCTGATACCCACGGAGGGTGGTTAGAATTGAGTACCAAGCCTTTACTGCCGACTCTTTGGCTCCGTGGACTCTGGCTGTCGACAACTCCAAATAAGCAATGTCTAAATATGTCAAAACCCACGCTCGGAAAGAAAGTGAGTGTGGAAGTTTCCAATGTGCGGTGACTAGTTTTTTCGCAGCCGTAAGTCCAGCCAACAATGGTCTTCTCTTATCCAGTATCAGACCCAGCCTTGACAAATCATTCAGAATGAGTGTAGCAGGCGAGCATGGCAACCTGATCTTAAACAACTTAGTAAGGATAAAGGCAACCATCTTCCAAAATTCGGCCACTGGGGTACACTCCCAGAACATATGAAAAACTGCCCATCACTTTGGACGAACAGAAAGTACATATAGGATCATCAATAACCTTCATCAAATGAAGCTTCCAGGGTGTTAAATATACCCTATGTATATTATTGTAGCGTATTTGCTGATGATCAGGATTTCTGGATGCTAGGCTCACATCAGTCCACACTTTAAAACCAGAAAGCTTGCCATAATGTTCAAAGATTGACAAAACATGTGGGATACATTGCACTGGATTGTTTATATACAATAAAACATCATCAGTGAGATGTGATGGTGTATTCCTTTAATAGAAATTGGAGAGATTGTGGATGAACTGCGGATGGCTTGTGCCAGTGGTTCAAGAGAAAGGATGAATAACAGAGGGCTGAGAAGACAGCCTTGTCCTGATCCTCTGGAGACAGCAAAGGGAGGAGAGCTAATTTTGCCTGTGAGCACTACAGCTGTTGGGTTATCATACAGCACCTTAATCATATTAATGAACGGCATGGCAAACCCCATAAACTCAAGCACTGACCACAAAAAAGGCCACTCCAGGCAGTCAAATGCCTTCATTGCATCTAGTGAGAGGACAGCAGCAGGGGAACTTAAGCTTGAAGCACCATCTATAACGTGTAATAATCTTCGAACATTATCTGTAGTCAGTCTAGACTTTATGAACCCTGTCTGGTCACCATGAGCCAACTCTGTCATATGGCTTGAAGCTGCCGGGCCAGTAATTTCGCATAAATCTTTAAATCTGCACTTAAAAGTGAAAGTGGCCTGTAGCTGGAGCACTCGGATCTTTTCCTTTTTTAAGAAGTAGTGAAAATAGTGCTGAAATAACATCCCTAGAAAAGGAACCTTCTTTAATTGAATATTGGATCATGTCCACTAACAGTGGACCGATCAAGATCACATTCCTGTAATGTAACACGGCCATCTAGTTCAACAGAGTCATCTGTGTTAAGGCGAGATGTATTTATAGATTGTATTTTAGGTTTCAATCAGCTGCTGTTTTGCCCTTGGCTCTAGCTGTTGTGTAGTGTTCAGGCACTGTTTTGGATTGAACCAACTGGCATGATCTCTTGTATAGTTTTGATTTTTCTTTTTCCCTTTTTCTAGTAGAGCTGGTCGCCGGTTTGTGGTGGGGGCTAGACACTGTAGCATGGTTCCCCTCACAGATTTGTAGTGGTAAGAGCACGGGAACACAATATTGAACCACAGTTTGAAGTGATTGCCGGTGAGTGGTGGGTGAGTTGCACTATTGGAACACACCCTTAAGTAGGCTGCCTCCCCACAGCTAGCCTCAGCCCACGTTCATTCCTCCCAGTTATTTTAGTTATTTCTACTGGAAGTTACTCCCTTCACAGATACTTCCAACTACCTTTTAATCAATAATCAATAAATTCACTTTTGTTTTGAAACACTGTCTCTGTCTTATTCCAGTTAACGAACCTGAACCTTTGTTGCCTGTGTAGAACCTGAGTATTGGTTTAGCCCATAATACAATTCCTGGGGTGAGACTCCCCAGGTGGCATTGTTGAGTGGTTGCATTTTAGTAGTCTTCTGGCTGGCCCCCACCCCCCACCCCTCGCCACATCTTAAATGCAAAAAATATCAGCAAAGTGCTCGTCCGTCCGAAGCTTCATTGCTAGTAAATGACTGGGTTTTGAGGAGTTAAAATGATAAGTTTGCCTGGTTTTATGCATGAGAAATTCTGAGCGGTGCCTCAGAAGAGAGTCTATCTCTTTTTAATCAGTTCCTTCTGTAAGGCTATGTGGTCGTTATAGTTATGTTTGCAACGTAGCATCAAGGGTCACATATTTTAATTCTAAAGCTTCCAATTTGGCTGCACATCCCTTATTTTGTGTTGAAGCATATAGGGTGGTATTACTCCTTATAAAGCCCTTCACTGCCTCCCAAAGTATAACTCCAAAAACCTGACTAAAATTACTTTCAAACTGAGCTTTGAATTTTTCATCTCGCAATAAGGATGAATTTAACCACCACCTAGGGGCTTTATAGGATGATGGATGAACAGTAACCAAACTATATTGGTTTATGATCAGGCCAGGTAACTTGAATATAATGCGCATTTTGAATATTTTGAAATAAACCTTTTGAGGCAAAGATAAAATCTAGCCTTGAAGGATTTGTCTCCTGGAGTAAAATGAAAATTCTTTTAAAGAAGGGTTTAACATACGCCAAATAGACTATGTCTGTATCGTTGGCCACTGGCAGAGTGCCTCAGACGCGAGACATTGATCCCTACTTTCGATGTCACCCTGTTCTGTCCATGCTGCTGTCCCATGCTGCTATGAAATCTGCCCCTAGAACTAAAGGAAATCCTGTAAGATCAAGCAAAGATCATGTCAAATTTTAGTTTGCGTTTACACAGTACCATTAGTCCTTTACATTTGGTAGCTGCAGATGAAGTAGCAATAGGGTGATAAAGCTTATTGGCTAATCGACCCACATCTTTGAACAATAAGTGTGATTCCTGAATCATAGCAAAATCTATGTTTTTCTTACGGAGAAACTCTAGCACAGTGGTTCTTTTGTATGGAATGTTAAGACCCCTGGCATTGACTGTAATGAGATTGAGAGCTGTCATATGCTGAAAAATAGAGTTGCCCCAACAGCAAGGGAGGAGCAGAGCAGCAGCCAGAGGCTCTGCGGTATGGTTTTACCAAGAGACTGGACGCTTTTAGATGCACTGACCAGTGAACTTATGGGAACTTATAGGAATGGTGATTTGTGGTGGTGACTTTAATCTGAGACTGAACCCAAAGTGGGATGTGTCAAAATTAACTCAGACTCAGAATAACACAGTAGGCAATAATGTGAGAAAGATGGTAAGTGAGAAGGAGGGAGTTCAGTCCTACAGCTAGAGACTATACCTTTTACTCCCCACCACATAAAACTTATTCAAGGATCGATTATTTTTTTATGTACAGTAAAGATGTCGGTTTTGTAAGGTCTTGTAAAATTGGGATAATGGATTTGTCGGACCACAGTCCGGTTTACCTAGATTTAAATTTAAAAAATAGCAAGAGTGCTTTTTCCTGGAGACTTAATTTAAATGTACTTAAAGGAAAAACAAACAAACAAAAAAAAAACATAAAAATAAAAAAGATGTCCAATTGGACATTACTCAGAAAATTAAGGAAATTAAAAATCAGATCAAAGAAATTTACGAAATTGACATTCAGAAGAAGCTAACCTTTTTGAAACAGAGGTATTATGAAGTAGGTAGTAAATCAGCTAAAATTCTGTCTTATAAATTAAGAAAGCAACAAGGAGAGAGGGTAGTAAATAAAATCAAAGACCCAATCACCAAACAAATGAAACATGACTTTCAAGACATTCACAGTTGTTTTGAAAATTACTACAAAAATCTATATGCCCAGGTGGCCAGTAAGGGGGACAACTCACCTGAATCCCTGCTTGCCTCACTTAATTTCCCAATTACAGAAGACCAGAATAAAGTCTTATTGGCCAATGTGACTATAGGAGAACTTCAAAAGGCAATCTCTAGATTCAAACCTAGTAAGTCTCCAGGCTCCGATGGGTTTACAGCTGAATGGTACAAGACTTTCATGGACTCTTTATCAGCATTACTACTGAGAACATTCAATTGGGTCCTTATAAAAGGAGAGATTCCTCCATCATGGAGGGAAGTGATCATAACTGTAATACTGAAAGATGGTAAAGATAAGACAGATTGCTGTAACTACCGCCCAGTTAGTTTGTTGAACCAGGATTATAAACTCTTCACATCAATTCTAGCAAAATGTTTAGAAATAATACTTCCAGATATTATACAGTTGGATCAAGCAGGGTTCATCAGAAATCAGAAATCAGAAAAAGCTTTATTGCCAAGTACGATTTTACACATACGAGGAATTTGTTGTGGTGAAGTTGGTGTATGACACATCTACTAAAAATAAGAGTACAAATATAACAATATAAATATATATACACAAGTCTGTTGTTGTTTGTTCATTAGACAGAGGCAAACACAGGACAACGCTAGGAGGACATTACATGTCATCAACCATATAAACAAAAACAATTTAGAGGCTCTCTTGTTAGGGTTAGATGCAGTGGCAGCTGGTGAATTTTTGTCTTGGAGGGGTGCACTTAATTTACCAAACCAAAAAGCGGAATTGGCAATGCCGGACCACAAGAATTAATGTATATTATGTTTACAAATAGACAGTTAAATGCAGGTGAATGTTACCAGTTCGTGAATTTGAATTTATCTCCCCAGTGTTTGATACAGAAGCCCTGAAAGGCAAGGTGGAAAAAAAAAAATAAAACAGCCAGTGTTTAAGTTTATCTCGTACGTACGAGATACTATCTTGTACGTACGTATGAGTTAGTATCTCGTACGTACAAGATAACTCGCAATTATCATTTTTTTTCACTTTTCCTTTCAGGGGCACTGGCCAAGCTATTTTGGAAGAAAAAAAAAATCTGAAACGAAAGGTTTTACCTTCTCAGTTACTTTAACTACAAATATCTGCTGTAAACCACAATGGGACTGAGAGATTTCTCCATAAAATATTTATATCACATAATTTTATATAGAATTATGAATGAAAGCTCCATGTGACAACACGTAGCTGTTCTGCCACTGACAGTATGCCACGTCATCCAGACTGACCTGCCATGCAAAAGTGAGCCGCAAGCGGCTCAAACATATTTGTAATCATTTTTATCAGGTGTTTGTCTTTTTCAATCGATGCTTTAAAGTAGTGGGCTAATGCACGTCATGTAGCCTACTGACTCTTGCGACAACAGATTTTAGATTCAGATCGTGGTCGATTTGTTTTTTTGTTGTTGTTGTTTGTTTTTTTTACTGTGGTAACTAAGTGGCATGCTCTGATTGAGTGGAGATGCAATCTATATCTATCTATCTATCTATCTATCTATCTATCTATCTATCTATCTGAGAATGTCTTTTTATTTGCGTTATGTCGATTTGTGTAATTTATGGTACCACTCAATCAGAGCACGCCACTTAGTTACCACAGTAAAAAAAACAAACAACAACAACAAAAAAAAAAACAAATCGACCACTGTAGTATAATTTTTCTCAACTGATATGTGAACAATTGAGTCAAACACTGTAATCAATGGTAGTTTTCAACAATAAGTGTTGTAGCAGAAGTGTGATAGTTCATGTACTCAAAAATACAAGAGAAATGGAGAAGAGGCACATAGAGGAGTCAAGATGGTGATGCCGTGCAAGGATGACACTGCGCAGCAAATGTCAAATATCAAGAGATCATATGAGCACATGTCTGCGTCATGAATCTTTGGTACTTTCCATGGTTCTGCAGGTGTCTCTGCAGCCAGTGTTAGTTGGTTCTAACCGGTTTTGGCCGGTATTGTCTGTAACCTTGCATAACCCTGTGTGTCCTTATATAACCTTACTTTATTCAATCTATATTACGTATCTATCATTAATCATGAAAAGATAACAATGTTATCAATCACACTATGATTTGTTATGTCTTAATGAATGCTGATTTCTGGTGATTATTGTGATTATACATACTTTTTAAAAAAGAGAGCGTACGACAATCAAAAACTAATGGTGTAATTGTAAGAAGTGAATACTTTTTAAAAAAAACAGAGCCCGTGAGAATCAGAAGCTAATGGTGAAATTTCAAGGGAATAAGAAGAATAAAAGTACCTACAAGCCCAGGCTAGTGGCCAAAAGATAACGTAATGGTGTATAAAAAATAGAAGAATCAGAAAAAGAGAAGATACCCCAAGGGCGTGGGTGACCTTGAGCAAACTGTATAAAAGACGGGCACTGACTCTTGTAAGTTGGAGAGACTTGGAGAACTTCATTGGAGTTACACCTTGTGTGTCTCTGAGTGTTTCCCCTTTGTTGTCGACAATAAAGTTGCTTCTCGGACTTCGACTCCTGCAGCCTTTTTGAGCATTTTTCTTGGACAGCTGAATCTGATTTACAACACCACGATCTGAATCTAAAATCTGTTGTCGCAAGAGTCAGTAGGCTACATGACGTGCATTAGCCCACTACTTTAAAGCATCGATTGAAAAAAACAAACACCTGATAAAAATGATTACAAATATGTTTGAGCCGCTTGCGGCTCACTTTTGCATGGCAGGTCAGTCTGGATGTCAGTGGCAGAACAGCTACGTGTTGTCACATGGAGCTTTCATTCATAATTCTATATAAAATTATGTGATATAAATATTTTATGGAGAAATCTCTCAGTCCCATTGTGGTTTACAGCAGATATTTGTAGTTAAAGTAACTGAGAAGGTTAAACCTCTCGTTTCAGATTTTTTTTTTTCCTCCAAAAGATAGTATCTCGTACGTACGAGATAAACTTAAACATTGGCCGTTTTATTTTTTTTTTTCCACCTTGCCTTTCAGTGCTTCCGTAGCCCTGAGAGGCAAGGTGAAAAAAAAAAATATTTGCGAGTTATCTCGTACGTACGAGATACTATCTCGTACGTACGAGATAAACTTAAACATTGCCCGTTTTTTTTTTTTTTTCCACCTTGCCTTTCAGGGCTTCCGTAGATTGATATGTTTGGCTCCAGATAAGATATAATTGGTACACACAAACCCTTAAAATCTCCTTCCAATCCAAGAATGTATGAATATATTTTTTATTTCAAAAGTAAAAAGAGAAACAATTCATTTTCACAGCTTCCAAGTGACATGATAGAATCATGTCAAAAGGGGGAATTGTAATGATCAGGCCCTTTATGGTCATTTCATGTGTTCTTATGCTCTGATTTTTAGCCTACATGAATGTCCTTCATAGCCTAGAGCCGTAAGGATAACATGGCTGGTGAAAGCCACTTCTCATAACAAAAAGGCAGGTGGCACTCTGGTTGTTGACAGTCTTGTCTCCTCTTCTCTTTTTGTGATGTCTATTGCATTTAGATCTGGCATTCACGCCTTGACCAATTATATTCTGTAACGTATATCTGATTATTGTACTGGGTTTGGTCAAACCCAACATGATAAATGTGAACTTTTGTATGACAACTGGGCTCATTCTGGCTGAGATCCTCAGGGAACTCTGACTTTCTGAGACCAGCGCTGCATTACTTTGTGACCTCAATAAATACTTTGACTGTGAACTGAAGATTGCTTCGGACTGTTCTTGGGCTTCCAACAAAGAACCGAGTGCTAAAACAAGAGTACCAAGTTCTTCTTCTGTCCAGCTAATTGTTTGGAACAACAGCGGGGCGCAGTCAGCCTGCGCCCTGCTGTCTTGCATCTCTTGTGTTGAAGAGGAACGAACTGCGCAAAGTTATAACGGGGAATGGGTCAATGGGGAAAGATGTGTGCTAGATATGTCAGCTATTAGTAACTGTAGACAATGTAGGACATTTCTAATCTGAATATTTAGTGCAGATTTTACATTTTAGTAACTCGCTTCAGACTATATTATTCATTTTGCCTTTTTAAAACATAGAATATAGTTGTAAAAGTCATTTTAAAAAACGTTTTATTAAAGGAAGGGCTGTGTGATTCTACATGATGTGAGACAGAGGGGGTGGCGCCCTAGCGCCCTCTATCGGCCAGCCGCTCCTGCCCAGGGGACTAGAGGTGAGACAGGGCCCAGTGTAGCAGGTAGGTGATGGCGTCGTCCACCCTGATGACAGGTCGATATGCGAACTGCAGCGGGTCCAGCACAGAGCTCACCTGGGCGCGGAGGTGGCTGAGGACGATCCTCTCCATGGTCTTCATGAGGTGGGAGGTTAGGGCGACAGGTCTGTAGTGGCTTGGAGCAGAGTGGTCTGAGGGGGAGCTGAGGTGTTAAGGACTGCAGCTGAGGGGAGAAGACTGGCCTGGAGAGGTGTGAGGAAGCGGGGCCCCAGTGAGAGGGGGCTGGAGTGGGGGCAGAGTCAAATCTATCAAAAAACAAGTTTAACTCATTTGCCCAGGCCTGATCTCCAGTGGTGGCTTGTCCATCCCCACTTTTGCCATGGCCCGAGATATGTTTAAGACCTCTCCACACATCTCGGACATTGTTCTTCTCCAGGCGCTGCTCCAGTTTCTCTCTGTAGTTTTTCTTACACCTCCTGATGTTATACTTCAGCTCCCGCTGTACTCTCCGCAGCTCCTCCTTGTCCCCTGAGATGAAGGCCCTCTTCTTCTCATTTAGCAGAGCCTTCAGTTCAGGGGTCACCCAGGGCTTGTTGTTGGGAAAACACCGTACTCTCTTGGATGGCACAGTGTTTTCCACACAGAAATTGATATAGTCCGTGATGCAGTGAGTCAGACTGTCAGTGTCCTCCCCATGAGAGCTGCACAGTATGTCCCAGTCAGTGGTGTTAAAACAGTCCCTCAGTTGCTCACATGCCTCCTCAGTCCAGGTCTTCACAGCCTTCCTCTGTGGAAACTGTCTTTTCAGCACTGATGTGTATTCTGGCTGCAGATGGACGAGGTTGTGATCAGAGCGACCAAGAGGGGTGGAGGTGTATGTGTCCCTGACATTAGCATACAGAAGGTCCAGAGTTTTATTGTCCCTTGTGTGGCAGTTTACATACTGTGTGAAGTTGGGGAGAGTGGCAGAGAGAGAGGCATGATTGAAGTCCCCAGAGACAGCAGCAGCAGCAGCCGACGGGGGGATGTACACAGTCAGCACAATAACATGTGAGAACTCCCGAGGAATGTAATATGGCCAAACGCTGACTGCAAGAAGCTCAGTGTCCCTGCTACAGAGCTTCTCTTTAACAGTGATGTGGCCAGGGTTACACCATCTGTTAAGAAACGCACACAGTCCACCACCTTTCTTCTTACCGCTCTCTGCCACTTTCCAGTCCGCATGGACAAGGGTAAATCCATCTAAGGAGACAACAGAGTCCGGTGTGTCCTGGTTCAGCCATGTCTCTGAAAAACACATAAGACTGCTCTTCCTGTACTCCCGCTGCAGCCTTACTAGTGCCAATAGTTCGTCCATCTTGTTGGAGAGAGAGCGGACATTTCCCATGATGACAGCTGGCAAACATGGTTTATATCTCCGTCTTCTCTCCCGGCGCTTGAGACCCCCTCTACAGCCTCTCCGTTTCCTCCTTATCTCCCCTGGAATCTCTCGTTTCCCAGTGTGGAGCAGTCCAGTGTGTCTGAGGGCTAACAGCTGGTCCCGTGTGTAGACAATAGAGCTATGGCTGAAAGAGTTTCCCAAGGCAGACTCAAAAAGTCCAAAAAATAACAGAAAAAAGAACGCAAAAATTACAGATGTGGAACCCTACTTGCGCATATCCATAGGGGTTTTAGAAAAAAAGAAAGGACACAAGAAAAACACACAGAAATACAAAAAACACTAATACAAAAGTGAGGAAAACAGAAGACAGAGCTGCTGCAACTTGCTGCCACTCACGCGGCGCCATCTTGGATTAACGAGATACTACTTTAATAGGTAATGCAACACAGACAATGTGAATTAGATATGTAGTGTGCACAAACCTTTTATTATACATTTGCCTTGCCACGAGGATGATCAGTCAGGTTCTCCCGGTGCTCATACGCGTGAGCTCTCGATGCATGGAGCCTGGTGCGGTGTTTGGATTCGTGGTGGAGAACGTCTGTCGACGTAATGACGTGTGACGTTCGAAGCACAAACAACCCAGTTGCTGAGTCAGCCGATGTATGTTGGGTTGATGGATTTTGACTCAGCGCATGAGTTGCACAAAAATAACCCAAATCACATACAAATAACCCATAATGGGTAAAACATTTCATAACCCAGCAGCTGAGTAGATGAAATAACCCAGCTGTTTTTAGTGTACATCTAAAAACTGGACTACATGAAACATCCTGTAAATAAAGGAGAAAATAAGACAACAAGAGAGTGCATTCCATTGGTACACAATGTCAAATTTTGGATGGTAGCTAGCATTAATAATTTCACTGAAATGTGCATAAGTCCTCAATTTTTCTCCCATTTGACACAAATGTACATATAGACTGACATTAATTGTCTTTTCAAATCACAAACCACAGAGTGCTCACATCCCATCAAAAATGAAGATCACACTGTACAACATTAACTACTGTTTCAATCCATGCAGTAAGGGCATGACCACAAAACCTCCCCTATGAGGGAGGGCCATGCACTTTTTTGTAACTTGTGACACTTCTGACACTTGCACACTTGATTCAGCCTGATGGATGAGACACAGAATATATTTAGAAAGTCAGATCTGAATGGGTACTGAAAGAAGAGTGACATTTCTGAGAAGACCTTGTATACAACATATATTCCATCAGTGCACTTTTTTAATCACACAAACATCATCTCCAATAAAAAAGATGTCGTTCCCTGTTGAGATTTTCATTGTCGATTTGTCAGTATGTAACTGAGTGTACTGTGCTTTCACATCAAGTCCATCTGGAATCGGTCCATCAAACTGTCATATTTTTAAGGAGCTTGAAGCCACACCAGAAGCCCCATCAGTAGCTGCAGCAGATGCCCTGAAAGAAGATTGTTCGGACAAAAGGGCGATCTGGTTTTCTAACAAGTCTCTTTATCTTTTGGAGGTTGTTTTCATAGGGAAATGCTGAAATGCGATCCAGACAACGAAACTGCTGTACATCCATTGGAAGATGAACTAAACCATGCACATTATACACAATAGCATATTTGCCATATATCTCACCAAAAGTGGTGTCTGAGAATATTGACTGTAGGTCAATGAGAGGTCCACAGTGATGACGGGGCCAGGGCAGCAGGTAGTGCGCGTGCTTCACAGCAAGAAGGTCGCCGGTTCGATCCCTGGGTCGGGGACTTCTGTGTGAAGTTTGCATGTTCTGCGTGGGTATTCTCCGGGCACTCCCGCTTCCTCCCACAGATTAAAAAACATGCTCATATTAAAAATTGTCCGTGAGCGTCTCTATATGTTGCCCTGCAATCGACTGGTGACCGGTTCAGTGTGTACTCCGCCTCTCGCCCGTTGACAGCGGGGGATAGGCTCCAGCCTTATCCAAAAGGGATAAGTTGGTATAGAATAGAAGGACAGGGCCAGTATACAGTAGAAACTGTCTAAATTCAACGGCCTTCCATCTGTCAATTTCTCTAAATGACCGTGGTTTCCATGAAAATTCCACTCTTTCATGCGATCAGACATTTGATTTACAACATTTGCAGATAACCTAACATTGAGAGGACCTCTAAGCCACATCAGCAACAACTTTTTAACCACACCAAAACAAACCAAATGCATATAGTCCATTGGAAATTGTGACACCATACCAACATTTGAACCATGAAAAGAATTTGGACCATTTTGATGATCTTCATAAACCCACTGTGCAAAAGATTCATCAGTCCTGAAAGTGCTATCAGTTAGTGGAAAAGTCATCCATCTGTTCACATATAGTCCTTGTTGCACACATTTGTCACAACTGTAATATCCATTATGTAGCTTTATGTTCTTTACAAATGCTTTTGCAGGTGCATCACAAATTACAGACTCAACATTCAGAAAAAGCTGTTTTCCATTTAAGTCAAAGCCCTTTTCCAGTTCCAGTAGCTCAACAACAAAATGTTTGTTGGGGGGCATCAAAATAAAGCAAAAATGACAGACTCTTTCTCTGGAACACTGACTAACAGTCCTAAAACAGGCCAAAGTTGAATGCTTGTGCTCTTAAACAGAGGTAACCCAATATTTATTTGTAACTTCAAGGTAAAACAATCAGTGAGTCAGTGATCTGAGACAGTGTCCTTTTGATGGAGTACAATATGCCAAAATAGTGATACTGTCCCCCAACCAAATAAATCTCCTCATGTCAACGCACCTCCTGCTTCCCGTCGAGTCAAACTTTAATGAACTTTGACCGATTGGGTGTACAGCAATAGCCCCCACTGGACTGGGAACTGGTTGTAGTTTTTTGGTGAGCCAAAATATAAAGGACAATGCCGACGCCCACTCAAAAGGACTATGTAATATCTGCTCTTCTGCAGGATATTCCTATCTCCTGGGCTCGAGGAATCTTTCTACCCGCATATAATGTAAACCTTTAACATAAACGTTGAGAGGCCATGAGCGTATTAGGCACCCTCTTAGTTTGCAGTATATGCTCTGCCATAACCATATTAGGTCTTCTTCAACCCTTCTGTGTTAGTTGTATGAACTAGCTTATATAATTCATGTTTGAGATGCTGTATGTGTGTGTTGATTCAATTGGCTGAAACCACCCAGGCATAGCATGTTGTCTGAGATGCTGTACTTGTTTTAATAAACCTTTTTATATATGAACAAGACGGTATTGGCGGAGAACTTCTTCATCATCTTCACTTCATTGCTGCATCATTTGTTCACAATAACTACAAAACCAGTCAGTTTCCATGTGTGTCATAGCCTGCAATGCACACGTTGATTGACGTTCACAATTTCTTTTAGCAAAGTAAGGATACAAGAAATTAAATGTGTTAAACTGCGTCTTTTCCTGCATGTGTCCTCATAATAAAAATAACGTTAAGTTTGTCGCTATATCAGTGTCTCCCACGTTTACAAATTGGTTACGTTCGCGTTACAATTTGAAAACCCTCCAAGCATAACTGACTCTTCGTAGCATTAAAGCTCATGTTACAGTCATTGTAAATATAATTTAGTAACGTTAGGCGGTGTAGCGTATTAACGTTGATGCTCCCCGACAAGGGCAGATGATAAAAGTAATGTGAGCAAGCTATCCACTGTTAGTCAGATGCTAACAGTTCGTGTGCTAGTTAAGGCTTGGTAACGTTGACGCTCGATTGAGTATCATTTTCAGTCATGCAGTCTGCTTACAACAGAAACAGAACCATTATGTCACTGAATTAATTTGTGTTGTTTTAATATTTTCAGTAAGAACTGCCATTTACATTTACGTTAGCTAACGCTAGCAATGCCAAATGTCTTTCAAAAGATAACTTTAACAAGAGTCCAAGAATAAGAGAAAAAAAACATGCCGATATCGTTCATAGCAAGCATTATGTTAAATGAAGCACTTTTAATATTTTCCTCTTCGTGATCCAGTTTGACACCTGTTGAATGCCTGTTCTCCCGGTGTCCAACTCTCTGCCGCTCGCTGCTGTGACGTCACGTGTTGGCTGTTAAATTTTAATCATGGTGCATTTGGTCTGTACAGTCCGCCCCTTAACAGCCCCTAACCAATAATTTCGACTGTCAGTCTGACGGTCCTGGCTGCAACTGGTACACAGGGGCTCAGCGGGCGTGACTGCTATGCGAATCTGGCGACTTGTAGACGGATCTGGCACAGTGTCAGCTGCTATCTGGGTGTTCTTGTTGAGGCAGGTGGGTTTCTTGTAAAAATAGTATTTCAGGCTTTTCTTTTTTCAATCTAGCAAGACCCTGCTTCTTTTAACTAGGTTGTTCATCCCATTTACATTGAGCGACACCAATTTCATATCGTTATATGTCATCTAAATTACCCACTCATAAACTTCCAGACAACTTGAAACTACCAGTAACATGTGCTAAACAAAGAAAGAGAAGAAAAAACAGTCGACTTCTAAGTTAGGGTGATTCCTTGCCACCATGAGTCCCTGTTGGCAGGCAGAGGGGAAAACCTCCCCCTAGAAGGCCCTCACTAGGGGTGAAAGGCACCATTTCACACCTCCTAGTAGTCCAGCATCATCCAATAGCACTTATTGTGTAATCCAAATGAGGTCTTCAGCATTGATCAAAAATGGTTTAGCCCATTATTTACCAGCATCAAAAAAGAATAAAAAGAAAAGAGGGAGATAATTTCCTTACCGCTCTGTCCCTTTTTCAATGGCAAAGTAGGCCAGAGATGGGGACTCGAGTTTGCGACTCGGACTTGAGTCGCACTTAAGTCACACACAGAGAGACTTCAGACTTGACTTGGACTCGTGCTCTAACGACTTCAGACTCGACTCGGACTCCTGTTTTGGGATTCGTGAACAATCATTATGTTTTCCTTTTTCCTTTCTTTTCTTTCTTTCTTTTTTTTTGGTGTATTAACATTGGGGAAACTCTGAAACGTCTGACGAGCTTAATGTCATTCCCTCCTTTTTGACATGGTAACCATGGTAACCATATTACGAATCGGGTGCTATGTTTAACTTAGCTTGCTGCCAGCTTTGTAACTGAATATTTGAATAGATGAGTGAATGTTAGTTTGCTTGTCACACTTACTTGCATGGAGCGGCGTTAACATGATGTTTATTGGGTAACGTTATTCATCTACTTTCCTACAATGCCTTGCCTACAATGCCTTTGACTGGGTGAGGTGTAACATTTTCTATATTTTTGTTCTTATTATGGTCCGACTGAGCCTGCACAATAGGGGGCAAGATATAATGTAACTGTATGTTCATGTTGGAGGAATACAGTCTCCTTTAAAGGAAATCATTCATTGTGTGTTTTCTTCATATTGCATTGCAGTACCCTGTTTAAAGTGATCATATAACAAACAACTAACCAGTACTGATACTTTATGCTAATAGATAAAGGAGGAAAAATAATACAGTAGATGCTTTGAATTTCTTAGATATAGCTGTGCAGTATTCTTAGTAGACTGAATAGCAGCAGATGATAGAAGGCTCATTAAAACAAGAAGAGACATGAGAGATTTATTTTTTAGAGACTTGAGACTTGACTCGGACTCGTGACCAAAGACTTGAGACTTGACCAAGTCTCACCCCACAAAGACTAGATAATTGACTTGGACTCATGACCAAAGACTTGAGACTTGACTTGGAATGCTAAAAAAAGACTTGTGAACATCTCTGAAGTAGGCCAAGGCTAAAGTAAATAAGATCAAAGTCAATATAAACAATTCTGCATCCTGTCAACCTCCTAATCATATTAATTGGATAAAAGATAGCCCCTACAAGGAAATGTGGCGTGCAATTATTTGGACCATTTACTGAATTCATGCCATGGGCAAAAGCCACAATAGACATTAGCTTAACATTGCTGGTTATATAAAGGGTCAACAAACTCTCACATACTGTGACAAAATAAAAAATTAGTTGGAGAGGATCCACTCAAATTCCTATAATCGTTCCCTTGCTCGGTGCTCAGTCTTGTTCCCATCTCTGGGTCTGGTTCCGTAGTGCTGTGGTCTGGTATCTCCACGCAGTGACCTCTCCTCCTCAGCTCCTGTGCTGTGTGTTTTGCATATGTGCGTGTTCCCGAGTCCCAGTGAATGCACATCTTGTCCAGCGGAGTCTGGAAACAGATACCTTTCTCCTTCTGGACCTTCTTTATTCTGATTTATGCTTTGCGCCCCTGGACAACCTCTGCAACATAATCATGATTGAAGATAGACGTCTCCCTTCAATCATTATCCTCTTTTCCCATGCCTTTTTCGACACAATTTCTTTGATATTAAACTCCAGAAAATTTACCACTGTGGATCTAGGTGGAGCATTCCATACTGGTTTACAAACCAGAGCTCTATGAGTGCACTGGATTGGTAGGTTCTTGTCCGTTGTCAGTATGAGTTCAGTTTTCAGAAGTTGCTCTACAAATTCAGACATGGAGTTGCCTTCTTTCTCCTCGGATATGCCATAGATATCAATGTTATTTCTTCTAGACTGTCCTTCCAAATTAATCAGTTTGTCCTGCATGGCCTTCTGTTCTTTCATGGATTTAATAAGCGCGTCCTTCATATCCATGTTAATTGACTCAGCCTCATCAATTTGTCCTTCTGCTTTGTCCATCTAGTTTTGTGTGCGTGAATTTGCGTGGAGTTAGCAGAAAGTTTTGGTAAAAAAAGGGGGAAGAGAGTGAGAATGACTTGCGGCAAAGGGTTTTAATCGAACCTGTGAGGACACAGTCTTAGTGCATGGGGTGTGCAATTTTAATCACTTAGCTTCAGATTTTTCTGTCTCATGTTCTTGTGTATAAAATAAGATATACCTTTATTAGTCCCACAGCGGAGAAATTTCGGGTATGCCACATCTCTTAGCAGATTATGCCATCTTTGTCTAACTGTGGCCTGTTCCATTTCGTCTTGATAAGTCAGCTTTCTTTGAGGAACATAACCAGATGTGGTGTTTTTGGGGGGCTTACACTCTGTGTTTTTTGGGCATCGATCTGGTTGCTGCCCAGACCAGCCCGATAAGATGGTCCCTTCAGCAGTTCATCATGGGTGGGAATGTCAGAGTTTAAGAGGTTTGTTTGTTAAAAAGAATTCTCAAAATGTGTGTCATCATTGGCCACTAGATGGCATCCTTGATGCATTAGAAAAAAAATCTCACCTCTGTCAACTGTGCCAATGTACTGCCAGTACTGCTGAATGCTTGTGTAACTTTTTTATACAGTTGGCTGTAAGCTTGTCTGCCTCTAATGCTGCAACAACCTTTCTGCTCATATTACTAAACTGTTCATCTTGCATTAACTTCATCATCTAAATTAATGTAAATACCTAACATATAAGGCAGTGGTGAGTACATCACAGGTGGGCGAATTAGAGTTTAACAGTTTTTGTTTTTGATTGATGAAATATCAAATTTCAAATAATTTAAGATGTGTCTGTGCCTATAATAACCATAGCTACTCCAAAAAACTGTTTCTGTGAAGACAGAGAAATAACCTTGATTCTAAAAGCCTCCCTTTGACAACCAAGCAAAACTCTCTCTCTCTCTCTTACTGTCCCTCTCTCTCCCACCCTTTTGTCTGTTCTTTTACCATTTATGCTTGACATTTGTGCTTGCTGTAATAAAAACTCAACACCTTTTCACAATAAAGGCTTTGTAGGTGTTCAGAGTGCATAATTATTATCATGTCCCTTTATCTGGGACATCAGAATAGCCCTCTTGGTTTCACAACATGGCTCACTAACTAGTAGCTCAAGTGAGCGGCAAAGCAAACTACCTGCCCTGAAAAAAAGCGCTAAACCAACATTAAAAGCGAGGTCTTATTGACAGTTATTCAAAATATTACTAGCTGTCTGTGTGACCTGTAAAGGCTACACTGAGTCATGTCCTGACTAAATGCTGGGCAGAAAAAAATGTTTCAAGCCTTTGTAGAAAACCTCATTCACACCTTAAATAGATACAAAGGGTTAGACTAGTGTAGTTACTCAATAAAGGCATGTCATTGCAAATTTGAAGGAACCAGTAAGTGTCTGGCCCTAATTTTTAGGCTAGTTGCCATGACTGCTGAGTGAGGTTGACAAGGTGTTGGGCTAATTGGATTGGAAGGTAATATTACATCAAAAGACGTCACTTGCTCTTTTAAAATGGCTGTAATTAGGACATTCTTTAACTCGGATACAAGGGAGATTATGGAGAAGCAGGTGACACACAGTGATACAAGTTTTTGGGAAATGTTAAACAAAAAGGGTTTGTGAAATATTTGTAGAATTCATGCTTATATTTGTGCTTGATCAGAAACTACAGTGAACAACTCAATAGAAATTCAATAGATAATTGCAACTTTGGTCATCCTTCTAATTGGCTGTACAAACATTTTAGAACTATTATCAACACTATGATTTATGTTCATATGTATGACACTGTTAATTACAAATATCAAATTGCAATTTCAATTACAATAATAATCACTATTGCAATGCCATTGTGTGGCAAACATAAGATGAAGTAATAGTTTGCTCAACACTGATTGCAGCATAAAATAAGCATGTGGTTGGGGTTGTAGGGTATTGTTTTCCTTTAATACTGGCAGTCTGGTTAAACCTTTTTTTGTTGTTCTCTGAAGCCAGCATTTGAAATGGTTATTATTTAAAGCAACAATGTGTAGATATACCCAAACATTTTTGCCTTTTGTGTATGTGCAACAGACATTTAAATGACACAGCACACATTATATACTGAGCCATACTGTATGTACTGTATGTTAGAAAGTATTGTTGTCCATTGAAAACTTCAGACCATGATGACCGTTAGCCATTACTACACCTCTGTAACCTGTGCAGGGCCACAGGGGGCTGGAGATTATCTCAGCTCACTCTCACATGTGAGAGCATGAGAACTTGACTGTGAAAGTTCATTCCTAACCCTGGAAAATCGTCCTCAGTTGCCCTGGAGATACCTCAGATAGCTGTCATGTGACCACCAGAAGCCTTACAGTGGGGATCCCTTACATAGCATGAACTGCCAGAGTTTTAATTTCACAAGAAGTCAGCACTTGCCACAAACTATTCAACAACTTGCGTTCTCTGCTGGTACATCCTAAAGACAGGACCCACCCCAACCAAAAACATTGGAGTGGTGTTTGACATCATGGTGTTTGACATCATTATGACATCACATGTGACAGCTGTGGGGAACACTACATCAAACACATCTTAGGCAGCTTAGCTTTACGAGTGACATAGTCATAGCATCGCCAAATTACATCACAATAGATAATAATACATTGTTCTTATGCAGCACTTTTCAGGGTACTCAAAGATGCTGCACAAACAAATGAAAAGGAAAAAAAGAATAGATAGGGCATAAGTAGATGACTGTCAGAGATGGAAAGCAGTGTTGAACAGATGAGTCTCAAGTGATTTTTTTCAAACGGGGGGTGAGAAGGAGTCTCTGATGGTTTTCGAAAGTGAGCTCCAGAGGGTAGGAGTAGTGACGGAGAATGCCCTATCACCTCAGGATTTGTACTTGGTCCGAATGGGTAGGGCAGGAGGTTTGCATCAGCAGAGCGGAGTGTGCTGGTGGGAGTGTGTCGGTGGAGGAGCTCTGTCAGGTAGGGTGGGGCCAGGTGATTGAGGGCTTTGAGGGTGATGAGGAGAATTTCAAAATGGATTCTCTAGGGGATAGGAAGGTAGAGAAAAGGGGTGATGTGGTCACGGCTCTGAGAGTGGGTGAGCAAGCAAGCAGCAGAGATTTTGATGTATTGGAGATTATTGAAAATTTTTAAAGATGAACCATAGAGGAGACTGTTGTAGTAGTCCAGACAAGAGGTAATGAAGGCATAGATGACAGTGTCAGCAGCTGTGGAGGAGAGGGATGGCCGGAGGCGGGTGATGTTCTTGAGCCAAAAGAAAGCTGTTTTAGTGATGAGTTTCACATGCTGGTTGAAGGAGAGGGTTTGGTTGAAGATGATGCCAAGATTTTGGATGTGAGGGGAGGTGGATACTGTGGAACCGTCAATATTTAGGATGATGTTGTGGGTGGATTTAGAAAGTGATTTTAGTCCAATAATGATGCTTTCTGATTTGTCACAGTTGAGTTTGAGGAAATTCCCTTGAATCCAATATTTTATCTCAGTGATGCAGTTTGTCAGGGTTGAGTCGGTGGCAGCAGAGGTTGTCTTAACGGAGATACGGAGCTGGATGTCATTGGCGAAACAGTGGAACTGAAGACCATGTCGGCGGATTATGTGACCACCAGGAAACAGGTAAATTATGATGAGGAAGGGGCCGAGGACCAAACCTTGGGGGACACCTTGGGGGAGGGGAACAGTGGAGGATTTGCAGTTATTGATGGAGACTAATTAAAGTCTGTCAGACTGATGTGATTTGAACAAGTTGAGGGCAGAGCCGGTGATATGAAAGGTAGTTTCCAGTTGGGAGAGAAGGATGGAGTGATTGTTGGTGTCAAAGGTCGAGGAGGATGAGAATGTTGAGGTCTCCAGCATCAGAGGAGAGGAGGAGGTCTTTGGTGATTTTAAGGAGAACAGTTTCAGTACTGTGATTTGAACGGAATTTGGATTGAAATGTTTTGTACATGTTATTAGTTGAGAGGTGGTCCAGGGTACAGGTACCAGTTTTCATTCCAGTAATGAGTATGGACAGGTCTGCAGGGGAAACAGGGGAGAACTGAGACAAGGGTTAGCAGGATAAAGGGGGGCAGGTGGTTTGAGGGGGAGCAGATGTGGTGGAGGCTAAGTTTCTGTAAATGTGCTCTATTTTAGTTTGAAAAAACAAGAGGAAGGAGGTGCGTTTGGCAATTGTAAATGACTGGGAATTGCTGTTTGGGGGTCTGAGGAGTTTGCTGATAGCGGAGAAGAGTGCTTTTGGGTTTGCGGAGCCTGGCTGAATCAGTTGAGAGTAGTAGGTGGATCGGGCATGGGAAATGGCATCTTTGTATTGCTATGAGTGGTCTTTGAAAGCTCAGAAAGTCAAAGAAGTCAGAGAGAAATGATGAGTGATGTTTGGTGGGGTGGTAGACAACTCCCATAACTAATTGTATGTGGCCAGCTTAAATAACAGGGGCCTCATTTATAAAACGTTGCGTAGAATCCATACTAAAACTGTGCGTACGCCCAAAAACTGAAAATGGCGTACGCCAAAAAATATTCGGATTTATAAAACTGTGCGTACTCACACCTGCACGCAATTTTCCCTTTATAAATCACACTCCACCTGGAAGATTGCGCAACCTACATTTTACCATGAATGGTCAATGCAAAGTACCTCATGAATGTCTTTGCATATAAATGTGCCTGCTGATCAATGGCATTTTACGTTCGATCATGGCAGAGAAAAGAAAAAGAAATTTTACAGAGACTGAAATCGAGGTGCTTGTTGGTGAGGTGGAGGCCAGAAAGGATATTTTGTTTGGTGGTCACAGTAGTGGCGTCACGAATAAAATAAAAAAAAATGAGTGGCAGCACGTCGTCACCGCAGTGAATAGTTTCAGTGCCACAGAGCGATCTGTGGCAGAAATTAAAAAGAAGTGGTCGGATCTGAAGGTGGAGGCCAAGAAGAAAGTGGCATGGCACCGTCGAAGCGCATCTGCTACTGGTGGGGGCAAGGGCGCACCTGAGCCCACACCAAGATAGCCTCGATCCTTGGTACGGCCAGCGTGTATGGCATAGTTTCAGAGAAGGAAGGAGACACCGATTTGGCAGAGACCACAGAGGAGACTGGTAAAGTACAGTTTTATCTGTTTATTAAAGTAAATATTTTAACAGACTTGTGAAAAGGTAGTTGACTTCTTTGTGTCCCCAGTCACTGTGGAGTTGGAAGCGGTGGGTGACGAGGAGGTTCTGGGCACGGCGTGTCCTGGCACCGTGGCTGAAAGCCTGGTTGTCCACAGCACCAGTGCGTCCCGTCCGCCTATCATATCAAACACTTACCTGTCGGCTAACTCCCGCTGAAAGGAACCAGTCGCCAGAAACCCCAGAGTGGTCAGCACCCGGATATGCACCAGGATGGCGCGATTCCGGCGGGTGGGTCTATCTAACACTGGGCCCAGTTCAGCACATAGATCCAAGAGCACCGCTCTAGGGAATCTAAATCGGCTTATTAGCCAGTCATCATCATGAGCCAGGAAATCTCCGTGGTCCCTAAAACTTCTTTCCATCCTGATCCTACCATTTGCGTGATCTTCCAGCAGTGCCAGCGCATCCATTGTGCAGCATTACGCACGAGTGTCAAAGCACTATTTATATGCTTACTCAGCAAATTGAATGATTGTTACACACCTTGTCACAATTAATACTAATCCATCAGTGCCATCCACCTCTCTGTATCATTTGAAGATGGATGTATATGAACATTGTGCATACAGTAGTAGGCCTAACGGCTCATAATGGAACACTTCTATAACACTGCAGACTTGGGTGTTTATGATTACGCGGGTCTATAAGTCTGATATGTGATGACATTAAATGTATGAGATCAATCTGGCTTCAATTCACCACCTCACCATCTGCACCGCCAGTTCCCCCTGTCTCCAAAATGTTCATACGCAAGCATCAAAGTTGGTATACCGGTGCGCACATTCTCACGCTAAGTTTATTTTTATAAAACACAACCTTTGCATAGGAAGTTGCGTACGCAACTTTCAAGCCCCGTTTTGTGTGTAAGCAAGTTTTATAAATGAGGCCCCAGATGTTCAAATGAGGGAGTGGGTGAGATGGAGATGGGGCTGGTTTTGATATCCTGTCTGTGTATTATGGGAATTCCACCACCTCGGCCCTCACTGTGTGGTTTGTTGATATATGAGTTTCCATTGGGTGCAGTAAGGTTGAGTGATAGAAAATCCAGTGGTTGTTGCCATATTTCAGTGAGGCAGAGAAAGTCCAGTTTATTATCTTGATTGAATTTGTTTAGAATGTGGCTTTTGTTATTGAGGGACTAGATATTGAACAGAGTGAGCTTCATATTGCTTTGAATAGTGTGAGTAGACTGGAGTGATTTAACCAGGGCCCGCAGACAGGCGGTGCTCACACAGGTGACGTAATCGATGAGTAGTAGTGCGCTCAGCTGACCAGAGAATGGAGATGAAGTGACCTTTCTGTGAACTTGCGATCAGAACCTCTGTGGATGTATCTGGGTCATCGTAGAAGTCTGGGGTTTTTGATGGTGGAGATGCATGACAGGGTGGAGTAGTTGGAGAAGTTTCGAGGCAGAGTACTTCAATGCCATGCTAGTTGGGAATGATGGAGTGTAGAGTCTGGAGACATTTGCCAGCAACCATGGCCTAGCTGACCAAAGCGTCAAGCACAACAGGCTGATCCACAGCATGGCACGTGAGGAGGACTGGGGCATGAAGATGAGCAGCTTGAGGATTTGTTCTTCAGAGCATATAAAGTGAGAAGATGTGAAGGCGGAGAAGGCAGCCAGGTGGCTGCTAGTCTTAGCAACTTTCCTGCAGTTTGATGACTGTGGTGGCTGATAGCAGGGTGCTAGCTAGCTGTCCAGGTAATCCACAGAAGAGCTGACCAACCCAATGATAAGCTTTTCATAGCAGGATAGGTGGTGTGATGTCCGGGGGTTTGCTGCAGGCAGGAGTGGAGGAGCTGGTCAGATGAAGCCAGAAGGATCAAGGAGAAAGCAGTTTCAGGTGTGTCAGGAGGTAGGTGAACACATTAAACATGGCGATCGGTGATCCAGGCAGCGGTTGGTAGACTCCAAATAGACGGATAGAGCTTTGCCAAGCTGCATCACCAGAAAGCTACTTTTTGTATACATTTGTCTGTACAGTGTTCACCATTTTTTTAGCTTCCTCTTGGATGTATGCTGCTTATGGTGTAGCACCTGTTTGCTACCTTTTTAGAAAGTCCCGACCTCACCTGTGTGCCATTATTGGCAGGGGACTACACACCCACTGCCCAAAGTTTGCTGCCCAGAAATATCCCAACCACGGCAAAATGAGAACAAAATAAGGAAATACTTCCTCTTCTTCTTGTACTTCTTCCTCCTCATTTGTTTTCCCTCACTTTCCCCCTTCTTCCTGTTCTTCCTTCTTTTCTTCTTCTTCCTCCTCTTTCTTCCTCTTCTTCTTCCTCCCTTTTCTTCCTGTTCTTCCTTCTCTTCTTCTTCTTTAAAGGAATTGTCGATTACTTTTTGTAAACAAACATTCCTCTGCACTGTGTCCATGATTTTTTGTTATTTTGTAGCTTCCTCTTGAATGTGTGCTGCCTATGGTCTAGCACCTGGTTACTATCATTTTATAAAGTTTAACCTCACGTGTGCGCCATGATTGGCAGAGGGCTACACACCCACTGCCCAGACAGGCCCGGACCACAGCAAAATAAGACCAAAATAAGGAAATACAGGGAAAGGGCAGAGTCTCTCCAGATAAATACACTGCCACACACTTCTAGAGAGTCATGAGTGATGACTGATTGGAATTACATTTGTACAAGTCTATACATTGTTTTTAAAGAAAATTCTGCATAGTTTACTTTTAACAAATGAGAAAATGAAAGAAGAAAAGAAAATAAAGAAAATTGCACAGTTGGGGACCTTTGATACATGCAACACAGTTACGTCCACGGATTTGATCTATATTTTAAATATGTCAATCAAAGAATTTCTGACCAATACCCAAACCTGTGTGTGTGTGCATGTGTGTGTATGTGTGTGTGATTTCTGAGCAGGTAAGAGGCTGCATACTGAACTGTTCTGTGGAGTTGGAACACAGAGTGGTTGGAAAGAACAGACATTTTCCATTGGATGGAATACTTGGACACTGGTTTTATAGTTGTTGTTCTCTCTCATTACTTGATTAATATTGAAGTCTAGCAGGACAAAAAAGACCCTGAAGAAAAAAAAGCGGCATTACTGCTGACCTCAGCAGATTTATATTTTAGCCTAATGAATAAATATGTTTCGAAGTAGGCCAAGCAGGTATTAAACATCTTATGCCAGATCATGAATTTTACTGCACTTTCAATGTTTGATTAAGTGTAACTCAATAGGTATGCCTCTTTATACTAACTGGTGCTGTATTTCAATTCTCCCTCCTTCCAAACACAAAATTTTGAATAAATGATCTCACCAGAAAAGTGCTTTTTCTTTTTCTTTTTCTTTTTCTTTTTTTAAAAAGACCTTTGTATTATAGTGCAACAATAAAATATACCTCCCCATTTTTATACTTTTTCCCCCTCCTTTCTCTTTGCCTTTCAGGATGTTCCTTTTGTCTCTTCCCTTCTTTTTGTCTCTTCCCTTTGTCTTTGTTTGTTTGTTGTCTTTGTCCTTGCAGGAAGTCCTTTTCTCTGAATGAATATAAAAATGATCTCTTCCGATATTAGGAAATGATTTGAAGCTATGTGCAAGCCAGAATAAATCAACAGACACCGCGTATGGACTTGTGATCAGAGGGCCCTGGTGAGACACTACAGAAAAGGAAGATACCAGAGGCCATAGAGAGCAATGCAAGACTTATGTTATATTTGTGTGTGTAATGTGTGTGTGTGTGCCCATGCCTTTAGAGTAGTTTTCTTCGTCAATATGTACCTGCTATCTGCTATTGCAAAAAAATTAAACAAACATATCATAACTTTGATTTAGAATGTTTTTCAGTTCAGCTTCAAAAACAGGGGATGTTCTCCAATGCCACAATAATGCAAATTTCTGCTCCTCTAGCTCTAGGGCATAAGGAGGTTGATGCCAATTTGACTGTCCTACACAGTGGTCCAGAGCTAGACAGCTCAACAGATACCAGACCAATTGCCATTGCCAAATTTGCAGTGCAGATGTTGATTGCCACTAAAGGATGTTTGCAAATGACTGACCCGTAGATCCTTCCTCTAGTGTCACCGAACTACAGTATTTCCACTTATACACTAGAAATCTAAAAAAAAATCAAGGCACAGATATTCTTTAAATACATCCATGCATCCTAGAGCATGAACTCTTTCAATTTTGGACACATGATGCCCAAATCTTCATAATCTTCTGAGCACATTAATGCCCCATGCAGATACACAAGGAACTAGCAACTAGAACTAGTTACTGGTGACGCTCCAAAAAGAAGCTATTTTACCTCACAACAAGCATTTCTAACAGTTTACTGGTGCCTTACCTCCTGTTTTGGCCCGGAGCGGGTTCAGACAAATATCTGCCCCTCACATGACACATGGTGCCCACCTCTAAAAATATTTTGGAACCTCTTGTTCTTCTTTCCTCTTCTTCCTCATTTCTTCTTTGTCTTCTTCTTTTACTTCTTCGTCATCTTTGTCTTCTTTTTCTTCTTCTTCTTTGTCTTCCCTCTCATTCTTCTTGTCTTGTTCTTGTTCTTCCTCCTCCTCTTTCTTCTTCTCCTTCTTCCTCATGTTTCTTTCTCTTCTTCCTCCTTCTCCTTTTCTTCATTTTTCTTCATCCTCTTCTTCCTCCTCCTTTTCCTTCTAGTGAAAAAAAAAGAAGTGTACAACAATACAAAATAAAAAACAATACATACAAAGAACAATGAGGCAATAAACAATATATGTGATACACTCAAAAGCTGCAACCACTTTTGTGTAAAATTATTATTTACATATAATTATTGTAATTATTTGGGAGCACTTTATTTTTTTGTTATTATTATTTTTAATAAGAACATAATATTACAGTGTTGCGGGTTTAGACCCAAAGTAATTAATTTCACAGGCACTGTGAGATGGGGGTTTCGGGGAGCGGGGAGGCGGAACCAAAAAAAAGCTTGAGTGGCGTTGTGGCCAGTTTCCTAGGGTGGGCACCTCCGTTCTCCCACCAGAGGATATTCAGGAAGAAAGCAGATGGTTCGGCTCTTCGTTGTTCTCGATAACTTTCATCTGTGTTTGCAGGAGGTTTGACATCCCTAGTGAGTGGTGATGATGTTCAGGGTTAGTAACACTATGTGTCACAGGGCAGAGGTGATTTTATCGTGATTATTTGTAGCGCGTGCAGATGAGAGGCAGACGCCACGTGGATGGCGAGAATAGCAACAGAAACGGCAGGCAACAGCAAGGGAAATCCAGAGTGTTACAAGATGACATATACGCAACGGCCGAGCAAGAAGCTCTACCTCCAGAGTAAGGTGGATGATTCCCAGCATTTGGTGGTGGAGAGAAGGAGCCAGCACAGCCTAGGAGACACAGGACCGCCACTGTCGAGCCACACGTAGCAACAGGCTGCACACTGCCTGTTCTTGTCCTGTTTGTTGGTAGACTCAAACTGGATTATGATGTTGGATGTGTATAGAACAGATTGGATTATTCCTGTGTACTGGATCAGCAGTTGAGGCAGTTCTTCTTCCTGTGTTGATGCAGGAAGTCCCTCTTCTGTTGTGCCTTTATGATGATTGAGGCTATGTTTGAAGTGCACCTTAGGTCCTGGGAAATAGTTGATCTCAGAAACATGAAGATTTCCACACTGGAAACAATGCTGTTGAGGACTGCAATAGGAGGCAGTGTAGAGGGCTTCTCCTGAAGGACCAGAGGACCAGCTGTTAGACATCCCATCTGTATGCAGACCGTCTCGTGTCTCCTGAGGTGCAGTCGTTGCTTTTGAGGGAGAAGAGCAGGGGGGAGAGCACACACCCCTGGTGAGATCAAGTGCTGATGGTCCAGGTGCTGGATGTGATTTTCCCCACCCTCACCTGTTGCTTCCTATCTGTCAGTTTGTTATCCACTGACAGCTGGAGGCTGGTGCAGTGAGTTGGGTGAGTTCTGAGTGGAAGATTTCTTGGATGATGGCGTTGAACGACGATCAGTATTCTACAAACACAATCCTTGCATATGTCCCTGGGTGGCCATGGTGCTGCACAATGTAGTTCAGTCCCATGTTGACTGCATCCTCCACTGGCCTGTTTGCCTGGTAGGCAAATAGCAGGCGGGCTGTGATTTCTTTCAGCTGAGCCAGTCTCTCAAAGGATTTAATGACCACAGACTTCAGGGCAACAGGCCTGTGGTCATTTAATCCTGAGATGGAGTGGTGTTATGGAGCATTTGAAGCATGAAGAAACTTCACACAGTTCCAGACATTGTTGAAAATCTGTGTGAAGATGGATGCCAGACAGTAGGGGTACACACCATCTGGGCCTGACTCCTTCCTGATCTTCTGTCTCTTGAAGAGGTGATACACATCCTTTTCACAGATCATGAGTGCTGGTGGGGGGTCAATGGGGAGGCATGAGAGTGGTGCAGGGGGTGTGAATGGTCGTTTGATGTCTGAGCCAGGGTGGGTGATGCGTGTTGATGTGGGCCTATCAAACAAATGTATTTAGGTTATCAGCCATTTCATGGTTCTCAGCTGTGTGGGCAATGGTCTCCTGTAGTTGGTACTGTCCTGCATATGTAAATATGCAAGGTCCATTGATATATGCTGCTACACCGGCCTGCATACCATGTGCCCACATGTACTATGTAGACAGAATAGGCAAAATCAATATAAATGCTACATTTAAGGAATTGTTGGTTTTCATATTACCATGTTGACTAATTAATTAAATATAAATCAACAACAAAATGTTACATATAAATCAACAACAAAATCAATTCCACAAGAAGTGTTCACATGATTTTATCTTTATGTTTTTTGCATTCATTTTAATCCTGACAGCGGAGGTGACTTGAGAGTGGAGCCTTTACTGGAAGTGACTTCACAGAAGAGCCCTGCAGGCAGACTGTCTTGAAACTACTCAGCTTTAGCCGGTGCATCTTCTTATTTTTCATGTTTCAGGAAACACACATGATGTAGCAGAGAAAATAACTTGAAGATAATCTGGATTGCAACTGATTTGAACTGACTGAACTGAATTGTCATTAGATTGTGAACTTGGCCAAGAGCCTGTACAGGTTAGGTCGCGAAACTATTAGGCAACTTCATGTTTGTTTCACCATGGAGGGGAAGGAGACAGATGAAGACAGCCACATTATTTGAGAAGGAGGTATGTGGGAGAGGTAAAGGTGGAAATGAATGGGAGGGGGTAGTGAAGAGAGGAAGGCATCTGGTGGAAGGTGGGTGGAAAATAAAGGTGGACGGAAGAAAAGAACAAAGTTAAGGGTGGCCTGGGAATAACAGAGAGTGAGTATGGTAAATGGTAAATGGTAAATGGACTGTATAGCACTTTTCTAGTCTGGCAACCATTCAAAGTACACACATTTGTATGGTGGGTGCCTGCTCATTATGAGCATTATCCATTCACCCACACTCACACACCAATGACACAGAGGTTCAGTATCTTGCACAAGGATACTTCGACATAGTCCAGAGCTATCTCTAAGGCTGAGCCCAGCCACCCTGCGGAGGAAACTCATTTTGGCTGCCTGTATTCACGATCTCGTTCCTTCCGTCCTTACCCAAAGTTCATGACCATAGGTGAGGGCCGGAACATAGATCGAATGAGTAAATTGAGAGCTTTGCCTTCTGGCTTAGCTCCCTCTTCATCACAATGGACTGTTTGAGTGTCTGCATCACTGCAGCCCCCCTCCCCCCACCCGTTGTTTGTGCATAAGCGCAAAAATTAGTCAGGACCTGTTCCCCAACCCGAAGACGAAGAGAAGCAACCCTTTCGTCTACTGGGGTAAACCCCAACATACAGGCAGAGAGTCTTGGGCTATCAGAAAGCCTGCCCCTGCCCTCCACCTCTCACCACGAGCAACTCCAGCATGAGAGAGAGTCCAACCCCTCTCAAGGACGTGGGTTTAGTTAATTTAAGTGGTTGGGGGGCAGACACGGTATGGGTGCGTAACAGGTAAATGGAAGCACAGAGAAGGGTGTAGGACTTCAGCTCTGCATCCTTGTCTCAACTCACTAATAAACTCAACCAGATTTCTAGAGATGAGAGCTGCTCCTCCTGCAGTGGGATGCATGCTGTCTCTCCTCATTTGACCAAGTTTTCCCCTGGAAGTCTGCCTATTATCTAGGAAGCCCACATAGTTTGCTGGACACCACCTCAACAGCCAGCAGTGGAATGATAACATGCAGCTAAACATGCCTGACATTGTCTTTGCATATGTACACACTCACTCAACATTAATTTTGGTGATTTATGATTGGTGTAATTGGGTGTCATTACCACTGATGTGAATAACAGTCTTACTGTATTTACATTTATCTTTAGCAAGCAGTTTCAAATTTGATTCAGTGTCACCCACTCTGGCCCCAGTAATGCATTTGACTGTGATTGTTGCTAACTTTATGTTTCTCACAGTAGAGCTGCCAATAAATTGATTTCTTAGAGGGTGTGTTGCTGAGTGGGGAGAACCTGTTAGAAACATGAAGTGGTTGGTGGTGAATCATGTGCTTCACTTCATGACTTTGCCTCCTTTGAACAGTCACCCAGCCTGCCTGGTTTCCCAGCTGCTCCGGAGGTGCCAAGGGACTGTTGGTAGGAGCTATACTTGGTTGGTTAGCACTGGCTACGGGGGTCTGGCTAACTACAACTAACAATTGTGTTTTCATGGTGCTGAACCACCAATCCACTGAGCCTCGCCTCCAACACAGCAAATAAGCATTTATTACCTGTTATGATCTGCGGCTAGCTTTTGGACTCAAAAGCAGACTCAGATGGAGAGTGAAAAGTAGATAGAGATTGAGATAGTAAAGAGAGATTCCAGATGCACAATTGAATGGTTATGTGAAAGTTTCTGTGAGCAGCCAGTGAGGTACAGGGTCCAGAGGTGGAGAATGCATCCAATGTCGATCCATAGTGCATAACGGCGCTCAGTGTTCAGGTGGAATGAGCACTTGCTGAGTGGGATGGCACGTGGTGGTGGTGGCTGCTGGCTTGAGGCTGGTGGCGGAGAGAGGCTAGTGGTGGAAAGAGGCTGGGTGGCAAGATGGCAGGGATGCTGGCGCTGGAGACTCGTGCAGGTGGACTCACTGAGGAGGCAAGGAAAAAGACAAGTGATTACTCTGGTGAAGGACACAAGGTAGACTCACAAGCTTAATTAATTAGTTTCTCCAGTTACTCTGGCAAATGGCGGATAATACCACTGAGTGGCAGAAATAATCTGCCAACAAGTCCTCTGCTGTCCACAGTCTTTATCCCGCCTGGAATTGTGAGCCAGCTCCCAAACCATGCCCAACCTCTGCTGAAAAAGGACAAACAGAAAACAAACCTCACACAACTCCACAGCATATAGACAAATACAGAAATCCAACAAATCACCACAGTACCAGTATCACTAAAGGAGGCAGAGGAATAGCTAAACATCTGAATGAAAGGGGCATCCTTAAAAGGCTCAGGTGTTCACAAGCAAGGACTGGGTGATGTTCACTACTTTATGAAACAGCTGTATAAAGGACATATGTATGTCTGTATTGACAAGGGTCGTTTGCAAATGACTGCATTCTGTTTTTCTTTTTTTTTCTTTTTTTCTTTTTTTTTTTGCTTTGTACACCTCTTCTCAGGGAACCTGACTCCCACATTAGGAATTAAACGGATATACTTTCTGTAAACAAGAAGGTACATTTTGGAAAAGCTGATATCAGTGTGAACAGATTCCTAAAAAACATGAACAATTTACAATGATAATTAGATACTTAACTAGAAAATGCTCTCAGACCTCCTCAGTGCATAGTACCAAATCCATAGTTCAACTTATCTCAACAAAAAACTCCTCTTTGGGATCCCAGGAAGCATGCAAAAATACTCATTGTAAGACTCAATTAAAGAGTTGGCCGATGAAAATAAAGTGACACATCTTGTGACTTCCAAGCTTAATGATTTTCCTCTGGAGTTATCTCCCATAGTTTTATGAATTACAAACTTTTTGGCTCATTGCCAGGGATTAGCAAACAATCACTCTCAGGACAGACTTGGCCTCTTTCACTGGTGAGTATATTTAGATGCGTGCACTTTTGAATTCATTAATGTTCTGTGGATCAGACAGGAAGTTTTGGCAGGCTGAATGTGGCCCACTCACCACTACTTGACAATCACAGGCCTACACTATTTGAATTGAGGATTCTTAAAGCTAAATTTTATTCTACTACTCCTGATAATAATTTTTCAAAAATGTCTTTTTTTTTCTTGTCTTTCTCTCTTGCCAAGTAACGTACATTGAACACTTTTAAGCTAATTACCCTTGGTTTAGTATAAGTGTGGTATTTCTCTAATGCCTGTTGTTATGAGGTTACAGAACTCAAAATACCAGGCTCAAACAGAAGATACAGGAGGTGGATGAAAGTTTGAATGAATATTAAGATATTATGCGAGGGATGAGTCCAGACAAAGCAGAGGCCAACATTGCTGAGTCTAAGTAGAGACAGGTCCAGATTCGTTGGTGAGAGCAGATGACAGCAGGTAACAACAGATAGCCGTCAGACAGGAAAAAAAAGGTCAGGAAGGCAGGTAGCAGACAAGGGAACAATAATATCAAGGGTACTTATACATTCTCTGGTTTGGTCTTTACCTAGCAGCAAGGCAGAGGATTCGACAAATAGTGACTGAAACCCTGATGCTTATATCTTGTGTAGGCAGGTGAGTCTTGATTGCTTGATTGAGTGCAGCTGTGCTCAGGAGGAGAGGAGGCCGGGTCCAACCTGTCGGCCATGCCCTGCAGTGACAGACTCAGATTCAACAGACAGGGGAGAGACAGACAGGAGACAAAAGGAAGGGAAAACACAGAAGCACAAAAGGGGAAAAAGGAGGGGAGATGGCAGATCTCAGCTGTACCCCTGCCTCAACAGGAGGCTCCTGGCAACCCACCAGGCTTTTCTGGGTGGACTCGGTAAAATTCTTTCACTATATTGCTGTCCAGAATGAGGGAGCGGGGAACCCATGACCTCTCTTACAGATCATAACCCTCCCAATCCACAAGATACTGAAGCCCCCTGCTTGGGCAGTGTACATCCATGAGGTGCTGGACCGTGTAGACAGCATGATAATCAATTAGCCTGGTGGGAGGTGGGGGTCTGGCTGGAGGGCACAAACGGCTGGTCCTTGGGAGACAGACACTGTCTCTACATTTAAGAGTAGGCTTTCCTTTTTGATAAATCTTACAGTTAGGGCTGGCTCAAACTTGCCTTGGACCAGCCCCTAGCTATGCTGCTATAGAATTAGGCTGTTGGGGGACCTCCAAAGATACACAGAGCTCCTCTGTTCTTCTCTCCCTCTCCATCTGCACGTTTTCATGTCCTATCAAGTCATGTTACTAACTTAGTTTCTTCCCCGGAGTCTTTGTGCTTTGTTGTCTCGCAGGTTTCCATGGATGCTGTCTGAATCTGGATTGTGGATTATAGCTACGTCTCCTGCCATGGCCCTGTCTGACATCCACTGCAACTGCTACTACTATTAGTCATACTCCCATTATTACTACAACCACGGTCACTGTTACTATGATTGCATTTCTGTCTGTCTGTCTGTCTGTCTGTCTCTCTGTCAGTCTGTCTGTCTCTCGCTCTCTCTCTCTTGCTCTCTCTCTCACCCAACTGGTTGAGGCAGATGGTCGCCCATCCAGAGCCTGGTTCTGCCTGAGGTTTCTGTCTGTTAAAAGGAAGTTTTTCCTTGCCACTGTGTTTGCTCATGAGGGAATTGTTGGGTCTATGTAGTTAAAATAGTTTGGTCTGCACCAGCTCTATATGGAAAGTGTCCTGAGACAGCTTCTGTTGTGATTTGGTGCTATACAAATAAAATTGAATTTATTGAATTGAATTGTCGACAACGGGGGTGATGTGGTCATGGGTCCGAGAGTGGGCGAACATGTTGTGGGTGATGTTGTGGGTGGATTTAAAGAGTGATTTTGGACCAATAATGATGCTTTATGATTTGTCATAGTTGAGTTTGAGGAAATTGTCTTGAATCCAGGATTTTATTTTAGTGATGAAGATGAGGAGCTGGATGTCGTCGGTGAAGTAGTGGAACTGTAGACCATGCCGGCAGATATTGTGACCAAGAGGAAAGAGATAAATTATGATGAGGAGGGGGCCAAGGACCACAGTTGGGTCTGTGAAGTTGGTGTCAAAGGTCGACGAGGTTGAGAATGTTGAGGTTTCCGGCGTCAGAGCAGAGGAGGAGGTCTTTGGTGATTTTAATATTCAATATACAATATTCAATATTTAATATTCTTTTATTAGTCCCGCGAGGGGAAATTCCAAGAAGGGAATTTCAATTTAAGGAGGGCAGTTTCAATACTATGATTTGAACGGAATCCGGATTGAAATGTTTTGTACATGTTATTGGTTGAGAGGTGGTCCAGGGTGCAAGTGTTGGTTTTCATTCCAGTAATGAGTATGGAGAGGTCTGTGGGGGAAACAGGGGAGACCTGAGACAGGGTTGGCAGGATAAAGGGGGGCAGGTGGTTTGTGTGACCAGATAGGGTGGAGGTTAAGTTGCTGTAGATGTGCTTTATTTTAGTTTGAAAAAATGAGAGGAAGGAGGTGCGTTTGGCAATTGTAAATGACTGGGAACTGCTGTTTGGGGGTCTGAGGAGTTTGTTGAGGAGTGAAGAAGAATGCTTTTGGGTTTGCAGAGCCTGACTGAACCAGTTGAGAGTAGTAGGTGGATCGGGCATGGGAAATGGCATCTTTGTACTGCTGCAAGTGGTCTTTGAAGGCTTTCAAATGAACTGTGAGACCTGTTTTGTTGAGGAGTCTTTCAAGTTGCCGGGAACGAGTTTTAATCAAGCGGAGGAGGTGGCGATTCCACCACCTTGGTCCTTGGTGCATGGTTTGTTGATATATTAGTATCCATTGGGTGCAGTAGGGTTGAGTGAGAGAAAATCCAGCGGTTGTTTCTGTGTTTCAGTGAGACACAGAAAGTCTAGTTCTGCTCCTGCTTTAGCAGCCCCTGCACTCTTTTCCTTTCCGCCATCTTCAAGAGCAACCCCAGCTCCACCAAATCTGCCTCCAACTGGTTTGTATGTTCAGTTAGGTCCATTTGGGCTTTGTGTTTATCAGTAGTCAAGTAAAGTAGACTGAGGGTGAGGAATTGCAACAGTCCAACCTGGAAGTTAGGATGCATTCGTAACTTCCAGGTTGTATTATTGCCTTGATTTTCTGCATCGTTTTGAGACAGGATATACCTGATTTTTGCAATGTTACATAGATGAAATAAAGGCAGTCCTTGAAATTTGATTTATATGGGAGTTAAAGGACGTATCCTGATCAAAGATAACTCCTCGTTTCTTTACAGTGGTGCTAGAGGCCAGTGTAATGCCATCAAAAATGGCTATTTAGGGCGTATTACTACAACTTCAGTTTTGTTTGAATTTAGTAACAAAAAGTCATAGGTCATCCAAGTCTTTATGTACTGAAGAAATACTTGTAGCCTACTTAAATGATTGGTTTCTTATGGCTTCACTGATAAATACAGCTGGGCATGATCTGCATAGCGATCAAAATTTATTAAGTGTTTCCTGATAATGTTCCCTAAAGAAAGCATATATAAGGTGAATAGAATTGGTCCAACCACAGAAGCCTGCAGAAGCCTGGCTTTAGCATGCACAGAGTGGTCATCATTAACATGTACAAACTATGAAAAAAGGATGTAAACCAGCTTAGTGTGGTTCCCTTAATGGCAATGAAGTGTTCCAGTCTCTGACAATATGATACCATGGACAATGGTGTTGAATGCAGCACTAAGATCTAGTAAGGCTAGTACAGAGACAAGTCCTCTGTCTCAGTCTTGATACACTCTAAATCCTGACTGGAAATCCTCAAATAAACTATTGTTGTGTTGAAAGTCACAAAGCTGATTAGCAACTGCTTTCTCAAAATTTTTTTGAGAGAAAGGGAAGCTTAGATATAGGACTATAGTTAGTAGTTACAGCTACTTTAAAGGACTGTGGTACGTAACCTGTTCATAAAGACGGATTGATCATAATTGCCCCCTATTGGCCTGGACAAGACCCAGTACTGATCCATATAGAATGGACAACCAGAATACTAATCCCCAAAAATAAAGTTACTTTTAGACCAAAATAAGGTAAACACACAAACAAAAATGTGACTACGTTCTGTGTGGGTCAGCATGCATAAATCCACAGGCAAATCTTGCTGATAGGCAGGGACGTAGCGCAGTAGTCCTTTACCCTGAGTCTCACAGCAGTACTTGTGAATGGATGAATCACACCTAACCCATAGGAGTGAGACCTTATTGGATAGCCTTGGTTCCTTAGCAGTACTCAGATTGACACTTGATAGTTTCGTGTTTGGGCTATGCACCCACTGGACGATATAAATAATATTCATTCATTCATTCATCTTCTTTACCCGCGCATCCCATTTCGGGGTTGCGGGGGTCTGGAGCCTATCCCAGCTAGCAATGGGCGAGAGGCGGGGTACACCCTGAACCGGTCGCCAGCCGATCGCAGGGCTACATACACAGACACACAGACAGACAACTCACACACTCACACCTACGGACAATTTAGAGACCAATTAACCTAATGAGCATGTTTTTGGTCTGTGGGAGGAAGCCGGAGTGCCCGGAGAGAACCCACGCATGCACGGGAAGAACATGCAAACTTCACACAGAAAGGCCCTGCCTGACCCAGGGTTCGAACCAGCAGCCTTCTTGCTGTGAGGCACGCGCACTACCTGCTGCGCCACCGTGCCGCCGATATAAATAATATCTGCAAGTAATTTCAAAAGGTTTTCATTTTTGGTATTGCAAAAGTACTCTAGAGAGTTACTTTTACTGGGAGTAATCTTGTAATTTAAAAAGTTACAATGTTTAGCAGGTCCATGTTCGGTCATGTGAAACTGTGAGACTTCTTACCAGCTCCAACGATCCTTGTAAACTTGTTATAGTGTTTGTACACAATACAAAAAATCATAGCCATAAAATGTTAATGTGATTGCTTTAAAACCTGTGTGCCAGCTGCCTTGCACATTTTATAGTATGCATATTCATTTTGTGTTTGCTAACACTTTCTGCAATACACCCTGGGAGACAAAGACACAGTGCACAGTTACTTTCATTTAACAACCCCAGGTGTAAGGGGCTCATGTTTAGGCATACAGCTCATCCACTGGGCAGGATATCAGTCATGTTTGTGGGCCACAAAGGTGTGAAATTTATATAATGGCTTATGATATTGTCACATGTTTGTGCGTGCATGTGTCTTTGATTGCGTGTATGTACATATGTGTGTGTGTTAGGCTGGGGGCCGGGGGGTGTGATGCATGTGTGGGTGATAGATGCAGAGCAAAACCATATGGAAGCACCCAAAAGTACAATTCTCTCATCTGCTAATTGAAAGTGAGCTCTATTCGGTGGGGAACTACAAAGTCAGGATATCATGAGTGGAGGCTGAAGTCACAGCTATGGTATAAACACTGCATGAAATGAGGTCAGTCCTGTCAGCAGATGGTGAGAGAGGAGTTGGCAATTACGTACAAATAAAACCAGGAAAAAATAACCATCAAAGAACGGTTCTTGCAATCTGTGTAGCCCTCTTGCTAGAGTGAACATTGATACCGTACCATTCTGCAAACCACAGATTATATTTGATAAAAACATTTGAAAAATCACTGTTACTGTTTTTTGATTTATTATTCTTACAATATCTGTGCATGGCAACTACATTACAGTTAAATAAACAATTAAAGATTTGGGGAAACAGGCACACAACACAAGACTAATTTTCCACACTGACATTTCGGCATAAATTAATATAGACATGCCCTTGTCAAAACCTTTGCCTGCTCCACCACTCTTTAGACCTGCCTGCGAAAAAGAGTAGCCTGACAAGAGCCTCAATTAATGCCAAAACCAAATCCCCATTCGTTACACATGACCACAGTACACAACTGTGGCTGTTTATAGGACCCATAATCATTAATTCATCAAATGATATATTTGTAAGCCAATATTTCATCATTACTGAAACTCAAATCAATCTATCAATAATTTAGTTTCCAGCACCACTATCAAATCTTTTCCACCCAATGTCACCCTGAATTACTCTAGAAAACAATGGCTATCATGATATGAAACATGTGTCAAGTGGCCCACATTTTCAAATCAAGTTCTGTTTAAATATCAGTTCATTGCCTGGAAATAACTGAAGCCTTGTGTTCCTGAGCCTCCACTTTACGAGCAGGGACCCCACACTATTCATGTTCCACTATCACTCTGCACTGTGCATTACTTGGATCGGTTTGCGCTGGTGAGCGATGTCGCTCATACAGTGCATGCTGCTGATAATGCCCTCCAGACCCACAGGTAGTGCTGCTAGCTGCAGGTGTTTTGGCTCATTCCCGAGATAGCAGTTGACTAAGGTGTATGTGCCCTTACGTTGGCAGGTTTGCTGTATATTTCTGCCATGCGCACAGGATATGGTCTGCATAGGCAACACCCTGTCAAACAGCAGACTCACAAGGGACAGTTTCAGTGAGAACACATTTTGGAGTGGAAGAACATGAACATGGGAAACTATGCTGTAAAAATCTGCTGTATTTGTACAGTTGCCTAGCCAGTAAACTTTTAGCAGTCATAAATAATGCGGTTAATTGCCTTGTTTGGTGTTTTAAATTTTGAAATTCACAATTATGGTAAGTTAAGTTATTTCACATTATAGCACATTAGAATTAACGTTGGTAACATAGATATGAGTTAAAAGTGAATAAAGCCTCATTTGGACAAGATTTATTTCCGTCTGGGAGGTGGTCCGATTTCAACTTTAGTTATCTGCCCTGGTCATTTTTGGGTCAATCCAGTACTGAGCGCATATGTAGGAATTTCTCACCGCTCTCTAGTAGTAAATCCAGGCAAGATTAGTTTTCAATTCATGTTAATGTAACCACTACTTGAAATTAGACCAATTGTTAAGTAACTACACAAATGTCTCACACATAGGCCCAATAAGGAGGATGGTAAGCAAAACACAAATGCAATATAGTGTCAATGGAAAAAAATAATTTATTACACAAAATAATAAATAATTCAATAAACCAAGATTTCTCCCTTTTTTCAGATATTAACCTGAATTCGCTTAATAAAATAAAAAAAATGTACCAACTGAAATATATCACCTCATTTACAGTTTCTTCCCCAATTTCAATAGTAACATTCCAATTCAATATTAAATTAAAGTGATGGAGAAATATTAAATTAAAGTGTCCACCTTTACAGTTCCTTCTTTAGGTAGTGTCAAAATCAGTTTCCTTTATAATCCCTGTAGGGTAATCAGGTCACTAAACCCTTAGGTCTAATGTTTGCACTCAATATAAAAAGGGGCACCAACCTTCCTCAGCTCAGAAGAATTTTATGTCTTCTTTTCTTTTAAAGCTGATTTAACAATAATCAACAAATTAATGGTAGATCAATCTCATCATCTGAAGCGTAAGCTCTCAATACAGTGATTGTCTATTTCCAGGACACCATCTGACAACGACTTAAATGAAAAGTATTATTTATTTGACACAATAATGAGAGTGGATGTGAATAATGAATAATACAACAAATAATATGGATTATGAAACACAAACCACTGGATGAAGAAGCTATAGCAAAATAATAAAAAGAATGAGTTTGGCAAGAGTGAGAAGTAGTTTTGAGGAAAAATAAGGATGCGAATGTATTGTTAATTTCTTGAATGGATGACTAAGCGAGTCAAAGGACAAGTAAGATGGTTATAACCTACAACACCAGCTTTTATTCAAATGCAGCATGAAAATGCCTACTTCTGTGCCAGAGCCGCTCCGGTGTCGGCCTGTCCTGAATGGCCACAAAGGGAGGGGGCCCCAAACTGTTGGCTCCAATCTGCACTGTGGTCCAACAGGGGAGAACCAGTCGAACTGCGGTGGAGAGCTACTGTTGAACAGGGGTTCGACCTTCTGCATCAGCCACAGACAAGGAGCGTCTCTTTCGATGGCTATTTGACCCAGATGGGTTGAAGCTGGTTACAAGACCAAAGAGGCTGACGGTCGTATGGCAAAAACATCTCGGCTAATAATAAAGTTGAGAATACTTTTGATGGTCTGCCGAAAGTATCTATAAAAATCTTCTTACGTGATTCGGCTTTAATGGTTAAAGAAAAGAAGAGTTCAGCTTTATCTCTGAAAAAGTTATGCGGTTTAATGTGGCGAGCAAAAGATTAAAATAACATGCCAATAGAATGGCAAAAGAGGACTGATGAGCAAAAATTGAAGTTACAAAAACTAAAGAAAAACTAAAATGCCGGAAAAGTGGCTTGAGTAAAAAACAAGTAAAGACTGGTCTCGAACTAAGAAGTGAGATGAAGGAGAGACAAAGAAGATGTCAAAGAAGACATGTAACAAAGAAGAAAGTGAAGTGGAAGTCAAACAAAGAAGTGCACTCTTGCCACATGCTGCGGGTGTATATTTTCGGCACTCTGAGGCCTGTCTTGTGACAAACAGACCGTCGCGCATGTAGAATGATTTACAGGTGAACGCCGTGATTTCATTGTATAGTGAGAAAACATTAACTAATGATTGTATGCGATGGACTCATCTGTTTCTCACTATGGTCCATCACATGCAATCATTAGTTAATGTTTTCTCACTATACAATGAAATCACAGCGACTCATCTAGTTCTCACTATGGTCCATCACATATATTTTAAATGATCAATTTTTCAATGACATTCAATGACCAGCAGTCTGAGGTCCTGAAGAAGGACTTTGTGTCGCTGATCGACCGCCTGCTGGACATGGGGAAGTGCCTAATTATCACCGGCCCCGTTCTCTCTTCAGTTTCTCCTTTTTTGGCTCTCTTTGTGACTAGCTAATGATCTTGTTTGCTAATTACTCTGACACTCTGCGCTCAACGTCACTCGCTTGGCGGTTTTAATTACAGGCTCGCTGGTGAACAAACCACTCGCTGTCTGCTGCCACCCCATGGCCGGTGGTGTGTATAGCAATCTCTTGTATGGAAGAGGAATGAACTGCGCATGTCAAAGTTATAACGAGTCAATGGGGAAAGATGTGTGCGCCCGTGACCGGATATATGTCAGCTATTAGTAACTGCAGACAACGTAGGACATTTCTAATCTGACTATTTAGTGCAGATTTTACATTTTAGTAACTCACTTCAGACTATATTATTCATTTTGCCTTTTTAAAACATAGAATATACTTGTAAAAGTCATTTTAAAAAACAATTTATTAAAGGAAGGGCTGTCTGATTCTACATGATGTGAGACGGAGGGGGTGGCACCCTAGCGCCCTCTATTGACCAGCCGCTCCTGCTTAAAAGTTAAAAATGTGAAGATTCTCTGGCATGTTCTGAAGCATCTTTTTTACCTGTAGATGAATGTTTTTGTTGTTGCTGCTGAGCACTACTCACTCTCACTAGCTGAGTTTTGATAGGAGGGGCAGGAAGACACCAGAATGAAACCACTCGACAATGCTACCTGGGGAGTTTCACCCCAGTAATTATATTATGGGCTAAAGCAATAACCAGGTTTCACACAGGCAACACAGGTTTGTTAACAGAGACAGAGACGTCGTTCCAGTTGAAATAACTAAGATAACTGGGGGAAAGGAAAGGTGGGCTGAGACTAGCTGTGGGGAGGCAGCCCACTTAAGGGTGTCTTCCGACAGTGCAACTCACCCACCACTCGTGTACTCATGGCAATCAGCAATCACTGAAAACTATGGTTCAATATTGTGTCCACATGCTCTTACTACTACAAATCTGTGAAGGGAACCACGCTACAGTGCCTAGCCTCAACCACAAGTGGGCGACTAGCTCCACTAGAAAAGGGAAAAGGAACAATCAAAGAAATATGAGAGATCAATACCAGTTGGTTCAATCTAAAACACCACCTAGCGTCCCAGTCAGGCACTTAAGGAGAGTAGGTGCAATTATGGCTGAACTCTACACGAAGTCCATACTAAAATATTAAACTTTAAAAAAAAAAAAAAAAATCAACAGCATATTTGTTTGATTCTGAAAAGAAGCTTAGTGTTATGTGAATAAACACATGAAAAGCAAAGACAAGATTCTGTCTTGATTGAAACTTAAGATGCAATGCAAAACCACCCATCTAAAGTGCCAAGTCCATTTATTATCAGGAGAAAATCAGTAGCGCCGAAGATACTCACAAGCTATTTTCTGCTTTTAACTCACTTAAGTCACAGCCGATCACTTTGCATCCTTCTTTACTGATAAGGTTTCCACCATCAGCAACCAGTTCTCTGAGCCAAGTGACCAACTCAGTAGGATACCACCAGCTAACAGGGTCTCACTCTCCTCATTTTCCCATGTCACAGAGAGGCAAGTCTCCAACTTTCTGCTCTACTCTCGCCCCACTACTTGTGCATTGGACCCTATACCCTCCAACCTCCTGCAGGCCATCTCACCCTCACTTATCCCTGCTGTCACCCACATGATCAGCTCCTCACTTACAACGGACGTGTTCTTCTCTGCTTTTAAACAAGCTCGAGTTACCCCACTGCTAAAGAAACCCACACTCAACCCATCTCAGGTTGAAAATTACAGGCTGGTTTCACTCCTCACTTTCCTTTCCAAGACTCTTGAATGCACAGTCTTTAATTAATCAAGTCTTTGAATTCCTTTCAACAACCTGCATGATCCTAGCCAATCTGGTTTCAGTCATAGACACTCTCCGGAGACTGTGCACTTATCTGCAGTGGAAACACTTAGACACAGTTAGAGCTACTGGTCAGTCCTCTGTTCTCCTATGGCTCGACCTATAGGCTGCCTTTGACACGGTTAGCCACCAAGTCCTCCTCTCCACACTCACTGAGCTTGACTTCTCAGGATCTGCTCTCTGCTGGTTTGAGTCCTACCTCTCAGAGAGATCCTTTGCAGTGTCTTGGAGGGTAGAAGTGTCTAAATTCCACTGCTTGGTCACAGGGATACCTCAAGGGTCAGTGCTTGGACCCCTTGTCTTTTCAATATACACTGCTACATCCAATGTTCATATCCCTCCACTGGCTCCCGGTTGCTGCCCACATCATGTATAAGTCCTTGATGCTTGCCTATAAAACTACAACCAAAACTGCTCTGACCTACCTGAACTCCCTGAACATTGAGGTTTATGCTCCCTCCCGCTCCCTAGGCTCTGCTCAGGAACGGCGCCTGGAATTGCCAACTCAAAATGTCCCTAAGTCTCTAGCTAGATCTTTAGGAAAAGGCTAAAGACCAAGCTCTTCACTGATCACCGTCTTTCTTAAAAAACAAAAACGAACGAACAAAAAAACCTATTCACTCTACGCACCCTAAGCATTACCTCGTAGCACTGCCTTGTAGCACATATGTCCAATTGGACCAGAAATTTGCATTAGGGCACTTATTCTTGTTCTCTCCTGTCTAGAACCTTCCTTGTGATGTATGAAAATCTCAAATCTATGTCGCTTTGGATAAAAGCATCTGCGAAATGACAAATTGTAATTGTAATTGTAATTGAAAGTAAATTGTCAGTTTGCATCAGAGATGTCCTTCTTATCCTGAAGAAGTTTAATCACACTAAAAGATAACCTACATGGTTTTCATGTTTGTGAATTAAGATTTGAGTTGTGACTCAAATTCACGTCCTCCATTATCTTTCCCTTATCATCAACTATCCTCCACTGTGGAGGCTTTTCGCTTTGTTCTGCTGAATACCCATGTCTATTACAGATCAGATCCTGTAATAGTTTTTAAAAGGTTAAAAATCCCATCCCCTTGAAAATATCCACCGCCTCCTCCTGCAATGTTGATCTGAATGGAGCTTAAGACAGGTCAGCAATTTCTTATTCATTTGGTGCCAATCTGATTTGGGGCCTGCTCTTCATTCTTTCTTACCATCTGAGTAAATAAGATTAAATACAGTTCTTAACTTGTTCTGGGTGACAATTTTGTCAAATACTGACAATGGTCCACACACACATCAGCTTTTAAATTTTAATAGTTTTACATATTTCTCCCTTTACAAAGCAATGAAATAAACACAGGAATCTACATTTAGTGTGAAAAATTATTTGGGCACACTTGTGTGAATGACTCACACCAGTCAGCTAAGATAAATGTAATCTAGGTTTCACATTGTAACTATTTCTCTAGAACACTAATGTCCCACTATTCCATATTTCAAATGATTAGTGGGTCAAATGACTTTGTGTAGTGTAAAAAGTGTTGCTTGTAATGAGAAACTTACAGATAATTATCACCAGACTTTCCACTTCCTCTCAGCACTACAGAGCTGTTACAGATGGAACACATGTTCACCTAGTTATGGGTTGGTGCAGTGGCATGAATAAGGCAGACCCTTGTTTTGGTGCAAAGCCTTAGTGTCGCAGTATATTCAGTTACCTGCTGCCATTATCTCTTCATCTGTTCACCTGTGCCCTCAGTACTTTTCCACTCTCAGCCACGCATACCTGCCTGCTCACCTGATCACATACCTGAGGCTCATAGCAATCCGTGCAATATTTTGGCACGGTGGCAACACTGTCGCCTCACAGCAAGAAAGTCCCAGGTTCGATTCTCGCTGCGGGCACTGGGGGTGTGTCCCCACCATGCCTTCGGTGCCTGCTGCAAAAAAGAGGGCCTTTCTGTATGGGGTTTGCATATTCTCCCCGTGTTCACCTGGGGTATCATCCGTAAAAAAATATACCCTCACTAAAAACATGCAAGAAGATCACCACCTGACCAATGGTGACGGTGAAGATGGGTCCCCGGGCGCCGGTCTGGCTGCCCACTGCTCCTGGTCTGCCGTGGAGGAGGGACGACCACGATGGGTGAAATGCGGAGGACAAATTTCACCTTGTGTGCAGTGCGTGCATGTGCATGTGTGTGACAAATAAAGGGGAATGTCTCCCCCCGATTCTTCTAAATATATCAGCCTTTTGCCCCCGACCACGAGTCTTGCCTTACCCTTCCTGGATTTTTGTGTGCCTAAAAAGACTCAAAGACGTGGTATTCAGCACTTTCTGAATCATTGCCTGCCTGTAACTGCTTGGTATTTTATTCACTGTAAGATACCAGAGACTGTTTTGTTGCTGGTTATCTGGACCTGCCAAGTCTGAGATTAAAGTTATATCCATGTGTGTATTGTGGTGATTCTGCACTTGGGTCCAAAACCCACTGTATTACAAAACAAGGACAGCATAAGGAACAAAGGAAAAAGAAATTGACATTGAAATGCAGAGCAGCAAGTGTACACATTATAAAGCATAAAGTTTTGATTCAAATCAAATCAAGTGTATGATACTGTATTTTGATAAAGCATTGATCACCATTTTGTTGTAGTTAACACAAACTTATTTTCAGGGTTGCTGATAATTTGGGGAATAAAATTTCATTAATGTGAGCCTTTAATTCAAGTTTAATGACATACATTACTCACAGAAAGTTCAGGATTTTTGGCTTCCGGGTGAAATTTATGAAAAATGTAAAGAAGGTCACACTACAGTGATACTATATCATGAAAGTAGGGCATTTAAGTAGAAGCATGCAATGCCTCACCTCAACCAATTTCCAGCAGTGGTGGGTATACCACAACAAAAAATGTCAATGTCTCAATAGCTTGTCATGTGCCCTTGTGCATCAATTACAGCTTGACAATGATGTCTCATGCTGTTCACAAGTTTATTGTCTGCTGAGGCATGGCATGCCACTCTTCTTGAAGGGCGACCCTCAGGTCATTGAGGATCTGGGGTACAGAGTCACCAGCCTTTACACAGTGACTCAGCTGATCCCATGAGTTTTCTATGAGATTCAGGTCTGGAAAAAGTGCAGGCCATTCCATTTGAGGTACCAAGTCTCCAGCAACCATTCCCTAATGATGCGACCTTGATGAGCTGGAGTATTGTCGTCCGTGATGATGAAAGTAGGCCTGTGTTGTTCATGCAGGGGCACAATGACTGGATTAATGATGTTATTCAGGTAGTATGGGCTTATCATTGTACCTTTCACAAAGTGTAGGGCAGTTCTATATTGACTAGACACACCTGTCCACACTGTAACACCACCACCACCAAAGACTTGTCTGGTGACAACAGTGGCTGATGCGTAGCGCTCTCCTTGACGTCTCCGACATTGTTGGTGGCCATCATTTCTGCTCAACGTGAATCAACTTTCATCAGAGAACAGCACTGAGGCCCTGGTATGCCTGGTGGTGTGGTCAGGTACCATTGCAGGTCATTTCGCATGCAAACCACTCTGATGTAAATGGTTTTGAATGGTCTGACGTTACACTTGGGTGCCTCTCACCTCCCTTAAATGTGCCTGGAGTTGAGTGGCATTCATCATCCTGTTCACAATGAAGCGGCCATCAGTGTGGGATGTGGCCAAAGGACGTCCACTTCTATGCCTTTCTGTGACTCTTCCAGTCTCTCTGTATCTCTGTTGCAACCTCCTGATGACACTCTGTGAAACTCTAAGCTCAGTGGCCACTTCCCTCTGAGAACATCCTGTTTGAAGCCTTGCAATGGCAAGGTACCGTTGATTAACTGTTAGGTGTCTTGGTCTCATGATGTCAAAATGTGAACAGCATGATGAAGAGGACTGTTTAAATACCAATTCTAATTGTACCAGGACATTTATTGGTCGATTCATGGATCAAACACCTGTTGTGAATTTTGCTGTTCAACAATAAGTTGTGCAAAAAGTACTGAAACATTGAACAGTTGGACATGTGCATTCAAAAGTTTAGAGAAGGTCAATTTAAGTTCACCTGAAAAGGTTATAGTGCATTTTAGGTTCATCCTGAAAATTCACCCAAAAGCCAAATATCCCTAACTTTTTGTGAGTAGTGTATTTATAAGAACATTTTTAATTGATGTAAAACATATATCTAAAGGTTAATGAATGTTATTGTTTATTGATGTTTATTATATATATACACATATAGGTTGGAATATGATTGCCATTATAACATTTAAACCTGGGTTCATACTCTCTGCTACTAATTTATTATTAAGGATGATCTTTTGTTATTCATAAGGTGTGTTGGAATCCTTTGAAAAGTTTCTTTAATAAGGAGGGATTAAACTTTTAACTGTGATTTTGTTAATTCTTTAGAAAGACTTGGGACAAGACAGATTTAGAGGGAGGAGTGGTGAAATTTATTGTGTTTCACATCGGACACCTCACACCACTGGACACCTCTCTACAGTAGGCTATGAAGTAAGAGATAGCCAAAGTTTCTTCAATTTGTGTGTGCTGACTTGTCTGCTGACCTGACCTGACCAAAATTAGAAAAGTCCCAACTGTGACAAATTCTGTCAAGGCTGCCACCGTGTCTCCTGCACACCTAAGTGGGTGCACTGCGAAGATGTTATCACTCTGTCGTCTCTGGAGAGAGAGCAAACACAAGCCAAAGTTACTTTGTGGGATCAAAGATACCCAAAACTACCTAAGAACTCCAGGAAGCTCCAGACAAAAGAGAGATGTATCAGCTGGCCAAGCTGTTATGAGAAGTGTCATTGCTTCTCCTCTCCTCCCTCCCTCCTGAATAACCTCTCCACCTGACCATTAAACAACAGGTGAAACAATACTTTTCCTGCAAAATTGGGTATCTGCTATAGATTAGATTGCAATCAACAGTGTTTAATAGTAGTTTTCTTGCACCTTTCATGGTACTTTTAATAGTACTTTTCCATCCACTCCTGCCCCCACCCCACCCAAGTGAGTGCATTTCATTCAGGTTTCCTCTTTGTCTTGGCTATGCCTTGGCCTTTTCACAGGGCAACCCTCTGTTGTGAAGTTTCTTAGACATTCTGGATACATCCTCCAAACCACAAAGCCTCTCAAAACACACACACACACACACACACACACACACACACACACACACACACACACACGTGCACATGCACATACACACAAACACACTCGCATATACACACATGGCACACATAATCTTTGTGAGTTAATCACTGAATTTAACTGCGATTGACTTTTACAGCCAGACTAACATGGCTGAAGCATGATGGAATAGTGGAAACTGTTGCAGGGCCTCAGATTAAGAAGAATTCAACAATGGACTCTTCTTCTGTGGCCTTATCAAAGGCCTTTCCGACAGATTGTGTAGTGAAGAAAATTGAGTTATTGAGGCTATAAAGGCTGAGATTCTCTGTGAACAAACATTTGCTGACTTGTTAAGGGAGGGTCTATTCACTGCTGTGTGCGTGTGTGTGTGATGGTTGCTATCTGCTTTAATTAGTCCCACGTTAATGTGGATAGAGAATTTTGACAATATGGAGTGATAGTCAAGCTGTTTGCGCAAATTAAGTTGTTGTAGTCCCGAAGTGGTTCTCCTCACCTTACAGTTATTTTCTAGTCAATTTGATCTGTTGAATCTTGTACAATGTTATGATGCTGTATGCCCATCTTTACAATATTACAACTATTTTTGAAAATCTTGACTGTTTTATTGTCTAAACTGTATCTAAATGTCACAGAACTGTCTTTTTTCAAGGTCTACTTTCTTGTGAACCACATCCTATGGTCATTATGTTATCATGTGATATAAGTATGGAACTTTGGAACTATGGAAATTTGCGACATTACAGCAGCAACAGTGAAAACGTAATAGTAAGAAGCATGAGTTCAAAAAGCAAGATGAGCTAAGGGGGCATCCCAGGACACAGCCGGCCTTCTTAACCAGTCTGTCTCTCCCTGTCAGCCCCAGCAGACCGCTCCATAGAAGACGGCTGGTGCCACAGAATCCAAAAGTCCTCAGGATTGCCCCCTGCTCTCCAAAAGACTTGAGTCTGCACAGCAGAAACACTGTGCTCTGGCTTTTCTTATTTGCCTTTCTTTTTCAGTGTATTGTGAGTCCAATCCAGTTTATTATTCAGATGAACACCCATGTACTTGTAAGATTCCACCATTTCAATATTTCATTTGTGTATAGCATATGACAATTCTTGGAGTTTAAAGTGTTATCCTTGACATTTTGCTGAAATGTGTGACCTGCGGTCCTGTCTCTCATTCTGACAAACTAAACAAAAACATATAACACAATTTACTGAACACAGTTATGCTCTTCAAAATATATCTGTACATGTCAGTCATAGTATTCAGGGTTTTTTGTTTGTTTGTTTTGTTTTGTTGTTGTTTTTTACTGGCACAAATTTTACTGCTGAACTGTTTGAGCAGTAAAACTTGCACTGACACACTTTGCATCAGTTTAGTCCTTCCAGGATCAATTGATTTCTCTTGTGTCTTAGCATTGACTTCATATGCAATTGATCTGCCTCTGAACTTCACTTAATATTTATTCTCAACACATCCTCACACCTAAATATCAAGTTTGTATGCACTTCTTTTATTAGTCCAAAAAACCTAGAAACATTATTTCCCAAGGACCAGAAAAGATCTTGCTGTCTGGCTTTTTAGAAGCACTATTGCAACAGCTTGCAGATATTGGAGTGAATTACAATTACATTATAATATTCAGTGATGAAATTTTAGGAAAATTTATTCATGCAAAATCTGTAAGGTAGAATTTAAATGTCTTAGTACAGCATTTTTATTGCGCAAATTTTCCATTCTCTGCAGCAATGATTAGGCTGAGGTAAATAAATAGGGATTTACAGGTTTGGCAGTCACATTCAAAACTCGGAATACACGTGTAATGTGGCTAAATCTGCATCAATAAATCAAGTAAGAACTTCATGGGGACTAGTTAAAAAAAATCATGGTTTTGTTTCACACTATTAATGTTTCTATATTTAAGTGAACTGGAGTAACTTTCCCCCAATTTGGCTCCCTGTTAATTGGCAGCATATGTGTGGAGGTGTTAATGCAATTAGGCAGCAAATACCACTGAGAATGTCACATTAGGATCTAGTTTGGGGCTCAGTACTATTAGAATTAAGTGATTGCATATTATTGCTGATCTGGTTTGGCAGGTAGAGGTTTCAGATGCATGTCAGTAATCTGTTTCCTACCTCCTTGTTAGTTCTGATCTAACAGGATTGTTAAATCCGTAGGAAACATGTAGTGAGGAGCACTGGACTTGAAAAAAGAGGCTTCGTGAAATTATCATGTATCCAGTTGAAATGCTCAATCATGTTTGTCACCAGTGCAAGCCATAGTCTTCCTGAAAAAGAGTCCATATATACATAGCCAACGTGGTGACCTTGTGCTTTCTGTTACTGAAGTGCTATCGATTTGACTTAGTTTTGTGGAGTTCTGTGATACACGCTGGCTCTGTCTTTCTCTTCGAGTCTGAGTTTGAATTTGGTTTGGGGTGCATTCTGAAATCTGTGAGACACATTTTCCCCCCAAATGTGTTAAAAGGAAGCTCAAAACTTAAAAAAAAAAAAAAAAAAAAAAACTTTAAAAACATATTTTATTTTCTTTCTGCCGGGATTGTAGTCCTGCAACAAGATAAAACTTAATACCAAAGTTTCACATGATCAGTTCATCTTTTTGGCTTTGTCTGTGCTCTGTCCAGTAGTGTAGACAGTAGGCTGGGCCAGTTGGACAGAGGTGATGTCATGTATTTCTATTCAACATCTGGAGTTTAGTAACATCTGAAATAAAATGTGATGACAGTTTTGCGATAGTGTGTTTGTTTGTGTGTCTGTGGTAGTTATTCTGACTGCTTGCTTCCGGCATTTTGGGTTTTTAAGCATTGTTGTGCACCTTTCAAGCCACAAGAATGCAGGGCACACTAAAGAAATGTATTTCATCATTGTTCCAAAATATTAAATTGTTTTGTAAAATTAAGTTAATAACATATGAAATCTATTTTACCTAATTTACAGTGACAATTGATCATCAACGCTACATGCATATTGTTTTTTATAGTAAATGAACAAAAATGTACCAACTATTATATATGCTGTATCATTACAGTAGCAGAAATAAGAAATGATCTGGGGATAATACAAGTATTTAAATCATAATACAAAACAAATGTTCCCACTAACAGGCACTAAACACTATTGACCCAATTGCAAAAGTTGTCTTTATAAAGTCCGCAGACAAAAACTACCAAGCAATCTCTTCATTAATCTACATTGTATGGGCTGCAGTTGGCCATGTAAGGGAAATGTGGAGACAAGCAAGTATGTATGAAAACTGTTATCAGCAGCATCCAAGTTGAATCAGGTTGAGTGTACAGGTTTATGAATGTTCTCATCAGTGCATACAGCTAAGGTAAGGCCCCAAGGGGGAAAACATGAATCTGGTTAAAACAAGCTAAACTTTGTCACACATCACTTGTGTATGATTGTGTACTACTGTAATACTTCCAGTTATATGGCTGCCATTGTAGCATATAAAAGCTGAGAATGTGAGAGCCTTTGTCAGTGTTGGACTTTAGACTGCTAGCATATGGCTTTTGCCAGGAGGCAATACATACCAATGAAGACCTGGTATGAAACAAACTTGAGCAACCTTTCTGAAAACAACATACACTTCCCTACTAACTAATCTGTTCTGTCGTATAAAACAGATTAATTTGATGTATCAGCCCATTGAATGTTATAATGATAATATATTTTTTTTATGTGCTAACCCTAATCCTTACTCAAGATATGAATTCTTGTTTGAAATCCAGCCAATGATGGTGGTGTTGTTGTCCGCAAACTTCACAACACAGTTCTCTCTGTCTGGGGAAGTGTAGTCATGGCTGTACAGTGCAGGGGCAGATTCAGAATTTTTTAAATCATGGGCCACAAAGGGGCTACACAGAGGGGCTAATTATATGTCCAACATCCATGCAGATTTCCTTACTCAGAAAGTCATTCCTTGTTTGCAAACAAGGGATGTATCTTGAACAAAGATACAAATATGATTGAAATATTTTCAAATTGACCCTTGTTGAAGCACACTTCACTTGGACATGATCTTTTCATATTTATTATATTTTAAGATCTTACCAGTCCTGTAAAATTTTGCCTAAAACACCTATCCAAGGCATACCCAAAGTAAGTTGACAGCTGTTCCTAAACCATTTGGAGAACATGCATGGTTTTGGCCTCTTTTGATAAGTAACACTGAACTATATCTGCAGCAATCAGAATCACTGTGCTACTGTTAGGTTTAGATTATTAATTTTAAATAGGACCCAAGGGGCAGACACAAAGCATTGAAGAAGGGAGTTGTTAAAACCAAACGGTTTATTAACAATAACAAACAAACAAACAAACAAACAAACAAAACCCTAATACAATAATTTAAAGAAGAACAAACAAAAACACAATCTCCAAACACAAAAACAGGTGTGCCATTTGCCCACCGAAAAGCCTGGCCACACCACCGCAAAACTGGAAGGGAAACTCACACACAACACATTATACAGAAAAAGATAACAGAATAATAACAACGCACTGCTTAACAGCTACTGTGTCACATCAGCCAGCTCCTTATCTGCTGTCAGCTGTCGAGCGGCTCGAAGAAACTTTCAAGCAGCATCAGTCCACGATGGCAGCCACCACAGCGGCACTTACGGATGTCATGACATCCCAAGAGCAAGCGCTAACGGCGTTAGCGGCACAGATACAACAGATGGTCGTAAATTATTCCCAGCCTGCACCTCCGGCTCCGGCTCTGGTCCAGTTGCTGCCTGTCATTCCGGTGCCTTCCGTCAGCGAACTCTATACCGGAGACCCAGAAACCTGCAATGCTTTTCTGACTAACTGCTCCATCCTCTTCGCCCTGCAACACCTTCGCCTCAGAACAAGCTAAAATAGCCTTCGCTATAAACCACTTGATGGGGAAAGCTTGCCTGTGGGGAACGGTGGAGTGGGAGAGGGGTACTCCTGCCTGTCAGTCTTTCCAGTTGTTCGCAGCGGAGCTTGGCAATGTCTTCTGCCTCAGTGCACAGGGGTCCACCGCAGCCCAGAGTCTCCTAAATCTCCAGGAGCAGGAACGGTCAGTGGTTGAATACTCCGTTGACTTCCGCACTACGGCTCAACAGAGCAACTGGAATGAGTCCGCCCTTTGTGACACCTTCACACAAGGCCTGGCAGCCTACATCATGGATGAATTGGTGTCGCAGGAGGCACTGTCATCCTTAGACAGCATCATCAAGCTGGCCACCAGGGTTGACCTCTGCATCCAAGTCCAGCAACAGGAGAAGAGATGGGAGACATCAGGTCATCAGCCTGCAATGCAATTCCGGACCACGCCCCCGGCTGCTTCGGGTTCCACCTTCATCACGCCCCAACAGGAGGGGCCAGAGCCCATGCAACTAGAATGCACCAAATTGGCACCGGAGGAAAGAGATCAACGCCGTCAGTCTAACTTACGTATGTACTGTGGTAAGAGTGGTCATTATGTGTTGGGTTGCCCAGTAAAAGACAGGGCTCATCAATAAAGGAGGAGATACTCTTGAGCCATACCTCTGCCCAATCCTCCGTTTTGCCCATCAGACCTCTGTTTCAAGCCAAGCTCCTCCCTCCCAAAGGTTCTCACACTTCAGCCACATTCATTGACGCTGGGGCTGATGCCAGTATCATGGATGATGAACTTGCCCAACAGTTGGAAATTGAGCTGGTTCCACTTGCTCACCCCATCCCCACCAGTGCTCTCGACGGCCATCTGCTTGGCACAGTCACTCATCAGACCACTTCAGTTCATGTTCTGCTCTCCAAAAACCACCATGAAACTGTTCAATTTCACATCCTGAGGTCACCACGCTTTCCCCTTACTTTGGGTTTTCCTTGGCTTCAACGTCATAGTCCTCACAACAGGAGCCATCCTGGGATGGAGTGCTTCCTGCCATCAGGTTTGCCTTAGACAGGCCGCTAGTCCTCAACACTCCTCTATCTCAAGCTCCACCAACGACCTGTCATCCGTGCCTCCCGAGTATCACAACTTTAAGGAAGTCTTCAGCAAGGCCAAAGCTACCTATCTGCCCCCTCATCGACCATATGACTGTGCCATTAAGCTTCAGCCCGGCTTGTCTCCACCCAGGGGACATGTGTACTCTGTCAGCACCCAAGAGAGTCGCCATGGAGAGCTACATAAATGAGTCATTGGCGGCAGGCATAATCTGGTCATCGTCTTCACCAGTGGGGGCAGGCTTCTTCTTTGTAGGAAAGAAGGATGGTTCACTGAGACCATGTATCAATTACTGGCCTGTTCCCGAGACGCACAAGCAACTACAAACATTCCTGGGGTTCGCCAATTTTCACGGGCACTTTATACGAGGCTACAGCTCTATAGCTGCTCCCCTCATGAGTCTCACATCCTGCAAGGTGGGGTTCCAGTGGACACCATTAGCAGACGAGGCCTTCCAGACTCTCAAGGCACCCATCCTCCAAATACCTGACCCTGAGCGTCAGTTCGTCGTGGAGGTGGGTGGTCTCCAACCAGAAGCTTCACCCCTGCGCCTACTTCTCTGGACATCTGTCCCCCACTGAGCTGAACTACGGCATTGGTAACCACAAACTATTAGCAGTCAAAATGGCGTTGGAGGAATGGCGACATTGGCTCGAGGGAACCAGGACACTCTTTCAGGTCTGGACCGACCACAAGAACCTAGAGTATATCCGTACAGCCCAGTGTCTCAACTCCAGGCAGGCTCAGTGGTCGCTGTTTACTCAGATCAACTTTTCTTTGTCCTACCGGCCCGGATCCCGTAACATCACCACTCCCATCCTGCCTGCTTCCTACCTCATAGCCCCAGTCACCTGGGTGATAGAGGAGAGGGTGAGATCTGCCACAGAGAACCAGCCCGGCCCCAGCACCTGCCCGCAGAACCGTTTATTCGTCCCTCAGAACCTGCACTTGGACGTTCTGCTGTGGATGTGAATTCAGCGGACCTGAGGAAGTCATCTTCAGCAGGATTCAGAATCTTCGACAAAGTAGATTCCCTCCTCGAGGGTCCCTGTGCTCATCCTGCAGCGGAGGATGACAGAGAGATGTTGGAGGAGTACTAACCCTATGCCAGAGCTCTCCCACCCTTCCCTGTTTCGGATTTTTGGTTTGGATGTCAGTAGGCATCCCTTGAGGGGAGGGTTCTGTCACATCAGCCAGCTCCTTATTTGCTGCCACTCTCTCCCTCACCTGCACACCTGCCAGCACACACCTGAGACTAATCACAACCAGTGCCATTCTTAAGTGGTTCCCTCACACTCACTTTTCAACAGATTGTTCTAAGCCCTTATGCAAGACTCTCCAGTATTTACTTTCGGACAGAAAACGAGGGTGCTATTATTGGTTACAAATACTGGTATGTAAGGTTTCTTATTTCTTTAGCTTTATACATGCATTGTTTTGTTTTTTGTTTTTTTTATTTGCTTGTATCAGTGCACATGTGGAAATTGTGCAACAATGCAGTCAGAGCCTGAGAACATATGCTGCCAGGAGGTGCCACAGGTCACATTATCTTTACCTACACTCGATCACAGTGTATGATTGCAGATAACATGCCACTGCAGATACTCACCTTACGTTATGCATAATATGACACAAGATGGCTGCAGCAGCAGGACAAAAGGCCTCCATGCATGATCGACCATCCATGTTTAGAACCTGTTTGCCTAAATGTGTTCTCGCTGCAGAACCCAGGCAACATTTATAGGGCTGACTACGGTCCTTTACAGCTATGGGGGATAGAGCAGTGAGTTTCATCTATAATAACCCACTTAACTTCACTGTTCATATACCATAATAAACTAAATATTGTCAGCCAATGCCACAAATCCAGATTGTATTTTTTCTTTAACATATAGCCAAGTTCTTCCTAAGCAAACACTGTTACACAGTTATAGAAGATACAGCCCCCCCCCGCGACTGAATCTTAATACGTAGCTGGCGATGACCTCCTCCTTGTCTGGATGCTCATATTGTGAAGACATGTCCGGCGGGATGGTCATCTTTAGAATTGTAGCTCTGTACGATGGTGGGTTGACAAAGACCTTCTCCATGATCATGTCCATCAAATCATCAATATACCCTGTGCAATACACAGACACACAAACATACACACAAAAAAAGTGAATCACTAGTATCATTTACTAGATTATTCAACAACTGTTAATATAGTGACATTTTGCCCTTAAAATTTTGTAGTTTCTCACGTATTTAAGTGTCTTTTTTGGTTTATTTATTGTGTTGAAAGTACCGAGTTGCAGTACTTTGTGTCATGTACAATACAAACTTTTATTTTTTGAGTGAAAAAAGAGAAGTTAACACTTACGAATGTGGCCTGAGTCTTCACTGGTTTTGCTCTGCACTCTCCCCTTATGGACTTTGGAAAGCTCAGTTTGGAGAGAGGATCCTCTGATGATGTGGGTCTTGTCCTCCATCAACATTCTTGTTGTAATGCAATGCATTACAACAATAATCATTGCAGTACATAGTACCCTGGACAGCTGTAACAAAAGCATATATTTATGATAACAGGCCATACCTAGGAGTAAAACATGACAGCACTGTTACAGTATAAATTTATGCATTAAAGGCTCCAACATCTCACTGCTACACTTGATCAACAGCTGGTAACTGTAATGATGCAATGGCCTATATAAAAAGAGAGAAGTGACATCAACTTTATATGTCATGTATAGCTATGCCAACAGCTACATACAGCATAAAAAGGGATCATTCATAAATAACCTCCAAGAAAACTCATGGTACAGAATGGTTGGCTTGGAGTGTAAGTAGTGCTGTATGTAGCAGTTTTAACCATACAGCCGTTTTGTCCTGGGCTTTGCTAACACATTGCAGTTTAGAAAATATTTCCAAATGCATTATTTTCCCAAATTTCCGAAGCTTAGACCCTGCGGAGCATCTGTGTATGTATTGCTTGACCGACTGGGTCGCTGGGTTTGCATATGGAAACCGTGCTGATTGCTTCAATCCATGCCACTCTTCTGTCCGCTGCGGCTGGGAGCTGATGGAGCATTTTGTGCTCATCTTTACAGCCAACAACAGAGCACTGCGTGTGGCGCCTCATATTGTGATTCCTAACACGGTGCTTTAGATGAGGAAATGGCGGATCTGTGAGAAGGTAGCGCTGTATTTGGTGGGTGGAGAGACACCAGAGAGAGGAGGAGGGGGTGGTGGCTGGTGGGTGGGAATATGCAAATGTGCGTGCTTGTTACGTAATTGTCCCCGCCGAATTTGATCGCCTTGTTTGGAAGCTGCAGGCACGGTGCTTTCAGAAATCCGTATCTCACTCAAAAAGCACGGACAGTCTTATTCTACGCGTTGCATGTGTGTGGTCGCACACAGACACCCAAAATAACACCCCAAATCCCAGAAAAAGTGAGTTTTTCATAATATGGGACATTTAAGCTCCCGGAGCTGTAAATAACTTACGGAAGTGGCATATCGCTGTGTTCAGAAATTCATTGGTTAGTTGAAGCGTCACACGTCAGACTGTTATTGGCTTCTGTGGTTGCTAGGCTTCATATGTCAGATCATGATTGGTCTTGTGAGGTCTTATTTCAGACCACAGAGTCCACAGAGCGACTGGAGACAAGACATCTTTCTGTGGATTATTATCATGTTTTATAAATCTTTCCCATCATTAACTTAAAAATGCAGCATCACCATAGTTACTAGAGGTTATTTGAGGTGCCAGGGATCTTATCAGGCCCAGCATTTTTACTCATATTCACTCCCAGGATTCTTCTTACATGTGTGGTGGATACTGACAGTGGCTAGGCCTCTGGAGGTGAAGTAGATTTGACAACCAACTCTTTATTTAAGAGATCAAACCGAACATAACATGTGTTAAGCTTATCTGGCAATGTGGTGCTCCTGCTTTTGTAGCCTGTGATGGTTTGGATCACTTGCCACTTGTCTTTGGTGCTGTTGGTGTTATGGTTTCTCTCCAGTCTCCCCTAATGTCTCCACTTGCATTCAAGCCAGCTCTCATTCTCATTCTCACTCTTGCAGTGTTGCATGCTTCCTTATCACCTGACTGAAAGGCAGCGTTTTTGGCTCTGGATAGGGCCCTCACCTCTCTGTTATTTAGGCTTTCTGATTGGGGAATTATTTTATTGTGCTTGTGATCAGCATATCATTTACATACATTTCTAAACATGTGCCAGTTTGTGTACTCAAAAGATTCCACAGCAGGGAAAAGTGGTCTGACTGACCAAAATGAGGGTGGGGGAGGGTTTTGTAGCTGCCAGGAATGTTTTTGTAAGCATTGTTCACAGTATTGCCTCCCCCTGTGGCGGTGTGGAAATGCAGATGCAATTGAGATAAAACAGTTGTGGGGTTTGTTTGATTTAAATCACCAGCTACAATAAAAATGCTAACCAGTTGTTTTACCACGTGACTGCTGATGATCTCACACAGTTCCTGTAGGGCGTTTTTGAAATTTGCGGTTGGAGGAATGTAAACAGCAGCAACAAAAACACTTTGTTTACTGGGCAAAAATTATCTTAGGAGATAATATGGTCAACATCTTAACATCAAAAATTCCAAAAAAATATTTGGAAAACATTGTCCATCAACTTTGACTACAGTTGAGCACCAAGCATTGTTGATAGAAAAGAGAGACTGCCTCCCCTCAGCTCGAGAGTGTCTTGTGTTCTCGTGCTCTGTCAGCACGCAATATGCACTGCCCAACAAGTAGAGAAAGTAGGTAAGATGTAGACAGTCTCTTTGCTGAGTTTACTCTTAGTCTTATTATTATTAGTCTTATTATTAGTCATTAATTTCATTTTCCCGCTACAGAACATTAGCCAGAAGTAGGCTAGGTACTGAAATAGCCTTTGGTTTCTTTGGTTTGACCTGGGTTAGCTTAGCTGTATCCTGGTTCTCTTCCCAGGGTGCTCATGTGACAGGTTAATATGTGACCAAACAAACAAAAAAGTAATTAATCTGAGATTTATTATTCACTAGGTGAAATAGTTCATTTCAAAAAAAGGTTAATTTCATTCCTCTTTATTATTGTTAGTGTTATGTTTTATCTGTTAATGTATGCAGCTAGTCAAACAAGTAATAGACGAACAAAGTGATGCAGAACCTCATATTAGTAGGTTGATTATTCTGTGCTCTGTTGGTAGTGCCTTAGAGCCTTGTGCAGGTAGATCGATTGCTCAGTGATCTGTTGGTAATGCCTCGGGGCTCCGGTAGAGGGAGGCGCGCTCTGCTTCCTCATGCAATACAAGCGAGTGAACGACAGAGCTGCGGTTTGTTTTCTTGCTCCTCTCTCACTACTATTCCCCTTTTTAAGGTAATTAGGGTACACAAAGCACTTTATAAGTTTATAAAACGCGTTAGTAATATTTTACTCTGTTACTATGTGTGTTAGCTGAAAGGAATGATACGTTTTGTACTGGTTTATTGTTGAAAGAGTTTCTTCACAATGTATAAGCTGGAGACCGCGGCCATGGCGGCGCGGACATGGCGGCGCGGCCATATTGGACTGCTACCCTCACGGTCTTGTTGTTTAAGCTAGCTGCTGTTACATTACATTAATGTTTGTAGATGTTGTTATTGTTTGTAAAGCAAGATAAAATCATTTATTTTATGGAATAGTTCATGTGACAATAGAAATAAGTTCATTGACTAAAAACATTTCATAAGTCATGTAATAATTTAGTTTTAAAAAGATGATTTAAATATTTTAGGAGAAGTTAAAAAGTTTTAAAAATGTATATTTCTCCTGGTATACGTGATACTGTTATTGAGTTTGCTAAATGTATTTGTGGTTAAAAACAAATAAGTTGTATATGTATTCGGTGAGAAATAATGCAATACAAGCGAGTGAACGACAGAGCTGCGGTTTGTTTTCTTGCTCCTCTCTCACTACTATTCCCCTTTTTAAGGGCACAACACTCACACGGTAGTGTGTGGTCTAACTGGTCTGGGTTGGGTGGTCAGAGGATGCTGTGGGCACTGATCATCTGGTGCATTTAATCCAATCCCTGAGCTTCCTTTGTCAACGTTGATGAGTGCATCTCTGTCATATGTGCTTTGTTAATAAAGACAAAAATAAAATAAAAATGAAATTTTTCTAAAACATTTTATATATTGTTTTCAGGGGCAGATTTAGTCAAACATGCACAGGTATGGGGACCTTCATATCCCTTGTTCTCCCCCTTTTTCAATCCTTATTCTTATTTATGTAAGACAGATCCACTTGTAGCTTCTTCCCTTGACCAGACTGCATACTGCAATGATGTCCAGACATCTGGAATTGCATCTTAAAAAAAAAAACACAACAAAATATATTCAGTTTAACAAAAGCACACTCTTATTTTCATAAACAATATCTTCTCTGTTTCTTTTTTCAAATTTACATTGTTTGAGTTTGTCTCACTTTTTATTGGGCTGTTTTTATATTGTTGTGTCTATAGAAGTCATAACAGTGATGTCTCTCATGGATTCTTGTAGTATGGCATAGGACATGTGCCAAATTGTCTATGTGTGGGAGGCACAGTTTAGATGCCATACTAAATTCTGACCTTACAAGCCTTGGCCTTAGCAAATCTTGCAATCAGTAATGCCATATCCAGATATCCATTGACTTTCTGATTCATGGTCAATGGAGAGAACAGTAAATGCAGAGACCCTGTCTGATGACACTGTTAGGATCCTGCCTTCCTGTCTCTCCTAGTGTGTCTCCTTGCCCTTTTTCCTATTGTTTGTTGTCTGTCTGTTCTCCCCTGTCTGTGCAGCTGGGCGTTTCCATGCTCTCAGCCAACTCTGCCTCAGCAGGGGCTCACCTGAGTGGCATTGTTCCTGTAAATGCAGTTGCTTTTGAGTTTATTTTGAAATACATGCTTTTGTTTTGAAATTAGTGAAAGAACAGGAAGTAGCGTCTGTTAGCTCCACAAGCTTCATCAGAGACCGAGGAGCACCTGTAGTAGTGATGGGAATTCTGGCTCTATTTAGAGAACCGGCTCTTTCGGCTCGGCTCACTAAAAAGAGCCGGTTCTTTCGGCTCCCAAACGGCTCTTCAGATTTTTTTGTTGCTTTAATCGATATATTACCAATAATAATGTAACATTATGCACAAAATGAATGAGTAATGTAAAAAAAAAATATTATACTACTATATTATAAATATGCCTTTATTTTTTCACTCTACAGTGAACTTTTAACTAATTTAAACTTTTAACTTTTTTATACTAAGCAACTTTAAAGTCAAGCAACACAGAATCCCTGAAAAACACACGACACAACAAAATGTAAATTAAAAATATTTACTTCTCAGTGCAACAATAAATAAACTATGAAATACAAGAACACACTTTTAGCTTTTTTATACTTAACAAATTAAAAGTCAAACACAGGATCCCTGAAAAACACACAAGAGAAGAGCAAGTTGCAACAATGCACAGTCTGCTGAATGATGCTGTTGACACTGCAGCAGCAGCAGGAGCAGCAGCAACAGTTGCAGATGACACACTGGCACCTTCATTAATACCAGGTTCAACTGGTTGCTTCTCCAGTGGAACTGTTGAATGGACAGTTCTTAGGTGCCTGTGGAGGTTGTTGGTTGAGCCGGCTCGATATGAAATTTTTGTCTTGAAGACAATGCACTCTGCTTTGGAGCCATCAATATAATTAAAGTGAGTCCAGATTTGGCTCCTTTTCCTGCTTTCACTCATTTCTGGACTTACTTTTTGTTGGTAAATGTGTGTGTGTGTGTGTGTGTGTGTGTGTGTGTGTGTGTGTGTGTGTGTGTGTGTGTAACTGCCGCCCCTCCCCCCTCTGCTCAGCGCACTAAGCGGCGCAAACACAGAGACGACACCACGCATATTGACCAATCACGTGCGGCTTCAAGAGAAAAAAAAGCGAGAGAAAAAAAAAGCGTCTCGGAGCCGGCTCCCCACCAGTCAGGAGCCGGCTCCCGTCGTTCACTTCAAAGAGCCGGCTCTAAGAGTCGTTACGTTCGCGAACGACACATCACTAACCTGTAGCGGTGATGTCCGCCAATTCGTCTCCCTCCTTTTTGTTTATCACTCCATGCTTTTCAAACTATGAATGAAGTTTATGAGAGGTTCCTGATAAAGAACATATTTCGACTGTGAAGACTGCCACTGGGAATGACTCTGCCGTTGGTTGAGGAGCAAGCTAAAGTGGTTAGTGTTTGATGTGTTTTTATCGATATTAGCTACGATGCTAAGTCACATTATTTGACTGACGTCTTTTATTTTGTATATTTGAACATTTAGTTCTACGGTGTTGGCGTAATAAACATCAGTAAAAAGAACAGGAGTCTTGCATCAATCAATGGGTAGCATAGTTCCTGATTGGCACAGTATTTAAGGAGAGAGCCCTCTCTTACCTGTGCCAGATTATTCCTCATCCTCCCCATGACGGTGTCTGGTCGTTCCGTTTGAGTACTACGTCTTTTTTGTCCTCCTCTCCTCCTGAGATACAGTTAATGTTCCACTGTTCAGTATTACCACTTATAGTGCGCTTCTTTTGTTCCAGTGCCTACCTGCCGCTTCCACGTGTGCCTAGACTTCATAACTGCCTCGTCGGAGCTCCTTTAGTTATTTTCCACTCCTTTTGAGTGCGCCTCATCTCATCTCTAATCTGACATGGGCTATATCTATGTATAAGATGTTATTTGAAGATATCTTCTGGACTTGAGTTGGCTCTCTTGCTTGATACTCAAACTGGTTTTCCGACACACTTCTGGCTAGCTCATTTCTGCCTCAAGCCTATCTGTTATCTCCCTAGTATCTGTTTAGGCAGAATTGAACCATGTTCCTGAAGAAATTGTGTCACTGCCCTGATTTCTTCCCTCTCTATTTCGACTGAAATTTTGGGGATCTTGCCCACATTATTTACCTGGAACAACACATTGTACCACACAATGGTTACTTACCACAATTGGCCACCTTTGCATCTTCTGGCAGATGCTTTAAGCTGTTGAGGCAACATCTGCATGAGTTCAGGCAGCTGGTTTGGGACAGCTTCAACCAACACTACTACTTGGATGTTTATAATGCCTTTAGTCTAAAGTTGCTCTCTGAGAATGCACCAGCAATGAATTGAGGAGCTGTAAAGTTGTTGTAACAAACCGAAGAAGCAGATAGATGTCACAGATGACTATGCAACATACCCAATAACAAGGTTTATTGTGTGACACAAGGAACACATAACGCTTTGCTGCTTAGTTACAGCACGCTATTTTGCACCCCTTGCCTTTTACCCTGCATTTTACTGCCAGTATCATAAGACGGACCTTGACAGTCAGATATATCCCAACTGAGTGTTACTGAGTGGTGGCTTTAAAATAAATTACATAAGCCTTTTCCTGTTGTGTCAAGTGCCTGAAGAAAACGAGTGCTCATGAAGGGAAACATCTTTTGAGGTTTCATAATTTAATATACTTAGCATCACTGATAGCAGATCATTGTAACTGGGGTCTCGACTGCAGTCCATGATTAATTCATAATATTATGCTTTATTTATTCTATTGTAGCAGAACTGGTCTGTAGCTGACCCTCCTCTCACCTCTTTGCATTGCTCAGGAGAAGTGTAGTGATAAAACAATCAGACTTTTAAGAGTTATTGACCATCTGGAAGGTTCACAGAAAGGTGTGAACCCAGGCAGAGACAGGATGTCTGGTTTAGAGACCTCTTATCACACTCTTTCAGGGCAACAAGAGTCACTGACAACACTTTTACTTCTAATTTACATTTGGTCAAGACGTTCTCATGGAGGTGCTAACTCTTTCTTGATAGCCCGTGGGAGTTAAGGACAATAAAACTGCCTGGATGGACGAATGCCATGTCTCAAAAGAATCTTCAAACCAGATAATGCTGATGGGTTGTAACAACATTCCTGAAGCAAACTGTTCTGTATGTCTGTGTGCCTTTTTGCTTAACCTACCAAATTAACCAAATCTCAATGTTTGATTTAACTGTAGATGTTATTACATTGCTAAGCTCGTGATCAGTACAATAACAATGCTTTCCTGGTGTTTCTAACTTACAGAATGACGAAACTGTGAATTAAACTATTTCAAAGGTTTTCTCTGAGTTTCTACCATGTAACCATACCGCCATCTAGAGGTTCGTAGCAGTTAGGTTGAATGTGCTTAGCGGATACATTTATTAATAAGTAACCATAATAGCGATAATCATTTCGGCAAATATAGTCTGCCCTTCTTTATTCCTTCATCATATTAAAGTAGTTATACCCTTAGTCATCATGTTTGTTAGGTTTGTTAGGATTAGTATTAGGAAATGTTACCATGTTCATTGTTTAATGTTGTCGTTATTCATAAGAATTGTCTAACGCATGTAGCGAACACGCATGTTGTTGTTGAAGTGCCATTGAAAATTGATCATTTAAAATATATTCGATTGACCATAGTGAGAAGCAGATGAGTCCCTCGTATGAATCATTAATTAATTCTCGCTCTGTAGGATGAAATCACGTTGCGCGTCTGCGAACCATCCTACATGCATGACGTCCTATTGATTAGACACGCCCTGGAGCAATGAAAAGGTTAGTCGCGCATTGCGGACTTTAGGTTTAGTTCAGTTTTCTTTTTCGTCTTGTTCAGTTCTTTCCTTTTCCGTCTAGTTCTAGTTCTTGTTTTTCCTTTCTTTCAGTTAATCTAATTTTTGTGTTAAGTTCTTTGTCTTTAGTTTTCAAGTAATTTTTCCGCTCCGTCGTTTTCTCAGTCTTTTTGCTGCTGCTCACAACTACGCAGAGTGGCCTGATTTAATTCTGCAGAAAACGCACTTTTCTAATCTTCGTGAAATTTTCATTTTTGCTCGCCACGCCAAGCCGCATAATTCCTATTTTTGTTGTTAAAGTCTAGTCACGTAATAATAACTTTGAAGACATTTTCGACCGGCCATCGAAGAGTTTCTCAATCTTATTATTAGTAATCAAAAGCTTTGCCAAACGGCCAACAACTAACTGGCCGCACCGAAGACCTGTAGCCTGCTGCTGACCCGCTGGTCCGGGTTAAAGAACCATCAGAAGCCGTTCCTCGTCTGTAACCGACACCGAAGACCCTCAGCTCCCGAGACATCCCTGTCCAACACCAGCTCTCATCAGCGGTTCGCTTGATTCGTCCTGCAGACTGCTGTATGGGCCAGAGTGACAGACCACGGCGCGGAGCCTCTTCGTGTTAGTTCGGAGCAGACATCTACAGGAACATCGCTGACAAAGTAGGCATACTTAAGCGGTTTTGAATAAGAGTTGGTCCGTGAGGTTGAGATATTGTTAATTTGTCTAAATTCTCTAAATCGTTCATTCAACAAATTAACTTCATATTCGCGTCCCCATTTCCCTTTAAAACCTACTTCTCACTATCGCCAAACTCAATTTACCATCCTCTTGCCATAAGTTCCTCTGTGCAGTGTTTGTGTTAATCTACCTCATCCATATAACTATCGTATTATTCATGATTCATATTCATTTCATTACTGTGTTTAATAAATAATCTTTTGCATACAAGTCGTTGTCAGACGGTGTCCTTTTGAGCTGAATACAAGCAATCCCTGTACTGAGAGTTTACGCCTTAGATTATCAGACTGATCCACTGTCGATACATTCGTTCTCTACATCAGCTTTAACAGATATAATATACAAAATCCTTCTTAGCTGACGAAGGTTGGTGCCCCTGGTAATATTAACGAATGTAACATTAATTTAGAGGTAATTCCCCTACACTATACAATTGCATCAGCTGTGTCACTTTACCACAAGCAAAATTAAATAACTGTCATTCAGCTCTTTTGTCTGAATTCTCCTCAGACGCTTTTGTATAAACACACTGAAACAACCTGTCTGACTGACCAAACAGGTGACAACAAAAGTGCACTGTCCTTTTTCACTGCACACAAGCCAGGACCTGCTTATTTTTTTCTTTATTCTTCATCTGCATGTAATATTTATGTTATGACTGTGGATTGTGAGTGTGTTTTGCTCCTGCCCCAGCCCCGGCGGACCTTAACCCCACCCGGGACATTCCCACCTCCAATCTGGACCCCTACTCTGTAAGTTTGAAAAGTGTCGAGGTTTCCTTTTTCAGTGTCGGCTCATTTTTTCCCAGCGGCCCCAAGCTTTTGCCACCGATTGGGCAAAGATCTATTTTATGATCGGGTTACTCAGGGGTAAGGTAACCTAGGTGGAGCCACTGAGTTTGACGCTTTAACTTACGATTCATTTGTTAACCAGTTTTGCTCGGTGTTTGACCACCCAGTTCATTGGGGCAACGCCTCAGCCCAACTGATGGATCTTCGCCAAGGGTCTCGGCCCGTGGCAGATTATACCGTTCAGTTCTGCACCCTGGTCAATGAGGCGAGTTGGAACGAGGAAGCATTAAAGGCGGCGTACACCAAGGGGCTTAGTGATAGGGTTAAGGACGAGCTGGCGTCTCGAGATAGACCCGCTGATCTCGAGGCATTAGTGTCGCTGGCCATCCGGTTAGACAGCCGGTTGTGTGAGTGCTGCCGCGAGGGGGGGGGTGGGGCAGACCGGGCTGGGGAGAGTTCCATACACCCAGCCACGGAGCACTCTCCGCTCCAGTCTCCCTGCCTGGGGGAGGAGCCCATGCAGTTGGGTCGTGCCCGTCTTACTCTGGCCGAAAGACTTCATTGGCTCCTCTCCGGTGTCTGTCTTTACTGTGGGGAGGCCAGACATAGAGTAGCCCAGTGCCCCATTCACCCAATAAGAACCTGCCCGGCAGTAAAGCCTGGTTTACGCTTCTGCGTCGCATCGACGCCGTACCTACGCCGTCGATGCAGACCCCTATGCGGACCCTACGCCGTAGCCTGACGCGCACCTCCAAAAAATCCTGACGTGGTGGTAGTGACGTGAACGTCGAGGACTGTGATTGGTCCGTTCAGAACGTAATTTTCGGTTCAGTCGCAGCCCTATGGTCGCAGCACAACAACACCGCCATTTTCAAAGTTTCTGTGGTGAGAGCTACAAGAAAAACTGGACCAAGCCGAAGAAAGAATTATTGAGGAGGTACGCAAGTACGACCACCTCTACAACTCCTCTTCGCGGCAGCAAGAGCCCCCCGAAACCATACAAAGACACAGCCACACCCCCCTAGCGGCTTGGCGGTGAATTGCGGAGCAACGCGTTCCCTCGACGCAGAACTATGAATGCTCAGTGACGGCGTAGGGTGTACGCCGTAGGTACGGCGTCGCCGCGACGCCGAAGCGTACACCAAGCTTAAACGTGGGCATACTGTCGGGCCAAACCAACTCCACCATGCCCACGTGTCCTTGTTCTGAGCTGCAGGCCACATTAACCTGTGCGAGTGGCGCTTGGCCATTACACGTGCTGGTAGACTCTGGAGCCGAGGATAATTTCCTCGACTCCGAGTTTGCTCCTTAGGTCGGTATCCCCCTTATCCCTCTAACTAAGGAAATAAATGTAAACACACTAGATGGTAAGCTCCTCGCCACCATCTTCCATCAGACTGTGCCTCTGCAGCTGGTTGTGTCGGTAACCATCCTGAGACTTTGCATTTTAAGATTTTGTCCTCCCCATCAGCTCGCCGGGTTTTGGGCCATCCCTGGTTTAAAGCCCACAACCCCCACATTGATTGGTCGGCCGGTAAGATTCTCAGCTGGAGCGCATTTTGTCTTGCCACCTGCCTGCGTTCAGCCATTCCCTGCTCGGCGGGGGCTGAGATAAATGGAAAACAGCGTTCAATACTCCCGTGGGACACTTCGAGTATTTGGTGATGCTATTTGGGCTTACCGACGTCCCCACTGTTTTCCAGGTCTTGGTCAATGACGTTTTGAGGGGCTGTCTTGACCGATTTGTCTTTGTGTATTTAGACGACATCTTGATTTTTCCGCGAAGCCTGGACAAACATGTCCGACATGTGCGTTTGGTGCTACAGAGACTACTGGAAAATGGATCAAGGCGGAGAAGTGCACCTTTCATCAGTCATCTATCCTGTTCTTAGGCTACATTATCGACAGAGGGCAGATCAGGGCTGATCCGCTGAAGATGCAAGCGGTGGCCAAGTGGCCCACTCTGTCCAACCACAAGCTTCAGCGGTTCCTGGGGTTTGCAAATTTCTACCGGTGCTTTATTAAAGACTTTAGCCGCGTGGTGGCACCGCTCACCCGCCTCACCTCCACCAAACTGGTGTTCTCCTGGCTGGAGGAGGCGGAGCAAGCCTTCAGGACCCTGAAGACTTTGTTCACTGCTCCACCAGTGCTCGTCCAGCCGGATTCCACCAGGCAGTTCATGGTGGAGGCGGATGCCTTGAACACCGGGGTGGGTGCTGTGTTATCCCAGCGTGCAGCCCCTGACCAGCGTCTTCACCCCTGTGCCTACTTCTCCCGTAAGTTGAGCCCCGCGGAGAGGAACTACAATGTGGGGAACTGGGAACTGCTGGCGGTTAAGGAGGCCGTAGTGCGCGACGCTCTGCAGGCGGGACACACATCCAAGTTGGCCTGCCATCCTGGCACGACCCAAATGCTGTCCTTCCTCTGGAGGGAATTCTGGTGGCCAGCCATGGAGACGGACGTCTGGGAGTTCATCGCGGCGTGCGTTGTGTGTGCCCAGGGCAAGGCGTCGCACTAGGCTCCCTCCAGTCTCCTCCAGCCCCTCCTGGCTCCCCACCACCCGTGGTCTCACATGGCAGTGGACTTCATTACAGGACTGCCACAATCGAAATGTAACGACACCATTCTCACCGTAGTGGACCGATTCTCTAAATCGGTTCATTTTGTGGCGTTGTCTGGGTTACCATCAGCTAGAGAAATGGCCAAACAGTTAGTCCAACAGGTTTTCCGCATTCATGGATTCCTGTGCTGCTCTTGGTGCATCTGCCAGTCTCTCCTCAGGCTACCACCTGCAGACCAATGGCCGAGCAGGCCAGCCAGGACCTGGAAGCCACACTGCGCTGCATGGATGCACAGAATCCCTCCAACTGGGCAAAGCACCTCCCATGGGTTGAATATGCCCACAACGCCCTAACCTCCTCGGCCACCAACCTCTCTCCGTTCGAGGCCGCGTTGGGGTACCAGCCGCCGCTTTTCCCCAAGCAGCATGGTCATATCGCGTTACCATCAGTCCAGGAACATCTGCGTCGGTGCCGCCAGGTTTGGAGGGAACTGAAGGCGGCCCTTCTACGCACCGCCGATGCCAATAAGAGAGTGGCGGATATGCACCGCACTCCGGCACCCACATACCGGGCGGGGCAACAGGTTTGGCTATTGTCTAAAAACATTCCCTCAGGGTTAATTCACGTAAATTGACTCCTTATTTCCCTCTCAGCTGTGTGGTTAAAGCTCCCAGTGGTCATGAAAATTCACCCCACTTTTCAGCTGAAACCTGTCACCTCTAGCCAGTTGTGCTCGCCTTCCGACCCCCCTCCTCCTGCCTGGATCATCAACGACCGCCTGGCTTTCAGGGTGTGGCGCTTGGTGGATGTCCAGCGGCGAGGCAGAGGTTTCCAGTATTTGGTGGACTGAGAAGGTGATGGCCCGGAGGAACGCTCTTGTCTTCCACAGAGCTTTATTTTGGACTCCCAGCTCTTCCGGGACTTTCACCGGGCCAATCCCGGTAGACCTGGTGGGACACCAGGAGTTGTCCCTTGGGGGGGGGGCCAGGACCAGCTTATTTTTTTATTTATTCTTCATCTGCGTGTAATATTTATGACTGTGGATTGTGAGTGTGTTTTTTGTTGTTCTGTGTGTGTTTTTCCTCTCTTCCCCTGTGTCTGCAGTGGAGCTGTGGCCTGGCGGCGCTGCGGGCAGACAGCGCACCTGAGGCTGATTCCTGTGATTGCACCTGCTCTTAAGCAGCGTGGCGGCTCCTCACTGCCAGATTGTCCAAGATTTTATTTGTTTCTTGGTGTGTGTGTTTTTTCTCGCATAGCTCCCTCAGTTTGTTCCTACCTTACTTAGTCTATCTTTAGAGTTTAGTGAGATAGTTTAGTTTTGGGCTGAATCTGTGTTTTGTTTCTATACTTTGGGGTTGTGTTGGTTGTATTTGTAGTATCTAGTTTGTTTCTAATAAACCGTTTTTAGGTCCAAACCAAAACACTTACACTATGAGTCTTAACACCTTACTGCTTGTAAATCTGTGCCTGTCCCGATTTTTTGGAAAATTTTGTCCTTGACCTGAATTGTTTCTGTCTGAGCAGCACTTTTTGTCGGACAGCAGTTTTGCTCAGAGTTCTGGGTCACCTTCAAGTCAAACACATTGTTTAGGGTGACTGCTGACCGACTGAATAGGTGATAGATCCTCACAACCTGACAGTACCACTTCAGCTTCCTCAGAGCCAGTAGGTTTATGATGTAGAATTGGGGAAAAAAAACAGCATCAACACAGTGCTATATTACATGATGCTGGAATTGAACAGTCTGAGAGATGTTGGGATGAAGGACCTGCGGTAGCGTTCTTTTGTACATACTGTGACAACCTGGATTGCCGCACCAGGATAGTGCACCTAAAACACACCCCAGATACACCCACACACACACCCATCCACGTTTCGCGCACCCATTCGTTAGGAGTTCGCGCCGGCATTCAACTTACTCCCATATCCGGCACTCTGTGGAGGGCAGGAAAGAGAACGTAGGAGACCCATCGAGCAGCACGCTCAGCGCGGTTAAAAACCTAAGTGAGGCCGTTTAATCCCTTGCAGTTTTCATCCTCCGCTGCGTGTCATCCCCTGTACCTATATATGATCTCTGTCAGCGCTTTTCACACCCTGATCGCCGCTATCCACTTCCCCAAATCATCTGTCACTGGAGCCGGTCACTCACTTCCTCAAACCAGCAGCCAAAACCCGGACTGGATTCCCCCGTTTGACTGGACTGGACTGGACTGGACTGACTGACTGACTATTTCAGTAAGTGAATCAAGCATTTTTTTTTTTTTTCTTCTTCTTCTTTTTGGTTTGCTTGAAGGTTTTTTTTTCTTCTTCCCTGTTCTTGCTTGGATTGACTGTTAATAACCGGACTGAATTGAATTGAACCAAACTTTATTGTTTTTTTTTATGAACTGAATCGTTTTTGGTTGAGCAAAAGGAAAACCCGGGGTGGAGTTTTTGGTTGATTGCCTTGCGCTGTTTGTGGACTGGATCGGGAACTTGTCCTTGGAGACCTGCGAGGAAAGAAGTGCTTTGTATATTTGGATGACATAATCATCTACTCTGACACATTTGAACAGCACCATTATGACATCCAAGCAGTTCTGGACAAGCTACAAGAAGCTAACCTGACTGTAAACATGAAAAAGAGTCAGTTCTTCCGTACCTCACTGAAGTTCTTGGGCCATGTCGTTTCCTCTGCAGGAGTGGAAGTTGACACAGATAAGACAATGGCGGTTCAAGACTTCCCTGTCCCTCAGAACCTCAAGGAGCTCCAAAGGTTTCTTGGAATGGCTGGATGGTACCATCGCTTTGTGCCCCGGTTCTCTCAGCTGACTGAACCACTCAACGCCCTTAAACGGAAAGGAGCCAAATTCATTTGGACACCTTCATGCCAGGCGGCTTTTGAAGCCCTGAAACGATGTCTGGTTTCTCCACCGATTCTGGGTCATCCTGACTTCAGCCTCCCATTCATCGTTTATACTGACGCGAGTGATGTCGGCCTGGGAGCTGTCTTGGCTCAACAGACTGGGTTGGGTGCAGAGCAGGTCCTTGCCTTCGCCAGCCGTACCTTGAATCAGGCTGAGAGAAATTATTCCACTACAGAACAGGAATGCCTTGCGGTTGTCTGGGCCCTGGAAAAGTGGAGATATTACCTGGAGGGCAGACACTTCACAGTGGTGACAGACCATTCGTCCCTTGTTTGGGTTTTCAAAACCCAAAAGCCAAGCACACGACTCATCCGGTGGGCGCTCCGCCTCCAAGAGTTCTCCTTTACGGTAGAGTACCGTAAAGGGAAGTACAATACTGTACCAGACGCTCTGTCGAGAGCTCCTGTGGATAACTCTCAAAACCAGTCTGCCACTTGTGCTGTTGTACTACGTTCTAAAAGGGACACCTCTAAAAACCTCCAGGTCACTGATGAGGACATTTGGAAAGCCCAACAGGACGATGATGACATCCAAAACCTATACAGCAAGATCATGGAAATTGGAGAGGTAGTTGAAAACTCCACGACAAAATACACTGTTCTGGAAGACAAAGTATACCGAGTAGTGCAATTACCTCACAAAACCATTTACCAAGTATACATTCCTTCATCCCTCCGCCAGCAGCTGCTTCATCATTATCACAACAATCCTCTTTCCGGCCATTTTGGGAGATACAAAACATATAAAAGGTTGCAAGCCCTTGTGTATTGGCCTAAAATGAGCATTGATGTAAGAGATTATGTGCAATGTTGCCAAGTCTGCCAGCTCTACAAACCTGAAACACGGAAACCCCCTGGGAAACTTCAACAAACAGTGGTACATGGACCTTGGGAAATGGTAGGTGTCGACTTCATGGGTCCTTTTCCTCGCAGCTCCAATGGCAACCTCTACCTCCTTGTCTTTGTGGACTATTTCACCAGATGGGTTGAATTGTTCCCCCTTCGCAAGGCCACAGCAGAGTCCGTATCCCAGATTCTGGCCAAAGAGATTCTGACTCGCTGGGGTGTGCCAACTTACATCCTCTCAGATCAAGGTTCCCAGTTTGTGTCATCCGTCTTTGAGGAAACCTGCAAGAGGTGGAACCTAAGGCAGAAGCGGACCTCACCGTACCATCCACAGACAAACCTGACAGAGAGAGTTAACCGCAACTTAAAAGCCATGATTGCTGCATTCGTGGAAGGAAAGCACAAGAGCTGTGACAAATACCTACCTGAATTCCGCTTTGCATTGAACTCAGCAGTGCATGAGTCCACAGGAGTGACACCTGCCGAACTCCACCTCAGTCGTCTGCTGAGAGGTCCCTTGGATGCTGAGTTGAGCCCCCAACTATCTGACCCTGACGCACCCGCATATGCTACAGCTAACCAGATAGCTCAGCTCCGGAAGCTTGTTAGCGACAACCTAGCGAAAGCAAAACAAAGGCAAAAACAAAACTACGACAAAGGGAGAAGAGACGGGAATTTCACGGACAAGGATCGTGTCTGGGTTCGTACTCACCCTTACTCTAAGGCTGATAAGTCCTTTTCGGCCAAGCTGGCACCACGGTGGAAAGGTCCATATCGGGTCACCAGAAAAGTTGGGCCTCTAAACTTTGAGGTGGTCCTGGAAGAGACCGGGGAGGACCTTCGTGTTGTCAATGTGGCTCAGCTGAAGCCATGTTACCCCACAGCTGAGGAAGTTGACAGGGAACAGCATCGACAGATCCTCAAAATCTTTGAAGAGGAAAGCGATGAGGAAGATTTCCCTGGGTTCCATGCCTCGGAGTTGGACAAAAATAAAAGAAATGGGAGCACATAAAAAAGAAAAAGAGGAGAGATAAAAAGAAAAAGAATAAAAAGAAAAAAGCCTTCCTATGTTCAGGCTTCTCTCAGGGGGGAAGGAGTGTGACAACCTGGATTGCCGCACCAGGATAGTGCACCTAAAACATACCCCAGATACACCCACACACACACCCATCCACGTTTCGCGCACCCATTCGTTAGGAGTTCGCGCCGGCATTCAACTTACTCCCATATCCGGCACTCTGTGGAGGGCAGGAAAGAGAACGTAGGAGACCCATCGAGCAGCACGCTCAGCGCGGTTAAAAACCTAAGTGAGGCCGTTTAATCCCTTGCAGTTTTCATCCTCCGCTGCGTGTCATCCCCTGTACCTATATATGATCTCCGTCAGCGCTTTTCACACCCTGATCGCCGCTATCCACTTCCCCAAATCATCTGTCACTGGAGCCGGTCACTCACTTCCTCAAACCAGCAGCCAAAACCCGGACTGGATTCCCCCGTTTGACTGGACTGGACTGGACTGACTGACTGACTATTTCAGTAAGTGAATCAAGCATTTTTTTTTTTTTTCTTCTTCTTCTTTTTGGTTTGCTTGAAGGTTTTTTTTTCTTCTTCCCTGTTCTTGCTTGGATTGACTGTTAATAACTGGACTGAATTGAATTGAACCGAACTTTATTGTTTTTTTTTATGAACTGAATCGTTTTTGGTTGAGCAAAAGGAAAACCCGGGGTGGAGTTTTTGGTTGATTGCCTTGCGCTGTTTGTGGACTGGATCGGGGATTGTGGGTATCTTGTAAATATTGCATTGTTTTGTTGGGTTTTGGGGATCGTGTACAGCACTTTTCAATACATTTTCACTGGTTTTTGCATCATATACTGTGTTGGGCTGTGTGTTTTGTGTTGCCTCATTCAATGTGCAGGGTGTCATATTATATGTATGTACATCCTTTGTGTGGTTTGCTTTAAATTGAGAAAAAGAAAAACCAAACTGACCTACTACTCTTAAATGCCAGGAGAGAGACCTGGCTGGCACCCCTCATAATAATAACAACAAAATAACTCAAAAAGAACAAGTCAAACTGTCACAATACTGAATGCAGCAGTCTGTTATTGAATTGGAGCTGCTTAAGCCCCCTACTGTCTCATGCAGGGGGTGGGATGCACTGTCCATGATCAATGTCAGCTAGGCTAACATCCTCCTCTTACCCCCCTCCTCGATGTTGTCCAGAGGGCAGTCCAGGACAGAGCCAGCTCTCCTGACTAGTTTGTTCAGTCTTTTTCTGTCCCTTTCAGAGCTTCCACAGCCCACAGCCACAGCACAGAAAATCACAGATGCTACCACAATGTTATTCAATGTTTTTAACCGTGTCCTACATACTCCCAAGAAGGGGGGTAGAATCTGTTGAAAAACAAATTTGCTGATTCCCCATAATATGATATGTATGGATGCATTATACAGTCTTTTCTTCTCACAGCACTTTGCTCCAGGTCTGCATCCCCTCTTCCTTCTCCTTATTTCCATGGGGATCTCCAGTCTTTCCACTGGGAGTACATTTGTGTTACACAGTGCTGTCAGGTGTTCCTGAGTGTAAGCAAAAGAGCCGTGGCTGGCTGAACAGATCTCCTGATCTCCTTGTTTAAGTAATCCAAGAAACATCAAGAAACAAATCACTAGTCTCACCAGGTGTACATTCATGTGAATGTACGATTGACCAAGACTAGTGACAGAGGAAACATTAGAAGAACACAAAAACACACTGAAACAAAGAAATACGGTTGGAGCTGTTGCAAATAACTGCCACTCTTGTGGCGCCATCTTGAATGATGAATGTTTGACAGAAGAGTTCCTGTTTCAGTCAATAGCAGCTCTATACACAGACTGCGTGTTTTACTTCAACTTTATGCATGTGTGGCAGGATAGCGCTACACTCCCCACCGGGAGGGGCAGTGTGGCAGACAATTAGCGGGCGATCACGTATAAATAGGCCCGGTCAGACCCTTCCTCTCCCTTTCTTCCCCTTTCTTCCTCCTTCACGAAGGCGACAGCTGTGTGTGGCAGCATCTCGCTGAATAGCAGATCGGGTTTCACAGCAAAGGTATGCCTGCTCTGCTTGATTCATTCAGTGTTATGGGCCTGGTGTTTACTCCAGTTTCGCTCCGTCTAGCAGTGTGGTGTTACCGAGAGCTGGGCTGTCTCCCTCGGGCCTGTGTGCGCGCGGTGCGCTTTCTGTGGTTGTCTGCCTTTTATATGGTCTGGTGAGGTGTACTGATTATTGTCCTCTCCCAGCCATTGCTGGCAGTGTCTGGGCTGCGGGCTTCCTCCTCATGCCGCTGTGTGACTCCTTGATCCTGTTCTCCGGTAGGAAATGTTTATTTGTAGCTTTTGTTACTTTTTGTAATGTTTTATACCCAAATTCTAATTAGGTTAATTTGTTTATTTTGCAGTGCATGGCGTCACTTGCCACTGTGAGCCTTGCTGCTGTTTTGGCGCTCTCTTTCCTTCCGTGCATTTACTCTCCTGGGTTTGGGTTTTTTGGGGACTTCAGTCGCCTTCATTTGGTGCTCGGGTTCGGCTCTATTGGACTCCTTTATTGTCCCCTTTAACTGCGGCCAAAGCTGCGGCGATACAGCTTGGACAAAAGTTGCCGGCGTGAGCCCGGAGACGGCGTCCTGACCCTCTCATAGACGCAGAGCTGTCCCCCTGGAGACTGGTTTTAATTCAGTTAAAGTGGCAGACACTTAGTAGTTACCTGGTTTTATTCCTTTTCCATTTGTTATTTCTTTCATTGGGTTATATTTGATTTATTGTTTAGAATTCTTTTTGCTCCTTATTTTGATGATTTGGGATTTAAAATAGTTTCTTTTGGGTTTGGGGGTGGTTGCCAATTTGGTTATGGTGGATGCGAGGGTTGCCTTGACATGTTTTTAATGCTGTTCCCTTCCTTTGACAGGTGCTAAGGTCCCCCTGGTGGTGGTTCCTGTTCCACTTATTTTGGTTTGCCGTGTCTCGGGTGCAGTATAGGTTTGGATTCCTCCCTTGTTTTGTTACTGCTGTCGTGGTAAGCCCCAGCCCTGTCCCCTTTTTCCTCTTGACAACTCCTCATATCACTCCTGATCATTATTTTTACTATTTTTTTTTATTATATAAATAATTGTTTAATAAAAAATAGTTTTATAATTGGAAATCACGCTCTTGTCCTGTGGGATTTCACGACCTGTGCGCCTTTGCCTCAACTGAAAACTGGGAATTTTGAAATCCTGTTTATATCCTGGGGTGAAAGCCCCCAGGTGGCGTTGTCTGCAGCTTTTCTACACCGCTCGCCTTGCCACACATGGAACTATGACACAAAATGCATGTATACAGTTCAAATTCACCGTGTCCCTCCCTAACTTTCTAAGCTTCACATGCACATGGCGTTAGGGAAGATACTTTCAAAATGTAACATGTTACATATTAGTAAGATGGTTCAAGAAAGATGGTTCAAGATTGCTTTTATTGTCATTGAGCATGGACATGTCAATGAAATTTACATTGCAACCTCCATGTAGAAGACAGATAATAAAATAAGATAAAATAAACAGGCATAAAAAGTCAGCAACATTCAAAAAGTATATACAATATACATAAACAGTGTGTATACTTAAATGTTAAGTACACAGAAGGTGCAGGTGAGTTGCTGAACACTGAGTAGCTGGCTGGCAACAGTACAGTTTCCACTCTGCACAGAGTGAAGGCTGAAGTTGCTGCTGCTGTGCTACTGACATACTACTTTCACTGCACAGCCTGTGTAGACATTGTTTTAGAGTGGATGTAATCCTGGCTTTGCCTTCAATACGTTGTATTGTTCCTGTCTGAGTTATTAACTTGCTTGTAAGAGCCTTCTTCTGCTTGTTACTCTTCATTCCAGACTTTAACTAAGTTGTAAGCAGCTCCTTCACATTAACCACAGCAAACGCGTCAGGAATGTTAATGTCCTGATGTATATCCTCCCTCATGGCGTCTCCTCAGCCACGTGACACAACCTGCGGTCACACAGAAGAACCGACATGAAGGGAAAAAAAGAGAGATTGAGTAAAAAAGGAAGAAGGAACATCTGAGAATGAGGTGTAATTACATGTTTGGCAGCACAGCTACATACTTGTTTAAGTGGTGCAAGGATTTGAATGTGTGAGGATCTCTGCTTGTCTATATTGTATGTACCCTGTCCTTGTGTCTGTATGTTGTTTATGAATGCATGTATGCATGTAGGAAAGTGATTGTTTGTTTCTTTCATATCAAACCAGTGCAAACGCACAATGACCATGTAACATGCATACACTTATAAACTGTAAACCTTGGCAAGGGATGGTTCTATGTCCTCAACAGTGCAGTGCAGTACATAGTGCTTGAATAGATCTGTATATTTACGTGTGCTTTAATAAACAACTGGGCTTGGCACACTGATGCACTGAACCATGACACTAAATAGGTTCACTTTTGCTGTCTATTGCTGTCCACAATGAGTAGATATCATACAGAAGAGTATTTAACTTAAAGGCGTTTTAAAATAATCCTGTCTCTTCTGAGCAAAGATCAAATCCCTGAAGATTTCTTTCCCTTAAAGAGAGGATTTGTTCTCTCTGTGACAGCGTTAGAGTAATGAGTAGCTCCCACAGAAAGCCACTGTGTTGAATAATTGACTGTAAACACTCAGAGAATGTTAATTAAGCCTCTCACACAACCAAACAGATTCAGTTGGGCATTTTTGTGCTCTGTGGACAGGGAAACCTCATGCAGCTCACATGTGTAAAGCTGCAACTTCAACTAAAATTTGTTGAAAGCAAACCAAGCCTTTATGCCTCCATCAGTGTGGACTGCATATTGATCTGTTGAGTATTCACAGACTGAATAATGGCAGCAACATTTTAACAAAGAGTGATACATTGAATTTCAAATAAAGCTTGGATAGCAGCCAGACCAATTTTAGTGATACACAATACATTTACTGAACTGTGTTGATATTCTGAATACCTAATGTAAAAGTATTTAACCATGATTGTGACCCCTAGAGGTTGCAGTGTTTATTACACCCCATGATGCAACATTGAGAGCAAGGTAAAGTTTAGAGATAAAACAAACATGTCTGCAAGAGTTGAATATGTTTCAACTTAGTGAAAAATTTACTTTCATCCCAAAACTTTATGTATCTTCATAAATGTACAAACTCGTGAAGGAAAAGGACAGAATGGAAGAATATAACAGGAAAAAGTGGAGATCCTGGTGAATTCTCAAAAGAGTCTGAACTATGACATGACATGACACTCACAGTCTCACTCCACACATACAGCCAATGTGTACATTGCTATCTAGCTACATGTTGAGGCTGTGGTATACTTGAACTGAACTTGTGCATATTCAGTGTTGCCACAGTTACCTTAAAAAGTAATCTGATTACTTCTTCAAAAGTAACTTATTTGCTTTAGTGATTACTTGATTTTAAAAGTAACTAAGTTAGATTACAAGTTACTTAATTAGTTACAGTCAGCAGCCCCCCCCAACATAAAAATGACAACCAATTTTGCCAATACTCACTTTACCGGAAGTGCATTAACGTCAACAATGTATCTCCTGACATTCTAAATTATACTTAAAAAACATTTTCTGTCTTTCTTGACTTCACTTAGCATATATACTTGCTTTTTATAAAATAATAACAATAATAATAATAATAATGACAGTCTTTCTCAAATTCACAAATTGTTTTTATAAAAACATAAATAAATAAGGACAGTCTTTCTGGAATTCACTTTACATAAACACGTAAGTCTTTCTTGACCTGACCTGACTGTTAACAAAGCAATGGCAAAACATACTATCTACAATCTACAATGTTTATAAATGTAACTGTGAAATCCTCTTTAACATGTTTCATGAACATTAAACCTGTCGTTCACAGCATCAGAGCAACGATGTGTAGGCTGAATTCATTGGCCTACTTTGGCCTAATCTTATGTTGTAATCGCGGCCGAAACAGTTGAGTGGGGCGAGTAAACCAGTGGTTATATCTCATTAAGAGAAGCTTCTCAAACCGTTTGTTTGAAAGTCGATTTCTTTTAAGTGTCATCTCAAAACCTCCCAGACTAAAAAGCCGCTCCACAGGAGAACTTGATGGGGTTGGACTATTACATTTCAAGAAAATGTTCTTTATGTTGGAAAACTGGTGCAGAATCTGAAGGTCATAGGCTGACCTCAGGTAGTCCATGACTTCCTTTTCTGCTGAGTACGTGTCTTCTGGCTCTGCCTCAAAAGAGAAAAAGTCCAGCTCACCTTGGCTGGCACTGGCAGATGTGGTGGGCACACTGGCAGGGCTCTGGGCTGCAGGAGCAGTTGCACGGCACTCGGCTGTCAGAAGCTCTTTCACTTGCTCCCTCCTACCTGCATCTCTGATCCATTGAAGCTTGAATTTTGGACAATTGACAGCTGCCAGAAGGGCATCTTTGTCGTCCAGCAAATTGGCAAAACAAATCTGGGATAGCCTGAAAAATATGCCTACAAGGCCTACTATTTATTATGTCATTGAATTACTTGCAAACCATGCCTAATGTGGGATCAATATTATGGATTTAATTTTGTTTTAGGTTACTTACTGACATTTGTATTTTTCTTCTTTTGCAATTATAATGAATATTCTATTCCATATCCATGAATAGTGTGATTCAAGAAATTTTAAAATTTGCACTATGGCATCTGGAAGGCCTGCAGTCATCCTGGAGAGGGTATCTTTTAATCAGAACTTCAAGTGTGGGTAGTGAAGTCCCATAAGGACAGTCACCTTGTTAAATGTCCAATGCTATAGTCAGAGGCTTCATGGCGGTGCAGTACTCATGCAGGAACTGGTACTCTTTGTCTTTGAAGCACTTAACTCCCATCTTGTTCCACAGAATACTCAGCTCACTCATGGGAATTTCTGCAATTCTCTTTACGGCATCAAAAAAGGAGTTCCACCTTGTGGTAGCTTTATTTTGCTGACTTCCTCCACTATTTCTGATGCAAGGGTAGATCTACTGAATTTGGTCCAAAGAGCTGTGCATTTTGCTGTGCTGCTCCTATACACCGCCCTGCTCTCTGCATTGGAAGTTAAATATTTCTCCACATCATTTGTGGAAATGAGGTTGATTGTATGTGAAGCACACCTGTGGTGCGGGGGAAGAGACAGCGGGCCATCACTTTCATTCTCAGCTGAGAGGATTTCTGACAGATCTAAAAAAGTGACATCATCATCATCATCTGTGGGGGTGGACTCTTCCTCCTCCGTCTCATCATCGGACTCTGTGACAGGCTGATAAACTTTAAACGCCTTGACAAAGTTGGATCCATTATCAGTCACTGTTGCAACTACTTTGTTGAATAGTCCATATGAAAAGTGAATGTTTTCGATCTCTGCACCAATAACATCATACATGTGTCTACTGCGAATTCTTCTACATGCCAATGCAGCCTTGTTGCGCTCTAATGTGGATCTACTGATCCAGTGGAGCGTTACTCCCATATAGCTGCTTCTGCTATTGGAAGTCCAAATATCCACGGTAGATGACATAAAGTCAACCTCATTTAGCGCGGCTCAGATTTCTCTCCATCTCTGCATATTCCTTCTCAGGTAAGAAGAAAAAGCTGTTCTGTGAGGCAACTCGGCGTTGATGGTGGTAGGGATCTTATTTATTATGGCACAGAATGAGAGCAAGTCAACTGTTTTTATGGGCAGCATTTCCTCAACAACATACTGCCCAACCAACTTTTTTAACTCTCCCCCACTTAGTGCTTTTGGACCAAAGTCCAGCTTTTGTTGTTTGTGTGGTGGTGGAGGGCCTCCATTAGTCTCACTAGCTGCTCTCTTCGCACTACCTGGTGGGACTTGCTCCGATAATTGCACGGTGCCATGCTGCGACTCCAAATGCTTTTTTAAATTAGAAGTCATGTTTTTATAGCAAGAAAGCAATTTCTCGCCAGCACAGAGTGTACAGCATACTTTTAAGTTGTCTTGCTTAGCCGACACAAACTGAAAATAATGGCTATACCTCCAGCTCGAAAACGCAGTTCTCTCTGCTCCCTCCATCGTTGTTTACGTGTAGCTATGATTACATTGCTGGCAGCATGGTATTACACGTGACTTGAGTTGTCCTCATGCTGAAAATGTGACTTTAAGCACACAGGACATTAATCCCCAAGACAAGCAGGAAGCAAAAAATATAATATATATATATATACATTATAGATATTATCTTTTTACTAAGGAAAATGATAAAAAATAGTAACGTACAGTGAGTTGGATAAGTAACTTTAATCTGATTACTGGTTTGGAAATAGTAACGTGTTAGATTACTCGTTACCAAAAAAATAGGTCAAATTTGAGTAACGCGTTACTAAGCTACACAACAAAGACAACCAGGAAGTAACAAAGCTTTTTTTCATGCTGTGTGATAAACTTTCTTTGGGATGATTGCCTCTGGCTCGGTGGGTGGCTCAGGCTGAGGCTCAAGTGTTGGGCGAACCACCGATGGGGAAACAGGAGCTGGTGTTGGCTGGGTTGCCGCCTGGAGATCAGGAGCAGGTGCCGGCCGGACCACCATGGTGCTGGACAGAGGGTCCTCTATGGCACCGGACAGGGTTGAGGACAAGGAGCTGGGCTGTGGCATGGCATGATGTCTGTGGACCCTCTTCCTTCCTCATCTTGATGGCTAGCCTTGTCCCCCAGAATGGGGACCTCTGGGCCTCTGGCAGGAAGCTTGCCAACTCCGGAGCAAAACATGGCTGGAGGGGAGAAAGCTGTTGGCTAACTAAGTCATTGGCTGTAGTTAGCAAGCCACTAACAGGCCTGCGGCTAGCCGACTCTTGGACTGGAACTGACAGGGAGCTAGCAGGCCGGTGGCTAGCCCACTTAGGAACTGGAACTGGCAGGGCACTAACAGGCCGGTGTTTAGTCCACTCAGAATCTGGAACTGGCAGGGAGCTAGCAGACCAGTGGCTAGCCCACTCATGGACTGGAACTGGTAGGGAGCTAACAGGCCAGTGGCTAGCCCACTCCAGGGTCAAAACTGGCAGAGGCTGGACTGGAGGTGGCCCCGAAGCCACCTGCTGGGTCTCGGTGTCGATTAGCTTCTGGATTTATGCTATTAATACTGTGTAGTGTTCTTCAATGGCAGAAACTGTGGACATCATCAAGGCCTCATGGTGCTGGAGGATGCCCTCAACCCTGTCTGGCAACCAGTGAGTGTGGCAGAGCAGCTTATATACTGCACTGATTGCAAAGAACTTCAGGTGTGTGATCAGGTGAGCAGGCAGGTGGGTGTGGCTGAGGGCACTGGTGAGCAGATGAGGAAACAACGGCAGCAGGTAAGACTGTGACACAAAAATAAGACAAGATCCAGGTTCTAATAAATGAAAATTGTCTTTTAAAACTGAGGATTAACTTAATTTGCCATCCAAATACAGTCACAGTATTTTATGAGCAACAATATAAAACTTCTGCCAGCTGCATGTGCATGTGGCAGATATCAAATGGTCACTGTTGCTGGGGTCTGATCGCTCTGCTTGAGTTGAGGAGATTCCAGGTTGTCTTTGAGAAGATTACCCTCTCCTTCTAACAACTCCTCTCCCTCATGTCATGTGCCTATGTGAATGTTTATGCGTGTTTCTATGTATGTGCGTAAACTCACAGAACCAGGGTTTGACAAGAACAGCGTCCAGCAGAGGGCATTCTTTTAACATCTTTAACATAGGGAGTTACTAAGCACAGACGTCAAGGCAGTGCACAAACACACATACACACAGTAGGGCCAAGTAAGTAGCTCGAATTTACAAGCTAATAACTGTTTCCTGCTGACCTATTGCTTCTTGCTTTATTAAATAAATTTGAATTAATTATTGTTTTCTATAGTACATATATATAGTGTATATAGTACACATGTAGTACCAGTCACACCACATATGAAATTATGTAGTAAACAAAAAAGTGTATATAAAGCAAAATATGTTTTATATTTTACAGTCTTCAAAGCAGCCACCTTTTGCTTTGATGATAATTTTGCACACTACTGGAATTCTCTCAACAAGCTTCGTGATATATATGTTTAGCACTTGCTGGTGTTTTTTCGGTCATTGTCCTGTTGAAAAACAAATGATGGTCCCACAAAGCTCCAAACCAGATGGAATGGCTTGCTGATGCAGAATACTGTGGTGCCCATACTGGTCAAATGTGCCTTGAATTTTGGCTAAATCGCTAACAGTGCCACCAGCAAAGCAGCCCCAGACAATCACACCTCTTCCTCTATGCTTCACCCTGGGAACCGCACATTGTAATACCCTCCATTCACCTTCTCTGCATCTCACAAAGACACAGCAGTTCGAACCAAGCATCTCAAAATTTGACTCATCACACCAAAATGCAGGTCTAATGTCTGTTCCTTATGTTTAATGACCCAAGCAATTACCTTCTTCTTGTTGGTCTCTATCTATTTGCAGCATTTCACGCGGTCTCCTCCCACTAGTTGATGTTGAGATGTGTTTCTTGAACGCTGTGATGCATATACATGGGCTTTAATATGTGGTATCATTAATTGCCAATTTCTGAGGCTGGTAACTAATGAGCTTAGCCCCTTCAGTACTCTTGGTCTACCTTTCCGGGCGAGGTCCTCATGAGAGCATGTTTCATCATAGCGTTAAATGTTTTTTGTGACTGCAGTGGAAGATACATTAAAATTTCTTGAAATTGTCTGGACTGACTCACCCAAATAAGTTGTTCCTGAACAGCTCTAAATAGATGATATCGGTATATAAGAATTAGTTACTAGAGACCAGGCTGGTGAGTAGCTAGGGACCAGACTTGAAGATACTGTTTTAATGAATCACAATGTAGTAATTAGTTAAGCAGCACAAAACTAGTAACAACCCATTAATTACTAAATACTATGACATTAGTTTTTTTTCCACCCTCATGTAGTGATACATCATATTGATAGTTACTATGTAGTCCTTCATTACGTCATGAATATCTTACCATTACTTACCCTCTTTGTTCCTCCTAAGTACAGCCTTATCCTACAAAACTAACAGGTAGCAACAAGTTGGTTTTTTTTTACTGTGAAATTGACAATTAATTCCTTAATAACAGACCAGAGCCAGCAGAATTCTCAAAAGCCTTTTAATGATCATGCTTCTTAGTAATGTTAAGTCCTGACAGAGAAAACTTCATCTATTATTAGATGGTGTATGCTGGTGATTAATTTTAAATGTAACACTATCAGGTAATCCTTAAATTTGCTGGTTGAGTATTTATTGCGTCATGTTTTACTTTAATTTCCACATACTCCTGGTTTTAGTTTACCTTGATTTTATTGTTATACTCCCATAGTCATATTTACATTTATTGATGTGCTCTGATACTAATATATAATATTGCGCTGTACATTGTGTTAATTAGTTTATTCATGCTACTCTACTATTTCATTTTACAAATCTTGCATATTTCTACATTCATTACATTTTTATATTACATTGTTTTTGCATGGTACTTATTGTTTTACTTGTATCTTGATTTTTTCACTCTCTTAGAGAGTCTGTGTCTGGGTAACTTCCACAGGAAGCGTTAGGAATATGTTCATGCGTATGTTCAGTATTTTCCAGAACAGTTAGGCAGGATGTCATGTATACAGGATGTGTTAAGAGTATAAAAAGGCCGGACAGACTTGAAGTGGCGCTCTCCTTTTTGGGATCTCTACTCTGGGTGCTTCAAGCAACTCTGTTTTTGACTTATTTTTGGTCATTGTCCATATGTTGTAACTTTGCTTCTTTGACCAGTCAGACTTTGTCCTCCTCATTGCTTTCAGCCAAGCACCCCTCCCTGTGGTGACTAAAGGTTAATCCCCATTTAGCTCTAAATTTGGAATACTAGAAGCTAGGGACCTTTAGGCATTCCTTTTAGCGCCATTAAGAACAAGGCAGAGAATGTTATTGCCTCCCGATTTAAAAAAGAATCTTCACTAAGTCTTGAAAGACAACATTGCTTCACACAGGGGCACACAAGACTGCGTTCTGATGGAGACAGTGTGTAGCATCATTATCATTACCATCTGACATCAGATGCCTCACCAAAGAGAAGCAGTTACAGCTATTGCATTAGAAGTTAATGTGATGTGTTCAGTAGTATGCCCCTCAAAGGATGTTCTAAAATTTAAAATGGCTTTTAATAGGAAACAGTTCCCCACCACTGGGTTAAACCTAATGTAGCAGGATGAGCAATCTGCCTTAAACCAGCAACCACTAAATCTGGATTATTTGGCGTTCCTAACTCGCCATGATCTTATACTATTTGGATCATTCTCTGAGCAGATAGGAGGTGTATCAGAGATTACAGAGGCACTCCATCACATTGTCCAGAGGGAAATTAATGCCAGCTCTATGCCTGTTGTGGAACAGGAAACAGAAGTTGGTGCAGGTCCTGATCACCTCAAAATTGTAACAGAGAAAGAAAAACTGAAGACTTTGCTGGACACACATCTGCTAGTCTTCTGCATTGCAAAATGCCTTGGTGTTTCAAGAAGAACTGTTCACAGGAGAATGCAAGAATTTGGCTTGTCAGTAAGAGGATCATACAGTTCTGTGACTGACCAAGAACTTGACAACATAATTTCAGGTGTTAAAATTCAGATGCCAAATGCTGGATACCGAATGGTTCAAGGCCATCTGGTTTCACTGGGCCTTCTCGTTCAGTGGTGGAGAATGATGGCCTATATGCACCGAGTTGATGCTGCAGGGATCTTCTCACGCATCCTAGAACTGGGGTGTGTTGTGCGAAGAAGTTATTCTGTCCGCGGCCCTCTCTCCTTGGTCCACATTGATACAAATCACAAACTGATAAAGTAGAGTAAAATAGCCTGTTTATGCAATTATCTACATACAGAATATTGGGAGTGGAGTCATGTCATACATTTAAGAACGGCCTTAGTTATATTTCAACCTTTTCTCCCCTCTTGAACAGGTACAATATTGTGATCTTTGGTGGAGTGGACGGATACTCAAGGATGGTAATTGATTTTGTATGCGCGTGTCTGTGTGTGGTTAATGTCATCAGCTTAATGTAGATTGTTTTGAATTCCAAATTAGACCTTAATATGCATATTGTTAAGATCTCAACATCCACTCAGGGATGTAGCAGGCCTAGGCATAAAATCCTAATTGGCTGCTTAGGATGTAAAGTTCTTTTATCGTTGTGAGTTCATACAAATTGTGTATAGTTTATCTCCAGCTCTCCCAAAGAATTCTTCAATTACAGGGTAGTGAACCTTGATCATTTTTTTGCATAAAAAAATACTGCCAACAATCTGAGTGCTAAGAAATCATTATGCAAACACCACAGCTTAGCTATGAATAGAGTCATTGCATTGGCTAGTAGATGTCAGTATGGAATTCCTGCTAATATCAAATAATGATCACATCTGGTTATTCTTTTGATATACAAAAAAATCTTAAATAGAAATGATTTGACTTAATATAACCTGTCCAAATAGGCAGCAATCAATCAAGTTGCATTTCTTAAACCTTTACCTTACATATTTCTTGTGGGAAGTGCTTAAAAATACAATGCATTTCATGTTGCTACACTAGTTTCTCAGAATTTAACTGTAAGTAGTCCCTAATTCATATCTGCTTGCCTTTCCTGTCCCACAGAGTAATAATTTAGATGCAACCAAATGTATAGTTGTGTATTTCAGAACAACGTTGTGTTTGAGTGTCTGACTTCTCTCAACCAATTTAAGTGTTAAACATGCAAAATAGTCAGTTGCATCACAAGTTCACTATATATAGTATTTTAGTATGCAACATATACTGAGTTGATATCAAATACAACATAAGGTTCTGTTGCAATGGTATGTTATGAGTAAAGATGTAGGACCTACCGATGTCTTCTTATGATATAATAAAATACCAAAAGCTCTATGACTGACTGCAAGAATGTAATACAGTAGCTGATAGCATATGTAAAATTTTCCATGTTTTATTGCAGATAATGTACTTGGATGCAGCAGCAAATAACAAGGCTTCAACTGCATTCTCATTCTTCCTGAGATCAACCCAGCTTCATGGCCTACCATCTAGGTAATTATCCTGACAAAAACACATGTTGGGAGAAGTGGCATTTATTTATTAATTATGTACTAGCAACAAAATATTTCATTTCCTCTACTAAAGTTGAAGTAAACCTTTTTAAATGTTATTAAAATTTCTTTTCATCTTAGGGTAAGGGGGGGACCAGGGTGTGGAAAACGTGGACATCGCACGCCTCATGTTTGCCACATGGGGAACTGGTAGACAAAGCTTTATCTCAGGAAAGAGCGTTCATAATCAGAGGTTCGTAGTTTTTCAGTCTTGAAATTTTTGACTGCATAATTATTTCTAGTTATAGTAGTTTGTTATTTTAATGAAAGAAAAAATAGCTTTGTAAATCCAAGTCAAGCAATTCAAATTTCATTCTAGGATTGAGAGACTTTGGCAGGACGTCTGGGTTGCGGTCACTAGCAAGTACCATGACGTTCTTCACTCTCTGGAGGAAGATGGCCTACTAGACATCTCTGATGTGGTCCACCTCTTTGGTTTGCACTACATCTTTGTCCCCCGACTATGAGCAGACCTTGACACCTTCACTGAGGGATGGAATAATCATCCTCTGCGGACAGAGGGAGGTCTCATTCCTCAACAGCTGTGGTGTATGGGACATCTACAAGATCTCGACGAAGGGGAGAAACTTGAGGTACACCATAATAAAGGTAGTTCACATAAAACATTTTAAAAACAGTTGTGTTGCAAGGGTAGACAGATATGTTTTCATCAACAAACCATAATGACTTCGAGTTCCATTGCATCAAGTGATGAGAAATATCTGACAGAGGTATATAATTAACAATAGCTATCTGTTCTACTACCAATAGTTTGAATATTAGTTTTAAAAACTTTTGAGTAAACAAACACCTTTTTGTAATATTTGTGCATTTATTTTTTAAACATACATACAAAAAATCCACCATAAAAATATTTTAAGTACAGAGTCTTAACTTGATTTTACTCAGTTTGAACTGTTTTTCTGAATTTGTAGGATATTCAAGGCCCAGGGATTGACTGGGAGAGTGCCATGCTACAAGAAGACTCTAACAGTACAGTTGTGGTTCCTGAAATTGTGTGCCCACTGGATGACAAAGTTCTAGAAGAACTTCATAGAGCTGTTGATCCTCTGGAACATTCTCAGTCACATGGTCGTGACTTGTACACACAATTCTTGCACTGTGTGTCAAGCCTACAATGACACTGAAATATTGAAATATGAACTGAGCTGGTTACAACATTGCAAAGCTCGTTTCCCTAAAACATCCCCTCAAGCAAAAAAAGGGAAGAGGAGGGGCATTTAAAGGAGTTTTGTCAGCCAGAACATATGACTGAAATAACAAATGTTCAACCAGTAGTAACGTTGCAGAATTCACAGAATGAGACTGACATCTAGAAGAACATAGATTTTAGAGATCATGGAAACAAAACTACCAGTCTCTATTCACTGAGGAACACAAAACATTGTGGAGCCCTCTTGCTTTTATTTTAGTAGAGCTGGTAGTATTACACTCTGTGGAATCCACCACCATATCTAACTGCTTCACTCATGATTCTTCTAAAGTCATCATAAGTGCCAAGATGCTGTACTGGAAAAGTGACAGTCTGAGTACATGCACTGACAGTTGGGTAACACACTGAGTGATCTCCTTGCTGCTCTCTGCAGTCATGGTTAAAGTTGCATGTTATTTTGAAGCATCTCTTTTCATCAGGGAGGATGGGAATGTGGGATTGCCCCGTCATCCACTGGAACACGTGTTGCACTGCAAGAGGCCCTGTGTCACCAGCTGCACTGTCTGTCTCCCCACCTGTGATGGATATATTAATGTTTCAAATAACACTGATTAAGAAGAGCAATTTAAAGTCATAGTCTTTAAAATAGTTACAGTATTTCAAAACATTTATATGTGCTTGGTACAACAAAATCTGTAAAACATTGAAATGACGTGTGTGTTTGGTATATGTACAGTATATAGTACCTGACATTTCGATCTCCTGCAAGGAATCTTGTAAGAAGTTGATTATCTTCCTCTCAGTTCTCTCCTTAGATGTCCCCTTTTCACTTAATTGCGACTGGCAGTTCACCATTATGAAGTCAGCATCAGGCTGTAAAGAGAGTGAATGCAGATTGTTTAAACTCAGGCTATGACTGAAACACACACACAAAAAAAGGGAGTTTCTGTGTAAAAAGTGGCAGTTAAAATTGTTACCTTTATGATCTTTGCCGGAACAAACAGGGGGTGACAAGCTTCAGGGTTTGTAGCCATCTGGTTCACCAGGCCATACAGTTCCATGCCCTTTCTGAGTTGCTGCAGCATTGGAATCAGTCTTGCTGTAGAATGTAAGACAATTGCTCTTTGAAGAAAAGCACACAAAAATTAAAAACTGTTGCAAAGTTAACATTTTTGCATGAACAATATTTAAAATGTTATTCTTTGAAAACTTACCGAATTATGTTTTCTTTGCTGTCCAGTTTGATCTGCCTTATGTATCCACAGCTACTAATTTCATCAACAACAACATCAGAGACTCAGCATCTGCAGAATTTTCAACCTGAAAATGTGCAACATAAAATAGAGAATTCAATATGTGGTAAAACATTATAAATCTAATTCAGATCTAACAATACTAAACAGAATGCTGACCCTGCTGATGAGCAGACAGGATTCTATATTGGTCACATCCTCCTGAGACAGAGAGTTTAAGTCCACCTCTCCTGTGCAGAGGAAGTTGTAGCACCACTCCCTCAAAAAAGCAGGGGGTGGACCACCTTGTGCGAGGCTGACTGCCATTATTTCACCAACAGTTCTGTGAGCAACATAGAAACAGTTTGAGTAAAAGAAAAAAAGTGCTCCCGTATCAATCCCTGCCTCTCCTATATAGACCACCTTAATTTAAACTCTGTACTGGTGTCAACTTGTTGTTCAATGAAGCACAATACATCTTCCGTACTTGAGGAAAAGAGAAAATAAAAAGTCCCAAATTAATTTCTAAACTATTTGTATACATTGCTGCCACATAATGGTGTCATTAAGCAATATGCCGAACAGTGTCTGGGAAAGAAAGGGTAATAAGATTACATGTGCTTACAAAAAACTGCACATGTGATGTGTTTTTAATTGTCATTTAAAATGATTTGAGACAATGTGATTTCTAACTGTTGTGGAAGACACAAAAGCATATGTCTAAATCTGTGGTTCTTAACCTTTTTGGTATCAAGGACCTGCAAATTGAAACACATCAGGCCATGAACCTGTATTTTTTGATGAAATGGTCTCAGGGATCACCATCTGATCAGATTTAATTATTCCATAACTGTCTATACTATAGACTGTAGATTAACAGGGAAGAGTGAAAACTATGAACAGAATAGTCATCCTTATACATTCTCTCATTGGGATAACTTCTCGACAATGAAATGTTAGTCAAGTTAAAATATTCCCCATTTCAGACCCCAGGTTGACAACCACTGGTGTAAATAATGGTACACATCATTTATTCTGTATTTGATATAAACTCATGCAAAGCCCATCCTAATAAAACGTACCTTTTTGGTTTGAATGCTGCAGTTTGAGCAGGCATACTTGGATTACTGTCATTTTCTGCAGAAGTCACTGTACATTCAAAGCTGTCACTGTAAATTCAAACAATTTGCAGTTTTAAAGACCAAACACTCCATATACATACATGGCCATTAATTGTGGGGAAAAAAAATGTAAAGAGAGAAGAGAGCAGATTACCTCTCTCCACATAGGCTGGCATGGACTGTTATCTCATTGTCTGGGAATTCTTTGGTACAAATTGGACAAACTGCCTGAAATTTGAAACAACGTTTCCTTACATTACAGAGAGCCAAAACAAAAGATTACTGGTAAAAGGGGAAATAAAGTGATTTTGAATTTACCTTGCACTTGTTCTCCACAACACATACATCGGAGGACTGCAGATTCACTAAACAGTGATTAATTAACATGTAATATTTTCCTTGTAATTTTGTAAAGACAATTTAACAAAATAACAATAAAAATGATCATAATAAGAATCTCACCTCATCACCAGTGTCATCAGAGGACAGTCTTCCCTTGCATGTCTTAATGTGTACTGCAAGCATCTGCAAAGGCATCGCTTCATCACACTGGAAGCATGTTTTCTTTGGCATTTTTGAAAATTGCTGTGAGTCGGGAGGCAGAGGAGTCGTGTCCAATGTCTCCTGCAGTGGTACGATGTAAAAAGTGGCTTTGCCACCTGCAGACACGGCTCGAAGAGCTTTGACAGAATACCCCTCTGCTTCTGGTGGAATGACAGTGAGCTTTCGTCAACCACTGCCACCTTTGAGAAAAATAGAGAAAAATGATTAGCTTTATTGTGGAAAAATTAAATTTTGTTAGTCTTTGTCAGTCTACCATCTCTGATGTTTACAGTCAGTGATCAAATGCACAATAAGGATTTATGTACATCATGAATAAATGAGAGTGGGATGTGATAAAGAGTGTATGTCCATTGTCCCTTGTCAAATAAACAAACAAATAAATAAACAAATAAACTCAATAATACAATTTTAATCTTGCAAACATGTTGCCTTATGCAATAGCCATCCTCAAGAAAGATCCTCCATTTTTGGAAACATTTCAGTCAGGAACCTAGAAATCTTGGTGAGCAGAGAGAGCGAGAAAGAGAGAGAATCACTTACAGTGACATCTTACAAAAACAACCTTTAATAATAAGTAAAACAAGTGGAGTTGACCACTGTACCTCCAAGTGGTCACCATCTTCAGGAAGAGACACCGTTTGTCTTCCCATGCCCACCTGGAGGAGTTCAAGCTCCTCAGGTGGCAACGGTGTGTGGGCTGTATTTTTTGGCGGCAGAAAAAAAATTCAGAGCTGTTGTCTTACTGGTTATCTTAACAGAATGCTTGGTGGCAGTCAAACACCTCTTTTTACCATGACTGAGGTTTGATTTGAAGTAACCAGGAAAAGATCTGTGGATTATGTGAATTTAATATCAATCAAGTGATGCATTAAATTTCCAAAGAGCATGTATATATTTTTTCAAAAAGTCCAAAGTCCTGTCTGGAGCTGAATCAAAATGTGCATTTGAATTTACATGCGATTTAACAGATGGGGCCTACCAAATTATACATATATACATATAAACACGCACACACATGCATATTAATGCGAATGAAAATGTGACTGAATAACAAACCTTGCCATCTCTTGCTGCACAGTTTCTACACTGTAAAAATAATTAATGTGGTTTAACTTAAAAACTTAAGTTCAATTGCTGCCTTAAAAGCATGAGTTAACTCAATATCAAGATATGCTTTGTTTCAGCTCACAAAGTTAAGTTACACAAGTTGTTTAACCAATTGTCATTTGTTGTTTAAACTTGATACTCTGAGTTTAAACAACTTACTATGTTACATTTTACATTCAAGAAAACTAGCTTTTTCTAGTAAAAGAAACATACAGTTCTACACAATTTAGACTTACAATTTTAAGTTAAGATAATTTTGACCATATTAATACCAATTGATATTTCAAGTTATGTTCACTTACGTTTTTAAGGCAGCAACTGAAGTTTTCAAATTAAAACGACTTATGTTTTTAAATGGTATCCCTTATCTAAACTAATAACAGCAAGTTTACCAGTTTCCTTCAACTTCACATAATCAACTTGCAACTCATCTGTTCAAATATAAAACATTTATTTGAAAAACTGCCTCAACTTAAGAACTCAAGAAATTTTACACAGCATGTTCAGCAAGATATACCCTGAGCATAGACAAGTCAGCTTTATTAGCTCTTATTATAATCTTTAAATCAAAAGTTGTTGCTTTAAATCCTGAGACAGTGCTACAGATATGCATACGTGCATTTACCTTCATAAAACGTTACAGAAAATCATCTGCCTAAGCAGACAACAGCCAAGACCATCAGCTCTCATAATCAGTCCAACAAAATAAAGTGGGAGAATATCAGTGCCTTAAATCCTGAGACTGTCTGTGGTAAGAACATTAAAACAGTGTCATCAAACTATATCTTTTGTGTCCACCTTTAACAACTTCCCAACGAACTGCTTTAAAATTCTAAGACTGATATCTACACACTACAAGTACAGCACAGTACAATGCTTAAGGTTGTGTATGAACAAAATATTTGGGCAAAGTTCTGAACTCTTTCCACAGAAGAAAGCAGAAAATCAGGAACACGTGTTACAGTCTTACAGTCTGTATCTCAAGAGTTTGTTTCTTAATCCATGTACTCGTGAAGAGGCTTGTTCTGGTTTGATTTTCATCACCACTTTCTGAAAAAACTCAAAGGAATACTTCATGGCTTGTGGGTATTCAAGATTCAGACAGTAGATGATTCCCATGAGCATGGCAAAGCCGCATGTCACATCTTTCAGGTTGTGTAGCACGATGGTCTCCTCGACTACAACTGCCACATTGAAGATCTCACTTGGAAAGGCATCCTGTTGAGCATGTTCATAGCCTATCAGTAGGCCAACTTGCATCCCCTTCATGGCTTCATCCAGGTGCTCATTGTGAGCCTTTAAAAGAAGAAATAACAGTGAATGACCGTTTTGATTTAAAAAAAAAAAAATGATAAAAACAGATTCCTTAGTATATCATATTTACAGCATATCTGACAACATGTACAGAATACACATCCACAGTTGTGAATTGAAGAAGTTGTTATGGTCTTACATCGCACATCCTGATGACGTCTGATGGATCTTCCCTGGATATGTAGTGTGGTAGACCAAGCACAGCAGCAGTCCTCCTCCTCTCATTAGTGTCCTACAAGACAAAGAAATATGAAATATAAATTTGTGTAACAAATGGCTCCTAATTTTATGATCATCAGCTCCTCCACTTACATCTTTCTCAAGGCTGTCCAAAATGTCTTTGAGTGCCTGCTTCTTTCCAGATCTGGCAGTTGCTTTGTACATCTCCAGCAGTCTTTGGACTAGGCCATCAAGCCCGTCAAGAAAAGATTCCAGAAGGTCTGTGGTAACGATCCGCTTGAACTCTGCCCTAATCTAAGGAGACACAGACAGATAGAAAATACTAGTCAAACTAGGGCTGCACAATTAAAACAAAATTTAATTGAAATCACAATATGGACAACTGTAATTTTTAAACTGCAGGGGGCACAATATTTGTTCGAGGAGAATAATGTGTTTTGAAAAAAAAATTAATTCAAATAATGTGCAGAGTTGTCCTGGCCTACACATCATATTCTAAGAGATTTAAGAAAACATCTTTGTAAATCAAACCATAATCATTTTAATGTTTTTCAATGAAAATGTATGGAGTATCTGACACACAACATGCTTTACATCTTTTTGTAAAATAGATGTACAATGCTAGGACTGATTACCTGTCGCTCACGGAACAGAGCTGGCCATCTGGAAATTACTTCTGTGATGAGTGGCTGATCTCCAATGATCTCTTTTCTGCGCTGGGAAAATGTAGCAGTCATCAGATCTTCTACGAGTTGGTGATCAGGGTCTTTTTTCAGCATTTCCATCTCCATCATCTTGCGCTTTTCCTCCACACTTTCAAGACTCTGTCCTTCAGGTGGATCTGGACAGTAGTTGACCTCACCCTTCTTTGACTTTTTTACACATTTTCCCTTCACTTCTCCTCCTCTTCTTTTGTTGATCACCACTTCAGGGCATCCTGCTGCACCTAACTTCTGCCGATAGTTTCCAAGCTTAAATTTCAGACTGTGAAACCATGAGTACCATCCCTTGTCAGACCCTGGCTCCTTCAGGCAGGGATGCTTCTCCACAAGCGCTTTGGCAACACTCTCATAGTGCTGCCTCTCAGGATAAGCACTAATTTTTGACATACTGTCTGCAAGTGTGTCAAGAATATCAGTCTTCAAACCTTTGGGAATCACCATCACAGATCCATCCTTAGCATACCTACAATTTGCGTCTTTCAGCTGAAGCTCCACATCATGTGAGAACTGTGGAATTGGGAAGGGGTCAGGCCAGTCGAAAGAATCACCACTACTGGGAGACGAGAGGCTGCATGTGTCCAATGTAGAATCTGAGACAACTGCATCATCTGTGAACAACACTTTCAATGTTGCTCGCTCCACAGGAAGGTCATTGATGTCAGTCAGGTTGCACAACTGATTATTAAAATCAGGATCCTCAAATTGTAAAATGAATCCACCTCTCAGGCCAAGGTTTGTTTGTAACACCTGATTCAGCTCCTCAATGCTTGCAGGGATGTTTTCAATTGAAAGCCGTCTGATTTCTTTTTCGGTTATGATGACACGCAGCAGCATTGTAGAACACTTTTACCTGAAAGGGAGCAAAAAATACATGTTTAAGTATAAATATTCAGTATAAAAAACTATTTATGGCAGACTACATCACACATCTGTCCCCAAACACTTAAAGCGTTATTCCACTTTGCCAGGATAAACCACTCAGTATGTACTCACCCTTATGCCAAAGTAATGATGGGTGAAAAAATTAATGTTGAAAATGAACCACAAAAGATGCCATTTACACCATGTTTTTAGCCTAAATGTCAACTGTAGCATGTAGCAAGTAGGATGTAAACATGGCCTCAATCTCGCGAGACTTCCGCATGTGCATCATGTGCCACAGTTGACATTTAGGCTAAGAACATGGTGTAAATGGCGTCTTTTACGATTAATTTTTAATGTCACGGCTCACGGACACTTGGATTACACCACAGCAACCAAGATGGAGACATTTTGTGTTCTTTTTTTTAACGTTTTATCTGTGGTCACCATTCACTGCCATTGTACTGGATGAGGCTGCTACCCTGTTTCTCCTAAAACACCAGGATTGTTTTGTGAACTGAAGATCTTCACCCATCATCACATGACAGTGACTACAGCACAAATGACATGACAATGACAATCTGATCATTTCAATTCTGAAAGTTACTTTCATAATTGGTCTGAACAAGTCTGAACAGTCAAACTGGATTCATGCACCTTTACATCACTCAAGCAGAATTCATGACAAAGCTGTTGTATTATGTTTCATTAGTGTTCAGGTGTCCCTAATAAAATCATCACTTAATGTATATGATAATAATGTATGAGTTAGGGGTCAGCAATTAATCAAAATTGCAATATGGCCTGCTGCAATTTTCAAATCACAGGAGGTGCAATATTTGTTAAAGGCAAAATGTGTATCAAACAATTCAACTTCAAGCTTTGACAGTCTGAAAGTTTAGCTTCTAGCTTTTCTACCGACTACTTCAAATCCTTTCTTCCCAAGGCAATTCAGTTCGGATTAAATTTCAGCCTGGTTTACATTTCAGCTTCTAGGTTTTTCATCAGTACAGCGTATTGCATTTTTGATACCATTTCTCTGGCAATTCTACTCACATATCTGCATTTTCAGCAATGCACTGGCACTTCAGCCCTCAGCATTTACACTACATTTTCAGCAGGAAATGCAATTTTCTAGTAGCAATTACATATTACTTTTCAAAGTTGCTCAACCGTAATTTGAGTGTACAATTACTTACAGCAGGTTTATTTCAGCAAGAACGTCCTGGGAGTAACCAAGAGGCGCCCCTGGATGAGGTATGACACAAGTGGCACATAGTCATTGAGATCCTCTAGTTTCACCAACAGACATTTAGTAGGGCTTTTCTTCACAAGATGGTAACTCCGCAGATGCTCCACATAGTATGCCATAAAAGGTTCAATGATGAAGCAAACATGAGTAGTCAGCACAATGCATATTTCCAAAATTCTTCCAAAGTCTGGTAGTCCACTCGTACTCCCAGCAGAAAGAATCATTCCCTTTGAATACTTAGTTCCATTTAGGAAGGTGTGAGGGGTCAGTCCAACTGTGTCCACGTCACTGAATCTGTTCAAGATAGCTTGTCTGACACCACTATCCAAGACTTCAAGGAACACATCAGACACCTTTGCAGTCTCAATTTCAGGCTTGAAAATGCTTGGCATGTCAAAATAATGTGCCAACATGAGCTGATGTCGTGAGGCCAGGGTTAGCAGAATGTTTTTAAAATTGTTGGCATCACGTACAACCTTTTTAAAGAAAGAGTGTTTTGCCTCAAACCGGATTGTCCAACATTCAATTAGGGGTCCAAACTTGTGAATGAGGTATGGATAATGCTCAATGAAATGATGTTTGGGGCGCAACTTGTTTTGCGGGAAAACTGTCAGCAGCAACTGTCTGTGGTCTGATATTTTTGATTGTAAATAACAAAGAGAGTCTGAAGTGAAATGTGGGGTCGACAATAACTCAACCAAGTCTTTGAGCTCAAGGACTAATTCCTATATTTGATCACCTTCGGGAACACGATGACCAATAATTAGAGGAAGGAAGCGCACAAGACTCCAATTTTCATGTCCATTACCGCCTAGAGTCTTATTCCGTTGAAAAGTTGATGGAACTTTCTGAGGGCGGTTTGTCTTGTCAGAGAACTTAAAAGGAAAGCCTTGTATTTCACTATTAAGCTCTTCTAACGTAAAATATTTCTTAGAAATGAAATAGTCCAGGCACAGACTTAGTTCTATGGGTACAATGCCTTCCAGCACATCATGTAAGAAGTCAGGCGGCAAACCTTTGCATGCGTGAAAACCTTTCAATCTGTTAAGAGGACATTCTTGTTTCACACCATCAACAGACAAAAGCTCACTCTGCTTCAACAAATTTACAGCATTATCATACAATTCTGGTGACCGTAAAACAAAGTTTCCACTTCTAACATCACAAGTCTGTATGTCTTCACGACTGACCATACAAAACCTACAAAACTTTTCCACATTAAAGGACTCTTGGAATCCACCTAAGGAGTGTGCAGCCAAGTTGTCAGAAGCCACATGCAAGATGGTTCCTTTTACATTACAAGCAAGTTTCTCTACGAACACACCAACTGTTTCTAGATATTGAATATCTTTAATCAGCGGCTCCAAAACCCTATTATACCCGTAAATCTTGATACGTTCACTCTTGCACAATAAAGCTAGGTAGATTGATGACAGTGATGACTTGTATCTTGCAGGCAAATTGGCAAGAATCCAATACACACCACAGACTTTGTGTTTTTTTCGCGATGTGCCTAAAGGATTACAAATTTCAAAATCATCGATGTACAAGGTTATGGATAAACTAACATCTTTACCAGAGAGAATTTCATTTTCTTTAAAATAGTCACCATCCCGAAATGACCTGTAGAGGCCAGACTGTTCAATTGGTTTTCTTACCCCTAATACTTGCAGAACCTCCTCTCTTTTCAGAACTTCAGAGAGTAATTTTAGAATAGGGACATAAACAACAGTATGTGTCCTTTCTTGTGTGCTCAAAACATATTCAACAGGTTCAATGACAGTAAAATTTTGTCTGTAAAATAACTGCCTTTTATGCTCTGTGCCTAGAGGTCCTTCTCTTGAAAGAAAATTAAGTGCGTTTGCATTCTGTACTGCTTCAGTCAATGATGATGTCAATTCCTCAGATGTGCAATTGTGCACCTTCAAAATACTTTCAATTACCTGTCTAGTTGTTTGTCCAGCACATACACCAATATCAAATAAATCATCTACAATTTCTTGAATAGCTGACTGTGACACATGAAGGACTGCTTGAAGCCGAAGTAAAAGTGATCCAATTCGCCTCTGAACAGATTTCTGTAAAGGCTGAAATTCAGGTTCAGGTAACAATAAATCTTGCGACACTGAATCATTCAAGTCATCCTGTTCATCGTTTACAGAGGCGTGACTGTGACAGTTAATAACAAGGTCAGGTCTAAAATCCTGAAAATTAGATGTACAATGATACCGACTTTTATGGGCAGTTAAAGTTGAGAATACCCTAGACTTAAAAGAGCACCCAGCAAATGGGCAATTCACAGTCTCTCAAGTTCTTAAATGTCTCTTTATATGAAGAAAGTATTGTTTGATGTTGGTTGGTGCTGAAAAAGCACAAAGTTCACAGCGAATCTTAGCAACTGGATTGGATCCTTTTTTGTGCTCCTTTAGATGTTGTGCAAATTCCACATGAGTTTGAAAGACTCTTAGACAATTTGGGTAAATGCAGCTGAAACCCCGTCTTCCACGTCCATGACTGTCTTTGTAATGATTCACAATTGTTTTCTCATTGTAAGTGGTGAAACTGCAAAACTTACACCTCCACTTCATCCACCAAACTTGAACGGATGAAATATCTGCACCTGAAACACAGAACATAGTCACATGACATGCTATAGCAACCTTTTAATCAGTCATATGAATTGAAAACTTGACAAAGAGGATTAACTTCATATATGGGGTGCTAAATGTAAAAACTTGATTACAGTTTTCAAACTGATACTTTCAATATTTAGTTCATTTTCTTCACATTTAGCTCATTTTACACATATTTGAGACATAAATTATTAAAAAATTTGGTTACATGTGAACGAAAATGAAATGTTAAATCTAAATGTTAAACCTATCTAAATCATTTAGAATTAACATTTCTTTTTCGTTCACATATAACCAAAATTTTAAATAATTTATATCTCAAATGTGTGTGAAATGAGCTAAATGTGAAGAAAATGAACTAAACATTGAAAATATATCAGCTTGAAAACTGTAATCGAAGTTTTACATTTGGCACCCCATAACAATGAACTTCAATTTGATTAATGATCTGAGCAACCATGCTTGTTTACACAGCCCTAGCTGACTTTTCATTATGAAATTTAGAAAATCATTAGAAACTCATGAGAGAAAATTTTCCATTAACATTACTGAACCATCCAGCCCCTTCACTGCCCAGGTGTTAATAATAATTTTTCTGTCGTACCGCTAGCCAGTCTCTCGTGAGAGAAAAAATACCAAAGATTGTCTATTGACGTGATGAGCACCCACTCTACAGAAACCAAAACGATCCTTTACGAAGGATGTCTCACTCTGATAACTTTTAACCACAGCATTTTAACAGTTTTTAAACCATGAAATTAACTTATGTATTTAAACATTTTGAACTTATTTGTGACCTTATAACTAACTGTTAACCAAAGGCATGACAAGCATACTGAATTGAACCGGAGTGCAGAGTACGGTCAAAGCCCCAACAGGATGCCATTAAATAGTCAACACCATTACATGCAATGAACTAAATTAGCCGCCAGCTAGCTTTATCACCACTTAATAGTGATGTATATTGCATATCTAAAACAACAACAGAAATGACTTCAAATTCGCTCATGAAAAGAGGAAGTCACCAATATGTACAAAACGAGGCGCCCACCATAGTTGTCTCCTTCTAGCAGCACATTGTGGTCAGCTAACGTTAGTGGCTGCAAGCTGAGCATTTTATTTATTTTACCATCACTGCAGTGTCTTGCAAGAACACCAGCTCGACCTTAATTCCACAGCAAACACCACTAAACTGATAGCTCTACAATTTTACGGTAAAATTGCACTTGTCACAGTGAGAAACACCATATTAACATTAATTTAAGGTGAAGGTGAGTAACGTTAATAAAGCAGCCAATATGGCGCTACTCACTTACGCCCGCTGTCTTTCAAATTGGCGGGTTTAGTCCGAGCTGAACACAAACCAACATCTGCGTGGATAACGTTGCATGAAAGGGAAATAATACACGCAGTTCATTTAATAACGTCGTATATCCTCAAATCCTCTCAATTCGGACAATACAGCAGCAACATAGCAGGGAAGCAGCTAACCGCTGACAAATTAAGCCACACACACACACATACCTTACCAGGGCCGCGGCTAATTGCTGACACTCCGACACAAACACATGCCCTGTATCAAAGCTGACAACTCCGCTACAAACAACACCGGTACCATACGAAACTTAAACAAGATGCCACGAAGATGCTTCTGTGAGAGTTAATAAAAATAAACAGTTAACTAACAATTTGAATCACTTACCTTACGTCATCTGTATCCCGTCTGTCCTCAACCGAAACTGTCAAAGCGCGGTTAAAATCATGTCAATCATCAAGTCGCTTTCAAAACGTATCCATCCGCCGCTTGTCTTTTCACTGTTGTCGTTATGCTCGGTTGGTGTTCTTCTGTTAATGGCCAATAGCTTCTGGGTGCATCACTTGTTTCGGTTTAATAAAATCCTATATCCTTTTTATCAGTCTTGTATCAAATAACGGCGCTTTAAGACCAATTTTCCAGGACTATTTGCATCGCGCATTAATACAACTCTACCACGTAATGCGACGATTAAAAGTCACGGAAATTTGCAACTCACACTGTAATGTTGGCACCATGAAATTTTTATACAATTGAACTGACTTATAAACCTGAGTTTTAAACCTGATAAATCAAGAAATTCAGTTGAAATTGCGTAAATAGCTATGTTAAGTACAAGTAAATTACAGGAAGAAGTGACCATGACTTATTGATCAAATCCTTTTTTACAGTGTAGGGGCAGGGGCAGGCTGCCCTGTCACTGTCAGCCTTGTTGAACTGCTTGAGGCCAGAGTGTTAAGCAGCAAAGACACCAGGTTTCTGGCTGCTGACTCAACTGTACCATGGCTCTAAATAAATTCAGGATTAGCATTAACATCTCTTCAGTTAAAATTGCAACAATTAGATATAACCCATACTTAAAACATGTCTATCATGTAAGTAACGTTAATGTTAGTAAGCTTCTGCTTACTGACCTAACTTTAGCAACCTACCAAGATAGCTAACTTGGTTTACAGGCTAAAAGTGTACAGACAAAAACAAACATAATTTCATAAAGGTTCATAAAACATGACATAATACTAAAGCACAAACTACTCACATGTGGCAGTGTGGCATTTGCTTCAGAAGACATATCTGATGCTAGCAGCAGCCAGGATTGCTAAAGAGGGATATGAGTGAAAATTGTCACTCAGCGGCCGATATCTCAAGATACATGGACCTGTAACGTTAATGTTAATCCAATTAACGCAGCATGGCTGTTGTCGTTATGCTCGGTTGGTGTTCTTCTGTTAATGGCCAATAGCTTCTGGGTGCATCACTTGTTTCGGTTTAATAAAATCCTATATCCTTTTTATCAGTCTTGTATCAAATAACGGCGCTTTAAGACCAATTTTCCAGGACTATTTGCATCGCGCATTAATACAACTCTACCACGTAATGCGACGATTAAAAGTCACGGAAATTTGCAACTCACACTGTTATGTTGGCACCATGAAATTTTTATACAATTGAACTGACTTATAAACCTGAGTTTTAAACCTGATAAATCAAGAAATTCAGTTGAAATTGCGTAAATAGCTATGTTAAGTACAAGTAAATTACAGGAAGAAGTGACCATGACTTATTGATCAAATCCTTTTTTATAGTGTAGGGGCAGGGGCAGGCTGCCCTGTCACTGTCAGCCTTGTTGAACTGCTTGAGGCCAGAGTGTTAAGCAGCAAAGACACCAGGTTTCTGGCTGCTGACTCAACTGTACCATGGCTCTAAATAAATTCAGGATTAGCATTAACATCTCTTCAGTTAAAATTGCAACAATTAGATATAACCCATACTTAAAACATGTCTATCATGTAAGTAACGTTAATGTTAGTAAGCTTCTGCTTACTGACCTAACTTTAGCAACCTACCAAGATAGCTAACTTGGTTTACAGGCTAAAAGTGTACAGACAAAAACAAACATAATTTCATAAAGGTTCATAAAACATGACATAATACTAAAGCACAAACTACTCACATGTGGCAGTGTGGCATTTGCTTCAGAAGACATATCTGATGCTAGCAGCAGCCAGGATTGCTAAAGAGGGATATGAGTGAAAATTGTCACTCAGCGGCCGATATCTCAAGATACATGGACCTGTAACGTTAATGTTAATCCAATTAACGCAGCATGGCAGCATTATAATGTAATATCATTCAATAATACTAATATTTAGAGTGAAATACTGACCGAAAATGTGTTTCCATTCAATCACTTTCCCTCCGTCTTGACCTTTGGTGGGAAGCAACTCCACCGGGATGCTGCAACCTCATTGGAGCCAAAGCAGCCAATCAGAATGTACCCAATCGCCCCTGGGTTTTCTGATTGGTTGATAATTGTGGCACATTTGTAACACCCGTGAACAGGATTGGCCGAGAAGTCGGTGTTGTGTTTAGGCGGTTGGCACGACTGGACTGTGAATGGACAGGAGATGGCAGGAGCAAAAAGTAGGCGAAAACGGAAAAAACATTGTCAGCAGACTGAAACAGGGAGTGCAGAGGGATCAGACACTGAACAAAGTGTGATAGGATCAACAGGGCAGAACGAGGAGTATAAAGTTAGCATAAAACTTTGTCAAGGCGGGGCTTTGTTCGGTGAGTGGAATCCTATTTTGCTTATGAGGTCAATAAATAGGTTGCTTGGAACCGTTAAGAATGCTAAAATCCTATGTAATGGCTCGCTGCTAATATTTTGCAAAGATAGTGCACAGCAAGGGAAGGCTATTCGGATAAGTAAAATTGATGGTAAGAAGGTGCAATGCTCACTGTTAGAGGACAAAAGGCTGGTCGGGGAGTCATTTCTGGAATACCTTTGGTTGTATCAGTTGAACAAGTTAAAGATAATATTGAAGGGGCGAAAGTACTAGAAGCAAAGCGGCTGAAAACAACCAGGAATTGGGAAAAGTGTGACAGTTAGGGTCATCATGATCAAATTCGATGAAGTCAGACTACCGAGTAGAGTGTACATGGGGTATATGAGCTATGAGGTCAGGCCATACATTCCTCCACCGCTCAGATGCTTTTTACGTGCCAGAAATATGGCCATGTAGCGGCGGTTTGCAAAGGCAAACAAAGATGCGGTAGATGTGCGGGTGAGCATGAGTATGGGAAGTGTGGAGAGGGAGCAAAACTTAAATGTTGCAATTGTGGGGGAGAGCATAGCTCGGCTTATCGAGGATGTGTAGCTAGCAAGAGAGCAGCAGAAATACAGAAAATCAAAATCTCTCAGGGGATTACACATGCAGAGGCAATAAAGAAAGTGCCCAGGCAGGCAGACACCCCTAAAGCGGCGGAAGCAGACAATAACAGCAAACCCTGTGGAGGATGTGCCAAGTGTGCTGTGAAAGAAGACCAGTTAATTATGAGTAAAAGTGAATTTGTGCTGTTTGTAGTGGAGGCGATTAATTGCTCTGCACAGACGGACAGAAAGAGGGAGAAAACTAAGGTCATAGTTAAAGCAGCTGAGAAATACCTTGGGATAACAGGATTAAAGTGGGAAACAGTGGAGGAAATGTTAAGCAATGAGACATCATACTCGCAGTCATGGGCTGGTGGCTCCTCATGGTCATAGTTATCCTGCAGTGGAATGCAAGGAGCCTCATTGCTAACGTCAAAAATTTAAAAAGTTTGTATCAGATTTATCAGATAAACCCCATGTATTATGCATACAAGAGACATGGTTAAAACCACAGTGGGACTTTGTTATTAATGGCTATACTGCAATCATGAATGATAGGGAAACAGGAAATGGTGGTGGGGTGGCAACATTTGTGAGGAATGGGATTAATTACAACCTAACTAGTCTAGGGAAGGAGCACGAGTCAATTGGTATTAAAGTATGGGTAGGAGAAAGAAGTTTAACCGTAGTGAACTATTATAATCCATGTAAAAAGCTAAATAGGGATGTAATGGATACTGTCAGTGGGAGAATGCACAGGGATTTAGTATGGTGTGGGGACTTCAATGCACACAATACACTATGGGGGAGTAGCAGCACGGATGCAAATGGGGTTATAGTAGAGGAGTATTTAGATGATGGAGGATTAGTGTGCATCAATAACGGACAGGGTACGAGGTATAACAGTTCTCACAACACAGAAAGTGCAATAGATCTCACTCTCACATCTACGGTAATCGCAGGAGTTAGTACATGGGAAGTCTTAAACTAGTCCACAGTAGGTAGCGACCACTATCCAATACTAATCAGAATAGGAATCGACATACAGCAAGTTAGGGCAAGAAATATACCAAGATGGAAGTTGGACAAAGCTGACTGGGATGCATTTGAAACATTAAGTGAAGCTAGTTGTAATGTATTGAAAGGAGAAAACAACAGATATTGAGGAACTTAATGGAAAACTGGTTACAGCCATGATGCAGACAGCTGAGAAAACGATGCCAAAAAGCACAGGAGGCAACAGGCAAAAGAATTTACCGTGGTGGAATGAACAGTGTAGTAAAGCAGTCAAAATGAGAAATAGAGCATTCAGACAGGTAAGGGCTCATCATACCCTGGAAACACTAATACAATACAAAAGAGCACAGGCAACAGTTCGAAGAGTTATTAGATCAACAAAACGTACATACTGGAGGCAATACTGCAATAAAATTGGGAGGGAAACACAATTAGCGGACATATGGGGAATGATTAGAAAGATGAATGGCATTAAGAAAAACTTTCTAAGATTTCTTAAGAAATACCAGGGCTACTCGACAATAACATAAAGGCAGTCAGTAATACAGAAAAAGCAGAATTGCTAGCTAAAACATACGTAAAGATTCACAGCTCAGGTAATTAACTACCACAGGCTAAGCTGACTAGAGATAACATTTTGGCGCAAAATCCAGGAATTAAAGATGAGAGGACTCCATCAGGAGAAGACCTCAATTTGCCATTTACTCTGTTTGAGTTAAAAAGAGCCATTTCGCAGGTACGACAAACTACACCAGGAAAAGATGGCATGTGTTACAGTATGCTAACCCACATGAAGGACAGTGCTCTGGAATTAGTTCTAGACTTGTACAATAAAGTATGGAATACAGGTAAAATCCCGTCAGCATGGAAGCAGTCAGTCATCATCCCAATATTAAAACCAGGTAAAGACCCATCAAACCCGTCCAGCTATAGGCCAATTGCATTAACATCACAGTTAGAAAAGACCATGGAACGGATGGTAACGAGAAGGTTAACCCACTATTTAGAGAGTAGGGAGCAGATATCAAGACACCAAAGTGGGTTTCGTAAGGGCAGAAACACAATGGACTCAGTATTATGTCTGGAAGCAGAAATAAGGAAAGCTCAAACAAATAAAGAAATGGTACTAGCTGTATTTTTTGATGTTGAAAAAGCATATGATATGTTGTGGAAAGAGGGTCTACTTATCAAGTTAGATAAATTAGGTATAGGTGGCAGTATGTACAACTGGGTGATAGAATTTTTATTTGGAAGAACAATTGAGGTTAGAGTTGGTTCAACGTATTCTGATAGATACCCAGTAGAGAATGGAACTCCACAGGGTAGTGTTTGTAGCCCGCTGCTGTTCAGTATAATGATTGAGGGGATTTTTGAGCAAGTCGAGCAAAATATTTCTAAATCACTCTACGCTGATGACGGGGCACTTTGGGTCAGGGGTCGAAACCTACAATATTTAAGAAGGAAAATGCAAGCCGCGATACAAAAAGTGGAGGAATGGACAAATAAATGGGGATTTAAATTATCAATTGAAAAGTCACAAATTGTATGTGGCCCACTGCTGCATCCAAGCCCAGCCCACTGCTGTGTCCAAGCCCAGCCCGCGGCCGCGTCCAAGGCCAGTGCCCCAAAGTTCTTAGTAAAGTCCAAAACGGCCGAGTCGAAGTCCCTGCAGCAGCTGAAGAGGGAGAGAACGACTGCCAAGCAGCGGTTTACCCGACAGGCAAACTTACTGTTGAAGTCTTGCAAGAAAATGTCGGAAGAAGAACTGGTGGAAGCCTTCAGCAAGGTCGTACTTGAGGCCGAGAAGGTACTGGAGGCAAATGAGGAGGTGGAAACCTTGACTGAGGAGGCGGAGCTCGAACCTACTGCTAAAGGGGACATCAATGCAGATGTGAGGAGAACAGCAGAGGACTGCGAACAGAAGCTTGAGGAAGTGGAGGATGCCGTCCAGAAGGTTCTATGGCAAAACTTTGGCTGCCCCGAACTCTCCTTTGCAGTGGAGGCAGCTGAAAAAGAGTGCAAGTGGTTGGTAGCAAGCAGACCTAGCCTGAAGCTGGAGGTATATGAACTCATGCTTAGCAACCTTGAGGGGCTGGTGAAAATGGCAAAAGAAACCCTGCGCCAATGGACTCGGTGGGTCCCAGAAGAAGAGCGGCCTGACTTCCGGCAGCGCGTCAGGAGTGTGGAGAGTTCGCTGCAAGAGTTAATTTCAGACAAGGCTACCCTACTGCAGGTAAAGCTGGAAAACAAGGAGTCCTCTGAGGAGACGCCACACCAGTCACCTACCGTCAAACTGAAACCAACAGCACTCCCTCAGTTCGACGGCAACAAGCGGAACTTCTACCTCTGGAGGAAAGAGTGGGAGGCACTACAAAGGCAAGGAGAACTGTCCGGCTCCAAGGAGGTCCGGAAAATCCAGCTGTTGGGCAGCCTAGAGGATAAAGTAGTGAGGGACCTTCGCCTGGCAACATATGGGACGGTGGATGAAATCTTTCGTGTGCTGGAAAATCGGTTTGGAAATAAAACAGCAATTGCCCTGGAAATCATTGAGGAGCTGCAGGCACTGGCACCAGTAAGAAGTCACCAACCCAGGAAGATTGTCGACTTGATACAGATCGTGGAAAAGGCCCTGTACGACCTCAGTGAACTGGGAAACACTGGCGCTCTGAAAAATCCACTCGTTACCAAGTCCCTGGAGAGTAAGCTGCCAGAAGGCTTAAAGAAGGAGTGGCTGGTCCATGTGTCGGAAGGAGAGGAAGCCTCATCACCTGAGGGCAGGTTTGACATGCTCCTCAAGTTTCTGAGAAGCCAGGGAAAGATTTATGAGCAGCTGGACCAGCTCAGGGACGATGATCCCAGCAGGAGGGAAACAAGAGTCCCACAAAAACATGCCCGAACAAAAACCACCAACTCCTCAAGCTCCCAAGCATCCTGTGTTGTCTGTGGAGAAAGGGGCCACAGAAAGAGACTCTATTACTGCAAGAAGTTCAAAACTCTCAATGTAGCGGAGAAGAAGGAAGCAGTTAAAAAAATTGGTGCTTGTGGGAGGTGCCTGGAGGTCCATGACGATGATGTAGAGTGCAAGACCACCTTTCTGTGCAAAAGCGAGGGGTGTAAGGATGCTCAAGGTCCGGGTCATCACTACTACCTCTGTCCCAAAGCTGCAAGTAAGGGAGATGGGCCAAGGAGGCCAAAGCCCAGTCCAGCAAGAGGGAGATGGAAAAAGTACACAGAAACCCAGGAAGAGTTCCTGACAAGCCTGCCCCCTGACCTAGCCCAGCGGTGCCGGGATGCGTTCTGCAACTCTGTCTCAAATACATTCAGTTCAGCTGTACCTGCGGGGAGTTTGCTGGCAGAGAATGGCCTTGAAGAGTTTCCTGTCATAATGATGATCCTTGAAGTTACTGCAAACGCTGGACAGAGGATTGGGACCCTGATAGACTTGGCATCCGATACGAACTACATCACTCATGAGGCTGCAGGTGAGCTGAACCTGAGGAGTAGTGATGTGATGCTCGTAGTCCATGGAGTCGGCGGGATGCAAGTGATTGTGGAGACCAAGCGTTACCTCTTGAAGATCCAGATCACAACTGCAAAGGGAACCCTGAGGTCCCACCAGCTTGTGTGTTACGGGCTGGACAGCATCGCAGAGGTAAATTGCCACATACCACCCAAGACACTGCAAAAGATATTCCCTGATGTCCCTCTTCATGAACTGGTCCGTCCCACTAAAATCAAGCTCCTCATCAGCCACAAGGAAGGCCAACTCGTCCCTCAAAAAGTGCGCTCCGTTGGTGACCTTGTCCTGTGGGATGGTCCCCTTGGGAAAACAGTGGGTGGCTCTCATCCAGATCTCATGGAAGATATTAAAGTTACAGCTCATGGATCCAGAACCCACTTTGCCCGCTCCATGCGCACAGCAGTTGTTGCGTACAAGGAAGTCACCAGCAAGAGCCCAGTTCATCCACCTCAGCTCACTCAAGAAGTCACGTCTGCTGCCAACCGAGACTTCATGGACTGGTGGAGGTGGGACAGTATTGGGGCTGCGTGTGAGCCCAGGTGTGGCGGCTGCAGATGTGGAAATTGCCAACCTGGAGGAAAGGAGATGACAATCTCTGAGGAGCGAGAGCTGGAGCAAATAAAGAGTGGACTAACATACATCAATGGAGATCGCCACAGTGAGAAACCACACTGGCATGCAAAGTACCCTTGGGTGGAGGATCCAGCAACATTGCCAAACAACAGGAGAGCAGTCGAAGCAACATTCCGGAGGACTGAGAAGCCGTTGGCAAAGGAGCCAAAATGGAAGGCGGCCTACAGAGCTCAAGTCCACGAGATGGTCGAGCGGAACGCTGCAGTCAAACTGTCCAAAGAAGAGTTGGCAAGCTGGCCTGGACCCGTATGGTACATCAGTCACTTGATTGCACCAAACCCCCACTCTGTGACTACGCCAGTCCGCCTCGTCTGGAACAGTAGTCAGAAATTCAGAGGCCAGAGCCTGAATGACCTGCTCATCAAGGGTCCGGACGTCCTCAATGACATCCGTGCTGTCCTCATCCGGTTTCGCCAAGGTGTCTTCGCTGCACTTGGGGACATTAAAAAAATGTATAATTCTGTATGGCTTGAGGACCAGGAAGTTCACCTACATCGCTTCCTGTGGAGAGACTCTGAGGAAGAGGACATCCAGGAATATGCCATCACCAGGGTTAACATAGGCGATAAACCAGCCGGCTGTATCGCTCAAGTCGCCATGCGGGAGACAGCCAACCTGCCAATGTTCCACCATCTTGCAGAAGAGCGTCGAGTACTGGAGCAAGACGCCTATGTAGACAACATCTTGACTTCGCATGATGACCTGTGCCAGCTCAAGCGAATAACGACCAATGTTGAGCACATCTTGGAAGCCGGAGGATTTCACATGAAGCCATGGGTTTACTCCGGCCAAAGTGGGAGGTCAGAGTCAAGCCACTTAAAGGAGGAAAAACCCCCAGTGATGGTCCTCCCAAACCAACTCTCTGAGGAGAACAATAAAGCCCTGGGCCTTGGGTATGATCCTGAGAGCAACAAGCTTCATTTGATGGTAGCTGTGAACTTCTCCAAGAAGAAAAAGAAAATGAGACTCGGAGAAAACGGAGAGGAAAAAAGAGAGGAAGTCAGAGCGCAGGCGCCGGATCCATTCACCCGAAGAGAGCTTCTCAGTCAAGTCTCTGGGCTATACGATCCCCTCGGCCTTGCGACTCCTGTCAAACAAAAGGGAGCCATCTTTGTGAGGAGAGCTTTCCAGGAAGCAAAGGTCAACTACAGTCCATCAGTAGACACGTGGGATGCACCTTTGACCGAGAGCCTCCGTGAAGATGCCATCTGTCTCTTTGAAGACTACGCTGAGCTCAGCCAGTTGAAATTCATCAGAGCCCTGACGCCACCTGATCCGTGTGCCAAGCCCTGTGGTATCACCTTCTCTGATGGGAGCGAACGCTCTTATGGTGCCGTATTGTACCTCCGGTGGGAGTGTCCAGAGGACGTGACCATACGACTGGTCGAAGCCAAAGCCAGGCTGACACCATTAGACCACAAGGGGGACGCTGTCAAGGCTGAGGTCTGCGGAGCAGTCTATGCAGCTCGTTTGAAAAAGCACTTCCAGAAGCACTGCAGCATCCATGTGGAGAAGTGGTACCACCTGGTCGACAGCCAGACAGTCTTAGGAGCCATCCAACGTGAAAGCTACGGCTACCAAACATTTTTTGCCAACAGAATTGGGGAGATCCAAGGCAGTACAAATGTCCAAGACTGGTGGTGGATCCCTGGGCCCCTCAATATCGCAGACATTATCTCAAGAGGCGCGAGCCCCAAAGAACTGGACGGAGGCACAGAGTGGCAGCAGGGTCCTAAGTTCCTATGCCTCCCGGAGAGTGAGTGGCCAGTGAAGTCCGCCAAAGATGTTGCTGTCGAAGCCAGAGAGAACCTCATGCGCATCCAGAAAAAGGCATTCGTTGCTGCCCTGACCAGAGCTGGAGGAAAGACAGAGCCCAAGCCTGAACTAATCTCAAGCCTCGCTGATCTGCACAGGCCTCCTGCCAGGGCTGCAGTCACAAGCCTGATGGATATCCAGCGATTCAGCAGCCTAACCAGACTGGAAAAGTCACTCGCACTGGTCTGGAGGGCAGCAAAGAAGTTTCTTCATGGCACAGCCAGGGGAAGATCAAAGTGGGAGGCAGTCCCGTTTGGTGGTATAGTCACCGTGGCAGAGAGAGAGGACGCCTTCCGAGACCTTTGTCTGGCAGCACAAGTAGGAGCTACCTTTCCCAGCACCACAACAGACCGGCTGGTTGTGTACAGGGATGAGGCAAGTGGGCTATTGGTATGCGGAGGCCGAATCCAGCACTTCAAAGAGGACGGCTTGGCTGTTCCACTGATCCCCTTTGGCACTTGGCTGGGGACTCTGCTTGCACGTCAGAGTCACCAAGAGGGGCATGAGGGGGTTGCCGGGACTCTACTCAAGATGCGGAAGTGGGCTTGGGTTGTGCAAGGCAGAAGGCTGGCCCAGAAAGTCGTCAACCAGTGCGTCCACTGCAGAAAGGCCAGAGCTCAAGTCTGTCAACAGGTGATGGGTGACCTGCCAGTGGAAAGATCAAGACCTGCTGCGCCATTCCAGTTCATGTCAGTTGACCTGTTTGGACCTTACTTGGTGAAGGACGATGTCAAAAGAAGAGTATCCATGAAGGTCTGGGGGGGTCATCTTCTGCTGCATGGCGAGCCGGGCCCTACACATAGACCTGGTCAACAGTATGTCCACAGAGAGCTTCCTAATGGCCTACCAGAGATTCACTGCCATCAGAGGCCACCCCCTCAAGGTTTGGTCAGATCCTGGGACCAATTTCATTGGTGCAAAGTCCTTGTTGGAGGAGTTGTATGCCTTCCTGAAGAGCCAAGACAGAGCAAGCCTGGAGGAGTATGCAGCAACAAATGGGACAAACTGGACCTGGAAAGTGCTCCCTGCCGACTCACCGCATCAGAATGGAGCTGCTGAAGCTGCCGTGAAGGTCGCCAAGAGAGCTCTTCAAAGTTTGAGCAAGTCGACAAATCTTACCTTCAGCGAGTTCCTCACAGCCCTCCAAATGGCAGCTAACCTGGCAAACGACCGTCCTATTGATGCGAGAGTCCAGAGTCGGGAAGACCGCGTGGAGTATGTGACGCCAAATTCGCTCCTCCTGGGCCGAGCATCTTACAGTGGTGACTTTAAGTCCTTTGATTTCCAGAACTACCCTTACAAGCGGCTCCGAGAAATCCAAGGTCAAGTCAACGAGTTCTGGAAAGCATGGTGCCAGCTTGCTGGTCCAAACCTTTTTGTTAGATCAAAATGGCATGCTACAGAAAGAAATGTCTCCGTTGGTGAAGTTGTATGGCTTTGTGATCAGAATGCTTTGCGTGGGCAGTTTAGACTTGGCCGAGTCGTCACTGTAGTTCCCGATTCAAAGGGCATTGTAAGAGATGAGGTTTTTGTCACTCCAGGCAATTGTGCCTCAGTCCACCATCAGCAGCCAGTGATCCACTCCACAGGTTCTAGTGACCAGAAAGAGAGGTCTAATGGTGTGGTATTGCGCAGAGATGTCAGGCGGCTTGTAGGTCTTTTACCTGTAGAGGAGCAGTGCCCCTAGTGGTAAAGTTGTTTGTGAAGGTGTTCGCCTTTTCAGTTTGCAAGCTTGCTGAGTAAGTTCAGAAAGCTTGAGTGGGAGGTGTAGCGGCGAACAGCTGTTTCGTCAGCTGATGCGCGAGCCTGCAACCGCGGCAGCCTTGCGGCGCGCATGACAACCAGCCAAACCCCATTTGTAAGTATTGTATTTTTATTGTAGAGTACTTGGTGGAGCACGTCTGCACCCATGTTCACCTGGGTAGCCCCAGATGAGTTTTATGTATAGTTCGGTCAGCCAGTTTGCACAATCAAAAGTTTATTTATGTTTATGCATAATTACAGCGGTGAGTGTTCCCGGCTCATCAGCTGGGGTGCGAGCACGTTAATTGCTCAGCTGTTTTAAATCAAGCAGGATAAAGAGACGCCACTGCAGAGCAGAGGAGTTTGGTTTCCCCACAGAGCGTGTAAAAAGTACCAACAAAGAGTTGAACAGACCGCCGGTAAGAACGCTTTTACTTTTATTTGTGGATGCGAGGTACCTGAGATGTGGGTGAAGTTGATTGTAGCGTCCAGTGCTTTGCGTAAATGTTGGCTGGTCGTAACTTGTTTGGTCGGATAAATATTGCAGCGGTCTGCTTTATCCCAATTTAAAATGTTTGTTGTGCAGACATAACTGTGCTTGGCTGCTAGTGTGGGCATAGGATAAACAGGGAAATTGTTGGGTGATTAGTTATTTATTAATTTGTATGTTGGGTCTAGTAAGGTGCTTAATTCATTGTTTCCATGGTTAAAAAAATGTATTTTATATATTTTGACGCATTTACATTGAAACAATTCACTTAAGTCTGTTTTAACTTAAAGGGAAAAGGTTAATTTATTTTCATGCACTTGGTTAATGTGAAAGGGTTTTGATAATCGATAATTATTAATTGGTATATTAATTAAAATTATGGGTTTGGTAATTATTTGATTTGTTAGAACCTGGTTTTACAATGTGGTGTTTTGTCTTTTAAGGTTTTTCACCTGCTGAGAGAGAAAAGGCTGTAAAAGAGGAAAAAAAAGAAACTGTTTCCTTCTTCTGCACTATTTTGGGCAAAAACTAAAGAAAAAATAAAAAAGGAAAAAAAAGGACTGGTCTTTGAGTGGATTCCAGCTTAATGTTCAGCGTTGGTACACCCCTTCAAGTGTGGGGTTAATACAGCAAGAAGCAAAACACTTGACATTGTTATATTTTGTACTTTCATTTTTAGTAGATGTGTCTGCACCAACTTCACCACAACAAATTCCTCGTATGTGTAAAATCATACCTGGCAATAAAGCAATTTCTGATTCTGATTACCTTTTTTTTTACTTTTTTTTACCGGGACTGATCCCTTTTATTTTGAATGAACGATTGAATGTGTGTGTCCCATTTTGTTTGTTTGTTTTTTTTTTTTAGTAATGTGCTTGGGTTCATGTTTCGATTTTATGTAATTCTATTTTGTTAATTTCAAGTTGTTTTCTGTAAATGAGGTAATTGAGTTTTGTTTTGTTTTGTTTTCTTTATTTTTCTTTTCTTTGGTTATACTGGGCAGTCATTATTTGTTATATTGTTTAAGTCTGTGACCTGCCCACTAATTGTGATTTTGTTAGGTTTTCTTTCTTTTTGGTGTGTGCAACCCCATTAATCTGTTTTATTTTCTCGCTCTTTAGTTGCTGTAGGACGGTGGTAGCGGTGCTGGTGACCTGGTGGTGGCATCCCCCCGTCTTCTCTTGCTGTGTCCCTGGGAGTGGGTTTTCCTCACTGAGAGTGTCTGTCACGTGTGCCTAGTGATTTGAGTTTCTTCTTTTTTTGGTGGATCCCTCCCCTGCACTAGCCTTCGCCCACCCACCTCAGCCTCAGCCCTGATTAGGTTCGCTCCTTTTGTTTGTGTGAATGAGTTTTAGTGCTGTTTTTTTTTTTTTTAAATATGAATATTTAATAAATTGTATTCTAAATTTGGAACCACGTCTCGTGCTCTGAGTAACCACAAACCTGTGTGCCTTGTGTCTGACAAGAGTAATTCCCTGAGTGAAATTCCCACAGTGGCGTTGTCGAGCTCTTTAGTAATATTAAGTTGCATACTTTTTACCATGTTACATCCACATGTGAACAAGTTAACGATACTCCTTTGCATGGAGCAGCAACTCACTCCCAACCCCCAGGGAGCAACCCACAATTTAGTGGCAGAGAACCATGGCCTAAGACGTGGGAGGTGCTAATTGTTCATCCCAACTACTTCACACGACTATACAGTGTGTTTTAGAAGGTCATAGTCTGAAGCCAGCCAAACCACATCATCTGTGAAGATCAGCAAATCTGAGGTACAAAAACTGGATAATCTCCTCCTTGGGATGTGCATTGAGATTCTATCCATGAATATCACAAACAGAATTGAAATTCGAGACAATCCTGCCAGAGACAAACACCCACTGAAAACATATTTTGACTGTGTACTGAGAATATAGACACAGCTCTCTCTCCTGTTATACGAGGACCAAATGGGTCATAGCAATGGCACCAGTAGTCCATAGAGCTGGTCCACCGCTCCATGACCAGGACATAACGACCACCCTCTGACTCAAGGGCTGAACCCTGATTTGAACATAGCCTGGGATATTGAAAATGAACCTGTACTTCAGCACAGTGTTTTTTTGAGCTAATTGCTAATTGTAAGCTACATGCAAGAAATACAGCTCAGGTTGATTTGAATTCCATTGTTCTGCCCCTCCTACATATCACACTCATGGACACACAGAGCATCTGGAAATTGCACCTAAGGATGAACCACACTTGTGGAGCGTCACAATTCTCTTCCTGATATCTTGACTGATTTCTTTTGATTTTCCCATAATGTCAAACAAGGAAGCTGTTATGAGTTGATTGCTGTGGTGTGTTTGTTGCTTTGTGCTCATGTTACACTTGTTCAATGATGACAACTTTTATCCAGGTGCCAGGGATTTTAATGTCCAGCAAACACTGTAAAACATAACATGACAACAGTCTTGTATGAGTATCGGCTCTCTGTGCTGCTATCTTGACCGTCTTGTGCTTTACGACTGGGCTTACTTCCTGCTACAACAGGATTACAGCACCTAATGTTACAATAACCAATATAACTATTACTGTTCTACAGTTAACAAATACATAACACACAGCATAACATGAACAGTCTACCACAGTAACAAACTCAATATTTTCTTCTGCTTCTGTCATTTGTTCACTTTTATGTCTGCAACTGAGCACTGTATTTATTTGCATAATACTCATTTAAACTGGATATACTAACCATCTGTTATATTAACCCGTTTACATATTGTTTGTGTACCAAATAAACTGCTCGTATTAGTTGTTCAACACATCAGTTACTAAACACAATATTTGTATGGAAAGGTATAAGGCGCTTGTGCACTTTGCTCACCCACATTTCCTTTTTTTTCTCCTGTGTCGGCAGTGGAGGTGCAGCCTGGTGGTGCTGTGGGCAGACAGTGCACCTGAGGCTCATCCCACTAATTTACACCTGCACTTAAGCAGCGTGGCGGCTTTGCCTCGCTGCCAGATTGTCTGCGGTTCTTGCCTGACTTTCCAGCCATTTCATGTCTTCCTAGCATCCTTAGATCTCTTGTTCTTGTTCCTAGTCGCCTTGTGCAGGTTTTTTGTTTTCTTCTTAGTGTTCATAGCTTTTGGTTTCTCTTGCATAGTTCCCTTAGTGGTTCCTACCTTAGTTAGTTTATCCTTAGAATTTGTCTGTTTTCCTACCCGCTCACCACGGTGTAGTCAATAGTTTAGGGCTGAATTTGTATTTGTTTTATACTCTGGATTGTTTTGGTTGTATTTGTAGTTTTGTGGATTGTAATAAACCGTTTGTTTGTTCAACAGCTCCTTTTGTTCCGGTGCTGTTTGTTTCAGCCTTTTTGGGTCCAATCAAAAAACTCTGGACTACTAGTCATAACAGACGCAGTGTGTTTGAGGTGTGGCCTTAAAATACATGCACAGGTGTGCCTCCAATAAACTCAAATGTTGCCAGTTAACCTATCAGAAGCTTCCAAAGCCATGTCATCATTATCTGGGCTTTCCCAGATTGTTTAAAGACATAGTAATATTTGTGTATGTAAACTTCTGACTTTTCATAGAAAGTAAGTTACAAGAAAGTAACAAAAAATTCACTGAAATATTCTCTCTCTCATTATTGCAGCATTTACCAGATAGAAATAACTTTGGTAATCCTAACTGACCTAACACAGGAGAAGTTTAGTCTGATTTAATTTCAAGCAGTGAGGAAAAAAGGTTTATGTGTCTTTTTTACAGTGTATGTAAACTTCTGGTTTCAACTGTAGATGAAACAGCTTGCTCCACCTTACTAGGGAGAGGAATATGACCATAAGATGCAGGGAATACTATCTCCTCTGGCACTCACACTTCAGCGAAATTTCTGTACTTAATGCAACTTGCATCTCAGATCATGTGCTGATCATGTGATTTCTTTGTGTAAATTTTTTTTTTTTTTTGAGTTACTTCCTGTAGCCTTATAACTGATGATTGTGTTTGGGTGAAGCCTGAAACGTGATTTTTCTTTTAATTGCCTAGTGATTTTAGTGAATCTTTTTAACAATCCTGTATGATAATTCATCCATGATATGAAAGGGAACTTTTTTTGATCCCTCAGGGCAAACTGAATTCTTTGGCCAGCATAAATTATCAGGATACAGGAAGGAAAATGTACAGTAAATTCAGAAGTAGAGAATCTAAACTTAAGGTCAGTCAGAGATACTTGCATCAATGAACTGGCCATTTATACAGTTCAATTTTTAAGTGTCTTAAAGAAGTTTTACCTTTAATTGACTCTTCTGTATTAGATATGATCAATCTGTCTTTATCAACAGGCTACATATCACAATCCTTTAAAGTAGCTTTAATAAAATCTCGACTTAAAAAGCCTACTCTTGATCCAGGGGTTTTAGCCAACTATAGACCGATATAAATAATAGATAAAATTCTTGAGAAATCAGTTGCTAATCAACTGTGTGACTTTCTATACAAAAATAGTTTATTTGAGGATTTCCAGTCAAGATTTAGAGTGCATCATAGCACAGAGACGGCACTGGTTAAAGTTACAAATGACCTTCTAATTGCATCTGATAAAGGATTTGTCTCTGTGCTAGTCTTATTGGATCTTAGTGCTGCATTTGACACCATTGACCATGGTATCCTATTGACTGACTGAGACTGAAGCACTTCATTGGCATTAAGGGAACTGTGCTAAGCTGGTTTAAATCCTACTTGTCAGATCGCTCTCAGTTTGTACATGTTAATGACGACTCCTCTGTCCTCGCTAAAGTAAGCTATGGAGTTCCGCAGGGTTCTGTGCTTGGACCAGTTCTATTCACCTTATATATGCTTCCTTTAGGGAACATTATCAGGAAGCACTCAATAAATCATTGCTATGCAGATGATACCCAGCTATATTTATCAATGAAGCCAGAAGAAACTAGTCAGTTAACTAGACTACAAGCATGTCTTCAGGACATAAAGACCTGGATGACCTGCAATTTTCTGATGCTAAACTCGGACAAAACTGAAGTTATAGTACTAGGCCCTAAACATCTTTGAAACTCACTTTCTGATGACATAGCAGTTATGGATGGCATTGCGCTGGCCTCCATTACCACTGTAAAGAATCTGTGAGTTATCTTTGATCACGACATGTCCTTTCACTCCTATGTAAAACAAATTTCAAGGACTGCCTTTTTTCACCTACATAACATTGCAAAAATCAGGCATATTTTGTCTCAAAATGATGCAGAAAAACTAGTCCATGCATTCGTAACTTCCAGGCTAGATTATTGCAATTCCTTACTATCAGGCTGCCCAAATTCATAGCTGAATATTCTCCAGTGGCTTCAGAATGCTGCAGCATGTGTTCTGACAAAAACGAGGAAGAGAGATCATATTTCTCCAATATTAGCCACTCTGCACTGGTTCCCTGTTAAGTTTAGAATAGAATTTAAAATTCTCCTCCTTACTTACAAAGCCATAAATGGCCATGCACCTTCTTATCTTAAAGAGCTCATAGTACCTTATTACCCGACTCGAACACTGTGTTCCCAGAATGCAGGCCTACTTATGGTTCCTAAAGTCTCCAAATGGAGAACAGGAGCCAGAGCATTTAGCTATCTCTATTCTATTTAGGGCAGGCTCAGGCTTGTCCTGGACCAGCCCCTAGTTATGCTGCTATAGCATTAGACTGTCAGGGGACCTCCAAAGATACACGAAGGTCCTCTGTCCTTCCCTCCCTCTCCATCTGCATGCTTTCATGTCCTACCACGGCGTGTTACTAACTTAACTCCTTCCCCGGAGTCTCTGTGCTTTGTTGTCTTGCAGGTTCCTATGGATAGTGGCTGAATCTGGATTGTGGATCACAGTTACGTCTCCTGCCATGGCCCAGTCTGACATCCACTGCAACTGCTACTACTGTTATTACATCCACTGTCATTGTTACTGTGATTGCATTTCTGTCTGTCTCTCTCTCTGACTACATTTCTGTCTGTCTCTCTCTGTCTGTCTCACTCTCTCTCTTGCTCTCCCTCTCTCACCCAACCGGTCGAGGCAGATGGCCACCCACCCAGAGCCTGGTTCTATCTGAGGTTTCTGTCTGTTAAAAGGAAGTTTTTCCTCATCAATGTCACCAAGTGCTTGCTCACGAGGGAATTATTGGGTCTCTGTAGATAAAAGAGTTCAGCCTGTACCAGCTCTATATGGAAAGTGTCCTGAGACAGCTTTTGTTGTGATTTGGCGCTATACAAATAAAATTGAATTGAAATTGAATTGAATTTGGATGACTGGTCTTTAAGATAGACAGAGATAGCTGCACTGAGCATTAGAACGGAGGAACATTGGACGGTGTTACAACAGCAAGCAGGAATCAACAGAGTAATAGCGAGAACTGAAAGTTTAAAAAAGCTTCTTAGAACACTTGCATGATTTAGTTTGGATAGTCAACTGGCAGCTGAACAGGTGATGCTTCTTTGAGCCAATGACAGTGAACATGAATGAGTCAGCTGATGCTGATCACCTGATGTGAGTGCCAGTTCAATATACAACAATAATTAATGCAGTACTCCTTTCCTTTGTTATTTTCCCTTTTGTCGTATCTTCATATGTTAACAAATTAAAGTAACAAAACCTCAGGATAAATACAAAGAATTAAAGACTTTGAAATGTTTTAAACTCACACAAATGCATCTGCACCTCAATTCAAATTGCAGAGGACAACTATGCACCTGTTCACAACCACTTGTGTCTTTACATTGACTAAATTGGCTTCATGTTCAGTCTCAACATACCCTTAAGCATATTACCTAACAAAGTACTGTACTCATTGTTGACCAGAGGTACAAACAAACTACACAGCTGCTCAGTGCACCTGGTCTACTAAGGGGGGCTCCAAGCCTAAAAAGGAACAAAAAAAAAAAAAAAAAAAAATCCAATGTTTTCATTTCACTCAAAAGATGTCGGCACTGGTAGCAAAACTTTGGATTCCAGACAAAGTCTTTGAACTCCAGTGCCCTTCTTAGAAATGCTACCTTCAAAAAAAATGCTTTAATTTCCTGGGGCCTTAAAGCAGCAGAGTTTCCAGACAACTTCAATATAAACTAACAAATCCCCTTTCAGTCACAGCATTTCACCCCCTGAGGAGAAACCAAGACATACACGCGCGCACACACACACACACACACACACACACACACACACACACATTTATCTCAGAAAATTCATTTCTAAAGTTTGAAATCTATAAAAAGATAGTGGCAGAAAACCAGCCATGACATCAAACTACTTCATGCTGTAAGAAAAATCTTTATTTATTCACTTTATCAGCCCTTGTTGACAGGCCACAAAGACTCAGTTGACCAATAAATGAAAATCTGGTTTTATGTTTATACCCACTGTAGTTTCATACCAGTGTGGTTTTAGAGTGAGAGTGAACTTGGTGCCAAAATATTCTCTGGAATTTCATCATTATTTTTTGATTCCATACTTTCTGCAAGCCAGGTGACTTTGGAATGTACAGCTCTGAGGGCTTATTACATTCTATTGCAGGTTTGAGTTGCTGCCATGAGGCTCTTGACTTTTACGCTCAGCTGAGAAATCTCACAACCATAAACTGTACGTTTGACCAGGTTAAGGCTCAAACGACCCTACAGTGCAGCTTCACCAAGTTGAACCCAACAAAAAACCAAATGAAAAGTTTGCTTATGCTGAACACTCAAAGAATAAAAATAACCTATGTATCAACACACAAATCCACTCAACCCCAAAAATGACAAATTAAGCTTGCATTGCACTCTCTCTGTATCAGTGTGATACAGAGGGAGAGAAAGAGAGACACAGACATGTAGGCCTATTACCCCAAACAGCATATCAGAATAGGCATTCATACTAGAGACAACCAGAGAGCCAGCACAGAGAGCTGGGCAGCCTGCATAGAATAAACCTAACTTGCATCACTACTCTCCTTAATGCTAGCAGTCACCATCTTTGGGTTTACAGCCATTCAGTGGCATCTTGGTGTTCTTGTGTCTTGTATCATCTCACTTTCATAGAGGCCATGTGAAGATCAGCCCTACCCCTAAGTCCACAGCCTATTCCAGATGCTGGCCCAAGGATCTTTTGTCAGTGACTGTGTCTGCTGTGGTGTCTTATACTTTGTGCATTCTGGCTTCTAATTTGTGTTCCTAACCAAGTCATGCAGACAGCCTAGAGCATCAGTGGATGTGAGGTTGCTCAATCCAGGATACCTGCAACAGACAACATCTAAGGTACACTCACAGTATCAAACATTTCTCTCTTTCTCTTATCATTATGTTTTGCAGTACACTTAAATCTTTCCCACAGTAATCTCTCCTTTGGGACTGTCACACACTTTTCCTATTGTCTGTTGCCAAAGTCCATCTACCCACACAGTAAACTGCTGTCCATGAGCTACAGGGATTATCAAGATGATGACTATCACACAGATGGAAGTTTAACAGCAGACATGAACACACAGGAAAACATCCCCTCCCTGTTCCGGGGGAATGGATAAACATTCTGTGCTCCTGTCCCTTCAATACATCCTCGAAGTAACAAATGAAGATTGTTAAACATCCAGTGATATCAACTGTAACCAGACAATGAAAAATGCTTAATAATAAACATAAGAGGTAACTTTTATCCCCTGCAGTCAGAATCACTATACGTGCTACTGGCATTGAGTAATAGAAGTTTGAACACACTGAAATAGAAGTTTTTTTTGTTGTTGTTTGTTTTGTTTTTTTGTCTTCCCAAATAGATGCTTGCAGAAAAACACAATGGGATCACAGCATAAAGCCTTACACAAGTCGAGCTTCAATAAAAACAGACAACAAGACCACAGAAACGGAATATTTTTGTTTTCTCTTTAATTGTATATTTAGGTGCTCTCAAGAAAACGCCAATTTATTCTAGATTTCTATACATGAATATCTATATTTATATTTATATATTTTTATATGTTTCACCATCTATATGTATATTTAAGGTATTTATACCTAGATGTTGGCTGTACATCTTTATATTGAGGCCATTTATGACATTATCACTTGTCAACAGGTGTGGTCCTTTTTTTTTTTAGCATGAAGATCACTGTATGTGATACTGGGGTATGAACTTGCATTTTTTTTTTTTTTTGGAAAGAATTTAGCTCCTATTGTTTTTGAATTTATTCACTATTTCCATGGCCAAGGAAAATTCAATCAATATTTGTCCAAAGTGGGGGACTTAAGGACTTGATTTAGTATTCATGACCTGAAACTTGAGGTTGACGCTGATTCAAAAAGAACTTCAGACTTTTTATTAAGATGAATAACCTATTTACATTTTTCTAGTTGAGGATGACAGTTAATCTTTTTTAAACATGATTATGTGACTTGTAGTCCAGTTAAAAGATAGACCTATAGCACAATGCAAGACAGAATCGAGCTGAAAGCAGACCAGACCATTTCTGATTCAGACAAGACAGCTTATTAACTGACAGCTTTTTAAAACAGAGCTTCATTATTCTATTCATCATTCCCTCACTAGTTCAAAGTCAGTGTTATGTGTGTTATGTAATCCTGAGATCAGACAAACAAGACATTTCCAGGTTCTATACCAGTTGGTTCCATCTTCATGTTTTGACTGAGAAAATAATCCATTTCATTTTATCAGCAAAAGTATTTTGTTAAATATTTTTTGCCTGAACTAATATTAAAGTAGTACTGATCAGTTAAAAAATGTTTGTTTTTTGCACACAAAGGAGTATTCCCAGACAACATGTCCACCTGGGTACCATATGGGCTCAATGTGTGTTGCCTGGGTACCAAGTGGGCATGGGCTAGAAGTGGGCAATTGTTCTGGGTTACATATAGGTTCCATATGGGCTAAGTGGGCATGGGTTAGAACCAGGCAAATTTGGTGGGTTCTATATGGGTTACATATGGGCTAAGTGGGCATGGGTTAGAAATGGGCAACCATGGTTGGGTCCCATTAGGGTTATGTATGGGCTATGAGCCTTTTCAGTTTCTCATGACAGTAGTGCAAAACAGACGGATAAAATAACAAACCACGATGAAAAAATACAACTCATCTAATTATTTTACCATACCCCTGGCCAGTGGCGAACTTAACCATTTGGGGGCTCCAGGCAAACAGTCATTTGGGAGCCCCTGCATCTACCAGTCTAATGTACCTTATATTGCATAATGAGATACTCTACAAGGGATGAACAAAAGTCACTATCCTTCCTTTCTTCCATCACACTCGGTCAGTGTAATCCATATTGAATTAAACATCCTTTGCTATGGATATTACAAACTCTAATAGTATGCTAAAGCATGGATGTGTGCAAATAGATTTGAATTTGTTTTAACTTTGGCTTTCCTGATGTTCAGCCCCTGACTAAAGCATGTTCTCCCTGACAAGATAATCTTGACTCTTCAACTCTTAACAAAGATTCATATAACCTTGGTTATACAATATTAGTCAAGACTTGACATTTGTTAATCCAGGGTTAAATAAAGATTTACTTAAAAAAAAAGAAAAAAAAGAAAAAGAGATTTAAAGACACTATTGATAAATACGAGCTTTCGCGGTGATTTTTTAAATGTGACTAAAATTGTAATCATGGAAATTTGCAAAAGCAACTGTAATTTAATTATACATATTCTCCCAGTAATGTAACGGATTACAATTACATAAATTTTGTAATTAAATTACGTAACTTCATTACATGTTACTCCCCAACACTGCTAAAGAGAGAGGAACAGCAGGTGAGCTGCAGGTGACTCAGCTGAGCACAGCACTGTCCTCCATCACCGTCAGGTGATGCACATGCAGATGTCTGTGTACGTTGTTGTCTGACCTTCCTTAACGGGGGCTGCGCTGCATAACTGGCACATGTAAATCCTCCAGTGTAACTTTTTACCGTAAGTGGAAGTCTACAGGTGTGGACACACTCCCATTGAGGTGATGACATAAGGAGCTAATTTGAAAGGAAAAAAATGTTATCATTATCCGCAATCATGTACATTCCTAATGCACAGCCTTCACTTTTGACTTTATTATTTGTGATGTTTAAGCAATCAGATGTGCTGGGGGCGAACATTGCGCAAGACCCCAGTGTGTGTCTATGAGCTGTATGTAGACAGAGGCGGAAATGCGGCATCATGCCGAAGCCCTGAATTAGACATTACAATGTTACTATTGTGAAGAGATTTTTATAAAAACATTAAGACAAGATATGAAGAGGGCATTTTTGGGGCCCTAAAGAGCCTTATATGGGGCCCGGGGCTCCATGCCTGGTTTGCCTCATAGTACGGCCCGCCTCTGCCCCTGGCTTATTTTTGACCCCAGCTGTTGTCATTACTGTTGTGAAGCACCCTGTGACTTGTTTAGTCTATTATTATAACCTCATCATCATCATCATCAATGTTAGGCTATTGTTATTGTCATCATCTGTATTACTAGGCCATTTTATCTTTTATATCTTTTATAACAATTATTGTTACTACTGTGAAGCACAAATAACTTGTTTGTTATTTATTTTATCATTCATTTGTCTTCAGAAACTTCCCATTGTAAGTCCCATATTTTGTTTTTTTATAAAGTTGCCTTCTGGTCTTTCATTTATCGATAGATTGTCTATTTTCCAATTATATATAACACTTTTATGTGAGCCAAAGTCATCATTACATAATTTATTATTGTTGATATAAGATGCAACTAACGAGATCCTGCAGGGCCTATATAGCACTGATCAAAGCGCACATCACTTCCTCTATACCACAACGCAGCAAACAGGTCGCACTCGCAGGTCGAACTAACTTTTGTAACTTCTGTAATTACCGAGATGTCCAACAACCAGGATCAGCTGGAGCCGGAGGTGGAGAAGCTGAGTCTCGAGGAGGTCAGAGAACTGTGTGCCCGCCAGCAGTCCGAGCTGGGAGCTATACGGGTCACGCTGCAAGCCCAAGAAAAAAAACTTTCCGAGATGTACTGAGCCATGTCCGAGATGTCCCTCTTCATGATCAACATGAGTCGCACTATGGGTGACCTCAGAAGGATCCTGTCTGCAGATTCTGCAGACACCAAAGGTGTTGGCTGTGGTGGCACAGAGATACCAGCGACAGTGGATGTCAGCTGTGGGACAGACAGACCCGCGACAGTGGATGTCGCCTGTGCCACAGCTCGCGGCTGCATGGTGCCAGGCTCCTGGTCCCCTGGGCCCCAAGTGAAGTTGGACCCGGTGGAGAGGGACAGGAGGATGATTGAGAAGCTCTGCCTGTATTGTGGCAACCTAAACCACATGGTCACAAGCTACCCAGCCAGATGTATTTAATTCCCGAGATCTTTTTTTTTCTTTTTATTGCTGAGGCCTAGTTTTTTCGAGCCTGCACCGAGGAGCGTTGAAGGGTTTCATTCGCTTATAGCCTACGTGAATAGAGACTGAGCCGTCATGAACCCTATGTTTTTCTCCTGTGTGTTATTGTTATTGTGTGTTGTGTTATTGTTATTGTGTGATGTGTGATATTTGCGTTTACTAGTTATCTTAGTAAAATTTGTTAAACAACTTTTTGCTTCCAGCTACTCATTATTGTGACTGCGAAATACATATATTAATTGCGCATTAGGCAAATTCTAGTAGCCTATATAAAAAATAACAATTCAATATTTGGATATTGTAAAAAAGCATTTTTCACAAGGTGATAATTTTGAAGGGTGGTCACTGCAGGACTTGATGGGTGTGTGTTTAAAAATAATATGTACTTTTTATACAATGCAGGGAACCGTATAATTTGCAGGCATTTCACACGTCAGCTAAATCATGACCAGGGGCCCGTTGCACAAAACTAGGATAAGGGATTAAGCTGGGATATGTTGGTTATCCTGGCTCAACTTATCTGTGATCCGGTTGCACAAAAGCAGGATAGTGGAAAGTGGGATATGTTATGGGATAAAATACCATGGAGATTTATTCTATGGAGATTTTTGGCCTGCCTGAGGAAGGAGAGGGCCCCCAGAGTGCCATCACACATGGACTGGGACAATCCTGCCATCTTCCCTGATGACAACAGTGGTTGGCTGGTTAGGGACCAATATGTGTTGAATTATTTTAGTTAACATGCATGCTTTAAATTTCAGTTAAATATGTCCTGCATTGGCAGAGGACTTTGTTTTTGTTTTTTTTTGTTTTTTTAATTTAGATTGATTTGGCGTCTTATGTTTGTGCTGTATACTGTGTGTATACAAGCTTGCAGGGAGGCTACTGCATCTATTCATTTGTCAGTTCATTTGTTGTGTACGGATTTGTCCTGCATTTATTTCAGCGTGCAGACATGTGGGGTGTATTATATACAGACCTTTGAATGTGTATTTATTCTTGTGTTGTATAATATGCTTTGATTCTGTGCTTTCTATCTTGTAGAGTCACTGTGTGACTTCAGTTTTGAAAGGAACTGATGCTTTGATTTATCCTTTATCATTATAATAAAGGAACATCATGTTACTCTTTGATGTGTATTTTCTATCTAGTCTATGGGAAACTATCTAATGATTGCAACATCATCTAAATCATCATTTATCTACAATGAATGAAATTAATTAAAATTGAAATTAATGATGCTTAGGTTTTGTGTTGATGTTTAAATGATGACGGTGGATCTAGTTGAATGTGATAACAATGTGTAATGGGCAGTGGAATAACTATTGGTTTCCGTTTGTGATGACTGCTCACTGAGATAAGGGATGAGATTAAATAGATCCTGCAACTTAGCCTGGGCTGGAGCAGGCTAGCTCCACAAAATAAATCTCCATGGTAACTTATCCCATAACATATCCCACTTTCCACTATCCTGCTTTTCTGCAACCGGATCATGGATAAATTGAGCCAGGATAACCAGCATATCCCAGCTTAATCCCTTATCCTAGTTTTGTGCAACGGGCCCCCGTAGTTAATTTCTTTATTTACAAACTTTATTTCACAATTCAGTTGACATTTCAAGTATTGAATTCAGTTTACAGTTTCAAGTACATATTATAAAATTCACATTTAGATTCTTAGAACTCTTTGGAGGAAACACAAGCTTGCACCTGAAACCTCGCAAGCCAACAACGAATAAGGAACAGGTAAAATATTAAGAATAATAAAAAATAAAAATATAAAAATTAAATAAAATAAAAAAATTATGTTGTGTGTGTGTGTGTGTGTGTGTGTGTGGGGGGGGCATTTTAACAAAGTGTTTTTAAGCGTATCAAAGGAAAAAACAGGACCATGTCTGTAGTAGAGGTGGAGTGAAGGGTCATCAGCCTCTTGAGCAGGGAGCTTGTAGATCGGCTATTTTCAAATGGCTGAAGTGTGTATATAGGGCTGAAGTGGTTAATATGTTTTGTGATAAATCTACAAAGTAACTAGTAGCTAAAGTTATCAAATGTTAGCTACTTTACACCACTGCGCTTGAGTGAATTTGGTCAGGCACTTCCCAAGTCAGCTAAATCTAGTGACGGGTCCTTTAGACAGCAATTTTCTTCTGTTCCCGGTTATCACAGCACTAGTTGCGGAGACCGCAGCATATCCAGAAGAGTAAGTGAAAATATATAAAAGTGTTCACATAAGGGCAAAAAAAACAATGCTCGATGTTTTAAATGCGGGATCATGTCCACAGAAAGAGTTTATTAATATATGCGTGCTTTGGACAGGATAGTCCCCCACTTCGCGCGCAAAAAAAGCACTGCTAGCTAGCATTAGCCTATAAACTAATGTTTTGCATTTATTTTCTATGCGTAATTTAATATTATTACTTGGTTCATCTACACATTAAATGAATGGCGAGATGTCTCCGCCAGCTCGCAAAATTGCGTTGTTAGCGAGCATTAGTTAGATCGTCCTAATAAATAATAATAAAAACTAGCTAGCACTAATGCTCGCCCCGGTCCGAGCGTTAACAAATTTGCTAACGCTTGGACCGGGGGGAGCATTAGTGCTAGCTAGCAATGTATTGTATTGCCAGCTAGCATTAGCCTGATGGTCGGTGCGGCGTTCCGTTAAAATATTATTTACCAGGAAGCCTATTTCTAACGTTTGGCAACGTATTGTATTTTATAATCTTTATTTTCTCCGCGGAGGGGTTCTGTTAAGTTGATTCATGGGCCGTGAATCACCGCTAAACGGCCTGGGATCAGTTCACTTTGCAAGTTGCAGATCCAGTTCAGACATATGTAAACGGCCTTTGTACACGTGCCTATTTGTGTCTGCTAATTTTCTGGATGCAGTCAGCGGGTTCTACATAAGATTGTGTATGTTAAGGTTTTTATCTGGAGTGCGCAGTCCTCTTGTGCGTATGGAGGATAAGCAGAACATACTCGGATCTTCTTTTAGCCTCTCGGCATATTCATTCAGCAATAAAGTGCAAACTGGTATGGATGAACATGGTGCCGTCTCATCACCCGAAGCTAACACAGAACAACAACTGGCGCTCTCTGGGAGCGTGGTGACGTCATGTCCCGTACGTACCGTAAGTCTTATACAATACAGCAGTGCAGTACATCAGTCTACCGTAATACAGGGAGTAAGGGCGCCATCAAATTACAACACTTAACACCCCCACTCGCTCTTAGCTCTCTGGATTATCTGAAAATAAACACAAAACATAGTAACATGGTTTCCCTTTAACCATATAAATAAAAACACTCTGCACATCTAAGTGCCAAACAGACCCTGAGCAAACTTCTTTAGTTTTAGCTTGGTGGCTGGCTTTGTCATCACATCAGCAATCATTTGTTCAGTAGGACAGTACTCCAAAGTTACCTTTCCACTGTTTACAGTTTCTCTTATGAAATGGTACTTAATGTCAATGTGCTTGCATCTTGCCTGTTCACTGGGTTTTTGGCTAGTGCCAGAGTACCCTGATTGTCTTCATACACCTTTGTTTGTGCATATTGGTATTTGTCCATACCCTTGAGTAGTTGCTCTAAGTACATACATTCCTGTATAGCTGATGCTAAGGATATGTATTCTGCCTCGCAAGTAGACAACGCTACTGTTGGTTGTTTTCTTGTCTTCCATGAGATCAGAGAACTTCCCTTACTTAGACTGGCACAATATCCTGATGTACTACGCCTGTCTGTTGCATCTGATGCCCAGTCAGCATCACTATACACTTTGAGGCCTAGTTTCTCTGTGTCACTCCTTTTGAAGCATAACTCCTGTTCTGCTGTACCTTTAAGGTATCTCAGGACATGTTTAACTGTGTTCCAGTGTTCTTCTGAAGGTTCAGCAAAGTGCTGAGATAGTTTACTGACCACAAAAGTGATATCTGGTCTAGTGCATGTGGACAAGTAAATTAAACTTCCCACTGCCTCTCTATACTTTCCTGGCTCTTTCATCTTTTCGGCATCTTCTGTGTACTCTAGTTTTGGCTCACATGGAGTCTCTCTGGACCTGCAATCCTGCATTCCAAACCTCTCCAATATTTTGGTCACATATTTCTTCTGTGACATTTTAACTTGACCATCTGTTTGGTCAAAATCTATCCCCAGAAAATGCTTCAATTTTCCCAGGTCTTTCATCTTAAACCTTTCAGTGAGCATCATCTTTACACTGTTGAGTACACCCTCGTTGTTAGCTGCAATGATAAGATCGTCAACCCATACAAGTAATATCACCTTCTCATTGTATCTTTCTTTTGTATACACACAGTGATCTGCAGGATTCTGTGTAAAACCATTCTCAGTCAGATATGTATGTAACATGGCATTCCAATTTCTGCCTGACTGTTTTAGGCCATAGAGAGACTTTTGCAACTTCTATACAAGCTTTTCACCCGTTTCTGACCTTTTCTCATAGCCTTCTGGTTGCTCTAAATAGAGCTCACAGTCAATCGGCGCATGCAAATAGGCTGTTTTAACATCCATCTGGTGCAGGATTAAATCTTCCTGCGCTGCCTTTTGCATGATCACTCTCACACTTGTCATGTCAGCTGTGGGTGAGAATGTCTCCTCATAGTCAATTCCTGGTTTCTGACTGTAGCCTTTTGCCACGAATCTTGCTTTGTATTTATCTGATCCATCTATGTCACTCTTAAGTGCGTAGACCCATTTGCCCCCCACTGCCTGCTTGCCTGGTGGCAACGGGGTGAGGCTGAAGGTCTCGTTTTCCGCCAGTGATTGCATCTCCTCGTTCATGGCATCTCTCCACTGCCTTGACTTGGTTGATGCTTTGGCGTCCTGGTAAGTTTGGGGAATGTCACATACTGCTCTGTAACAAGAGTCCACACATGTTTGCAGTTTGTCCACTGTATCCTCAGTCTCAAACTCCTGTAGGAAAGCTGGCTTCTTTCTGATTCTCTGTGGGTTCCTTCTGTTTACAGTCTCAGTGACTCTACCCGGCTGTGTGTTTTCAGCCTGTTCAGTTAAAGTCCCAGAAACACCACTCTGCATTTCCTGACCTGGTGCATTTTGCATTTTGTCATCAACATTTTCTTCATCGTTGTTAACCCCATTGTCATATTCTATGTATGACTCAGATGTTTGTGTTCCTTTTTCATTGAATGTTTTGGTTGTGAACTTTACCAACCTGTGTTTTTGGACCCTCTCTGTGTCTGGATAGTACACTAGGTAAGCTGGGCTGTTTTTATCGTAGCCAACAAAAATACCTTGCTCACACCTAGAGTCTAACTTCCCTTTCTCTTGCTTGTAAGTGAAACACATTGATCCAAATCTCTGTAGTTTGGATATGTTTGGTATCAGTGACAGGCTTTTATCATCTATCAGTCTGATTAACTCAGCATAGCAGTCTGCATTTTTCTTTGTATCTTCAGCTTGCTGTTCATCATCGTCACTTGGCTCATTTAGAATAATGTCTTTCAGCTTCAGAATATGTAAGTGGCCAAGAAATCTTGTTTCCCAGAGGTCATACTTATCTTCAGATCCGTCGAAGAGAAGCTGAGGTGGTAGCGCTCCTATTGCTCTGCTTGTCATTCTGTCCTTTAATGTGGCTTTTGTTTTTGCCAAATTAGCTTGTTAGCTTCACCGACTTTCGCATTATACGTCGCGCAAAACTTCTTCCGAGATTTTATTGTCCACTTATCTCCAAGCTGGTTCACTCACAAGTCCATGGTAGCTCTGTGTAATACTTCACGTTATACTTCATGTTGTCTTGTGTCCAACTCTGCCTGGGCCCATAACCTATTAAGGTTTTTATCTGGAGTGTGCAGTCCTCTTGTGCGTATGGAGGATAAGCAGAACATACTCGGATCTTCTTTTAGTGTGTGTGTGTGTGTGTGTGTGTGTGTGTGTGTGTTGGTGTATAGATTGACAGGCCCATCCAGACCCAGAGAGCAGTTACCTGCATTTGAAGAGAACTAAGTACATAAACAACACAAACACTTTAGCATTTATCCTCACTTGTTACAGCAGCGGTCTTCCACAGAAATACTGTAGAGCAATGGTTCCCAAACTTTTAACCCATCGCATAGGCATTACGTCATATGCAAACTTTCAGTCTGTTGAGGCTTTAGTGGTTAAATGGCATATTTATGTCCAATTGTCCTTAAACAAATAGTATGTATTGAGATTTCACTCAAGTGTCAAATCTTTATCTCAGATTGGGAGAATTAAAATTATGGAATACAGTGATAGCTCTTGGACCAAACAACGGCAAATTAATGCCAAAGTTCAGGAGCACTTGCGGGTGGTGGAAACCTTCAAAAACGACTTTTCTTCAAATGAGGACGTAGTTGCTTTTGAAACGAGCAGCAGAAGTTCCGAGAATCAAAATGAACAGTTGACGTCTCGTACAGTTTGCGATACAACGCACAGTCAAATCTTTGGGAATCTGAATGAAGAGTTCGACTGTCTTGCGGAAAGGGACCAAGAATCAGATTCTGAGGAAAGGCGCCAAATATCAGATTCTGAGGAAAGGGACCAAGATTCAGATTCCGAGGAAAGGCGCCAAATATCAGATTCAGACGAAAGAGACGAAGAATCAGATAGCGAGATGGTTTATGATTATTGCAGTGAAGCAAAACATTGTCAGAATAATTCAGACATTGTTGAAGGATCTGATCTGTGTAGTGAGGTTAAAGATAAAGTGTATGATTGGGCAGCAAAACGCAATATTTCACATAGTGCCTTGTCAGAACTATTTTAAGGCATTGTGGCCTCGACTTGCCAAAAGATCCAAGAACCCTTATGTCAACCTTAAAAAACTGTGAGGTCAAAGAAATGGGAGATGGAAGCTACTACTATTTTGGAGTTGCAAATGCTATTAGTTCACAGTTATCTCGTGAATCACCTCCTGTAGTGGACACTCTAACCCTCCGGGTCAACATTGATGGCTTATCCCTCTCCAAAAGCTAAAAAAATAAGATGTGGCCTATTTTGGCCAAGATTAAAGAAATTCCGACATCTGATGTATTTATCATTGGTCTGTATGCAGGCCCCTCAAAGCCCCCTTCTGTTGGTGAATACTTGAAGGATTTTATTCAGGGCCTCAAGCAAGTAACTTCCAAGGGTTTAGATTATAATGGGAAACATTATAATGTTGCTCTTCCAGATGCCTTCATCTGTGATGCACCTGCCCGTGCCTTCTTAAAAAGTATCAAGGGCCATACAGGCTACAGTGCCTGTGAGCGCTGTGTAGAGCACAGGATTTATCGAAATGGCAAGGTTGTTTTTCCTGACTTGAATGAACCACTCAGAACTGATACAGCATTTGAAAGTAGGTGTGATGAGGGACATCACCATTGTGACTCACTTTTACTAGAGCTGGGAATAGGGATTGTTTCAAGTTTCGTACTTGACTACATGCATTTAGTTTGCTTGGGAAATGTTAGGAGACTTATAAGTCTGTGGATCCATGGGCCATTAAAGTGTCGGCTTTCATTGTCCACCATCACAACTATCTTGAGCCACTTGGAATCAATTAGAGAATATATCCCGAGGAATTTTTCAAGAAAACCACGGTCTCTTAGTGAATTCAAACAGTGGAAGGCCACTGAATTTAGGCAGTTTTTGTTGTACTCTGGACCTGTGGTCCTGAAAGGACGCCTATTGACACGGATGTAGAAAAACTTCATGCTTTTGTCTATAGCGATGAGAATTCTTCTCAGTCCAGCTTTGTGTTCAGAGTATTGTGACTATGCTGACAAACTATTAAAATGTTATGTCCAGAACTTTGCAAAGATATATGGACCTGACCAGGTAGTTTACAACACACATTCTCGTATACATCTGGCTGATGACGCATGGAGATTTGGTGCTCTAGACAGTGTTTCGTGTTTCCCATTTGAAAATCATCTCGGGACATTAAGTAAGTTAGTAAGAAGGCCACACAGCACTGTTCAACAACTCGTAAGGCGTGTAGGTTGTGGCGAGGGAGAGTAGGAGGAAGTGATTGATCAGAGTACTGTATGTATGCTTGTACACACTAACGGTTGCACGACAACGCCACCCCGGGAATTTCACCCAGGGAATTAGACACACAGGTCCGTTTCTACTGATGGGCAGAGACGTGGTTCCAAGGTTTAAAAGGACAAGTTTATTAAATTGTATTTTTAAAAGCAAACCATTCACACAGGGAGGAAAAAGGGGGACCTGATCAGGAGCTGAGGCATCGGGGTGGGCGAGTGCTAGTGAAGGGGGAGTGAGCCAAACAAATATGAAAAAGTAGTACCAACTTAAAACACCCACACACACACACACGTGATGGACAGTGAAGTGACCAAATCCCAGGGAAGCACAGCACACAAACCGGAGGACACCACCACCTTTCACCGGCACCGTCACCACCACCGGCCTCCAGCAGCTGAAAAGGGGGAAAACAAATTAGCGGGACTGGGACAACAGAAGAGAAACCAACAAAATCATTCAAAATCAAACCAAAGTTCAAACAAAGTTAAACTCTTAACCAAAAATATACAAAAATAAATCGTTTAAATTAGAACTTATAACAAACAATACCAAGGGACAAACCCCTCAAATTAACCCAGCAAACATAAGAAACAAAGGAGACAATTGAAATCAAACTAAGTCAAATAACTAAATAAATGGGATGAAAGAAAGAATACAAAATCAAAATAAACAAAATACAACCAAATAAATCTAATGTAAATAACACAGGGGTAGGGAGAGTAGGAAACATGCATGCATCCGGTTAAGAAAAAGGACGCAACCCCGGTTAAAAAGTTTTATTAAACTCGCGGACCGAGCTGCCGTGGCAAGACCACTCGCTCCGCCACAGCAACGCGGAGGAAACTTCTTGTGGAGACAAAACAGCAGTGGCCCCAGTCAGCTGATTATTGCGGCCTGATCGCCGTTTAACCTGTTGAAGATGGGCATACGCGCACACACACAAGGGAAGCGAGAGGGCTGCAGACAGTCACCAGAGCTCTCAACCACACAAAAGCCACGCACAGGAATAAACTCAGGGAGGCACAAAGCGGTGCACAGCAATCTGTTAAGGACCGACAGCCCTGACCCGGAAATGACGCGTCAGGTGAAGTGCAGAGAGAGGACGGACCCGGGGAACGAGCTGTCGCTTTTATACGCTGCTCGTTTCCCTGATTGGCCATCGCCCGGTTCATTACGTGCAGCAATGCATAGATAAATAAACAATATTTCTATGCTGCTACAGGTGAAAAACTTAGGCCTGTCTCTCGAGAGGAAAGGAGGAATGCCCCGCAACAACCACATTTATGTGGTCCTACTCTCCCGAATATACCGGCTCGTATGCAGTACAAGAAGTACAGGCAAGGGGGACAAATGATTTCCTCCTCTCATGGTAGCAACTGTTGAGGGAAGAGTTGCTGTTGTGAAGAACATTGTGGAGTTGTCACCAGGAGCTTTATACGCTGTGTGCCAGTTTTACGAGAGACGAGGGTACTTCTACAATTACCCTATAGATTCATCTGTTGTGGGGATCAAAACGGTGTCAAAACTCTCTGAAGAGCTGGATGGAGTAGCTGTGACTGAATTGACAGAAAAAATGATACTGCTTCCAATGGAAGAAGGGAATGTGGCTTTCATTCAGTTACACGACCAGTAACCTATGAACTTTGCAGCATGTTCTACATTGTGGAATTCCCGGATTAGGTTACAGGTGATGGAAAGCCTATGGTGGATATTATACCAACGTGTTGGTTCAAGAATGATGAACAGGTGGAATGCTACTGGCCTGTGGGTCTCAATTTCTTGATCAGCAAGGCAGTGAAAAGGATGGTTCAGCCAGATCCTTCAACATGGGCGACATGACAAGTGTGTGTACTTGGCAGTGCAGGTAAGAACATTTTATGTTTTTTGGGGGGTGGAATTTTTTTTTTTTCTTTTTTTGGTGTGTTTTTTTTCTTTTGTAGTGACATTGGCTGCGGCTCGCAAAAAGCTGAAACAGGCAGGGGCTATGTCTGACGTCCAAACGGAACCTGAAAATTCACAAAGGCAATGGAGGTAATGTTTTTTTTAAGGCAGTGGTTCTAAAACCATTTAAAAACTCGTGAGTTCTGTCCCTTTCTGCTGGAGCTGGACACATATGTGAGCTGTTTGACATGCATTCTAGCCCACACCATGCACAACTAACTGCATGATTGTATAAATTAAAGATCAACTCATTATTTGATTTGTTGTTTCTGTAGCTTTGATCAATGTTATTCATTATTATATTGTTGCTGTCAGACAGAAACATTTTATCACCACAATTCAACTTTTAATGAAAATATCTACAAGCTTGCCAAGCTTTGCGAGCATGTAGATTGGAAATTTTTAATTAGTTGATGTATATGGTTAAAATTAGTTTGATGCTGTGTTAAAACGGTTTGCTGGGTATGCTCTCGAACCCCCCCAAGGACCAATGGGAGTCTCCAGACTCCATTTTGAGAACTGCTGCTTAAAGAAACTATTTTGCTAAAAGTTATGTTTTAAATTAATGCAGGCCAATGCAGAAACTCAGGGAGGTTCTCTTGAGTGACGAGTCTGAAGTCTGTTCCGAGGATGTAGAACCACTGACACCTCCCTGTGAACTGTCAATGAAAAAAAGCCACCCCACAAAGAGACAGCGGAGCTGCAGTAGGAACTCGAGTTTGTCCAGCAGCCCACCTGAGTCTCCCGGAGTCTCTAACGCAAGTATGTAAACTATGAAATTTTGATTTATTATTTATTTAGTAAAATAGAGAGAAGTTAACTTCTTTAAATGTAAAATTGTGTGTAGGAACCCCGAGTCCGAGGAGCACCCCCAGTCCCATTGGATTCCCCAGTCTGGACAGACAGAGATCAACTGCAGCCCTGACAAGCCCCGTCTCTGAAACCCCGAGTCTGTCCACCACAATTGGAAGACAGACTTCAAGACGCCTCAGCCCGAATGCGAGCACCCCAAGTCGGGCACCAAGCCAGAGCTGCCACCCCATTGAAAGCCAGACATCACGAGTCACTGCCCTGATTCAGAGCCCCAGCGAGACCCTGAGACAGAGCTGCTTCTCTTCATCTCAGACACCAAGACCCAATACCCCGATGCACAACCCCAGCAAAACCCAGACCCCAAGACATAGCCAACCCTCTTCAAGCCAGACAAACAGCTCTGGGATGGAACAACAGATGTTCATCCAGTTGGTCAAACTTCTTGAGGAGGTGAAGGACACCCAGAGGGTCCATACCAGGATGCTAACCAACTTCCTGAAACAAAAAGAGGGTGTTCAAGTGCTGACTGTGCCAGAGGGAGCAGTGTTCCCACTAAACACAGTGGAGGATGTCGAGGTCATCTGCGCCAAGCTGGGCGACGCAGAGTTCAAGTAAGTTCAAATCTCTTATTCACTTCAAAATGTAATTGTATTTTCTTCATCTCTTATTCACTTCAATATCTATTTTCTAATGACATTGGTGATTATTTTTTAGTAGAATAGCTTTTGTAGCCTACATCTGTACACCTGTGCATTTCCACACACACACACACACACACACACACACACACACACACACACACACCGACACATACGCAAAAGTAGAACGTACAGTGCCAGAGAGACATGCTAATAAGGCACGCCTCCTCTCCATTCGCCTCCGCATCCTGGCTCGTCTCCTACGAATCCGCCTCCTTAGTTCGGCAGCCTCCTCCTCAGCTGCTTCGTACAGCGAACCGGTGGTGATAGCTACCACAATCTGGTCCATGTCGTTTTACTATTTGTTTTTTTACCCTCTAAATATTGTATGAAAATTACACTTAGCTCACTACAAGAAGTACGAAATAACGCCAGTATGACTACAACAACCTTCCGCAAACCTTCCCGCCACTGGCTCTTTATATATAGGCCACAAATCCGTGAAAATAAATATTAATATTTTTGATAATGAAAACCAAAAGACACAGGGTTGTGCTTCATATCACATTTCGTTTTATTTCAAATATACATTAATGGTGAAAATAACCGGAAGACGAGCTGAGATGGTGACGTCTTCAAGTACGCTGCCGTCCCAATTGCAGAATGACCGTCCTGCGTCCTCCCGTCCTGGAGAGACTGTACTCCCAGTTCGGACTTGCTAAGTCCGAACTGCCAAGTTCGTAAGTCCGAACTTGGCGTACTTGGTATTGAGAAACGACCATGGTCTTGATCAAATCCAAAACAGAATTTCCTTCCTGTGACTTTTATCATACTCAGGTTGCCATGGTTGCAGACATTGGTGGAACTTCATTGGATGACGGTGTCAGAAGGATGATGCCGTTCATCATCACCAATGCTCTGTCTCTCCAATACAATCTCTTTGGACATCGTGGCAAGAAGAAGTTTCGAGACCTGCCTCTTTTTAATGTTATATAGGGGAAATTTGAGTTTTTAATAGGCCATTGTGATTCCTTTTGCATTTTTATCTTTAAATAAAGGCTTGTATGCCTTTATTTACATAGTATATAGTGGAGATTAACAGGAGAGATGTGGTGGAGATACCTGCAGTAGTGTTCGTCAGGAACGGGACTCAAACTCGTAATGCAGCAGACCTTAGCCATTCTTGCTGTCAGGCTCTATACATAGTCATGCAGTTTCCTTTACTCTTATACACATACGCATTATGCATACACATTTCTCAATGATATCAGACTTTTTAACGGATGTCTTTCTCACAAGGTTTCATAATCAAAGAATTAAGTTAGTTTTACTAAGTTGGCTTCCTGTCAATTATTTTTAGGGGCACTCAAAAGGAACACATCCACTAAGGACATAGACCAGAAGGAAGCAGAGGTGGCTCTGTCAAAGTGGTTTACGGGAGCCCGGGATCAAGGTGGGAATAGGGCCGTAAGAGCTCGGAGATCACTTGGCATTGGCAACACACAGGACGAGGGCAGCACACCTGGCAACTCACAGGACAATGGGATACAGCCCCAATAGGCAGAATGTCATCTGCCACCATCTTGGTATCTCTCTCACACGCACACACTTTAGCTGTCCATCATGTGCAATGATGATGACATTTGTGAGTGGGGTTTTCAGCTATGTTTCTGCTGATTGTGAAGGACCATTTGTGAAGGAGAATAAATTTTTTAAAAATTTATAAAATCATTTCTAATGTTTATGTTGTGCGGGTGAAGAACAACATACCTCACAAGAACCCTTTTAGTTCCAGGGTTCCTCATTTTGTTATTTAGTCAGTTGTAAGTTGTGTGTTTATACAAAAGTGATGTTTAAGATATGTGAGCACATAGTAGAGCAATATTTTCATTTTAATTTCAATCAATTGAGCAATTATTGCTTTCTTTAACCTACCTCCTGAGAACCCTTTTATTAGTTCAGTGGTTCAACTTTTCAACAATCTTTTATGTTGTTGTGAGTTTATATACTTATTTGCATTGTGTTTTATGAGAGTTAAACGTTTAATGTTTGAATATTTAGAATACTTGCATCTGGCTTTACTGGTTAGTCTTGAATATAAATTTAAATTTAAATTTAAATTTGCATTGATATGTAATTTCTTACATTTATTGTCTTACAATTTGTGATTTCTTTACTGTAAACCAGTGGTCCCCAAACTACGGCCCGGGGGCCGGACACGGCCCGCCTCCACATTTGACCCGGCCCCCTGAACAATACCAGAGACCCATTATTTTTTTTCCCCCGCATTATTATTTTTTTTTAGCCTGGCCACGCGATCGAGACTAATGCAAGCATAGAACACTGGGGTGAAGTGGGCCTGCCCGACTGAATCCCTGGAAATGTTTCCTCACGTCAATAAAGCTTATTTGAATTGAATTGAGCCAAGCTAAAAAAAATGTTGCTACTACGACCTCACTTTGCCCCAGTCATAGAACGTGAACGTGACCCCCCTCAGAACGGAATAATGGCAAAAAGGTTAGGTAAGAGAAAAATTGATTCAGAATGCAGGGTATTTAACCTGCAGTGGACAAACGATTGTTTTTTTGTTCAATGCAAAGAAAAGGCTGTTTGTCTCATCTGTCAAGAGACGGTCGCGGTATTCAAAGAATACAATCTGCGGCGACATTATGAATCCCGTCACAAAGACAAGTATGATAGCTTGCAAGGCCAAATGCGAGCAGACAAACTCTCAAAGCTAAAAAGTGGACTGTTAGCTCGGCAGACTACATTTGTACGCCAAACTCAGCTGAACCAATCATCAGTTCGGGCCAGCTTCCGTGTTGCTCAACTGATAGCAAGCTGCGGTAAACCTTTCACTGAGGGAGAGTTTGTCAAGAAATGTTTGAATGTTGTCGTTGAGGAGGTGTGTCCCGAGAAGAAAGATGTCTTTAATGCCGTGAGTCTGTCGGCGAGTACAATCACCAGACGCGTTGAAGAAATCGGATGTAATGTATATGCCCAGCTGCAGCAGAAGACGAAAGAATTTGACTTTTTTTCACTAGCACTGGATGAGAGCACGGACGTGTAGGACACAGCGCAGCTTCTTATTTTTATTCATGGAGTTAGCGCAAACTTTGAGATGTGCAAGGAGCTGGCAGCCCTCAAAAGTCTGAAAGGCACTACGACGGGGGAGGATATTTTTGACAAAGTATGTCAAACCATGGAAGAGTTGGATCTGGACTGGGCAAAGCTTGCCAGCATCACGACTGATGGGGCTCCTAGTATGTTGGGTGCGTCTCGGGGTCTAATAGGACACATGAACCGGGAGATGGAAGAACGGGGTCTCACCGCCCCGCTACAAGTCCACTGCCTAATTCACCAGCAAACACTGTGCTGCCAAGTGTTGAATTCTGTCATGAAGGTTGTGGTATCATGCATAAACTTCATTAGAGCAAATGGACTTAAACACAGGCAGTTCCAACAATTCCTGTCTGAACTGGAGTCTGCCTACGGAGATGTGCTGTACTACACAGAGGTCCTATGGTTGAGCCGCAGCAGAGTTTTGAGGTGTTTTTACGAGCTGCTACCAAAAATTAACGCATTTCTTCATTCAAAAGGCAAAACGGTCCCAGAGCTGATCGACCCAGAATGGAAATGGCAGCTTGCATTTTTAACAGACGTGACAGAAATGCTGAACGGCCTTAACTTGCAGCTACAAGGCCAGGGAAAACTCATTTGCGACATGTATTCCCACATAAAAGCATTTGAGGTGAAAGTGAAGTGAAGGTGAAGTGGAAAAAGCACACCTTCACCCATCTCCCTGCTACCCAAAACCTTTCTTTTTGGCAGCACGTATATCTGCGAGCAAACCTTTTCACGGATGAAACTCCTGAAAACTCCGATGAGATCAAGATTGACAGATGAACATCTGCATCGGTGTTTGAGACTGGCTGTGACTAGAATGGAACCGGACATTCAACTTCTCACCAGCCAGATGCAGGCCCACAGTTCACACTGATGAACACACGGTACATAGGTAAGCTCACTTTTCTGACTTGAATGAGTCATTCTGAGTATAAACAAATATAATCATAAAAAAATCTGCTGGGATAAAATCCATCTCCACAACCATACTGGTATTGAAATGTATTGTGCTGTGTAGGTGCTGTATCACTTAGTACGGTTTCTCAGCCTGTTTGCTTTGTGGTTTTCAGGGGGAAGTTGATCAGAGAGAGCAAACAGTGGTGTCTACTAGGCTAGCCTACAGGAACCTACAAAACTGGATTATAAGGAAAAAACACAAAAACTTTGAGAGACTCCTAATATGAGTCATTTAAGAGATTCTGCTCTGACAACTGAAGCTGAACTTTTACCTAAGATTGTGCACGGCACAACAGAAACTTTCTTTCTGTGAAGAACCCACAGAGAGTTATTTGGTTATTATTGATTTGCTAAATACTGTTACTATATATTTCCTGACTTTTTTTTTCTGTGAAGAACCCAGAGAGGGTTATTTGATTTTTATTGATTTCATAAATAGTGTTATTATATATTTCCTGATTTAATTTTTTCTGTGAAGAATAGTGATGGGAATTCCGGCTCTTTTTAGAGAACCGGCTCTTTCGGCCCGGCTCACTAAAAAGAGCCGGTTCTTTCGGCTCCCAAACGGCTCTTCAGATTTTTTTTTTGCTTTAATCGATATATTACCAATAATAATGTAACATTATGCACAAAATGAATGAATAATGTAAAAAAAAAAAAAATTATACTACTATATTATAAATATGCCTTTATTTTTTCACTCTACAGTGAACTTTTAACTAATTTAAACTTTTAACTTTTTTATACTAAGCAACTTTAAAGTCAAGCAACACAGAATCCCTGAAAAACACACGACACAACAAAATGTAAATTAAAAATATTTACTTCTCAGTGCATCAATAAATAAACTATGAAATACAAGAACAAACTTTTAGCTTTTTTATACTTAACAAATTTAAAGTCAAACACAGGATCCCTGAAAAACACACAAGAGAAGAGCAAGTTGCAACAATGCACAGTCTGCTGAATGATGCTGTTGACACTGCAGCAGGAGCAGCAGCAACAGTTGCAGATGACACACTGGCACCTTCATTAATACCAGGTTCAACTGGTTGCTTCTCCAGTGGAACTGTCGAATGGACAGTTCTTAGGTACCTGTGGAGGTTGTTGGTTGAGCCGGCTCGATATGAAATTTTTGTCTTGCAGACAATGCACTCTGCTTTGGAGCCATCAATATAATTAAAGTGAGTCCAGATTTGGCTCCTTTTCCTGCTTTCACTCATTTCTGGACTTACTTTTTGTTGGTAAATGTCCTCCGTTTTGCACTCTCTCTCCTCTCTTGACCTGTTCGTGTGTTGCTGCTGCTGTGTGTGTGTGTGTGTGTGTGTGTGTGTAACTGCCGCCCCTCCCCCCTCTGCTCAGCGCACTAAGCGGCGCAAACACAGAGACGACACCACGCATATTGACCAATCGCGTGCGGCTTCAAGAGAAAAAAAGCGAGAGGAAAAAAAAAGCGAGCCGGCTCCCCACCAGTCAGGAGCCGGCTCCCGTCGTTCACTTCAAAGAGCCGGCTCTAAGAGCCGTTACGTTCGCGAACGACACATCACTAGTGAAGAACCCAGAGAGGATTATTTGATCTCAGATTGGGTTATTAATATTTGGTTATGTGTGGCTTTCTGGGAAACAATAAATGTTTACATTTAGGCACCCCTGCGATCGTCACACTTTTTCTGTTTCAAACTGACCCTGGCCCCCATCAGAGAAGGGAAAAGTCATGTGGCCCTCACTGGAAAAAGTTTAGGGACCACTGCTGTAAACAGTAGTTTTAAGATCCAGCAGAGCAATGGTATTGCACTTTATTAGTTTTTTTATGAGAGATTGATTTTTTTTTAACACATTGACAGTAATATACACATAGTGTACATATATACCCTACGGACCTTTGCCGTAGCCTGACGTGCACCTCCAAAAAATCCTGACTAGTCGCAGCCCTATGGTCGCAGCACAACAACACCGCCATTTTCAAAGTTTCTGTGGTGAGAGCTACAAGACTAGTCTATAAAGACTGCCAAATGGCCAACAATTCGTGGAGGGACAGCCACACCCCCCCAGCGGCTTGGCAGTGAATTGCGGAGCAACGCGTTCCCTCGACGCAGAACTATGAATGCTTAGTGATGCCGTCGGGTGTACGCCGTAGGTACGGTGTCGCCGCGACGCAGAAGCATAAACCAGGCTTAAATCTGAACCACCTTTGTGCCACCTGTGTTTGCCTATATGGGCTTGAACTGGGATCTGCATGGGCCTTAAGTGGGTTAAAGCTGGGCAAACTCTATGCTAACACAAGTGTGGCCTACATGGATCGCATATAATTCGCCCAGCTGAAACACACATATGGACCATACAGATCTCAGTTCAAGCCCATATAGGCAAACACAGGTGGCGCAAAGGTGGTTCAGATATAAAATTGCCCATTTGGAACCCACTAAAAACACAGTCAGAAACCCACAAAAGCCCATATGGGCTAACACGGGTGGGCCCCTGTTGGAACCTAGGAGCAAAACCAGATGGAACCCTAAATGGGCAGACACAGGTGTGGCCTACATGGGTTGCATATAGGTTGCCCAGCTGGAACCCACTTAATGCCCATTGAGATCCCAGTTCGAGCCCATATAGGGAAACACAGGTGGCACAAAGGTGGGTCAGATATAAAATTGCCCATTTGGAACCCACTTAAGACCCAGTCAGAAACCCACAAAAGCCCATATGGGCTAACACAGGTGGGCCCCTGTTGGAACCCAGGAGCAAAACCAGATGGAACCCATGCCCACATGCCCATGTCAAAACCCATATGGGGCCCATATGGAAATGTTGACTGGGTTGCTAAGAATGGCCACTGATAAGCATTATCAATAGCAGTATTGGTAATAATGATATCAAATTTTTTCTCTTCTTTTAAGCGCTTCTTTCATGTTGACCTGTGACTTGCTTGACCTGAGACATGTTTCATTTGTCCTGTTTGTTTCATACCAAGATGGCGGTGCCCCGTTTGGCTGCAGCTGCACAGGCTCGAAACAGTTACAATCAAAATATGCCACCTAGGATGGCAAAATCAGTCTTTAATCTGAGCAAAATGGTATGTAATCGCCAGCTCTTGGAATTATGACCATCCAGTGACTTCAGCTACATAGATACAACCACTCTGGAGTGTTCATGTAGCCTCAGAGCGCTACACCGGCAAGACCCAGGGGCCTACGGTGCAGCGGACTCGCCTAGCAGCACAGGCCGTCAGAAATCCAAGCGGAGGCGGTGTGACCAGAGGCAGAAATGCGGCTGCCAAGGTGGGCTAACAGCTAAGCTAAAAGCGAATCCCTATAAAAAGCTGCATCCATCTTCCTCTCCAACATTCGCTCCATGGAGAACAAAATAGATCATCTGCAGGTTGAACTAATATCAAAGCGCGAGATGAGGAACTGCTGCACAATAATTCTGACAGAGACATAGCTAAACTCGTCAATTCAATGCTGTTAGCCTCGAGGGGCTAGCTACATTCCGTGCCGATAGGAGCTGCGCACTCAGTGGTGAATGCCGGGGGTGGTTTGTGTATCTACATCAACAACAACTGGTGTAATAATGCTAAGTATGTCTGTACGAAAAATGCTGTGCCTTCAAGTTGGGAGATGCGGAGGCACTGAGAACAGCGAGAGCCAACTTGAACCATGCCATCAGACCTGCAAAGCCTGCCAACAGCCAAAAAATCCTGGATTTTTTCCATGACGCCACTAACACCAGGAATATGTGGCAAGGTATACAGGCTATCACAAACTGCAAGATAGCCCCTCCTGTGGATGATGATGATGCAGACTTCCTCAACGATCTCAATATCTTCTTTGGGAAGTTTCATGCACTAAACAGCACAAGAACACTCATTTGTGGATGCTGTTTCTGGGCTTCAGTTCAGCGTTCAATACCATCATTCCAAAGCATCTAGGAGAAAAATTGAGACCCCTGGGCTTCAGCACCCCCATATGTAACTGGCTACTTGACTTCCTCACTGACAGATCAGTCAGTGCGGGTCGGACAGAACACCTCCCGTGTCATCACCCTCAGCACAGGCTGCCCTCAGGGCTGTGTCCTGAGCCCTCTGTTGTTCACCCTGATGACACATGACTGCTCCAGGGCTGCCACCAACCACTTTGTGAAGTTTGCAAACACATCAGTGGTGGGCCTCATCAGGGATGACACTGACCTGGCCTACAGAGAGGAGGTGGACCGAACGACCTCACCTGGTCTGTGAACACCGCATCACTGGTCAAAAGGGCACAGCAACGCCTGCACTTTCTGAGCACGATGCGGAGAGCCCACCTGCCCCCACCCATCCTCACTACATTCTATAAAAGCACCATAGAGAGCATCTTGACCAGTTGCATCTCTGTGTGGTGTGGAGGCTGCAGTGCCTATATATCTATATCTATATCTATATCTATATATCAATAGATCTATATATATACACACACACATATAAAAATCCCTTCTTGCCCCGCCTGGGGCGGTATTGTGCCTCCTTCAAGCTCGAGTCTTCTGCGCAGGATCTTGGCTGTTCCCAGGAGTGCACTCTTCTGGACAGAGACCTCAGATGTTCTTCCTGGTATCTGCTGGAGCCATTCTCCCAGCTTGGGGGTTACCGCTCCAAGTGCCCCGATCAATACTGGGACCACTTTTGCCTTTATGCCCCACATCTTCTCCAACTCCTCCTTGAGAGCTTGGTATTTCTCCAGCTTCTCGTGCTCTTTCTTCCTAATGTTACTGTCACCTGGGGTCTTGTCTGCTGTGGTAGATTCCGGCCTCTATTGACCTTGTGTTCAAGGCTTGCTCTTGTGCGGCCATGATCAGTGCCTCTGTGCTGTCTTTCAGTCCAGCCTTTTCCAGCCACTGGTATGTTTTCGCTGTGTCAGCCACTTCCTCAAGCTGTCGATGGTACACTGAAAAAAGTGAGACTTTGGATCAACTTAAAAAAAATTACTGTAATTTGTTACACCTAAATTTATTAGTTTTTCACAAATTAAATTTATGATTTGGTAGAACACGTAAATTTTGATTTAATGTAAATAATTTGTTTATTTTAAGACAAAGCAAAAAAATTGCTTTCAAGCAAAGTAAAAACATTATTCATTAAAAGAACATAAACTATTTTTTTTACTCTTTTACAACTTATTTTTTTAATTTGGGAAAACCTAATATTTACCATTACATCCAATTATAATTTTTACTTTGGATTAAACTAATTGAATTGCTGTAATTCTGTTACATGCAATTTTTTTTAATTTGGGAAAACCTAATATTTACCATTACATCCAATTATAAATTTTACTTTGGATTAAATTAATGTAATTGCTGTAATTCTGTTACACGCAATTTTTTTTTAATTTTTCTCAAGTTAAATTTCTGATTCAGCCCAAAGTATTTTTTTAATCATACCATAATCAATACATTTTCTTTCGTCACAAGCCAAAGTATTACTTACTTAGATATACAATGATATTTTTTGCCTTTTTAAAAACTGATATATCACCATAAACAAAATTTAATTCCCTATAATATAGGAGTAGAATTTACTGAACTGATTAACTTAAGAGATAACTGAAAAAAAAACAAAAAAAAAAACAGGAAAATTCTCTTCAAAAGACCATTTATTTTGATGACTTTGAAATAGGCATCACCTCAAACTTGCAATCAGCAGCGTTTTACACATAAAAAAAACCACATAAAAGTATGCGTTTTACACATAAAAACAAAATGTGTGTGTAAAATATATTAAAATTTGGTCTTTTCAACATGTTACTTTTTAAACCATATAAAACCATCAATTTACATGCACATCTTAACATGTGTAACTGGTTGTACTCTTCTTTAAAACATGAGATGCAAGGGAACAGCCATTAACTTTAGACTCAACAGTAGGGATGCTCCGATCGATCGGCCGCCGATCGTTATCAGCCGATATGGACACTAAACAGGTTGATCGGTGGGCTCTCAAAGTGCCGATCAGAAAAGCCGATCGCATATACATTTATTAATATATACATATATTTTACCCGAGACTGTTTTTTAATGCGTTAACTTCGCTGCATCCGTCTCAACTGACTCCTCTCGGTTCCTTAGCGTAATGAGGAGTGAACCCTCCTGTCACTCACTCTGTCTTTGTGTGGGGAGGCGGAGCACCTGACGCACCTCAAAGTGCAGCATGAGAGCCCCGCAGAGTAGAGGGAGAGATTTTTTTCTCTAATTTATAAGGACCCCTAACATTATCCTGGGATGTATTTGAACACAGGCACTTAAAACTGATCAACATCCTGCATCCAAATGTCTTTCTTTGAGCAACCCCATATTTAGAGCTTGACACTGAGACTGCACACTCTGCGTGTCATTTTCTTTGGCTCTATCTCCATGAATATTTTCTGCAGTGCATCGAAAGTGTGTTTGAGCTCACCTGGATAGCTCAAGTTTAGAGCATATATGAGGCCAAACAAGAGGGCACAACCATGTGCAACTGATGGCAGTTCATTAAGCACCTCCACACCTTCAATGATGATGCCTACGTCACGTGGTGGCTGTAACGGATCCTCCTCCTTTCTGACGACAAACACAGCCATTGTGCACTGTTGAAGCTCGCTTTCAGCATCATCCTTCTCACCAACCTGACAAAAGACAAGACATTCACATTGTATAAAAAGCTACTCTGTATGTATGCACACAAGTCTGTCTCCCCTTTGTGTAGCAGGGAGTGATTTAATCATAAAGCAGAAGACCAAAAGACTTTTTCTCGCATCTGAAGCAAACTTTCAGCGGACAGTTACTCATAGTTCCTACCTGTGATTATAGATATTTTCCTTTGGAAGGGTACTCTTGTGATATGTGTTTATTGTGTTGCATCTCATTAAATTCCATACTCGTATTTCTTTAGTGATAGATAAAAATAATGATGAATGGCTTGTGTGTTCAGTCATCTGTAACTCATCTGTTAATTACTCCATGGGGAGCAGATGTGCAATTTGAGAGCACTTGTTGCTGACCAGCAGATGGCGCTTTTGGACCTTATAACTCATTTTAACTTAAAACTTTTTTGACTAATATTTGTTGATACATACTTCAGTTACGATTGCCTAAAGCTTAATAGAATAAATGCAAAACTTCTTACCAGAAACTCCTTGATGAGTTTTTGCACATCTTCCCCAAGGTAAAGGATGAGGCACTTCAGCAGACACTCTCTCCTTAGGCTTACCTCAAGGCTCTAGGTAAGTGCAAACATAAATGATGAAAAATCATGCTGTTGCTGAATATGCAAACATGGAAATGCATCAATGGGAACTTAGACTTACAGTAATTGTCCAGTAATCAAACAAATGGTTTGCGCAAACGTCGAGATGCACATTGTGCTTCTTACAACATGTAATCTAACTCCACAATCAAATGTGATGACAATATGACACATTAACACAATTGCTTCTATTTACAATGTTACTATTAATGTGATGTATGGTGAGTTTTGCAGTATTACAGTAAGTACACACCTGATCAAGAACTTTCAGCACATCCCGGGTCTTCTCCCTGACAGCTCCTCCCTTGTTCCTGATGACCTCAATCAGCTTGCTGCGGTGCTTGTCCAAGAAGGCCAGGAATCGTGGTTGAAGTGGAACAGTAGTGATCCTCATGAACTCAGCATTTATCTTTATAAAATAAAACATCACATAAGTTATGACATTAGATATTGCATTAAAACTCTGTGCTGTAAGATCTTTTGTGACATTTTTGTGACTGCTTTGGCTATTTTTTTTCACAGGTTTCATATAATAGGAGATATAAATATAATTTAATTTACAGGCCACAACTGACCTATTGCTATTGATTGAAAAAATTAATTACCTCATCCACTGTAAACAATGCAGGCCATCTCTCTTTCACCTCCTCCACTCCTGATTCCTTTGCCACAATTTCCTGTCTTCGCAGTGAAAAGGTCTTGTCCATTTTGTTCTTTATCACTGCGCAATTGTTTCGCTTCTTCACTTCTGTCAAAAGTCACAGTCTTTCATCTTCCAAATTATCTGAGGTCTCTCCAGTTGGAATGTCAGGTATGTGGTTGGCTTCTCCTCTCCTAGGTCTCTTGACTTTTTTTTGCAGGCAATGCATCCTCTGGAGCTTTGGATTTCAGCGGATTTGCAAGTAATTCAGCACACCCAATGCCCTTCAGCTGAATGCGGTAGTTGCCCATTTTTGTCTTCAGCCTCTGTTTCCATCCGTAGCAACCACTGTATGAACCGGGTTCCCAAAGGCATGGATGCTTCTTGATTAGCGCTTGAGCTACATCACTAAAGTCAGCATCTGTTGGGTACGGTTTGTACTTGTAAATCTCTTCGGCTACCTTTCTCAGAATGTCTGATATTGTCTTAGGACTTGGAGTCAATGGTGTCTTGGAGGAGATATACACTGCATTTCCCTTCTCTAACTGGAGCTCAGTGTCATAGGAGAATATTGGGATGGGAAACTCCCTTGGCCACATCTGGGTTCTTGTAGAGACAGAGCTTGAGGGTGAGGACAGGATCTCTGTGTCATCAGTTTCAGTGGACACCAGATCATCACAGACAGGGATGGTTTGGTCATCATCAGTTAGTGGAATGACCTTGATAGTTGCAAAATCTTCAAGTTCAGCAGTAGATGTCAAGTTCACTAGTGCATCTCCAAAGTCTCTGTCTTGGTACTGCAGTCTAACATTGCAATTTAATCCACACATTTTCCTCACTTGATTGATGAGTTCCTCGACTGTTTCTGGAATACCACCAGGCAGAATTAGCTTCCTGGTGTCATCAGGATTCAAGATAATCCTCATCTTAGCTGGCCTTTTCTCCATTGTGTCAATCCACCCAAAAGTATCTAGTAAAAACAAGAATAAAAAATAGTATTAGTTGTTGTAGTACATAATTGGCCACAACACAGATCTAATTTACAATTCTGTTGAAAATAACGGGACATTCTTGGAAAATGTATTTTTTCTGAAAATTAAAACAGACTGATAAAACAAAAGCTACTTTTAAAGAATTCTACTTTTCCAAACCTACACCCATTCATATACAACCTTATGCATGTATGTATCTCTTCAGAGAGATGATGCGCCTTCCGCCAACCATGTAAGGAGCCAGAGGGTAGGGATCAGTCAGTTCTTGCACCCCAACAAGCTGTAGTTGTTTACTGGCAGATATGACAAGGTCATAAGCTCGATAATGTTCCAGGTACCAGGCATCCAATTTTTTGATGATGAAAAGTAGTGTCTCTTGTAGCACAATCATATGAACTATTTCACAAAACTCTGGAAGTCCAGCCAGAGACCCATGGACTACCACCATTCCAGTCCTGTAGTTATAGCCATTGTAGGATACATTTTTTGCAAGGTTCACAGTGTCCATATGTGGGTGTTTCTCTTTGACTGCTAGTGCAATATCCTGATTGATAACATCAAGGGAAAGTGTTGAAATGTCAGTAACCTCCAAAGATGGTTTAGCAAATTCAGACATGTGCAGATTATATGCAGTCTGAAATTGGTGCCTCTGGGCTAATGAACACAATACATTTTTATAACAGTTCGTATGACGGATTACTCTTTTGAAAAAGCTATGTTTGGCTTCATATCTCATAGTTCATAGTGCTACAAGGGGGCCAAACTGGCGTATCAACTGGGGATAGTGCTCAAGAAAATGCAGTTTGGGCCGTATTCTTTTGTGGGGGAAAACCTCTTGGAATACTGCCCTGTGTTCAGATATCTTGAAGTCCAGATAAGAAATGGAGTCCTCAGTATGAAGAGGTGCAACACAAAGTTCTACTATGTCCTTTAAATCACACAGGACCTGCCATGCTGGTTCATTTGAAGGAACTCTGGCTCCAATCAAGAGAGGAAGAAATCTCAACAGGCTCCAATTCTCATGTGCGTTCCCTCCAATCGTTCTTTTTGCAGCATAGGTGAGGGGCACAAGATGGGGCCGGTTTGTTTTATCACTCCACTTGAATGGAAATGTTACTATTGCTTCATTCAAAATTGCTAATGTAAAATATTTTTTGGAAATTAGCACAGTAAGACAAAGAGCAATCTCAACAGGAATAATTCCTTCAAACGGATCGTGAGCTCTCCTCCTTGAACCGCCACCTTATCGTGGTGGAGAAGTTTGAGTACCTGAATGATCCTAGAGGCTATGTTGTCCGGGGCTTAATGCCCCTGGTAGGGTCTCCCAAGGCAAACAGGTTCTAGGTGACGGGTCAGACTAAGAGCGGTTCAAAAGCCCTCATGGATAATAAAAAAACGAGGATGTTCACGTCGCCCGGATTGGCGTCACCGGGGCCCCACCCTGGAGCCAGGCCTGGGGTTGGGGCTCGCAGGCGAGCGCCTGGTGGCCGGGTCTTTGCCCACGGGACCCGGCCGGGCTCAGCCCGAAGGAGCGACGTGGGCCCGCCTTCCCGTAGGCCCACCACCTGCAGGAAGGACCAGAAGGGGCCGGTGCTTTGCGTTTTGGGTGGCAGTCGTGGGCGGGGGCCCCGATGACCCAAACCCTGGACAACGACTCTGGCTATGGGGACATGGAATGTCACCTCGCTGGGGGGGAAGGAGCCGGAGCTAGTGCAGGAGATTGAGCGGTACCGACTAGAGATAGTCGGACTCACCTCCACGCACAGTTCGGGCTCTGGAACCCAACTCCTTGAGAGAGGCTGGACTCTCTTCTACTCTGGAGTTGCCCGCGGTGAGAGGCGGCGAGCTGGTGTGGGCTTGCTTATAGCCCCCCAGCTCAGCCGTCATGTGTTGGAGTTCTCCCCGCTGAACGAGAGGGTCGCTTCCCTGCGCCTTCGGGTCGGGGACAGGTCTCTCACTGTTGTTTCGGCCTATGGGCCAAACGGAAGTGCAGAGTACCCGGCCTTCTTGGAGTCCCTGGGAGGGGTACTGGAAAGTGCTCCAACCGGGGACTCCGTCGTTCTGCTGGGGGACTTCAATGCCCACGTGGGTAGCGACAGTGATACCTGGAGGGGCGTGATTGGGAGGAACGGCCTCCCCGATCTGAACCCGAGTGGTGTTCTGTTGTTGGACTTCTGTGCTAGTCATAGTTTGTCAATAACGAACACCATGTTCAAGCATAAGGGTGTCCATCAGTGCACATGGCACCAGGACACCCTAGGTCGGAGGTCAATGATCGACTTTGTAGTCGTATCATCTGACCTTCGGCGGTATGTCTTGGACACTCGGGTGAAGAGAGGGGCTGAGCTGTCAACTGATCACCACCTGGTGGTGAGTTGGATCCGCTGGCAGGGGAGGAAGCGGGACAGACTTGGCAGACCCAAACGTACTGTGAGGGTCTGTTGGGAACGTCTGGTGGAACCCGCTGTCAGGGAGGTCTTCAACTCCCACCTCCGGGAGAGCTTCGACCAGATTCCGAGGGAGGTTGGAGACATCGAGTCTGAATGGACCATGTTCTCCACTTCCATTGTTGATGCAGCCGTCCATAGCTGTGGCCGTAAAGTCGCCGGTGCCTGTCGTGGCGGCAATCCCCGAACCCGGTGGTGGACACCGGAAGTAAGGGATGCCGTCAAGCTGAAGAAGGAGTCCTATCGGGCTTGGTTGGCTCATAGGACTCCTGAGGCAGCTGACGGGTACCGGCAGGCTAAGCGGGCAGCAGCTCGGGCGGTTGTAGAAGCAAAAACTCGGGTCTGGGAGGAGTTCGGGGAGGCCATGGAGGAGGACTACCAGTCGGCCTGGCAAACCGTTCGGTGCCTCAGGAGGGGGAAGCAGCTCTCCATTAATACTGTTTACAGTGGAGGTGGGGAGCTGCTGACCTCGACTGGGGATATTGTCGGGCGGTGGAAGGAATACTTTGAGGATCTCCTCAATCCCACTGTCATGTCTTCTGCAGAGGAAGCAGAGACTGGGGACTTGGAGGTCGATTCGTCCATCACCCGGGCTGAAGTCACTGAGGTAGTCTGAAAGCTCCTCGGTGGCAAAGCCCCGGGGGTGGACAAGATCCGCCCTGAGTACCTCAAGTCACTGGATGTTGCAGGGCTGTCCTGGTTGACACGCCTCTGCAACATCGCATGGCAGTCGGGGACGGTGCCTTTGGACTGGCAGACCGGGGTGGTGGTCCCTCTGTTTAAAAAGGGGGACCGGAGGGTGTGTTCCAACTATCGGGGGATCACACTCCTCAGCCTCCCTGGGAAAGTCTATTCCAGGGTACTGGAGAGGAGAATCCGGCCGATAGTCGAACCTCGGATTCAGGAGGAACAATGCGGTTTTCGTCCCGGCCGTGGAACACTGGACCAGCTCTATACCCTCCACAGGGTGCTTGAGGGTTCATGGGAGTTTGCCCAACCAGTCCACATGTGTTTTGTGGACTTGGAGAAGGCATTCGACCGTGTCCCTCGCGTCATTCTGTGGGAGGTGCTCCAGGAGTATGGGGTTGCAGGCCCTCTGCTGAGGGCTGTGCAGTCCCTGTACAACCGGAGCAGGAGCTTGGTCCGCATTGCCGGCAGTAAGTCGGACCTGTTCCCGGTGCATGTTGGACTCCGCCAGGGCTGCCCTTTGTCACCGGTTCTGTTCATTATTTTTATGGACAGAATTTCTAGGTGCAGCCAGGGACCGGAGGGGATTCGGTTCGGGAGCCGGCAGATTTCGTCTCTGCTTTTTGCGGATGATGTTGTCTTGTTGGCTCCATCGAGCCAGGACCTTCAGTGTGCACTGGGACGGTTCGCAGCCGAGTGTGAAGCAGCTGGGATGAGAGTCAGCACCTCCAAGTCCGAGGCCATGGTTCTTGACCGGAAAAAGGTGGCTTGCTCCCTCCGGGTTGGGGGAGAGATCCTGCCTCAAGAGGAGGAGTTTAAGTATCTTGGGATCTTGTTCACGAGTGAGGGAAGAATGGAGCGTGAGATTGACAGGCGGATCGGTGCAGCGGCAGCAGTAATGCGGTCGCTGTATCGGTCCGTTGTGGTGAAGAAGGAGCTGAGCCGAAAGGCGAAGCTCTCGATTTACCGGTCAATCTACGTTCCTACCCTCACCTATGGTCATGAACTTTGGGTCATGACCGAAAGAACGAGGTCCCGGATACAAGCGGCTGAAATGAGTTTCCTCCGCAGGGTGGCGGGGCACTCCCTTAGAGATAGGGTGAGGAGCTCTGTCACCCGGGAGGAGCTCAGAGTAGAGTCGCTGCTCCTCCACATCGAGAGGAGTCAGCTGAGGTGGCTCGGGCATCTGTACTGGATGCCCCCTGGACGTCTCCCTAGGGAGGTGTTCCAGGCATGCCCCACCGGGAGGAGGACCTGGGGAAGACCCAGGACACGCTGGAGTGACTATGTCGCTCGGCTGGCCTGGGAACGCCTCGGGGTCCCCCCGGATGAGCTGGAGGAAGTGTCCGGGGAGAGGGAAGTTTGGGCGTCCCTGCTCAGACTGCTGCCCCCGCGACCCGGCCCCGGATAAGCGGGTGGAAATGGATGGATGGATGGATAGATCGTGAGCTATATCTGGGGGAAAACTCTCTGTCACACTGAAATATGGCAGATTTTCTGACAGAACACACTTCGCTTTTACACCAAAATGACAATCCAATGAGTTTTCCTCAATAGCTTTAAGATGAGAAGTATGAATTTCCTTGCTTCTTAAACAAAATGCTCCAGACCTGACCTCTGTTGTTTGAATGTCTACATTTTCTGCTGTACAGAACCTGCAAACATATTTACCTGAAAAATTTTCCACAAACCCTGCCAAACTGTGTGCCCCGAGATTGTCTGCCACTACACAGTGAACAAACCCTTTCACAGTTTTCCCCAACTTGGCAATAAACAGTCCTTCTTGTTGTAAGGTAATGAGATCATCTATTAATGGCTTCAGTACACTCTCAAAACCATAGCACTTAACATCCTCACTACGAATAAGTGCAGCTAAATATATATTAGACAGTGATGAGTGAAAACTAGCAGGTAAGTTCCCCAATGTCCAATATACCCCACAGATTTTGTGTTTTTTTTTCCAAGTACCTAGGGGGTTGCAGATTTCAAAGTCATCAATGTATAATATAAGTGAAATAGCACACTCTTTTGACAACTGCAAATTTTCTTTATACTTACTACCATCATAAAAGCATCTATACTGAATTTTATCAGACTGAATTTGATGGGGAGATTTCAAATTGATTGATAAATCTAAAAAAGTTTGACAAGTTAGGATCTGCTGTAAAGATTTTAGTATAGAGATGTATTGAAATGATTTTTTGTTTTGGGAATCAAGAACAAATTCTGTGGGTTCTACAGTTTTAAAATGTTTTTTGTAGTATGTCTTTCGTTTCCAGGCAGTGGAAAGTGGGCCACGACTACCAAAAGCTGCTGTAATTGGATTCGACTTGCAAATAGTAGATGCTAGCTCTTGCACAATAATCTCATCTACTTGATAATTTTCATTCTGTAAGTGCTGAGATATGGTTTGATGGACAAGGGGTACAGAAGTAGTGCCAAGTAAATAGTTAAACTCTTGTAAAAGTTTATCAACAGCAACACTGGAGACAAGATAGATATGTTCAAGCTTCAGTAAGAGTGAAGCAACTTTGAGCTCTGCATTATGTGCCAAATCATCTGCATTATGTGCCAAATCATTTACATCAAAACTTGAATCACCCAGGTCCTCTCCATTTACATCTGAGGGCTCAATATCAATCTGGACACTGTCATGGCTTTCGACTGAAAGACCTCCGCTTGACCCCTGTTTCACAAGTATTTCAGGCTTTAAGTCACTTACTGTGTAATTCTTATGATTTCTGCTTCTGTGAGTTCGAAATGAACCATAAATATTTGTTCTGTACGAACAACCCTTAAACACACAATCAACTGTTTCACTGTTTTTCAGATGCTGAGCTATATGTTGAAAATAGTCTGTTAAAGTTGAATGTTCACTGATGTGGCGTAAGAGACATTTAAATGTGGTCAAGTCAGTTTCAGTTTGTGATGATGACTGATGAGATCTTGACAAGTGGGTCAAAAGTGCCTTCCAAGTTTTGCAGGTACATGGGCAGTTTAAATGGATGCATGGGTACGAGTGGTGGCGTCCATAATGTCTATGCTCAAGCTTGTAATGTTTAAGAAGCTCAGATCTTCGTGAGACACAGGTGCCACAGTCTTTGCATTTCCACATTCATTGGAAGACTAGAAAAGAAAAAGAAGACCCACCTTACCCATTTAACACTTAATAAAATTGATACAATGCCACATGGTAGATGGTTCATTTGAACTTAATCTAACGAATTAGTAGTTTAGTAGTTTGTTATCAAGTTGTTATCAATTTCACAACTCACCCTTCACCGCGGAGTTTCACGGTCTTCGCCTCTCACTCTGCGTGTGTCTGCGTGACGTTGACCTGACTGCAGCCCGCCTGAAAAAAAAAAAAAAAAAAACGCGGCTCCAATTTCTATTGGACTTTATTCAAGCCTTATCACAATCATTTACGCATATTCTTTCATAACGCGACTTCACAATAATATTAACAACATTAACTTCGCACTTGTTAAACACAGGCAACTAGAACAAATGTTTAGTTGTTGCTAATGTTTCTGCAACCGACCTCGTTAAGCTAGCATTTGCCTAGTGCACAAAATTCACAGCCAGTCTTTAAGATAATGTCAGTTGTTCACTCTGCCACTGACCATAAATGTACACAGAAAGCGTGTGTTGGACTAAAATAGCACAGTTTTGAATTCTTACCTTTTTTTAACGAGTTTCCACACAGGACAGATAGTTCGTTCTTGCCGTCTGCACTTGATGCGAGGAAACAACAATGGCGGACTTCGACGGTCGAAAAGAGAGGCCTGATGTGACGTCACATGGTCACGTGACAGGAAAACGTTTGGTTTGAAGTGAAAATACCATTTGAGCAGAAGTGTTTTTTTTTATTTTGTCCACAGGTAGTGACATTTGCTTTGAAGCAAACGGAAAATATCAGTTTTAAACATGAAGCCATAATTTTTCATTAGACCAATTTAAAAATACACTTTAAAGGAATGACACAGTAGTTTCGCTTTTTTCAGTGTACATGCCATGCAGGGGCTTGTCTGTCCATGCCAAACCTTCTGGCTCCTCCTTACTGGGCTTCTGCTGCCTGAAGCTTGGTTTAGGCTTCTGCGTCGCGGCGACGCCGTACCTACGCCGTCGACGCAGACCCCTACGCGGACCCTACGCCGTAGCCTGACGCGCACCTCCAAAAAATCCTGACTACGCGTCGCGTCGACGCGTAGTGACGTGAACGTCAAGGACTGTGATTGGTCCGTTCAGAACGTAATTTTCGGTTCAGTCGCAGCCCTATGGTCGCAGCACAACAACACCGCCATTTTCAAAGTTTCTGTGGTGAGAGCTACAAGAAAAACTGGACCAAGCCGAAGAAAGAATTATCGAGGAGGTACGCAAGTACGACCACCTCTACAACTCCTCTTCGCGGCAGCAAGAGCCCCCTGAAACCATACAAAGACACAGCCGCACCCCCCTAGCGGCTTGGCGGTGAATTGCGGAGCAACGCGTTCTCTCGACGCAGAACTACGAATGCTCAGTGACGGCGTAGGGTGTACGCCGTAGGTACGGCGTCGCCGCGACGCCGAAGCCTAAACCAAGCTTGAGGCATTCACTCAGCAGGTCATCATTTGGGGTCATCTTCCTGATGTTTTCCCAGAGGCTTGCTGTTTCTTCCTGGATAGTGGCTCTGACGCTCACTAGTCTGCAGCCTCCTGTCTTCCGCTTAGTGTATAGCCTCAGGACGCTGGACTTAGGGTGAAACCCTCCATGCATCGTAAGGAGCTTCCTTGTCTTGATATCAGTGGCTTCCATTTCTTCTAGTGACCAGGATATTATACCAGCAGGGTATCTGATTACTGGCAGGGTGTAAGTGTTTATTGCCTGGATCTTGTTCTTGCCATTCAGCTGACTCTTCAGGACCTGCCTCACCCTCTGAAGGTATTTGGCTGTGGCTGTTCTCCATGTTGCCTCCTCATGATTGCCATTTTCCTGTTGGATCCCTAGGTATTTGTAGCTGTCCCGAACATCTGCTATATTGCCTTCAGGTAGTTCAACCCCTTCAGTGGCGATCATCTTCCCTCTTCTGCACACCATCCATCCACACTTATCCAGTCCGAATGACATCACGATGTCATTGTCAAGTCAATGTCATGCTCACTCCTGGCATACAGCTTGATGTCATCCATGTAGAGGAGGTGGCTGATTGTAGTCCCACTTCGGAATCGCCACTCTTGGTGATGATCTGGCTGAGGGGGCTTAGGCCTATGCAGAACAGCAGGGGGGACAGTGCATCTCCTTGGTATATACCACATTTGATGCTCACTTCTGCATTTGACTGTGAGTTGGCTTCCAGAGTTGTCTTCCACAACCCCATCAAGTTCTTGATGAAGGCTCTAAGTGTCCTGTTGATCTTATACAGGTCTAAGAACTCCAATATCCATGTGTGTGGCATCGAGTCATAGGGCTTTTTGTAGTCAATCCAGGCTGTGCACAGGTTGGTACTCCTGGTCTTACAGTCCTGGGTGACTGCCCTGTCAACCAGTAGTTGGTGTTTGTCTCCTCTGGTGTTGTTGCCAATTCATTTCTGTGCTCTACTCATGTACTGATCCATGTGCCTGCTCATCTTAGCCGCTATGATGCCTGCCGGTAGTTGGATGGTACTGGGCCCTTCATGATGAGGACTGTACGGCCTTGGGTCAGCCACTCTGGGTGGGTTCCCAAAGTACCAGATGAAAAAAGTACCAGATGAATCTCTACTGGAAGACGTGAACATGGCACTGATCACGTAGATCACATAGATGAAGCTCTGGAGACTGCCAAGGCTACCCACCTTAAGAGATACAGCAGAGAAGCCGAGACCAGGGGAATAAATAGACTGTTCTCCAACAACTCCAACTACTCTCAATGGCAAGGTAGTAAGAAGAGATAGACCCACCAAAGTCTGAAACTAGAGTATGAAACTGAGCTCTGAAGTCTGAAACTGAGCTCTACTAGAAGAGTATCTGTCCACTGTATTCTCTATTGAAAACTAATTGATAGCAGAAAATATGGTTATTTAATTTATAGAAATATTGTGAAGCAGTGGCTTTTTATGGACTTAGATGGCATACAACCTCCAGCAAGATTCAAGTTTTATTTTTATACCATTATGGATCATCATTGGCCTGAATGCATGAAATGTGCGAAAAGAGCAGTACAATTTTTATCCAGTGATTTATCATTGCAAGAGACAAGTTTGACATGGTTCAAAACTGATGCAAAAGAGGCTTTAAAACTCCACACCTCCCGTTTGTAACACAGGCTTTCTGATACAAATGCATAGTCTCCAAGCTCAAGTTGGAAATACTAGAGTGATACACCGAGAACTATTTCCTCAAAATTGACAAAGATACTACTGTTTCCACAGCCTGAGTAAAACTTGCACATTGAAGCTTCTGGGGGGCACTTGCTCTCTTATAAAGATTCATGATGATCAGAAACATCCTGATGAGAAATTCTCAACTTTTGGTTATGCTGACACTGAAATGAGGAAAGTGCTGGTTTGGGAGCAGTATACTGCTACAGTAGAGTGGGATGTGATGTAGTTTTCCTTGGAAAATCAATCTTGAGGGACTGTTTCTCTGACTCTTTTCATTCATCTTAATAGCTGGTTTTATGTAACACCCCCTGTTATCCTCAGGTGTCTTCAGCTCCTTGTGTTCCTGCATGTTTTATGCATGAAAAGCCTATCATAGAGCTTATGGATAGAGTGTGTGTGTGTGTGTGTGTGTGTGTGTGTGTGTTTGTGTGTATATTTGTGTGTGTGTGTGTGTCGGGGGGGGATCCCTTGTGTATCTGTGCATGCATGTGCTTGCGCTGTTTGAGTTTAGCCAACAGGACAGAGACAAAGCTGTTGCTAAGCTGGATCTTTCACTGCTGAAGAAATGTAGTGTTTGCGCCAGGTTGTTTCAGTGCCACCTCCCTGGTGATGCTCTGGGCACTGGCAGCCTGACTAGGCCTCTGTTGGCTGGGTGCTGCCTGGATCAGTGGGTGTTCTTGTACCTGTTTTCTGCAGGTTAATTTTTACCATTGGGTTAAGATTCAAATATTGATATTGATTGCATTACAATCAGTCGTAGTTTAGGACTGGTCTTGGGTTTGAGTTCACACTAGAATCCATGCATGGGTAGATGTATGTCTGAGGTCTGACTGTGTGTTTGTGTGTGTGTGTGTGTGTGTGTGTGTGTGTGACTCAGAGCATAATGGCAGTCAGGCTCATAATGAGGCTCAGGGGCCCTCTGACCAGGCTTTTGAAACATTGGGCAGACACTTGGCACCCATGGGATACTACATCATTTGGACAAAGGGTTATTCATGGGCACATATATGCAGAGCCATAGACTTACATCAATACCCATGCACGCACAGATGCGCGCGTGCGCACACACAAACACACATTAATGAGCTTTACGCATTGTCACACTCTAACCATTTATTTCCAGTGAGTTAAGCACAAAAACACAAGACTGGCATGTCCTCTTCCTCTTACGGATTTTTTGTCCTGCTGCAAGTTTTTCCTTGCAAAATAACAGTAAGGTGCTATTGCATGGAAGATTTGTGCCAGTAAAATCAATCAAAACTTTCTAGATGTCAAACAAAAATAAGAATTTGACAGACAATAAAACTCACTCACAAAAAAAAAGTCATCTCAAATGTAAAACTTATAACTTGCAAACAAACTATTGGTCTTTTATGTTTTTGATAATATGTCCTTTTCTTTCCTGTTCCGTCTGCTTTTTTCTTGCTGATCAGACTTTTGCCCTTGCTGTCAGCTTACACAGCTACACTGCCAGCTCTCTTGTTTGTGCTGCCTGACATTTTGTGTGCAATTCTGACACAAGTCTCTTGCATGGGCAGGATTTTGCAAGGATGCGTCCTCATTTGCTATTGAGTTTTTGATTGACAGTTCAGTGTCCCGGATGTTGTTCAGTGAAGCAAGTGTGAGTTTCTGCTGTGTTTTGACATTCATGGACACCCGAAAGTTAACCCAATTCCTATAATGTTGCATTGACCAGATATGTTGTTTGTGCTGTACTAGAAGTTTTATTGTGTTAAATGAGTTAAGTAAGTAAAGTTGAGTTTCATTATGAGTGAGCTTTTTTCATTAGCAAACTTGCTATCCATAATGTCTGCTAGCTAAGTATCCAAAGTGTTCGTGTACTGTGTGTGTGTGTGTGTGTGTGTGTGTGTGTGTGTGCGTCACACATGCACACGTTTGCCTGTGCCTAATCATGGCAGGCTGTTTTCGTTTCTGGTAAACATTAGCTAGGAGCAGATATGTAACACTCACGCTAATTTGTCACTGTTAGTACTGGTGATCTCATGACCTCTCCTGTAGTGCCACTATCAGAAGTGTTGGAATGCAAAAACATTTTGTACTTCATGGACATCATCAAAAATTATATACTATTAAATCATTATATAATGTATTTTTCCATATGCATTAAACTATTTTGATATTGTCTCATTTTGAATTTATCCAGAAAAGAATTCATAACTTTGACTACTTCTGTTGTGTAGTGTTAAAACTCAAGACTACATTTACACGTTTGTGTCCTTTTAATGTTAATGTAGAAAATTTAAAGGCCTTTTGCTATAGATTCCAAATTACCTACACAATTACGCAACCCCTAGATCCAGATTAATCTGATGTTTCATGAGATGAGATGAATGGGTGAGGAAACAAGAAAAAATAAAGTTCTGAAAAAAGTAAACACAACTTTGTATTTACTTTTGGAGTTTTTTACACTGCTCATGATTGGATCATGATGACTGAATTATTCAAGTTGAAAATCTTTACTGTACATTGCATAATTTGTTGAGAACAAAATGATGTAACAACGGTCAATGGAAATCAAAATGATCAACCTATTGAGGGCAGGATTCAAAATCACACCAAAAATCAAAGTAAAAAATTGGAATCACAGGCTGATCCAACTTGAATGAATTTCATCGCGGAAACTCATACTGTGACTAAGTAGTGTATATGGCCCCCGCATGCCTTTATGCACTCCTGACAATGTCTGGGCATGCTCCTGATGAGTTGACAGATGGTGGTCCTGGGGGATCTCCTCCCAGATCTGGATCAGGGCATTGGTGAGCTCCTGAACAGTCTATGGTACTTGGCAATGTCGAATGTCAGACATACATACATAACATCCCATAGGTGCTCGATTGGATTTAGCTGAGGGGAACGTGAAGACCAGTCAATGGCATCAATGCCTTCGTCATCCAGGAACTGCCTACACACTCTGGCCACATGAGACCGTGCTCAATGTGAACCTGTTCCAATCTGTGAAGAGAATGGGGTGCCAGTGGCTGACCTGCCAATTGTGGTGTTCTCTGGTGAATGCCAATTGAGCTGTATGGTGCTGGGCTGTGAGCACAGGCCTCACTAGAGGATATCAGGCTCTCATGGCACTCTCATGGAGTCTGTTTCTGACAGTTTGGTCAAAAACATGCACACCAGTAGCCTGTTAGAGGTCATTTTGTAGGGCTCTGGCAGTGCTCCTCCTGTTCCTCCTTGCACAAAGGAGCAGATACTGGTCCTGGTGCTGGGTTGAAGCCTTTCTAAGGCCCTGGCCAGCTTTCCTTGTGTAACGACCGATCTCCTGGTATATGCTCCATGCTCTTGAGACTGTGCTGGGAGACACAGCAAACCTTCTTGTGACTGCATGTATGGATATGCCACCCTGGTGTAGCTGGACTACCAGCTCTGTTAGATGCAGATCCGAAAAATGCCACCTTAGGACTTGCACCTAAAGAGTATACTCGTTTTAACTTTAATTTCCCTGAGAGGGTTTCCCAAAACAGCCCATGCACAGGTAACTACACAAATGAATACGGGCACGATGTAAGCACATTTAACAACCTTTATTTATTATTCATATTAAAATATTTCTATTATTAAATTATGTTTCTCTTTCTTTTTCTTTCTTTTTATTTCTATAGCATATAAAGTTCAGCTATTGCAAAACCCACTGTGATTTAGCTAGGAGGAGAGGCAGGCCACAACTAGTTGTGGCAGAGGTCCCTGCACACTCAAATAATCACACACACAAAAAGAAACCAAACAGAAAATCTATATACAAATTAACTACTAACTCAAATCAAGCCACAAGAAAAATAAAAGAAAACATGCAGCCATGCAGGAGTTTGGCAGGTCCCTACCTATAACTGCTGTAAATAACCTCCACCCTTACCTAACAAGTCACAGTCTGAGTAGGCTGAGCACACTTGAACTACTAAACTGCGTTAATAGAGCGTCTACATAATGAAGGCAGAGTGGCAGAACGGCTACCCATCTACTAGGTAACAGGGGGGCAGAAGGCAAGAGACAAGAGAGGCAAAAAAAAAAAAAACAAAAGAGAAAAGAGGGAAAAAGAGGCAAGGCAGGGCAAACAGCGGTCTAACGCCAGGCAAGCTTTAAAAGAAACAAAGCCAGCTGTTAGTGACAATACATATGCACTGCAGATAAATTTAGCACTAAGTTTGCGGCACTGTTTACCTGTGTTCGCTGTAGCCTGCACACATCAGTACTGTAGTTGTTAACAGCAACGATGGCAGCGGCGACTAACCAGAAGGGGACACACACACCATCCAGGCCCAACACGCCAACCTGGAGAAGGAACACACAGCACATACCACACCGAGATACCACGGCTCGGCGGAGCTGCACGCCAGCCACCACTTGCTTTGGAAGAGGAGAGAGAGCAACTAACCAAACACCGCGGGTATATGAACAGGTCCCCATTAGCGGCCAATGACATGGCGGCACTACAGGTGACGGTAAGGGGCGTGCCACACACCTGCCGCAATTACCATGCTTGCTACAAAAATAAACAGATGGAGGGACACAAAAGAGAAATGCAACATAGAAAATTTAAACAACATCCAGATACACATGGTTGAGGCATTCTATCCGCCATGTATTCAGGGCAATGAGTCTGCTGGAAAATGTAATGCCTTTCCCCGAGGTTGAGTGGGGCCTGATATTAATACATGTTGTGACTGACTGTTACGACCCTGGCCGTATTGCTCTGTTTGTTTGTTCCTGTGGTGTCCTTTTTGTCCAGTCCGTGTTTCTGTGTGTGAGTGTGTGATCTTCTTTTTTTTAGCAGCTGTGCTGGTCCTGCCCTCCTCCATACAACAAGTGGTGTCATTCTCCCACTGGTCCCTGCTGCAGCATCCAGCGTGTCTTAAACCAGGGATTTTTCATTCACTGGGGGACTCGGCTTGACAGCAGTGGCTCCTGTGTTTTCTGGCATTTGACTAAAGAACTTTGTCCCCAGATCTCTGGTGTATATTGCAGCAGTGTTAGTTTTGGTAGTGTGGTTTTTGGTGGTGGGTTTTAGATCTTCTCCAGGTTTTGGGTTGTAATTTGCTACACTGTATATATTTAGCACTATTTTGTTTTGTTTTGTCTGTGGTCCTTTTTTTTTTTTTACCTGTACATCAGGTCTCTTTTTGTTAATAGCAATAAATGGGTGGTTTACTATTGTACCTGGTTTTTGGCTTAGAGTAATTTGTTGATTTGGAGACAAAGTTTGTTTTTTCACTCTTATATGTTGCGTCCCTGCACCCCTAGACTGGGGCGGAACATAAAGTGGGGGCTCGTCCGTTCTTTTTTCTACTTATGTAAGTTTTTGGTAAGTTTGGTTGGCAGTTTTTCTCATTAAACAGATAGTATGGCTTTCAATATTAATGATTTTGTATAGAATCCTGCGGTAAATAAGCTGGACAAGTGCACAAAAGAAGACTTGTTTTTGGTCACAAATTTGTTCCAAATTAATGTGCCTTTAAATGCCCGTAAGATTGACATTAAACAGTGCTTGATAGCGAAGTTGGTGGAGAAAGGCATTGTGAGGCCTGGGCGTGAGGCGGTCAGTGTGTCTGACATGTCAGATGAAGAAGTGGGAGCGGAGGCTGCCACGGCCACAGACACTGTCAGCGGCCAGGTGAAGGTTGGAGCGGAAGCTCCTGCATTCAGTCTCGGAAGCACAGATCCGATCGCTCTGATCCAGGCTGGTGTGGATACAGAGGATCTGAAGCTGGCCCTCCGCCTAAAAGAGGTGGAGCTCGAGACAAAAACCCACAAAATTGAGCTTGTGCATCTCCACATAAGGGCCATAGAGCTTGATCAGGCAAACCGAAAAACACCAACCACTGTGAGTATGCCTCTCCCCTCCTGAACAGTTTGATGTTAGCAGGCACATTGCCCTAGTACCTCAATTTAGAGAGCGCGAAGTGGATTTGTACTTCAATGCTTTTGAGCACATTGCAGCTACTTTGAAGTGTCCCAAAAATGTTTGGAGCCTTTTGCTACAATGCAAGTTGGTGGGAAAAGCCCAGGAAGTCTGTGCAACATTATCAATTACTGAGAGTTTAGATTATGATGTGGTGAAAGCCACAGTGTTAAAAGCTTATGAGCTCGTCCCTGAGGCCTATCGGCAGAAGTTTTGGTCATGTGAGAAGTCTGCAAACCAAACTTACGTTGAGTTTGCGTGAGAGAAGTCTTCTTTTTGATAAGTGGTGCACCGCCAGTAAAGTGACAGACTCTGTGAGCTGCCGTTGCTGCAAGAGTTTAAAACATGTCTTCCAGAAAAAATTGTTGTTTTGTAGCAGGAAGGAGGAAAAAGGAAATAACAACACAGCCTTTTCCACCTGAGCTGAAAATGAAGGGGGAGGGAGATGGTAAATCAGAGTCACCTGCGAGCTCAAGGAGGAGGGAAATCAGACAAAGGAGTTTTGAAGATGGACTGGAAAAGAAGTGAGAAAGAAAGAAAAAGAGATAACTCAAATCTTGCTTAAGTTGACGGCTTCATTTCAAGAAAGCAAATGAATTAAACTTAGTATTAAGGACATTCAACTGGACGCTGGAGGAAGAAGCTGATCCCTGGAGCAGGCAGAAAGAAGCTTAGTCTACGGTCCGTGGCCTGTTTGGATACAGTGGAAGAGATCTCTGTCCGAGTTGGGTGAAGAACGACAAGCAGATAAGTCCCGTTTTTCATGAAACTCTCCCGGCTTCTCCTAACGTCAGACCTCAAACTACTAGTTTTTTTCTCCCTCCTCAAACACACATCCCTCAGGACTGAAATTACACTCCACCTCCCTCCAAACACAAATACCTTCTGCACTGAACTGGACTGAAGACACCCAAACTACACCCCCTCACACACAATCCACCTAACCACCGTTTGTTTTGTTCATTAACAGATGAGAAATGTTACTATTTATTTAACGAACTTTGGATGTGGTGGTTACTCTCAGGATATTTCCTTTGACTTGGGTTTCTGTTTTATGAATGGATCTGTATGAAATTGAGAGATATTTGAGTTGATTATTGAATTGATATGTTTTGATTAATGGTTGATTGAAAATAAGAAGGATTACTAACTGCATTTTGGTTGAGTTTTCATTGTGTGATTTTGGAGCGAAGAAGACAGCTGCTGGGTTATTTTTTAAACTTCTGGTCGTATTTATTTTAAAATATTGGCAAGTTGATTTCTTTGAGTATTCTCCTGTCTGGCGCCCAACATTTTTTCATATTTTGAGGGACTTCTACGCTACAGTTTATTTGAATGAACAGAAAGTGGATTCATTGTCCAAAGCTGCTGTGTGCGCGGATGAGTTTGCTTTGATGCACCGTGTAGCTTTTTCACCGGTACAGCGCGAGTGCACTCCGGCTGTCAGCACCAGTAAACATGTTAAGCCTTCACCAAAAAGCCTACAGCGCTCTACCGCTGCTTCTAACAGCCGTGAATGTTTTAACTGCCATGAGACAGGTCACCTGATTGCTAACTGTCCTGCTCTCCAGCGTTAAGACCATAGTCAGAGTGCCAACAAGCCGAAGAGTGTGGGTTTTGTGTAGCCTGCTCCTGCTCTGCCTCCAGTCGACACTGGCGATGCAGATGAGATTGACGAGAGTTACCGGCCCTTTATTTGTAAAGGTTTTGTCTCTCTGACAGGGAAGGAGGAGGATCAGGTGCCAATCACAATTTTGCATGATACCGGAGCTACACTGGTGAACTTTAGAAAAGTAAATAATGTGGCAAAGGCTGACTCGTATCCTCTGCCCCGAATGGAGGATTGTGTGGACAAAGTTGGTGCAGCTAAATTTGTCGCAAAGCTTGACCTGTTAAAGGGTTATTGGCAAGTCCCTTTGACTCTCCATGCTTCAGAGATCTCTGCCTTCGTGACTCCAGACAGTTTCCTACAGTACACTGTGATGCCCTTTGGTCTCAGGAATGCGCTGGCCTCTTTCCAGCGCCTGATGCACAAAGTCCTAGGTGGTGTGAAGAGCTGTGAGTGTAACGGAAGTGATGAAGATGAAAATTGAGGATTTATTGTAAACTTTGTAGTGGTTCTTTTAAATCAAGTGGTGAGCACTATGTTAAGCTAAGGAGGCAACAACAGCGTTGTAGTTACAACAGGATTGTCCTTTTTTTATTACAACCCATTCTTGGGCACAGAACACCAATAGCTCTTTTATAAAATAAGCGAAATTAAAAAGAGGTATCCCTTAAAAGGTCTCTAAAATGGGCCAAACAATCCTTAATACATGGCTTAAAATTGGTTAAAAGTCTGGCTAAAACAAATGTACAAGGCCCGATTTGAAACTGATTTAAAACAAAAACCCGATAACGGCGGCCTTCCTGCTCCTATCTCGGCGCCGTCGCCACACCGCTCTCTGGCTTCCTCCTCCAACTCACTCCGTAGGAGGATGGACCATCGGCCAGGATACCTGGAACAAAAAAACCCACAGCGGCGGGGGGGGGGGTACACAACATGGTACGCTAAGATGCCTTCCTTTCGCGTGCCAGAGTGTTACTAGGTCCCAAAGGGTACTTACGCTGCTAGGCAGAGCTCCTCACTCTGCCGCTGCCATAAGGTTGCGTTGTAACACTCTGGACTTCGTCGGCTTGGCTGCTGCCACCACCTCCTGTCCGGTCTCTGGTCCGCGGCTGTCTCCGGTCTCTCCACTGCTTCCTGTGTCGGTTTCATCATACTCTTAATGTTTGTGTCTCGTGTCTCTGCACCGTGTGATCCCCTTCTGCACCTGCTCCCCTCTTGCTGTCATTTCCGTGTGTGCCCCGTTAAGTCCCTCCTCGCGTGCAGTTGGCTGCTCACCGCTCCGTTCCTCAATCCTATTGGCCAGTCTATACATCAGGTAAAGCACTTCACAGATGCAGGTTATCAATCCAATGACACAGGGTGCCCCGGCCGGAAGTAAAACAAACTCAAAATCACTTCAAGCTAAAACCATGCAATAAAACATAATAAAAACACCACTACAAACCAGTAACACAATAAAATCATGCAATAAAAAAAATATAAAATCATACACAATAAAAACAGAATGGTTGCACAAAAAATAACTTATACTTCCGCCGTGCAACATGAGGTCTACCTAGATGACATTGTGGCATATTCTGACACGTGGTCTGAGCACATCAAAATGCTGAGTACAATTTTTGGTAGGTTGAAGCAGGCTTCCCTCGCCTTAAACCTGGCCAAATGTGAGTTTGGTCGCGCCACTGTGACCTACTTAGATAAGCAGGTAGGTCAGGGTCAGGTGCGGGCCCTTGCTGATAAAGTCCAGGCCACCCTCGACTTCCCTGTGCCTCAGACGCGGCGTGAGCTTCGGCGTTTTTTAGGGATGGCTGGCTATTATCGCGGGTTCGGTAGGAATTTCTCTGATGTTGTGGCTCCACTCACCAGGTTAACCAGTACCTCCTGCCCATTTGAATGGTCCTCTGGCTGCACAAAAGCCTTCCAGGCAGCCAAAGCCCTCCTCTGTAGCACACTTGTTCTAGCTGCTCCTAACTTTGAGCGCCCCTTCAAGATGGAGGTGGACGCGAGCGCCAGTGGTGCAGGTGCAGTGCTGCTGCAGGAGGACGACCGCAGTATTGACCACCCTATTTGCTACTTCTCAAAGAAGTTCAATAGGCATCAGGTACAGTATAGTACCATTGAAAAGGAAGCCCTTTTGTTGCTGTTAGCTTTGCAGCACTTCGAAGTTTATGTAGGCTCCAGTTCTGTGCCTGTGATGGTCTACGCTGACCACAATCCCCTCGTGTTTCTGGCCCGGATGAGAAACGGAAACAAGAGACCCATGAGGTGGTCCCTGTTGCTCCAGGATTTTAACCTGGAAATTAAACATAAAAAAAGCACAGAAAACGTGTCAGCTGATGCTCTGTCTCATGTCTCTCTGGTTTATGTGGGCTCTTCCAGTTGCGTAGTATGAGCTGAGCTGCAACAATAAAACCGGTTACTGTCTTTTTTTTCTTTTCCCACCTTTTTTTGTGCTTATAGGTTTGTACGTTGTTGAAATAAGATGTATAACATACCTATTACCATGTGGAAAAACAAAAAGAGAAAGGAAAAGAAAAACATAGAGAATAACAGAAATAAACAGAATAATAATGATAGTAAAAATAAACAAAAAATAAATGAACAAAAACAAATACAGGCCGTTACATGACAAGACTAAATGGATAAAACTTAACAAGACACAAGACAAGACTAGGCAGACAGGACAAATATGGACAAACGGGACATGACTGGACAGATGGAACAAATTTGGATGGACAGGACAAAGTTGGACGGACAGGATAAGACTTAACAGGCAGGATAATGCAAACAGTTAGAGTTTAAAATATTGAAGCTGCATATTGTAAAAACATGGGGTTTGTTATCAGGCGTAGTAAGACACAATAATGATTGAGATTGGTCAATCAGAAGAGACATTTGAAAATAAAATAAAATAAAATTCAACCAGTACAAAGAAGGGACATTGCATGGGCAAAAGTAAACACATTAATGGACACAAGTAAAAAAATACAACAAGGATAACTTTTAACATATCAATTCACATTTTGGATTATGAATTCTGGTTTGGGGTACACATATTTAACAGGAGCAAGGACATAGAGGAATCATTTTTGGAGGTAGTGCAAAAAGGGGGACCAGGTTTTCTCAAAGGATGGGATATTGTTTTTTATGGAGGCTGTTAATTTTTTAGAGTGGCCAGTCAGTAAATTAAACCAGCGGGTTATATTTTAGTTCAATCTTTCCAGTTTAATAGTATGACTTTTTTTTTTTTGCAATGGTTAATGATATTAGTATGAATGGTCTAAGGGAGTTTGGAATAGTTAAAGTGGAGATATCACCAAGTAGTGCAGTAATGGGGCAGAGAGGGATGCTGAGGCTGAGGATCTTCTGGATGTGTGGGCAGGTCCAGAGTGCATGAAAGTAGTTGTCAGTGGTGGTTGGACAGTGGAAGCATCTAGTTAGTTAGTTTTGCTGAAGCCCGAAAGATGGGGAAAATGAACGGTTTGTGATTGATATGAAACATAGGGTTGTGCCAGAGAGGTGTATGGAGACATGGTGAGAAGGTGTAATTGAGAAATTGGTTAGATTTCCACCATGCTGAAAGAACTATCTTGATTGCAGTGTTATTTTTGTAGCAGCACTCATAGGAGGGTATGAATTTTCAGGTCTTGAGTTAAACTGTTTTCTATATCTAACCAAGGTGGATTGCTGTTGTTTGTCCAGTGTTTGATGTACTGCAGTTGGTGTGAGAGGGAATAATGAAAAAAATGTGGAGTTCCAAGTCCTCCATATTTTTTGGGTTTTTGGATGGTGTGTAGTTTTATTCATGGTTTTTGATTTTCCCAGTAGAAGCTAGTGACTGTGGTGTTGTGAGAGGAAAACCAGCCCGAGGTTGGGGTGACAGGGATCATAGTAAAAAGGTAATTGATTAGTGGGAGAATTTTCATTTTGACTGTGGAGATTCGGCCGATTAAGGATATGGGTAATTTGTTCCATCTTTCTAGGCTGTCTTTTATTTCTTGCAGCAAGGGGATATGATTGGGCTTGAATAATTCATTTAAATTTGATGATATATGGATTCCAAGGTATGTGATAGAGTTAGTGATCGTTATTTGTTTCAGAAGGCGATCCTCAGCCTCAGCACCCCACCGTGGTGTGTCTATAGGCAGAATCTCAGATTTTGGCCAGTTGATGGAGTAGCCAGATACTTTACTGTAACTATTGATCAGATCATGGCTCATGGAAGTGAGGATGAGGGGTTAGTGATATACAGTAAAATGTCATCAGCATACAGACTTAATTTGTGTTGTATGATTTGGTTTGGATGCCTGTAATATGGTCACATTGTTGGATGGAAGCTGCCAGGGGTTCTATAAAAAGTGCAAACAGTAGTGGAGATAATGGGCATTCTTGTCGAGTACCTCTGAGGAGTTGAAACGGTTTTGATATTAGTCCATTGGTTATGACAGATGCAGTGGGTGAGTTGTACAGAGTTTTAATCCAATTAATGAAATATGGTGGGAACCCAAAATGTTTAAGGGAGGCAAAGAGAAAGGACCAGTCTAACCTGTCAAACGCCTTCTCAGCATCAAGGGTTGCTGCAATGAATGGTGGACTGTTTGAGGAGGCTGTGTTTTTATGGCGATGGATGAGGTTGAATAGTCTTCTTGTGTTTTCTGAGGAATGTCTCCCTTTAATGAAGCCAGTTTGATCAATGTGTATAAGGGATGAGATTACTGATTCAAGTCTGATAGATAATGTTTTACTGATAATTTTTGAGTCTGAGTTGGTCAGTGATATGGGGCGATAGTTGATGCATTGAGTGGGGTCTTTATTTGGTTTGTGGACCAAAAACAGAAGTCTCTGTCATGAGTTTAAACCATTCCACAAACTCTGGTTTATGTGGGCTCTTCCAGTTGCGTAGTATGATCGGAGCTGCAACAATAAGACCGGTTACTGTCAACCGGAGCTCTGCTTTGGTAAGGTCCAGTGGCATTAGAGTCTTATCCGCCAACAGACATAGTTGTGGGGATTCTGGTAGAGGTTGTTTAAGCCATCTCTCGAGGTTTTTCAACACCACCTTCCAGAAGGGCAGTACCATAGGGCAATCCCATATGGCATGAAGGAATGTGCCCAACTCATTTCCAGCATATACTGTCCTGTGTTAATCCCATTTTAAACAATTTCAGTGGTGTAAAATAATATCTGTGTACAATCTTATAGTAGATGAACTTACTCCTTGCATCCCTTGTAGCCCAGCCTACATTTGAAATCACTTCTTGCCATACATCTTCACTAATCTCACCACCGAGATCCTTTTGCCATATTAGTCTCAAGCATTCACACATTCTTGTTTGAATATTCGACATTTTCCTATAACATAGTGAGGCGGAGTGCAGAGTATGACGACAATTGAGAAATTCTTGAACCTTGTTTTCTCCTTCCTTTGCCCATTCTAAACCAAAAGTAGAACTCACACTACTCCTCAACTGTAAGTATTCCAGAAATGCCCTTTATCTGTTAAATCACATTGCTCTTTAAGGCCCTGAAATGATATAAATGACTGGTCCCTGGAGAGGTTATTAACAACACGTACCCCTTTTGTCAACCATGTACCCCAGAAACATGTCTTTTTCCCTATACAAATTGAAGGGTTATTCCATATAGAAGAATAATTTTGCTTATACCATGAAATCCCCAAGATCTTATGTGCTCTTGCCCAAGCCCAACGAGAGTGTTGTAAAATAAGGTTTTCCTCTTCCGTGTGTCTGCCTATTTTCCTCTGTGATAACAATTCTACAATATTAAATGGAGCTGCAAGTTCCTTCTTGATCTTAACCCAAATAGGGCTTGACCCATAATCTGTCCAGTGATTTGTTAGTTTGTTCATTTCAAATGATATGCTATATAGTTCCATATTTGGAAGAGCCAGTCCTCCAATATCTCTTGAGGCACAGAGTTTCCTCAAAGCAATTCTGGACTTTTTCCCCTTCCAAAAAAAGGAAGTAATCATACAATTATATTGTTTGAAGATCCCATCAGAGATGGTTACTGGTATCATCATAGAGATGTAATTAAATTGTGGAGCGACTGCCATTTTAATAATATTAATTTTTCCCCACAGAGTGAGGTTTATCAATTTCCATTTGTCCAGATTTGTCTTAATTTTTTGAATTAAAGGAGTTGTATTAATAGAGATTATATTTTCTAGACCTGAGCATAATCTAATCCCTAGATATTTCATTCCAGATGGGATAACCTTAAACTGGAATGTAGAGATTACTGATTGATTGCAACCTCTCGATATTGGCATACCTTCGGATTTTTGCCAATTTATTTTATAGCCTGATAATTTTGAGAATGATTCAATTGTTGACAGAACACTAGGGATGGACACCGTAGGCTCTTTCATAAGTATTAAAATGTCATCTACATACAGAAACATTTTGTGTTCCTCCCCCCCTTGTGACACTCCCTTAATAGCAATTTCTGTCCTAATTGCAATAGCCAGGGGCTCAAGGAACAGCGTAAAAAGTAGAGGACTAAGAGGGTCTCCCTGTTTGGTCCCATATGTTAGGCCAAAGAAGGGTGAGGTCAGTTCATTCGTTATCACTGTTGCCCTGGGATCTGAATAGATCACATTAACCCATTTGATAAAACCTTCACCAAACCCAAACGTTCCAAGTGTATGCCGCACAAAGCCCCACTCCACCCAATCAAACGCCTTTTGGGCATCTAAGGAGAAGGCGGCTAGTGGGATGCTTTCATCTCAATTAAGCCATATAAGATGTAGCAGGCGTCTAACATTATCTGAAGATGACCTTCCTTTAATTAATCCCACCTGATCCAAGTGTATTAAGTGTGGTAAAACAGTCTCTAGCCTCATAGCAAGAACCTTTGTCAGAATTTTACAATCCACATTGATCAGACTAATAGGCCTAAAACTTCCTGGATCAGTGGGATCTATCTTTTTGACAATTATGGAGATCAGCGCTTCATTAAATGTTTCTGGTAGTTTTCCGACATCAATGTAATTATGTGGTTTTATGAGATGGAGCATCCAGGATTAGGTTCTGGGCAGGGTTCTGGCTGAAAGGATGAACCTGGATGTGAGAGAGTGGTTGAAAATAGAGTGCAAGCTGGGACCTAAAACAAGAAAGATCAAGGAGGAGAATGACTTTTAAGAATATAAATTGTGCAAAACAGATATCTTGAGTTTAAGTTGGTCTCTTCATTGTTGTTTGATGCCATTGTTGATGCAAGGTGTGATCTTAATACCTGGAACAGCCCTGGAGGTATATTGAGTGGAAGCATCAAGAACTGATGTAAACAAGTCAATAAACCAACTAACTTGGTCATTAATATTAGTGAAGTGAGTTGTGCAATTGGCCATATTCTGGGTTATTGTAGAAGGTTGTTATGCCCCGGTTCAGGGGAACCCCTGACATAACAGATGCGCTCCCTCCAGGCTTCCCACTCCAAAGAAGGCCAGCAACTGGATAAACCAAATTCAAACAATGTGCAGTTTTATTTAGCTTCAGGGGAAGAACAGGCCAACATAACAAACAGAACAAACTGAAATCACCCTACACTTTCCTAATAAACAAAAGGAAAATAAATGACAAAGTTGTAACCTCCTCCTGACATAAAACACAGGAGAAAACAGGTGCAAAACAAAAGGCTTCTTCCCCTACTTCACTGCCCTAACTATTTACACCTATTTACAATATTTACAAAAGTTCAGAACTTGGTTTTAATACAAAAGTACACGCTGGATTTTCACACTCTCAGAAGCTGCTAATTCAAACATTCTACACATCCTGCTGGTGTCTTTGTGGTGGAAATGCTAGAGAGAGGCTGGGGGAGTGCACGCTGCAGGTTCAAATAGACCGGGTATCCACCCCCTGACCAATCACGCTGCAGCAGCCATCATCATGCTCCATTCCTGCTGGAGAGAGAGAGAAAAGAGACACACACACACACCGGAGGAGGAGACACTGCAGCAAAGAGAAAAAAACACATACACACTCACACAGGGTCATAACACCTTCCCACCTAAAGATCAAACATTTCTCCCCCTAAAAGAAAAATGTTTGATTTTCTAAGACCTAGACAGAGCATCAGCAATGACATTTTCCAAACCCTTCTTGTAACGGATCTCAATATTGAAGTCCTGAAGCAGCAACAACCAACGCATCAGGCGTTGGTTACTGTTCTGCATTTGAGCCAAGAACACGAGCGGATTGTGGTCAGAGAAAACAACAGTTGGCACAGAGCTGGACCCAAGATACACTTCAAAATGTCGTAGGGCCAGTAGTAAGGCTAAAGCCTCTTTTTCGATTGTGCTGTAATGGAGCTGGTGTTTTTTGAACTTCTTGGAGAAGTAACAAATGGGATGGTCAATGCCACGCTCATCCTCCTGCAAGAGCACTGCACCTGCGCCAAGTGCGCTAGCGTCCACCTCCAGTTTAAAGGGGCACTCGAAAACTGGGGCAGCAATCACAGGAGCGCTGCAGAGGAGAGCTTTGGCGGCCTCAAAAGCAAACTGACTCTTCTCCGACCACTGAAAGGGTGACTTGGGACTGGCTAAACTTGTCAACGGAGCTACGACAGAAAAGTTCTTACAGAAAGCCTGATAATATCCAGCCATCCCCAGAAAACGGCGGAGGTCGCGGCGTGTCTGGGGAGCTGGAAAATCCAAAATGGCCTGCAATTTAGCAGCAACAGCACACACACGACCTTGTCCTACCTGTTTCCCCAAGTAGGTAACGACAGCTTTCCCAAACTCACACTTGGCCAAATTGAGTGTGAGGGAAGCTTTACACAAACACATTCCACATGCCCAGCCCAGGTGGATGAGTAGGCTACAATATCATCCAGATAAACCTCACAATTGCTCACACCGCAGAGGACTGTCTTCATCAGCTGCTGGAAAGTGGCTGGCGCGTTCCTCAGACCAAATGGCATCACTGTGTATTGTAGAAAGTGATCAGGAGTAACAAAGGCACTGATTTCTGAAGCGCGCTGTGTCAAAGGGACCTGCCTATAACCTTTAAGGAGATCTAATTTGGTGACATGCTTCGCTGATCCCACACGATCAACACAGTCATCCATGCGGGGAAGTGGGAAAGAGTCAGGTTTTGTAATGGCATTAACCTTACGGTAATCATTACAAAAACGCAGAGTCTGGTCAGATTTGGGAACCAGAAGTGAGTGAGAACTCCACGGACTACTACTTGGAACAGCGAAACCATGTTTAAGAAGATATGTTGTTTCCTCCTGCATTATGGCACGTTTAGTCGGATGGACACGGTAGACATGCTGTTTTATTGGTTTGTGATCACCTACATCAATATCATGACTTAACACATTTGTTCGAGTAGGGACATCACTAAACAGGGATTAATGGTTTCGAATGAGACTACTAATGTCGGACCTGGTGGACTCTGGCAGATGCGCTAGATATGCAACCAGGTTTGACAAGACTTCTGAGTTTCTCAGGCGTGCACAGGAAGCAGAGCTGTACCTGTCATCCAGCCCATCGTCACTTGGATCATACGGGGGCTGTACAACAGACACCAAGACGACAGGGGCAACAACAGCGGGAGACGAAATGGCACTCTTTTCACGGTCAACATACGTTTTGAGCATGTTGATGTGACACACACAAGTTTTTTTCTTACGATCAGGAGTCTGGATTACATAATCTGTTTCACTAAATTTACGGTCAACCACATATGGACCAGAGAACTTTGCCTGTAGGCCAGAACCAACCAGAGGTAACAGTACTAGTACACGATCACCGGACTCAAATGTCCACACAACAGACTTTCTGTCAAAGTTAGCTTTCATTTTGAACTGAGCAGCGGAGAGTGAATCATGAGCTAACTCACGAGCGTGATGCAGTCTCTCCCTAAACGAGCTGACGTAGTCCAAAATGTTCTCACCTGAACTGGATTTTTGAGAGAGAAACTTCTCTCTCAACAAACGAAGTGGACCGCGTACAGTGTGGCCGAACACTAAATCGGCTGGACTGAACCCTAAGGACTCCTGCAAAGTTTCTCTCACAGCAAACAACAACAATGGCAACCCCTCATCCCATTCACGGTTTGACTCAGTGCAGTATTTACATAGCATAGTCTTTAGGGTTTGGTGAAACCTTTCTAATGCACCTTGACTCTCAGGATGGTAAGCGCTGGAAGTGTGGTGCTTCACATTTAACTCTGACATGACCTGGGTGAAGATTTTAGACATGAAGTTGGATCCCTGGTCACTTTGGATGCGTTTAGGAAGACCAAAGGTGGAGAAAAACTTAACAAGTGCTTTTACAATGGTACAGGCTTTTAATGAGCGTAATGGGACTGCCTCAGGGTAACGAGTTGCAGCACACATCAAAGTGAGGATGTACTGGTTGCCAGATTTCATTTTTGGTAAAGGTCCAACACAGTCTACAATAACATGTTCAAATGGTTCTCCAATGGCAGGGATGGGTTTTAATGGAGCAGCAGGGACCACCTGGTTTGGTTTACTTGAAATTTGACAGGTATGGCACGAATGGCAAAATTTCACAACATCTGATTTGAGACCCGGCCAGAAGAAATAATGAAGGACACGGATGTATGTTTTTCGGATTCCTAAATGACCGGACATGCCATGGTCATGAGCTAGACTTAACACTTGAAAATGGAATGGCTTTGGTACAACAACTTGATTCACAGACTTGTGCGTAAGACCAGAACCAGGGGACCAGCGGCGTATCAAGACACCATCATCAATAAAGTAGGATATAGGCTTCTCACACTCTGGGCCTGTTACAAGAGAGAAACAAGGAGACAAAGTAGCATCAGTTTTCTGTGCACTAATCAGCTGTTCTTTGTCTACTGAAAGTGTCAGAGTTTTATCATCAGGCTGAAGCTCCACAACAACAGGTTCACTTTCATTACAATCTAAAAGAGAGCTTGTTGGATCAAGGGAACAAAGGAAGCGAGTCAGATACGTCGGATGTAGCGGAATCAGAGACGCACTCATCAGCGGTTGGATGTTCAACTACCTCGGGAGACGCAATACGTTCAAATGCTGTGAAATATGAATCTACCTCAGACTCTCTGAATGGGGGGACTAGTGCAATATGCCGACTCACATCAAAACTGTCGTGGGGGCTTGGCATGGATGTCCGTGTGAGTGAAGGACTGGCAGCTACAGCGGCTTCCCGCTCTATCTCCAGAGCCTTTACCTTTAAATGCATGGCTTCCACCTCCAACTCCCGGTGTCTCACCTCCACCTCTTTTATGCGCAGAGTTAGCCTCAGCTCCTCTTCACTCTTGCCATGTTGGATTGGGAGGCCTTGGGGTGGGGCAGGAATACCAGCCAGATCATCCCGCCCAACTCCACCTGTGGGAGCTGGCTCACCAAGTAAACCCCTTTCACTCAATTTTTCATACAGGACGTCCCTTAACTCCTTTTTTGTTGCATACAGTGGCACTTGCACCTCAAAGAAACTAGCAATTAGAGCCAGATCAGCTTTTTTACACCTTTCTAATTTCTCAATGGTCGGATTATCAGTGAATTCTTCTAATTTGAACTCTGTTTTCTCCATATTGCCACCAGCACAAAGAAAAAACTGCCAACCACACAAAAGAGAGAACAAGGAAGGAATTTATGCACTTACCCGACGTGATGAACACAAGAAAGAATGAGCCCCCAATCATGTTATGCCCCGGTTTAGGGGAACCCCTGACATAACAGATGCGCTCCCTCCAGGCTTCCCACTCCAAAGAAGGCCAGCAACTGGATAAACCAAATTCAAACAATGTGCAGTTTTATTTAGCTTCAGGGGAAGAACAGGCCAACATAACAAACAGAACAAACTGAAATCACCCTACACTTTCCTAATAAACAAAAGGAAAATAAATGACAAAGTTGTAACCTAAGCTCCTGACATAAAACACAGGAGAAAATGGGTGCAAAACAAAAGGCTTCTTCCCCCTACTTCACTGCCCTAACTATTTACACCTATTAACAATATTTACAAAAGTTCAGAACTTGGTTTTCTAATACAAAGTACATGCTGGATTTTCACACTCTCAGAAGCTGCTAATTCAAACAATCTACACATCCTGCTGGTGTCTTTGTGGTGGAAATGCTGGAGAGAGGCTGGGGGAGTGCACGCTGCTAGTTCAAATAGACCGGGGATCCACCCCCTGACCAATCGCACTGCAGCAGCCATCATCATGCTCCATTCCTGCTGGAGAGAGAGAGAAAAGAGACATACACACACACCGGAGGAGGAGACACTGCAGCTAAGAGAAAAAAAAAACACATACACACTCACAAATGACCCACAGGGTCATAACAAGGTAGTAAAGGTGCATCAGAGCCACCGCGTACCACTACATGCCAGACCATAGATGAAACACTGGTCCTTATATACTGTGTAGGCAGGTGAGTCTTCATTGCTTGAGCTGTGCTCAGGAGGAGGGGAGGCTGTGCCCAACCTGTCGGCCATGCCCGACAGTGACACAGACTCTAACGTGACAGACAGGGGAGAGACAGACAGGAGACAAAAGGAAAGGACAAACACAGGGGCACAATGGGGAAAAGGAGGGGAGACTGCAGATCTCCACAAGTACAGATATCATTAGATGGTATACACTCTTAGAAATAAAGGTGCTAACTAGAACCATATAGGGTTCTTCGGCTTGTCCCCATAGGTGAACCCTTTTTGGTTCCTGGTAGAACCTTTAATAAATGTTCCACCTAGAACCCTACATAAAGAGTTATACCTAGAACCGTCTGTGAAAGGTTCCACCCAGAACCCCCTATTAGTGGTTCTACAGAGAACCCTTGTATGGGCATATGGTTTCAACCAGAACCTTCTCTGGGGGTTCTATCCAGAACCTTTTCACCTTCTAAGGGTTTCATCTGGAACCTTCTCTGGGGGTTCCATTCAGAACCTTTTCACTTTCTAAGGGTTTCATCTGGAACCCACCCAGGGGGTTCCACTGAGAACCCTTTTATATTATGAAAATGAAAAAAAAATAAAAAATAGGTTTCACCTATAACTATCGTGTCCTCTGATGGTTCTATAAAGAACCATATTTTATTCTATAGATCAGGCAAAAGAATTATTGAATCCCATATATTGTATATTGTGCTCATCCATCATTTTAACAATCTATGTTACAATTACCAATGTTTACAAAGAGAAAACATTCAAAGAGTGTTTAATGAGAAAAAATCTTATTAAAAATCTTGGAATAATGATGGATAAGGAGGGGACTCTGAGGACAATCCAACAGAACAGGAGAGGCTGTGTAGGTCCTAGGAAGCACAGGTCAAACGTGATCATAGGACCAGTGGAATCAGCAACACGACAGATAGGACACAAGCCAGCCACATCAGTCCTCAGCAGATGAATTCATGTAATCTCCAGCAATGGTGACATAGCAGAGAGGGAAGAGAAAAAGATGGTTAGTAGCAGCATTCCAACGTCCACTTGCTACACCAGATGAAGCAGTAAACCATCTACAAATAACAAAGTAATCAGGGTCCAATGAGATTAGTAGGGGCACATAATAATGGTGACAGCGGAAAGTGAGGGAACCCCACAAAGTTTTCACATTATAGAAATAATGTTTATTTCAGTAAAAATAAATTCCTGTTTTTAAACAGGTACAAAAATCGTTGCTTACTGTAATTTTAAACGAAAAAGTCAAAATTTGAATGATCAAACGTATGTATTGACTAAAGAATAATTTTCATCAATATTTAGCAAAACAGTACTGGGCAGCAGCAGGAATTTGACCATTTCATTTTAACTAAACTGACGTTTCACAAAATTAAAAGAAAAAAGCAGCCCATGCTGCAACATAATCCAGTCTACTTACTACTACCCACACAGTTGTACTTTCTCTTCACTGAAATTTGTATAGCACTATGGTCCTGGATACCCAAAACAAATCTTGAAATGAAAATGAGAGTTCTTGTCAGTTCTTTTGGGTACTGGACTCCAAAAACAAAATACATTAATGCACTCATGGCATATATGTCCATGCTTCTGTCCTCAGTCAAAACTTGTATACCATCCAGGTATAGGGTTATCCCATGTGCCAGTAAAGGGTTTCCCTCCTCTGCATTACGGAGCATCATTGCTGGAGTCGGCACATTTGGCTCCTATGCAACAACACATATCTGTAAGTAAAACAAAGTAAAACTGGCTATGAATAAAGCAAAACAATAAGAGCAATGACATCAGTGTTTGCATACTGTAGAGAACACCTATTCTTAGACAACACAGTTAATAAACATTGTTTTTGAGCTTAAGTATTTACTTCCCGCACAGTGTACAGAAAGGATGAGTCCTCTCTGAAAATGGAAGGCAGCAACAAAATTGCTGCATCCCGAATGAGTCCTGAGGAAATACAACTATTTTTTGACTGATGTTTTGGTGTTTTCAGAAGACTGTGGCTTTGTGATAAACATACAGATACCTTGTCTTACTGAATCATCCAGGCAGTCATTGATTACCCTCTGGCAGCGCTCCTTTAGGTCACACATTGATGCTCTTTGAACAATCTTTGTTGCCATTTGATTCAGCTCTATGCTCGTTCATCTCCCACAGAAGCTGAAAGGAGGAACAAAAAGTATTAGCTCCAAATGCAATAATACAAATTGAATCAAATATGATTAAATCAGTGCTTGAAGATACCAACTATTTTAGGAAGCTTCAGTGCTGGAAACTTTTCGACGATTTCCTCAGTCTTGGCATTTTCCATGAAGGTTTTTCGGTAAGCACGGGTTCGGCTCATTCCCTCCATTAAAGATTTCATATTTGGATGTACCTTAAGCATCTCTATAGACATATCGCGGATATGAGCGTTAGTGCTCCTTTCATCCTCTCCAGAGTCTCCATCCTCCTGAACCTATAATTCAGTAAACAAAATGACACAAACAATATATTAAGAGTAACCACTAAGAAGAGGTGTACATGATAGTTTTAAAGGTATTCTTAAGTTATAAGTTGTTTCCAAAGACTGAAATGACAACCAAAACAATGCAATGAAACAATTTTTTTATGTACATATGAATGAAAATGTATGAAATATTCTAGATAGCGCCACCATATTACTCATACATGCAGTTGGCCTGTTTATGCGGAGGAGCTGGCTTGGCTGACCCAATGAATGACGCTTCCTCCCAGATCCTGCCACAGCAAATTTTGCACGCATTTGTTGCACCATTGCGTCGCCAATGAGGGGTCGCCTTTCCTTTTTGAACTTGTTTTTTTAGAGATTCACGTAAAGCATCCTACAACCAAGAGAGGGATCATTTACTGAAGGGGGTAGTCCAATCCAAAATCTGACCATTTCTGTCCTCAATATTGTCAAGACATGTCAACATCAAGCCATTTTGTAAAATACAGCTATACAGTAATGATAGTCACTCATTTTTCTGCAAATGTGGGCATTAGGTGCATGTATTTATTTTGTATTTCAGTACAATATGTACAGTAGCTTTATCTACACAATGGAGTGGGATGTGAACATGTAAACAGACTAATTTTGTGTCTACTTACTTGTGTCATCTTACATACCAGTGGAGGCTACTAGTGGGAGTAGCCAGAGGAAGTTCAGTCAATAGAATGGCATGAAAACAGGGACAAAAATAAATAAATAAAATAATATTTAAATGAGTCTGTCTTCTGATCAGTCCAACCAAGCAGCCCCACTAACCTGTATCCTGTAAAAAGAAAAAATAAATTCTGTGTATAATCTCACGTAAAAGCTACATTGCTCAGTAGTTTTTCATAAGAATCATACAAGTAACCTGAGGGTGTCATACAGGACTTGGATCAGAACTGATCTTATCTTCGTTCTCTGAGGGGCCAAAAGCTCTGGGTCCTTTGCCTCAAGCACATCCTGTAATGATTTGGGGAAAGCAAACCAACACAGTGAAGCAGGCCCAGCTGTTTGCTCATCATGAGGCCTTTGAGCTCTATTTTAGGAAAATGCAAGAATGTGTTAAACTGAGCTTTGTGAAATAGTACTGAACAGACTGGGACTAGACTGAAACAAAGTCCCCCCCACCCCCCATTAACCAGAACTGCAGTATCATCACAGCATATACTTTACCTGTTCTCATTTGTTGTTGTTGACGATGACGATGACAACTTCAAGTGCTCAAGACACTTAAGGAACTGTGCTTGTTATTTTATTGATGGGATTAATCTCTCTGCCATCCTCTCAGTAAGAATTTCGAGGGTTGCTCCATCAATGTCATTCTCTTCAAAAAAAAAAATAAATAAATAAATAAAATTATTATTTGGAAAGAAAAAACATAGTTGTCTTATACTGTATATTGATATAGCTTACACTGTATCAGTCTTCTCTGACGCCACACTCTATTGGCCTGTGGTATAGAGTGATGAACAGGTTACCATTATCATCTGCATATACTGTATATCTAATGGATGGAAATCTGCTTCATCCCCTGGCTTGACGGCAACCCACTCCCTTGTGTCTTGGACACTGTAAGCATGAAGGTGCTCCTCAAAAATGTGTAGATGTATACACACGTCCACAAACCAACCACTGGCCCTGGTATTTAATAAGATGGAGGACTTTTACAAAAATTGGGACCTCCTCTCCATGGACTACATCAAGGACAAAAAAGTCTCCGACTTTGTATGTGACACTGTCAATTACAATCTTGTAATTGAGGAAGAGGTACTTCAGTACATGTACCAGGTGCCCCATCAGTGGTTGTGCTACTCTGAAAATCCCAACACTGCCGCATCTGATATCTTTTTGCTAGTGTAAGAGAAACATTCTGGAAGTTGCATACAACAGATGATAACCGAAATACAAATGTTTAGCCTGAAATCGAATGCACCAATGTGCTCTGAGAGGCCCAAATTCACTTATAAGTCGTGGATAGTGTACAAGATAGTGAATTTTGAGGGTTAATTTGCCATGGAAAAGGATCTGGCGTTCTGCCAGAAATTCAGAGATCAGTGAAGATAGGTAACCAAGCCAACTGAATTTGATTTGTGGGGCTAAGATGATATCACAAATGTTTTGCAGAAGCAGGTACAGATGCCACTGAGGGCTGTCTTCAGGAACAAAGCTGCCAATCAGGAGAGGAAGAATGCGGAAGAGAGTCCACTTTTCCACTGCTTTCCCTGGAAGAGCTACATCATTTACGAGAGGAGTCATCATGGACTATGAGCACAGGGGGCACCAGCACCTGGGCCCCCCCGGCCCTGACAGACCGGCGAGTCCCCACATCAAGGTAGGGAGCCCCCCCCACCAGCTGGACCAAAGGGGCTAGAGAACAGCACCCCCAGCAGCAGACCAGACACAACTGTCAGTGTGGAGGACCCCCCCAGAGGAAACACTGGAATTAAAAAAAAATAATTTAACAGTTAAAAGAAGAGAAGTTCATAAGATAATAAGTAAAGTAGATAAAATAGGGTAAAATAATACAAAATATAAGACAGCAGAATAAAAGGCGTCAACATAAGATAAATGATAAAAATATAAGAAGAATTTAAAGGTCAATTAAAAGCCTGATTAAAAAGGTGTGTCTTTAACCTTCTTTTAAAAATATCAACAGTCTCTGCAGTCCTGAGGCTCTCCGGCAGGCTGTTCCACAGACATGGGGCACAGTGGCTAAATGCCGCCTCTCCATGGGTTTTTGTTCTGGCTTTTGGTATGGATAAAAGGCCGGTGTCGGAGGACCTCAGGGTCCGCAAGAGTTGATATGGTAAAAGCAGGTCAGATAAGTAAGAGGGCACAAGGCTGTTAAGACATTTAAAACTAGTAAAAGAACCTTAAAATCGATCCTGAAGTGGACAGGTAGCCAATGCAGCAACTGTAAAACTGGTGTAATGTGGGCCCGCCCTCTGGTCTTCATCAGCACGCATGCGGCTGAGTTTTGTAGTAATTGGAGGTATGAAATACTCTTTTTAGGAAGACCAGAGAGCAGGGCATTACAGTAATCTAAACGACAGGAAATAAAAGCATGCATTAGCACCTCTGTGCTGGCCTGAGAGAGAAACGGGCGGACTCTGGCTATGCTCTTAAGATGATAAAAGCCTATTTTTGTTATATTTTTGATATGTGGGATAAAAGTCAGCTCAGAGTCAAAAATCACACCCAGGTTTTTTACAGATTGGGTTGGTTTAAAATCTTGTAGTTTTGGTAAAAGTTTCTCAGTCTGGCCTTCAAAACCTATAACTAAAACCTCTGTTTTGTCCTGGTTGAGCTGAGGGAAATTCCATGCCATCCATGACTTGATATCTAAAATGCAGTCAAAAAGGGCATCAATTGGCCCTGTGTTATCAGGAGACACAGCAATGTACAGCTGTGTGTCATCAGCGTAGCTATGGAAACTGATGCCGTGTCTCCTGATGACGTCTCCAAGAGGAAGCATATAAAGATTAAAAAGAATTGGACCTAAAATTGAGCCTTGGGGAACCCCACATCTAATTTCATGGGTTCCCGAGGAACAAGTATCCATACTTACATAAAAACATCGGTCTGTGAGATAGGAGTGGAACCATTTAAAAACAGTACCAGAGAGGCCAACCAGGTGTCTGAGTCTAGTTAATAAAATGTGATTGTCTGCTGTATCAGAGGCAGCGCTTAGATCCAGTAGAACCAAGACTGTGAGTTTCTTGTTATCTAAGTTCCACCTGATGTCGTTTAAAATCTTTAAAAGTGCTGTTTCGGTACTGTGGTTTATAACCAGACTGATGTCTCTCAAAAATGTTGTTTCTATTTAAAAAGTCAGTGACTTGGTTAAAAACCAGTTTTTCTAAAATTTTACTTAAAAAGGGTAAGTTGGATACAGGTCGGTAGTTATTAAAAATGTTGGGGTCTAAAGTGCTCTTCTTCAGAAGGGGCTTCACCACAGCTGTTTTAAAAGCGGTGGGGAAGACACCCGTCTGAAGGGAGCAATTCATAATGTTTAAAAACTGTTCCTCGAAGAATCCAGAAAATGCTTTTAAAAGTGAAGTGGGAATTGGATATAAAAGGCAGGTTGTTGGGTTTACTTGAGAGAAAACTCAACCAAGTGTCCTCGCATCAACCAGGGCAAAATGCTTAAAATCTAGACAGTTCAAAAGATTTAAAAATTCTCTGGACATTGGATCCGAGGTGTCATCAACATGTAGATTAAAATCACCAGTTATTAAAATCCTGTTGTAAGAGGTGTGAATGATTGATAAAAGATCTGAAAATTCACTGATAAAAGAGCTAGAGTGATGGGGTGGTCTATATACAGTAATGCAGAGAATTGGAGGGCTGCTAAAAACAAAGGCTGGTGCTCAAATGATGTGAAACTGTTAAAAGACAATGCAGTAGAAGTCAGTGCGTTATTTACTACTGATGCAGTTCCACCTCCTTTTTTACCCGCTCTAGTAGAAAATAAAAAGTTAAAATTTGGTGGGGAAGCCTTGGTGAGAGCAACAGGTGCATCAGTGCCAAGCCATGTCTTGGTTAAAAGAAGACGGTCTAACTTATAAACTGAAATCATATCATTCATTAAAAGGTCTTGTTTAAAAGAGAGCACACGTTCAGCACTGCCACGTTAATGTTCGTGCTGAATGTGCGCTCATTGTAGTGAAACGGTTGGATGGTAGTCTGTGTGCGTGGTCTGAAAACATTCCTTGGTTTGTGTGTTCTGTGTGAGATTATGGTTGTAATGGTGTGGATGGTGCTGTCCGGTACTTCTGTGGGCAGACGGGGGGGTGTGGGGTGTGTGTGTGTGACGTGCAGGCAGTCAGTCACGTGGGTGTGATTGTAACGCGGACAGATCAGCTGGTGCTGGTTTGGGGAAACTGGCATGCTGCACACCATATGCCAGGTTAGCAGACAGCATGCGGGCACCTGCTATGACCAGGTGGAGACTGTTTGGACCGAAGAGATGCCGTCTCTCCCAAAAGACATGAAAGTTGTCGATGAAGCTGACATGGTGAGTTACAGGCAGAGGAGAGCCAGGTGTTTTTAAGAAGAAGAAGAAGAAGAAGAAGAAGAAGAATCGGGGGGAGACATTCACACAACATGCACGGAAATTTGTCTTCCGCATTTCACCCATCCTGGTCGTCCTTCCTCCGCGGCAGACCAGGAGCGGTAGGCAGCCAGACTGGCGCCCGGGGACCCAGCTCGTTGTCACCATTGGTCAGGTGGTGATCTTCTTGCATGTTTTTAGTGGGGTATTTTTTATGGAGGATACCCTAGGTGAACACGGGGAGAACATGCAAACTCCACACAGAAAGGCCCTTCTTGAGCAGGCAGGCACCGAAGGCATGGTGGAGGACACACCCCCGGTGCCCGCAGCGAGAATCAAACCCGGGACCTTCTTGCTGTGAGGCGACAGTGTTGCCATCGTGCCACTGTGCCACCCAGATGCTGAGGTTGAGGCTGTGCAGCCTGCTGAAGCTGCCTATCCCTCTGCCACGGGTGGGGGTAGGGCCGGGTGGATGCCTCCCTCATGCGGACGTGCCTCACGATGGAGTCCCCGATGACGAGGGCTGTGGGAGTGTCCGCTCGATCTTCAGGGGGCAAGCCAGCTCAGCCACCCCACTACCCACACCAGGACCCCGGGTGTGATCCCGTGCCTGGTGGGGGGAACATGAGGAGTGCCAGCGCACCGCGTCCTTAACCAGCTGCCTGCGCTGGGAAGAGGATGAGGAGCAGGACGATGGAGGTGAACGGCCCCTTGTTGGACATCCACCTGATGCAGGGCACCCCTCTGCTGGAGGGCAGCTAGCCATGAGTGGAGGGAAGGCTATGGTGTCTGTTAAGAGGGGCATGATGGCAAAGGCCGCAGAAACAGGTGCAGTTTCCTGGTGCTGGTCACGGGTCATGGAATCCTTCCTCAGCAGCTCGTCCAATATTCGTTTTTTGTCCTCTAGAAGGTCAGCGATCTTTTTGTGTGTTATTTTTAGCAGTTCTTCCAGCTCTCCAGGTGACTCTGCAGCGCCCGGTGAAGGCATGGCGGCTCGCGTGCCAGAAAAAGTTCTCTTGATCGTCCCAACGCTAAAAGCAGTTAAAATGCCCGAGACTTAAAAACGGAAGAGCTAAGAAAGGCTAAAAATCCAACTCTTAGAACTAAGTTAAAAGGCTAAAAGACCAAGTGTTAAGACTGAGAGCTAAAACACAGACTGAGAGCAAAACACGGAAGCGTAACTGGAAAGCCAAATTCTTCCAACTGAGTGTTGAACTGGTGGAGAGTAACAGTTTTATCACCATGAAACTGTTGCAGTACCAACTTAATTATATGTGGAATGGTGCCTTCCAGAACATCATGCATGACATCTGGGGGAAACTTCTCAGAAACCACAAAGTTAGGTATTACATCAAAAGGGCAGGGTCCTGTCACACCATACAAAGTTTTTCTGTCAGGGTGGTCCAAATGACGCTTGTGAACAGCAGGTGTACACAATACACAGGAATGTTCGTCTGTGTGGTTTGCTATGTCCTCATGGTGGCATAGACAGTGCCTGCAAATTCTTCCATTACTAAAGCAAGTGGAGGATCCAGCCAGAGAGTGAGCAGAAAGATTATCTGATACAATAGATACGAATGACCCTTTGATTATGTGCTGGTCGCTGTCAACATTGATGGTCACCCCATCAACTTGAAGTTTCAATAAGTCAGATATCAGTGGTCTCAGAACAGGTTCATATCCATATTTCTGCACAAATTTATGTCTTACAAGAATAGCAACATGGATGTTCTGTAGATGTGATCTATACTTTTGGGGTAGATTTACATTAACAAAATAAAAACACAATATTTTGTGTTTCAACTTCCTAGATGCCAAACAATTCAAAACCTCAAATTCATCGGTGTACAGTTGTATTTGCAGCTGTTTTTCTGAGAGATTGAAAAATTGGTGATTCTTAAAAATCGATCCGTCATGAAGTCACTTAGAATGTCTCCTGTAGACACACTAGTTTCCCTTAAAACGAGTGTCAGTTCTGGTAAGAATGGTATGCAGATCTTTCAGGATTGGAATATATTGGAAGGATTCCTTCTTACCATGTGAATCATGTCCAAGCAGATACTCAATTGGCTCTACGAGGCCAAATTCACTGATGCAATACTGGTAGAACTTAAAGGGGACATGAAACACTCCGATTCTTATTTATTTCACACAGAATTAACTGTGTGGGAATAAGTCTGTGATTTTTTTTTTAAGGTGGAAAATGCTTTTACATAAAATTAGAAAAGTTTTTTTTCGTGCTGATCAACTGCTTCAGCAATAGTGTGCCGCCATGTTGTTCTTGCATCATTAGCTAAGTCACAAGGTTGGTTGGTTGGATCAGGTTGGATACATAGCTAGCTTGGCAGGACGAAGAAAGAATGGAAGAGGACGAAATTGAGCGGAATTTCGAAGCGATACCATCACACCCGATGGCATACACCTTCGAGCCACTGAGGAGACAAACACCTTAAACACAGCCACAGGTTGTTTTGGAGGAAGAGCAGCAGATGGTTTCTGCAGGTGCTGAGAGAGTGGGCAACACAACGTGGTGTGTGTGGCAACTGCAGGGAAATGCCCACCCCGACAGAGTGTATTTGTTGTCGGGAGACGAACGTAGGCCATCTTCTGGGGGATCTTCCCTGCACCTACCAGATGCTCTGCTGCGAGAGGGAAGTGTTGGAGGTGGCCGTGCATTCATTGAAAGACGTCCGTGCCGAGACCGTGGTGTGCCCCATTAACAGCAGATAATTTAACGGTAACGTTAGTTGCTGAGCTGGAAAGGCTCGACTGATTGAAAAATCATTATGTCCAGAATACAGTCTGCCCTAGCCAGTATTATAGTTCACTGGCTAATGTCCTCATCAAAATTACAGGTAATCATGCTAAGTTACTTGTGTGCCACAATTGTAAACCTGCTAGCGCGTCATTAGCCATCCAGCTTACTGGCTAGTTAGCTTACTCATGTAGCCGTAATGCCACAGTGAACTCGTGTAGCGTAACGCCACACACTAACTAGCTAGTGAACCGGCTCTCTAATGTCACACCAGTAAGTTTACCAGTGTGATAACGGTTTATTGTGGCATTACCTTGCTAGCGCCACATTAGTAAACGAACTAACTTACTAGTTAAAAAGAGCGTAAGCTAGCTAACCGTAGCTTACTTGTCTCGTCCCTCTAGGATGCAGAGGAAGGTGTGGTTTTCTTGACATGATACTACAGGTACTTTGTGTACTTGGCAGCGTCTTGTCACCCCAACATTGAGGAATGGTGTGGAATCAGCTACGTGGATGGCAGATTGGAATTGTGGATCCTGTGGCTGCAGATGATGTGATGGTTGAGGCGATGAGGCAGTGTACACTGATCGCAGACTGAGGTTAGAATTTATATAAATTACTCATATTGAATTTAGAATGTTGATGATCCCTTTTCAAGAAAAAGATTCTTTGCCTCCCCTCCTCCTCCTGCACTCCACAAGCTGCAACTCAAGCGAATTTCACAAGAGATTTAACATGGATTGAAAATTGTGTACTTTTTTTTATGTGTATGGGAAAAATAAAGTAATCTAGAATCTTGAATGAGTGTTTTATTAATTGTATGAATTGATTGTTTGATGTTTATTATTGTAGAAAATGAAGTGAAATTATCATTGTAGTTATTATGTAATAACTATGCCACAGTATTTTTTTAAGCCTGCCATTACTGGTGTTGCTTGTATCCGTGGTCCATTTTAAATTATACAGTGTTAGCAAGAATAAAAGGCAAAGGCAAATTATATTGTAGATAGCAAGGTTTTCTTTTTTTGTTTTTTTTGTGTTGTTTTTTTAGCCGTGCCGCATAAACGCGCCGGCTCTATGTCTGATGATGTAATGGTTCTGATTAATAGAAGGTGTCCTCCGCGGACAAACTGCACGCACACAGGACAGTGCATGCTCTAGCCACTGCAGTCACTTTTCATTTTAATGACCTAAATGTATGACTACAGTTTGATCAGTTGTGCATAGCACTAGCGATCTCCACCAGCTAACCTATCTCTCTCTGCTCTGCCACAACGGCACGGTGTTTTGCTCTGGCCTTACGGGGCACGGCCGCCTCTTTGCTGCCGCTGGACTGTGTCGGGCGGTCTGTGGACCCTACATTGTAAGATGAAAAATCAAATACAGATGGAGCAGCTACTGGCTTTAACCTGTTTGTTTTACGAGTCACCAGGATACCTGATTCAAAAGCCTTCTCTTCAATGTTGTCCTCATTGACAAAGTGCTTGCTGCATACCCGAGCTGCGGGACTGAGAGGGGGACTCTGGCGTTTGAGAGCAGCTAGTCAGCGGCGGAGAACCGATTGCCGCTTTAGTGGCAAAACATGAAAATGTACAGTCTTGCCCTGGTTGTTCACTTTGTAGACTTCATTGCTACAGCCTGGAGCGATACAAAGTGACCTCCCTTGCAGTCCTTCTTTCTTTGTGGTTCCATTTTGTCACTGTTTGTCACCAGTGAAGTATTGGAAGACCTCAATCCAACCAACCTTGTGACGTCATGCACTATGCCAAGACAATATGGGTGCGCCCTTGTTTGAGAACATAAACTTTGGGAGTTAATTTCTTTTCTTACAACTTATTAACAATGTTAGGCATTGGCTAATGTTTTGGTGTGGAAAACCTTTCATTAATTTTTGTAAACTTTGTTAAGTGTTTCATGTCCCCTTTAAATTCACTATTATTGTCCCCAAAACACACGTCAAATATATTGTCCTGCAAAAGGATATTTAGGTTTTGTTCTGTTTCTGTCTTTTCCTCCAGACAGATTTTTAGCAGATCTTGATATTCATTCATTCATTCATCTTCTATACCCGACTATCCCTTTCAGGGCGGGGGGGCTGGAGCCTATCCCAGCTGTCAACGCGCGAGAGGCGGGGTACACCCTGAACCGGTCGCCAGCCGATTGCAGGCCATCTTGATATTGCTCACTGAATTTATGGAAAAGTTCTCCACCATCTTTAGCAACACTTGCTTGGACCACTTGAGGTAATGTGAGACTTTCCTGAAGCTTGAGAAGGAAAAAGGCAAAATCTCTTTTAATATTTGCTTTCACTTCTTCCAGTTTCTCTAAAAAAGAGGGAGCTGTCTCTGTGTAGGGCTCTTCTTCATAATCAGCTTCTTCAGTGTTTCTCTGACTTTCAGTGTTTTCCCGTTGTATTGTGGTTCTGTGCTTCCGGGTTAGGTGTTTTCGAAGTGATGATATTTTTGTATATTTACTGGGGCATCCATTTTGGCCACATTCAACAACAAAGGTGGTTTCACTTTGATGATAGAGTTCAAGATGCTTTAGATATTTCTATTGTGTTTTGTGCTGGTTTTAATAGGACAACGTGGACATTGATAAGGCATTCTTCCATCCCACCGGAAAAGGCATTTGTGTAATCACCCAAACACTCTCATTCAAGCCACTGGCACACATCATTATTTTTCCAGGCTGTATAGTTCATTTCTATACAAAAAAAGCAAGAGACAAATGATTTAAAGCAGTCCACCTTCCACCATAAAAGTGCTTAGCTGGACTCAAGCTTGACGCAATAAGACATTAGATATAGCTTACCTTGACTCTCTGAAGTTTCTGATCTTCGGTCACTTCACAGACAGATGATCACACAGTGTGTGAACAGAGTAAAGGGGTGTGAACAAAGTCACAATCAAGGGTAGGTACTGGAGAAACCAAAGCAATCACTGTTGATATGTTACAACTGTTTTGTAGAGGAGGACTTGTGATGACCTGAATGTTGCCCTTAGAAACATTCCCTGTTGGGGTGGGTTGATAGTGTAGTGGTTAAGCCATATGTCTCTAAGCCGTTCCCCTGGGAGACTGGGGTTCAATTCCTGCCTCAAACACCCCATCACACTGTGGCCCTCTAACCCACCCTCTATATTAACAGAAAAAAGATAAGTAGGATCAAGTGCCCATTCTCCAAAAAAAAAAAAAAAAAAAAGGAAAAGGAAATAGTTTAGAAGATGTGATCTTCCCCCCAGAGAGCACATTATGTACATTACATACATGCACTGTATTCTTAGCCAGTCTTTATAAATGCACCAGTTAAGTGTTGTACATCATGTATTAGAAATTATATTTAAAAAAAAATAAAATAAAAAAGACAAATGCTTTCAACACTTCTTGAAGAACTCTTTCATTCAAAAAGGGTTCTTTGGATGAAAAGGGTTCTTAATGAAACCCTTAGTCTTACAAAGAACCCTTGAAGAACCCTCTCTTCAAAAAGGAGGTTTCCAGAGGCAAATGGTTCTGCATAGAACCTCAGCCCTTCAAGAAGAACCCTTTTGGAACCCTTATTTCTAAGAGTGTATATGTGCAATGCAATGCTGAGTGCCAACCAAACTGTTTCTTTGTGTTTAAGCTATTGAATAGTAATAGTTGCCTAGTTGTATATGCCTTAGCAACATTTTAACTCGCTGTCTGTGGCTGTGCCACAGTAGCAAAGCATATGAGTTATGAGATCAATCAAATTTAAAAAAAAAAAAAAAAAAAAAAAAACTGCTTTGATGTTGTGGGGCAGATTGGGTGATTATTGGTGGGCTAAGGTGTCAGGACTGGTACAAAGTAAAGTATAGCACCACCAGGGTGTACCAGGTCCTGTCCAACCCTCATTCCCAGATGTAAAAGAGAAATTGCACTGCCTTCCCACCATCTCTGCCATGACCTCTTTTCTCACAGACAGTGAATGGTAAAAATTCACAGGATGTCAGATTCCCTTGGACATGAGCTCCATTGCGGAACAGGGGCGCAGCAGAAGTTAACACTGGGCTGAAAGTCATGAGACGTATAACAAATCTCTGGTGTCCATGTCATGTGACATGCAATAATGACTACAATGGGTAGAATTAAGTCAGCCACCCAGACACACTTTCACATACAAGTACAGTAAACCAACAGTAGCCTACTTCCTGCACAGGACTATTTTACATATGGGATTAGGTAAAACAGAAAGCTATCAAACATTTGAAATATAATTTAAATATAATTAGATTAGTAGATTAATAAAGGCCTATTTAAATTAAACCTAAAGCTATTACCTATAGATATTATGCAGCATATTAACAGTGTGCTCTAGTTAGTGAAGCACACCATTAATAAAAATCAACTCTGTTCTGTTTCTGTTTGGGGGTTAGGGTTCTGCAGATGAATGCACAGTGCAACTTTTTGAAGGGACTGTGATTGACAATGTGATAACCCTTATTCTTGATGTATTTTGGTTTAGTTTCTGTGTCTGAAGCTGAGTGAATGAGTGAAGAGACAGCTGAAGCGAGCTGAGCTCCCCTGCAGTGGTTGGCAACCAGGGCCTGTGGCCTGTTTGCATAACCGTAAGGCTTAACAGCTATTTAGGTACCCTAGACCTAAAACAATTTTAAACAATAAAAATAACATTATTTTACCAATGCCACTTGTGCTGTGACAAATTTCAGCAGTAACAAAGAAATTAAAAATGGGTGTTTATTAATGGTGTATTGTTTATTTATTTATTTTTTGTTGTTGTTGTTGTTTGTTTGTTTGTTTACCAGTCTAGCTCACCATGTGGTAGAATTGAGTCAGGTGAGCAGTCAGTAGAAGGAGGGTAGGTGGGAGCTTTACAGACAGAAAAAAATGGGGTAGAGAGGGGAACAACATGTAGCAAAGCTCAGCTAGAATTAATGCTGGAGTGCTTTGGTGTTTGGTCAGCCTGACTGAAACATGCAGTGGGTCTTTTCAGAGCACCTGTTGGCATGTTCTCAACAAACAGCATGTGTTCCAAGCTCAGATGATAGATTTGATGTTTTGCCATACATACTTTCTCACAGATATTCAACATAAATGCAGTCAAGATGCTGCTCCGAGGAGAGAGTTCAGTCACAGACCTGAAAATAGCTCCAGCTTTATTAAATTATGATATGAAGAGAATGATGCAAGAGAAAACCATCTGCTGTCCAAGGAAAGCATGTTGTGTTTAATTCATGTGTCTGTGACTAAGAATACACTCTGTGTTGAGACAACCAAACATAAGTGGAGGACCACGATAATTGGATTAACATGACCTGAAGTGATTGTGTGCTGAGTCTCACATAAACACAAACACACTTTTAGATAAAAGACAAGATATATTTTGCTTGCCACAATTCTATGATTTCTTTCACCGTTTTAATCTGATTGATAATAGAAATGCCTTTCAGTTCCATTGTTTCTATTCTAAAGGGCTTCATTCAACCTCTTTTTTCGTTCTTGTTAAATGTTCCTACTCGTGACAGCTTTCACCATATATAGCAACTTGTTGCCTCTGTGGCAATCACCATTTAGTGCATAGGATAGAAGCATAGAAATGTGCCTGCTAATAAATGGTTCTTCATGGCAACAACCAAGAGGAAGACCAAGATAAAGAATTTTTCAGACACAGAATTGCACAAAGTGCTTGTGGGTGGGGTGGAGGTTAAAAGCACAAATGATTCCATTCATGTCACCCTCTAGCAGTGCCAGCACATCTATCGTACAGCATTACACATGAGTGTCACCACAGTATTTTTATGTTTGCAGCAATCAGTGGTGTTCCCCGCCCTGATTATCATTTGAAAAAGGATGGTTGACTGGTGAACACTATTTGTATAATGGTGATATTAGGACTTACGGTGAGGATATGGAGTCGAATGATTTTGTAGGACACTGGCTTCATTTCCACACAATGCCAATTCACACAATCTATATGTGCTGGTAGTGAAGATGTGCTATCTGAGGTTTCTAGAGAAGGCAGTGTGTGTGGCTTGGTTATAAGTGCATTCTCTGTAAAAGATTATGATTTGCATGGACAAAATTTGAGACTGGAATGTCTGGAATGTCCACTTTGGTGTTGGATTGAATTTCTGCTTTTTGTATTATTATTATTATTTGTATTATTATACAGGAATTATTTGTCCTTCACATTACCATCAAAATTAACTGTATTTTATTTGGCATAAAAAAAAAAAAATTTGGATGTGTTCCTTAATTTGATACCCTAAGACCACTAGACCAGTCACTTTCAATCATTCAACCAGCATCTTTCATTAAATAATGATAAGATAAAACCTAAGGTGAAATAATTATGTCTCAAATAATAAAAAATTAAGGGTTTTGGCAACAACAGATTGAAAAATGTAATATAATCTGATGAATAATGAAACTAAATGTCAACAGTAAACTAGACTGAAATAGTTACAGTTTTCTTTGACTAAGAAAAGACTAAAATGCATAGTCTTTTAATCAACTAAAACATGACTGAAAAAAAAAAACAGGATGAGGTTGACTAAATATGATAAAAACTAACAAGCACATTTGACAGAGTAATAAGACTGAGCAGAAAAATAGCTGGCAAAATTAACACTAGAATCATCTGAAACACGTTTGAGATAAAATTAATAACACATATTAAAGCCTTGAGTTACTCTGTCGTATCCTGTTCAGAATTCTTGTCCAGCTGGGAAAGTCTACCAGCTAAGCATTCAGTTGATCTGAATCCAAAGTTCTCTTACTTTGTTTCTTCCCAGTAGAAATAGAAGTGTCCTGTTTCTGATTTTCAGCCTATGTGAGAGTGTGTCCACAAATGTATAAAACCAGCATGTTTGGCCCTTTATAAAAAAAGTAAAACTGCAGTGAATGGCCCAATAAAAAGAACCAGGTATTCTCAGCCCAATCTGAGTACCGCTCTGTAATTAATCCCTGAATCCATTTTATTACACCCAACAGTTTTATAATGCAGTTCACCAGTATGTGCAATGAAAGCACAGCAAAGCAGCTCTTGTCTTACTTGCTGTTTAAAAATGGCTGGAGACGTAGTTACAGGACAATTCACACCATCAGTGCCAGACACAAATGATCTCAGAAATTTGGTGAAAAAATAATAATATCCCTCTGGACAGCAGATAAGTGTAGGTTGAACTAATGAGTCAACATTGGCTGTAATGAAATAAGCAAGCATGTATGAAACTCTCTAATATATACATATTTATATATTAGAGTATAATATATATGTGTGTGTGTGTGTGTGTGTGTATATATGTATATGTGTCTCTGTGTATCTAGTTATTCTATGAATTGCGGGGGATTTGAGGCTACTGAACACAGAGTGGTCAACTGACTGTCACAGGTTACATCAACTCATGGTTATTCAAAATATGACTTGTGTCTAGGGTGCATGAATTCTGTCTGCTGACAGCAGGTGGAACCATGACGGCATCAACAACCATCTAGCCTTGAGTCTACTAGCATAGCATTGAAGTGCTAGCATTATGTCAATACTCAGATCTAAGCACAGGAACTGCTCTGTTGTTGGCTGTACAGACCAGCACAAATCACTACATTGGCCCAGCCGACAGAATAGCTGGGTGGATTAACTTTATTTTTGATGGAACTGTCCCTAGCAACAGTTAAACTCCTATAGGTGTACGCAACCAATTTTACCTCATATTGCTTTCTCTATGAGAGCAAGTAAACAGATCAATGAAGCTCAAGGATGAATCAAACTGCCTTCATACTTAGAGGCTGTATGTTTTGCCATCTTTATGTCGCTATGCTATACTATTTATTTTGCATAGTAGCCCGTAGAACTGTATTGCATGGCCAATATGGCCCACAAGCTAGAGCAATTTTGGTGTATTTAATATTATAATTACAATTACAGTTAGTTATTTGGCAGACGCTTTTATCAGTTTTGGGTTTCAGTATCTCGCCCGAGGATACACGGCATGTGGACTGCAGAGGCCAGGGATACCTCCTGAGCCACAGCCACATATTTCCCCATAATATTGTGACAGTCAAAAGAAACTGTATGATGTTGTAGGCTGGATGTGTTTTTTTTTTTTTTGTGGAATTACAAAATGAAATACTGCAACATTAGCTCAGCTGGCTTTGTTGGTAACTTCTGTGCTCCTCATATCTCCCTGTATGTGTGTTTGTTGCTGTGTATGTAAATGTTTCGACAGACATGCCCCATGGTACACATGAAACACAAATGGTTTAACTGCAAGGAATTACTTTGGAACATTATGTAACTTTGATTAGCATCAAGCTGCACTAAATTGGTCATACCTTTAAACTGTAGTGAAGCCAACAGGTTTTGTATTGTCCATTAATTACCTGTTATTACTGGGAAAATTTGTTGAAGACCAACATATTTAAATCTCTCCCTTCATGAGGTCCAGTAAATAATTCCCCTGTTAGATGTGAAAATGTCTCCATATATTGTTTTCCCTACTCCCTCTCTGATGTTCACCCTCCCCTCTGCTCCTTTCCCAGTGTTTTGACATTTAACTTTGTCAAATAAGGGTTTATTTTGACCAAACCACAGTTGGTGGTGATTGTTGGAAGAGTGGAAAGACGAACCTAAAAGATTTGGATGACTTTTATTTTGTTTCTGTTAGGGTCTATAAACACAGATAATATTCAACCTTAATTTCTCTTAGTAGTTTTTAGTAATGGGTAGTTTCTCTTAATTTCTCTCAATTCTCAGGACTTTGAAATCTTCCTGGACACATGAATCAGCATCATATAAGAATACTGTCAACAGTCCTAGGTCTATTCTATTGTATTACATTGCATGTATTGTATCACAAACCATATTGAGTCTCTCTCAGAAAGCTTTTTTCGCGTGTCCTCTATACTTGCTAAAAAGTGCAGAATTGTTTGTTGTGTTTTTCATATGTTTTGCTCCACATACAGATCTTGCTGCAGTATTAAAAAAGGCTTCCCATGTTGTCAGTGCCATCAAGCCTGTACCTTGAAGGCATGCTTGGCTTACCTTTCTTTCTCATAAATAACTGAAATTAATTGAACAATTATCATATAAATCACATCATCAAAAGTCGTGACTTCTCAATTAAATTGATCTCTGTCTCTACTTCAAAGGAATACAGAGGACAACTTCGTCAAAATAAAAATTTATTGATCTACTATCCATTAACACATAAAAAAATGTAATGACTGATAATCACACTCCAATGGTCAAAGCAGAAGCAAGCAATATTTATATGTAAACGATAAAGTAAATTATGAAATTAATTGGGCAATGGTGACAGAAAGTAAATGGGTGTACTCATATCTAATACTAGGATATTGGCGGTGAAATTTACATGTTAAAACTATTATGTTGATATCACCCCAGCCATGAGCTAGAAGTAAGACCTTTTGACTAGTTAAAGCTGCTGGCAACTTTCTCAGTAGGAACACACAGTGGTGGATGTTGTGAAAACTCTTCACAATCGACTCCGGCGTGACTTTCCCTGGTGTGATGTGTGGTTGCTGGGTGATGGGCTTTATCGTTCTTCCCTCTCAGCTGTTCCACTAGTGAGGTCTTTTTCAGAATATGCACAGCTTGATGGTTCCTATAGTTTTGTGTAAGAAGATATAGGTACATGTATAGTTTATTCAGTTGATTTGTCAAATTAAGTTCTTTCAGTGTTATTTTTACCTGTAAAGTTGCACATATGCATGTTGTGGGAGTGGGAAAAAAAAAAAATCAATATGAAGGGGTGCCTTGGGTTAAAACTGTAAAAAATAATTCAACTATTACTGAAGATATGGCTAACCGCCATAGCTGATTTAATTGGCTGATGGAGTGATAATGCAGTCAGAACAAAATCTGTCTCCCATTAATTACTATGTAGAATGGGGTGAGACTTTCTGTCTGGTAAATGTCAGGCATGTGTACAATATATGGTATATGCTAGAGTTTGCTAGCATAGATTTCACTCTTTTTCATTCTTCTTTTCATGATGGTGTGTCCTCGGTTTTCTTTGATAGGTGTGTCTGGCAGCTTCACCAGATCCCCAGATGTCACTAGTGTAACTGATGGGTAAATGATTGCCATATCCATTACTTTATGTAAATAATTAGCATGTCACCATTCACTTTCTTCATACAACTTCATTTGAAGGAATGATATACTTGTTATTAGTGTAGGATAACAGGAACTTGGCCAGAAGATAATCATTAGTGAACATTGAGGCATTGTCTGAATAGTTGTGCTTGGCCTGCTAATGGCAGCCTGAAGCATTGGCCCTGACAGGCAGGCAGGCTGGCGTCAATATTGGCAGAGAGACACCAAGAGAGAGACGGGAAAGGCAAGTGAGTGAGAGAAACGTTGGCATGGAAAGAGAGCGTCTAAACTGCTGCCAAGATTTGCTGCTTAACTAAAGAACCAACAGCGGAGAGGCTCTCGGTTGTCCAGACCCTTAAAACAGCACAACATTTCTGTGTTGTGGGTGTGTGGGTGTATACGACTGTGATGAAAACACTTTTATTTCCTTTTTCTAACTATAATACAACAATAAATGTCTCTCATTTCTTAACCTGCAGAGTGAGAATTGGGGAAATGTTCCTTTCCTGCTAAAACTGTGATTCTAAATGCAGATTTGCTCAGACATAACAATACAGAACACCTCCAGTCAGGACATTAACAAAATCAGATCTGCTGCATATACTGTGACTTTCAACATGCACTTTCCATCATAGTTGAACAATTGCACTAGATACCAAGAACATCAGTCATCACTGAGACATGGGAGTTCTCTCAGGATGAAACGTTTTTATCATATTCTAAGGAGGGAAGGATGAGAGTGACCACATTAATGACCTTGTAGAATTTTTTATATTAACTGGGATGAGATATTTGATGCAAAATGACTGTAAGTCCTAGTTGGCAGAGGCACAAGCTGAGGAGGAAGAGTGGAGTGTGACATGGAGGCATGGGCTATGGACACTGAGGCTGAGGCATTTTTGTCTTTGTGCCTGAAGATGCGATTCAATTCCCTGGACTGATCTCACCAGGTTCTGCAGAATGGCTAGAAAGACATAGCATGATGGCAAGGCTGGAACAGCAGAAACCGTGGGAACAGCAGCAGTAGCAGGGGTTAAAGATAGAAAGGTTAGGAAATATTTTCTATATTTTATGAGTGATTAATTTTGGCCAATGCGCGCACCAATGTGGGCAGTTGTGGCTCAGGAGGTGGAGCAGTCATCCACTTATCAGAACGTCACCGGTTCAATCTCTGGCCTCGACATGCCGAAGTATCCATTCCATCCATTTACCATTTTATGCTGAACTAAGAGAGACTGCGCTGCTGTTATAATAATGTGAACCTGCATATCATACTCCTTGGTTTGAACACTGTGGCATTCTTCTCGATAAGACGGAGACCAGATGTGCCCACAGGATCCTCTCTTATCTGTCAAGGTTAAGTCTGTCTCGTTAGATGTACGACTTGAAACCAACACACACACATCTTTTGTATTATATTTCACTTGGTTCACGTGAACTTTGGTTGGCCTGTTCACGTCAGAGGTAACTGGCAAGTCCCAGCCCAAGACGATAAAATGGGTATACATCTGGACGTCTGGGCTCGCTCTGACAAAGATCTTGTGAGAGCTTTGTCACTCTAGGGCTTCCAAAAAAACAGAATCGGGGCTAACACTGCTTCCAGCAGGACCTTAATACTAGCGCTCATCTTTTGAAAACAACACACAACAAAACACAAACAAACAAACAAACAAACAAAATCCAGATGTAACACAAGACGCACTGTGCTGATTGAGGTAGAGGCCATCCTGAACTACGTAAAAGCCCCTGGGGTATGTATCCAATGACATCCCAGATCCAGTATTGCCAAACCTACTCTTGATGGGCCACCTGACTCATTGCTGTCATGGTGTACCAGGACTCAGAGCTTTTGAGTTGTCATCTCTGGAGATACACAAAGGTCCTGGCAGACAGAAGAAGGCAGCCCCACTACAACCTGGCATTGTCAACATAATCATGGACCCTCAGCTCCTGAGAGACTTTTAGCCTATTGGCTGCATCACCAGGGTCAGCCCCGGTGCAGATGGGAAGATCAGGACAGTGGATATCCAGATGAAGGACCAGGATTATATCTGGCCAGCTGCCTATCTCATCCTGCTTCCTGCTGTACCTGTGTAGCAGAACAAGAGGCCTCTATCTAAACTTTCTCTCTCACATTCCTTCAGGAGAGCTGGGGTGGCCAGATATTTCAACTTCAAAGGGTTACTTATCACTTAAACTGTTCTCATGTTCCCACAGCACTAAACTCACAATTTGTATTGTATCAATGCTTTTCCCATGTTTCTGGCTTGTAAAATGACAGAACTATGATCTTAACTGTCATAATCATTTTGTCAGGATTTCTGCCACAGAACCATGCTGCCAACTGGAGACTAGTTGCGGTTAGGTTTTAGATACTTGACACGAGACAGTTACAATTAGTAGTGTTTAATTTTGCAAATATAATCTGCCTTTCCTTGTTTCTTTGTTCTGTTGTTTAGTTATACTATTGGTTATCATGTACGCTGGTGTTAGTGTTGAGGAATGTTGTCATTAATCAACAAAATGTGTCTGATGCATGTAAATCGGTTTAAACATACGTGTTGTGAACAATGTTGAAATGTGATCGAAAATTGATTATTTAGACCATGTGATTGACCATAGTGAGAAGCAGATCATTAGTTAATGTTTTCTCCTTATAGGATGAAATCACAGCATTCCCCTGTAAATCATTCTAAGTGCACAAAGGTCTGTTTGTCACAGACATGCCCCGGAGCGCTAGAGGGTATATGCCCCAGAGCACGCGGCAAGCACTCACTTCTTTATCGACCACTTCTTTGTCTACTTCTTTGTTGCTCACTTCTTTGTTCAAGACACACTCTTGACTTGTTCTTTTCTCACGCCACTTCTTCGGCATTTTAGTTTTCCTTTTGTCCTTGCAACTTCAATTTTTGCTCGTCGGTTGTGTTTTGCCCGCCTATTGGCACGTTATTGTAATCTTTTGTCTACTTTTGCTCGCCACGTTAAACCGCACTACTTTTTCAGAGTTAAAGCCGAACTCTTCTGTTCTTTAACCATTAAAGCCAAATCATGTAATAGGATTATTAGTCCTGCAACCAGCCTCAACCCCTCTGCCTGGGTCAAATAGCTGTCGAAAGAGCCGCTCCTTATCTTTTGCCGACACTGAAGGGCCAACCCCTGAAGCATCTCTCCCCAGCACTGGTTCTCCAACGCGGTTCGACTGGTTCCCCCCCGTTGGACTGCAGCACATATCGGAGCCACGAATGATAGCCTGGGGACCCCTTTCATTTCAGTTTGGGACAGATCACCAGTGGAGTGCCACTAGCACAGAAGTTGGCATTTTCCATGATGCTTTGAATCAAGAGTTGGTATGGTAGGCTATAACAATCTCAATTTTCATTAGACTCGCCATTCATTCAAGAAATTAACACTACATTTGCGTCCTAATTTTTCCTCAAAACTACTTCTCACTATTGCCAAAGTCGTTCCTTTCATTATTTTGCCATAGCTTCTTCATCCAGTTGTTTGTGTTACATCATATAATCCATATAATTTATTATATTGTTCATTATTCATATCCATTCTCATTACTGTGTCAAATAAATAATACTTTGCATTTAAGTCGTTGTCAGACGGTGTCCCTTTGAGATGGAAATAGACGATCACTGTATCGAGGGCTTGAGCTTATGAGACTGATATCCCATTAATTTGTTAATTATTATTAAATCACCATTAAAAGAAAAGAATAAATAAAATCCTTCTCAGCTGAGGAAGGTTGGTGCCCCTTTTTATATTAACAAGTGCAAACTGTAAACCCAAAGTTTTAATGATGTGATTCCCCTACACCTGAGACGGCACCAGAGAACACCAGTCCATCTCAGTCTCAAATTCAGTCTCAATTTTACTGTGCAAATTTTACTGGGGCAGCAATGTTTTTAAAGTAGTTTAATTACTCAAATGGATAGCAGGAATCAGCTAATCAGCACTCTTGTTATTGGTTGAGTGGTTGCAGGGATCAGCCAATGACTGGTCTTGTGTCTTTTTGCCTGTAAACTCTATCTGTTGGTGGTCATTTTTGTTCTGTTTTCCGGTTTCAGGTGAAGAGGGTAGGAGGGAGAAATTCATCTGGTAGACATCTTGTAAAGCATTTGCCATCCAAAAGCCACCCATGCATGTGTGCTTTCAGAAACATGTCAGTAAAACTGTGTGACGTATATCTCTGTGCCTTGAGTTTGTATTAGCAGCGTAAATATGTTCAGGTGGAATCACTTGTATTGACATAATGTCCTTGCAACCGTAATGTGAATCAGTGGCTGTTATTGCTGTGGTGGAAAGTGCTCTTATTAGTACACTGAATGTTGTGTACATTTTAGGCTTCGCATTGATGTCTTTATTGTCACTGTGTATGTAAGTAAATACTGTAAGTGTATTATTACAACAGTGGTCTTTGCTAGGTCTGTAAAAAAAAAAAAAAGACTCAAATCCCAAGTCACAGAGGAGAAAACACAGGTAAGCCGTTTAACAGTTTTATTAGGTAACAATGAAACAAAAACAAAAATCTCTCCACAGGAGGAAAAAAACAACTAAAAACAAAGGCACAAGATAACAAAGAGAGTCCCGAAAACAAAACTACAGAGGTGGGCAGGCAGGAATATTAATATGCTAACAGTACATAAGCAGCAGCACAAACCTCACCAGGAACAATGACACAAGGAACAGAGAACATGAGCTGAATTCAGGATACCAAGATGATCTGACAACCAGAGGCAAGAAACGTGGAGCTTAAAAACTTGTGGAGATAATTGCAGGATGCCGATCAGTTGCGCTGCCTGCCGCTAAACACACCTGCCTGCCACACCTCCAAACCTGCACAAAATAAAGAGATAATGAGACACCAGAAACACAAAAGAATAAAGCCAAAAACCCCCAAACCCCCACAGTCTTCGGCCAAAGTATATGTCATTCTGTTGTACCAGTGACTTGTTAATTAGCAGTTTACCCTCCAGTTTATCTAATATAAAGTCATGAGGTACTCTATTAGCATTTGCTAGCACTAGCACTGTTTAATGATTCCCGTTAGCGCTATTGTTGTGTTTTTGCAATAATATTGTTTGTTTTTGTTTTATTTTGGAACCACACATACACACACACACACACACACACACACACACACACACACATACAAAAAAAAAACCAAAACAAAAAACCTACTTGTTGTTATTAACAAACACAACAGAAGATACCATGCCAACATCCCTACATTCTTATTGATGCACCACAGTGGATATACTAATTTCATTGACATCGGTGTCATGTTCTCCCACAACATGGATTTTGCAATGCCCTCATTACCGTTATAAATGTTTTAGAATATTAAAATGCACTTTACTGTGGCTGTGACAGCATGCAGATAGAGGGCTATGCAAATACTCAAGGAAGTGAAGTTACATCCAGTTACTGTTTTCCTTAGTATATTTCCTCAGTATTACAAGGCCAGACAGCAGTATTGGACATATCTAACTCAGCAGACTTGAAAATTCAGTTGGCCTATCCAGCAATCATTTACTTGCTTTCTTCCTACCTAACAGCAGGACATTTTCTGTGTGTCTTGACAACTATAAATCTGGCAATTTTAATTTTGGCTGTGGTGTCCAACAGGACTCATAACGTATTTTACCATTTATATGGGAATATAAACCCAACCTTTATGAGTTAAGCAATAACTAGTGATCCTCGTGGTAGCCACCGGAGATCAGACACACTCCAGAGGAGATACACTTCAAGCTGATCTTGTTCTCTCTGAGAAACCTAGATGTTATCTCCAGAAGTCATTACAAGTATAACTAAGACAGCATTTAAATAAAATCCATCTCATATTAGACACTGAAAAACTAGTTAATGCATTTAAATTCTCATTTGTGCCTTGCCTCAACCTGTGGTACGGAGCTCCTTTTGTTTACTAGTTTGTTTCCACTCAGTTCTGAGTGCGCTTTCTTTTTTATGTTTGTTTTCCACTCCTTTTAAACTGCGCTTTTTGTTTCATCATTATTGTTAATATAAATTTTATTTGTTCAATTTTACTTCGTCTCTGGTCTGCATACTTGAGTCCTAAAGAAAATATATTTAAAGGTTTTACCAAACCTTAACAGATTATGATAATGCCTTTCTTGTGGGACTTCCTAAAAAGAGTTGGATGGCTTCGGTACTCACTGGGGCAAGAAAAACATTTTGCTCCTATATTAAGATCACATCACTGGCTTCCAATAAAAAATGGAATTGATTTCAAATATTGTTGTCTAGCTCCTAAATACATATCTGATCTACTCACTGCTACTAACTCTCCACAGAGCAGCTGTGGCTCAGGAGGTTGAGCGGTTGTCCACCGATCAGGAGGTTGGTGGTTTGATCCCTGGTCTTGGCAGGCCACATGCTGAAGTATCCTTGGGCAAGATACTTTGGGCTGAGGCATCCTTGGGCAAGAAACTGCCCCCGATGCTGAGCCATCGGTATGTGAATTCATATGTATGTTGCTTTGGATAAAAGCATCTGCCAAATGATTAATTTTAATTGGAACTTTTAGATCATCAAACACAAGGTCTCCTAAACGTACCCATTATCAGAAGTGAATCAGATAAGGTGCACTCAGATACTACGGGCCCTCTCTTTGGAATAAACTACTTGATGTAATGGCTAATAGGCTCTCTCTCTCTCTCTCTCTCTCTCTCTCTCTCTCTCTCTCTCTCTCTCTCTCTATGTATGTTTAAATTGGAAAGGAGATTAATAATTGTTATGAAATGTTTCCTGGATATATATATTTAAATATGTATTCATGTTCTATTTTATTTGGTTCTATGTGAAGCACACAGGACTTACTTTGTAAAATATTGACCTGACTTGATTTGCTTGCTTGGATTGCATCTCTGCTTTTTACTGATGAAGTATATAGTTCTGTTAACTTGTTTGTTTTGTGACTTCAAGTTAACAGTTGGTCAGTTTGTAGTTGAGGCTGGATGGTATTGGGATAAGCACCTCTGTAGTGTACTTCATAGTAAAGATAAGATAGATTTAGTTATTTTCTCAAATATGCACCTTAAGAAAAACTTAAACTGGGCTGCCAACCAAATGGCTGTCAGCTCCAGTCTTTGTAGTATGTTCAGCTGCAACACAATGCCTGAATTGCTGTGTCAGAATCATTAATTACTAAATACTAGCTATCTTCACTGAATCAATATCCTTCTCTGCAATACTCAATGTTCTAAATTATTACCCATGCCATGTTTTTTTTGTTTATATGACATCAAATATAAGTAAACTATGACTATTAAAAACAAGAGAACACCGAGCACACAAACACATGCTACATGAATGCTGAGAAGCAAAGTTCTGTGAGGACTGACTACTCTGGTGGTGTTTCGATCAGTCCGATATGTGTCTATGAGTCCAATGTTAACAGCACTCTGACCAAACTAGAAGGAGATAATTTTTCACAACATAAACATCTCTTTTTGATGACTAACCCCTAGTGTTGACCCCAAAGTGCCCAGCACTGGAAAATATCAATATTTGGCATTCTACCAGGTTAAAAAGACATAGCTGCCGACCTTGGTCTCTCTGTTGACTGGCAGCTGAAGAAAAGGATAGAGTGAAGAAGAGGGGGGAGTAAAAAGCACAGAGACAATGACAATAATGAAAAATATGAAAGTTAATGATTTTTCCTGCCTCATGCTTAACTCATGCTGTGAATGTGTGGGGTTTGTTGTTGCTGTCATGTTTTGATCCTGACACTAAAGCCAAATGGTCAGCAGGCACACCATGAGATGACTGAATCAGGCTGTCTACATCCTCACGCCTCTCATGACCTGTGTTTAGAGTGGCCTATGTTTTGATCTTCCTTTCAAACTCTGCTTCCCTTCTTTTTTCATACCAGCTAAACCTTTTTCTCCAGCACATTGTATTATCCCTATTATGTTTCAGACCTGACATGTGACATATTTATTCATATTTTGCATAGATATGCTCTCTACATACAACTTATCATTGGCACTGCATCTGTCAGCCTTGGGATGAATGTTGCCTTACCACTTCATCCAGTGGGAAAAACAGCAATTTGAAGTTTGTGCAATATAACATTGGAGTCCATGCCAGCCACATTCAACCAAAATGATTCTCTAGATGGACCTGATAGATTTCTTTAATTCACTGTAAAATAATAGAAATGTAGCATCAACATAATTAGCACAGTAAGTTAAGTTGATTTCACATCATGACAACTCCCTACCACCTTCTGAATCTAAATAATTTTGCTGTTGGAGAATGGGATTATGGAAATGAAGATTCAGATAAAGGTTCACGTATAAGCCTCACTCAATGGAAGGAATGTTAGTGTTCTGGTGAGACGTACACAGTTAATGTATGATTAGGTCACTGATATATTTCACATACAAGTCAAGTACCTCATACAGTAAAGTGTAAATTCAGTATATAATGTAATATATAATTTCATGTTTTAGATTCATGAGTCATTAGCCACAAAAATGCCAGAAAAATCATGCTATATATGCCCCCATATGAAAATGTAAGAAAATAACATATGTAGGAATCGAAACCCCTTCAAGTAACAAATACAATTAAGTCATTGAAATACCTATTTATTGCCAATACTCAGCATGGCCTGCAGTGGCATGTATCAATCATAAGCTTAATTTTACTGTTCCAGATGTTCAGCTCAGAGCAGAGGCAGATGTTAGTCCAAGACTGTAATGTATCAATCCACCAGTGTGTATGGGTGTATGGTAAGTGTGTGCATAGAACAAATTACTATGTGTATCTTTATAATGTGGTTATAATGAAGATGCGAGAATTAGTGCTGGAAGAGGATGTATAACAGGATATCACGTTCTTTTTAATGCAAATGGAATAAACATTACTACACAGTCTACAAACATTTAGGTGTTCATTGTTTTTATTTTTGTGCAATCTCTCGAACCAAAACCTGACCAGCACAGTGTTGATTCGATCCAGCAGTCTGTGGTTTCCACTCCCTATTCTGCACATGAAATGTCAAACTCATGCTGTGCCGCTTTAAATCTGTGACTTTCCTTGCAAGAGAGCTAAGAACTATAAATAAAACAAAGAACTGTAGGTCATGTTTTCTGAGTCCAGGAGAGATAATATATTTTTTTCCAGATCAAACTGTTAGACAGAACACCTGAATATTTTCTTATGAACTGAAGATGCAGACCAGAGAGGGGATTTATCAAACAAAAATAATTTCTTTTAAACACTCTCATAAAGAGTGGACAAAAACAAACATAAGGCACACTCAAAAAGATTGGGAAAAGAACAAAATAAAGCCCACTTGAAAGTGAGTGGAAGCAAACAAAGGGAGGTCCAATGAGTCGGGTATCTGAGGCAAGACATATGCTGATGAGGCAGGCAGACAACTATAACACAGAGAACAAGAAACTAGCATTAGCACAGCTCACAAAGAGAAGAGATAGCAATACCGACCACTCACACACAACGGACGAAGGGATTCAGGACAATGTGGCAACAGTTAGGGGAGAGCTCTCCCCTTTTATCCTGTGCCTTAATTAGGATCATGCGCATCAGGTGTGCACCTGAGGAGGTGGCGCTGGCCAGGTGTAGAGACACACCCAGCACACCCCACAACACATAACACTGGGAGAAGGCGAAAAGAAACACTAGGAACAGACAGGTCTGCAGGATCATAACACAACCAAAGAACAGTAACAAATTTCTCCCTCCTTCCCTCCCCAGATTACAGAAAAGCTATATTTGAAATTTAAATCTTAAGTATTACTTATTTGACACAACATGAGTATTACTTCAATTCAGATGGATAACAGGCAGATGTAAAAAAACAATGGTCATAGCTGAGAGCCAGAGATATACTAACCCTAATCCCTAGTGTGTGTCAAACTCCATAAACACTGGGTCCTACATTTCCCATAACACATGATGATAGCGTCTTTTTATTAGATCTCTCTCTGGCTGGTAAATACCCTTTAAACTCCACACCTTCAAACTGAAATACAGATATTTCGTTACAAATTTGTAGTCTCCAGTACTGATCTGAGTTAACTCCTGGGACATTACTGTGGCATCATCAGGGTTATTTTCTCTGACAAAGCTCCTAAAGGGCCACAAGACTTACAACAGTTTTCAGAGGCAGGATAGGACTACAACTGGTAGCATGCCCTTTTAATGTCAAATTGAATGATTGGTAAACACGTCTGTAACATAACGTACAGCTGAATTCAGATGAAAACATAAATGTATTTCATTTTTGCAAGTTATGCCAAGATTTAAATTAAACCCCAATAATATTCGCAACCTACCTCACCGCCAAGTGCTTGCTCATGAGGTAATTGTTGGGTCTCTGCAGATAAAGAGTATGGTCTGTACCAGCTCTAGATGGAAAGTGTCCTGAGACATCATCTGTTGTGATCTGGCACTACATAAATAAAAATTGAATTGAATTAATGTAACAGTTGTATTTTATGTTGTATTTTATATTTAGCTTTGGTAACAAACCCTGGTACCCTCTTATCAACATGTATATGTGTGTGTGTGTGTGTGTGTGTGTGTGTGTGTGTGTGTGTGTGTGTGTGTGTGTGCGCGTGTGTGTGTGTGTTTGTGTGGCGCGACCTAGCCTGCTACATCAGCTCGGCAGATAGCTAACAGTTTCCCCAAGATAAAGAAGGAAGCAGCTTTCATCCTTTCCAAACTCTACTCAGGAGGCACTGTAAAACTAGACAGATAAAAGAATACATCTCTTACTATTTCATTCAGTTACAGTTGTTGAAGAACAATATTGTTATATTGGTTGTTTTAAATGTGTAGCAACAAATGCGCTAGCTTATGGCTAATGTATATGGGAAATTCCATTACGATGCTAGCAGTTTACATATATGATCAAAATGCACATTTCAAACGAACTTGGATTCATTAGCAAAGGATTTCAACACTAGTATTCTTAATATTCAATGTCAAAATGACTGTATGAGTCTGTACTCACAGGCAAACGTGTTTTCTGGCCAACTAAAGTCAAAAGAGAAAAAACAAGTGACCGTTTACTTCACCATGTTCTTATTCATATGAAAGTTCTTATTTACATGACAGTTCTTTTCGTGCGTCTCTCACATGTGCGTTGTCCTGTAGTTTTATTTTTCATCACCAGAGGGTGTCTTCACAAGTTCAGGAAGAATGTGACATGTGGTTTATGCTTCCCTGTCTATGACAGAGCGCATGCAGAGAGCTCAAACACAGAAGCAAACATCCTGCAACAAGGAAACCAAAAAAAAAAAAAAAGTGAACTGTGAGAAGACTGACAAACATAGCTGAGCGACATCTGTGTCACACTGTGGGATGACAGGAACTCCTCACCATGGGAACTGTGTGAGGGGAACACAGGGTTCCAGCAACACTCAGAGAGAGCTGAACTCACACACACGCCCGCCCACACACACACACACACACACACACACACACACACGCACACACTCATACAGAGTACTGTTTGTATATAAACATGCCTCATATCCTCCGTTCTGTGGTGGAAACATGCAAATCATCCACACGTATACTTGAGGGAATATGGGAGCTGTTCTCAGTAACTCTCCCTCCATGTAAGCATTATCTGTGATATCCAGTGAAATGCCTTATTGTTTGTAGAAATAAGGAAAAACTGCAATTATCTTTTTGAGAAATCAAGGCAAACTTTTATACATGTAGTTTTTACAATCTAGGTCTTATTTCATGGCTTTGGCTATTGCTCTTGTGTGATATGAGAGCATTTTATGCATTGTTGCAATCTGGGGGGTGGAACTGCACACGCCATGCTTCTGTGAAATTCTTTTCTCCGCTTTTTATCCCATCCTGGCATGTCCATGACCAGGAGCGGTGGGCTGCCAGCCGACAGCGGCGCCCGGGGACCCAGTTCCTTTTTGTGAAGCTGGTGATCTTCTTGCCTGTTTTTAGTGGGGGTATTTTAAGGAGGATATCCAAGGTGAACACGGGGGGAGAACATGCAAACTCCACACAGAAAGGCCCCTTTCCTCGAGCAGCAGGCACCGAAGGCATGGTGGAGGACACGCCCCCAGTACCCACAGCGGGAATCGAACCCAGGACCCTCTAGCTGTGAGGCAACAGTGTTACCACCAACAGCAGCAGAACACAGCTGTACTATGATAGCAGTATTACCAGTACCATGCCATCATAAAATAACCAGTAGGCCAGTAGTAGTATTAAGTAGTGAGTGAGAAGATGCCCCTGTATCCACAGTGAATGTAGGAAACTTCAGTGCTGTGAATTTCTGCTTTCCGAAACTGACCTGTCAAAAAACAGCTCTCAATAAGTTAGCCACTGAGGTTCGATATCCAGTTCCATATACTTCTGTTATTTAAGCTAACATAGCTTTCATTTCTAGCATATATTTGTTTGCCTCTTGAATGATGGTAATTCATCACGTATTTTGGTCTTGCAGAAATTGTGAATGTCATCCCTCCTTGTATCCACACTTGAGTGATGTGTGCACACTTGGAATAAGCACATTAAAGCATTTTCTGATGATAGGCACAATAGTTTTGGTGGGGTTTTTTTTGTTTTTGTTACCACTACCACCATTGTTTCCTCCACAAACTTGGTAATGGTACTTGGACCATATACAGGCATGCAGTCATAGCTGAAGAGGGAGTAGAGGAGAGGACTCAGTGCATAGCCCTGTGCGACACTGGTATTCAGGGTGAGGGTTGAGGAGGTGTGGCTGTCTAGCCTAACATACAGGTAGGGTTGAGCCGGATACTCGTTTCAGACAAGTATCCGTTACAGATAAACCATTTTTGACGAGTACGAGCATGATACGAGTAAAACTCATCACTATCTGTGCTCGTGCTGAAGGAAAATCCTCATTGGGTAACTGACTGTCTTCACGTTCTGTGATTGGCCAGTCACACACAGCGCCTGCCCCTCCCTACACAGACACGTCTCTAGCTCATGTTGCTCTCTTCAGTACTCCTTAGGTTTTCTTCAGCTCGCCTCTATTTCGGTTTGTATGATATTTAAAGTTACTTGGTGAACTTGTTTTGTAACGTATGCGGTGCATTTGACAAGACAGAGCTGAAAACGGCTCGTGTCGCGTCAGGTTTTTTTTTTTTTTTTTTTTTTTTACCATCTGCTTGCTCTTAGTTTGGCTGGTGATATAAATAAACTTTGCTCGTACTGAACGCGGTGTTTCTGAGAAGAATAGAGTCAACAAGGCTGACATATTATTTCTCATCATATTATTTGCCATCACTGGATGTTTGCATGAATCACCAAGTTCACACAGATCATTAAAAAATAAACAGTCTTACAGACCACTTACACACTTACACACATATAACTGAACACACAAAGTAGCCTATATTAATATTTTTATTGTATATCAATTTCAGACTTAAAATATTGTACTGATTTAAGCCCCACCCATTTCCGTTAGCCCCCCCCCCCCCCCCCACACACACACACACACACTTCGGGTACAGATATGGATACAGATAATTTAGATGGTTCAACAGATACAGATACAGATACAGATAGTGGTGTACTCACTTATCTCTACATACCGGTATGTTGGTAAGGAAGTCCAGTGTCCAGTTGCAGAGGAAAGTGCTGAAGGGTAATCAACTTTGCTGATCAGTTTGGAGGGAATGATGGTGTTAAATTCTGAACTGATGTTTATGAACAGGACATAGGTGTTTTGCTATTGTCCATGTAGGAGGGGGCAGAGCGTAGTGCTGGAAAATGGATCAGCCTCTCAAAGCACCTCATGATGGTTAGGGAGAGTGCAATAGGGCTGGTGGCCACTTGCATACTTGTCATGGTGAATGTTTCACCAAACAGTTTCACTTTCATTTTATCTCTAGTTTGGTCTCCAACTCGAGATAGACATATCTGGCTTTTTCGCGACTTAGTGCTCCACAACATTCACCAGTTGGTAACTAACTATGTCTGTTTGTTTAGTGCTCAGCAGGTGTGGTCGGAGGTTGTTTCCCTCCTGGCCACTGTTGGTCACCTGGTGTCATGCGCACCAGGTGTCTTATATCCAGGTGTGTGGCAGTGGCTCTTCCTCTCTTTTGCTCCTCACTTGCTCCTGTGGTGGCTGTGGCTTGGTGTGGTAGTGTTGTGTTTGGACAGCCTGGTGTTGTGATCGCCATTGGGGTGCACTATTCTCTCCACTCATGTAAGTGCCCACCCGTCTTGTCCTTGTTGTCTGTGTGTTAACTTGATTGCTGGTCACACAATCTCCACTCCTTTTAGCACGGCTGATTGCTGCAGCCGGGAAAGAGGAGTGATCTGCTGGCACCCCGCTGTGCTGTGCACGCTTACCGGCAGCTCTGGTACGTTAGTCTACACGTTGTCTGTCTGTTTGTTTTATTTGTCAATCGGCTCCAGCTGATAAATGCAGAGCGTAATTTTTAGGCTGTGATTTTGAGCCGCACATCCAAGGCTCACATCCTCCAGTTGCCTAGGGTTTGCTGTGGCTGGTACGCACTGATTAAGTTTTTCTTCCTAAATTCTTTAGTCGGTTTCATTTTACTAATTTACTAGACCTTATGTTTGTGTTTCTTAAGCAGCCCGCTGTAATTGTCTGTCCCGCCACTACCATCACTCTCTGGGCTGCGCTGCTGTTTTGGTTCTTTTTATTTTGTTTTCTCTGTTTAGTTTCGTTCCTTTTTGGCTCTGTCTCGGGGGCTGGTTGGGTTGGAGCGGACTCCGCCTTGGTCCAGTACGGCTGATTGCTGCCTGAGTCCGCTCTGTTTCAGAAGCTTATGTGGCACAAGCCACTCTGGGGTCTGCAGGATTGCTCATGCCTAGTGACACAGGCCCATTGTTTTAAGCCCTTATGTGTTAATTTTTATTCTTTGGTTTCTTTAATTATCTAAACGTTTGCTTAGTCCACACCAGCTTTGTTTAAGTAACCTGTGTTTCTCTATTACCAGGTGCTGTGGGCTGACTGTGGCAGTTTAATCCCTGGCGGTGGTGCGTTCCTCATGGTACCCCCTTTTTTGATTTTGTGTGTGTGTTTGCAATGTCACAGGTGATTCATTTGAGGACCCCTTTCTCCCTTTTGGTTGCCCTGCCGCATGGTAAGCCCCAGCCCGATCCTTACTCCCCCCTTGCCCATATTGCCCATTTTAGTGTGTTTAACTGGTGTGTGACCTTATTTATCCATATCATCTTTTAAATAACTTTTGTTAATAAAATTGGTTTTAATTGGGAATCGTCTCACTCTGTGGTATTTGAACCTGTGTGACCTTGTTTACTAAAGCAAACCTTAGTTAGGATTTCTTGGGGTGTAATTCCCCAAGTGGCATTATCTGGTATCTCTCCATTTGCAATGCCGGCCCGCTGTCGCCACATTCTGGCGTTGTCGACAGGACACCACAATTAAAGGGGCAGAGACGTGTTTTCCTTTTTTCTTTACTGTTTACTTCATTGTTAGTAGGTGTTTTTTTTTTTGTTTTTTGTTTTTTGTGTGTGTGTGTGTATGTGCGTGCGTGCGTGTGTGTGTGTGTGTGTGTGTGTGTGTCTGGTATTTTATTTGCTTTAATAGGAGAGCCAAAACAGCAGTGTTCCTCTGGGGTCCATTTTTAATTTTTCTTCTTGGGTTTTGGTGCAACGCTTGCTCAATCAGCATGGAGGAGGAGGTGCGGCAGCTCAAGGAGCTTGTGTTACAGCTTAAGGCAGACAAGCAAGCAAGCAAGCAAAGTTTATTTATATAGCACTTTTCACAGACACTGGTCACAAAGTGCTTTACAGTTCCACAACATCAAATATGTATACGTACAACAGTCATGTACATACAATCATATATAGCACCCCAAAATAAATAAATGAATAAAATAAAATACATATATACATAAAATGCACATAAAATATACAGTCATACAAGAAACATTGAGAAAGATGTAAAATCTCAGAATTTATCCAAACGCCTGTCTGAACAAGTGGGATTTTAAGTGTTTTTTAAAGCTCTCCACAGAGTCAATACATCTCAACATAGCTGGAAGGCTGTTCCAGAGTTTTGGAGCTGCACATTCAAAACTACAATCACCACAAGTTTTGAAATTAGTCCAAGGAACACTTAGCAGACCCGTGTCAGATGATCTTAATGCTCGGCCCAAAGTGTAAGGATGCAGGAAGTTACTGATATATTTTGGAGCCTGGCCGTGTAGGGCTCTGTAAGCACTATGATTTTAAATTGAATTCTAAATTTGACTGGTAGCCAATGTAGTTCTGTTAAAATAGGGGTGATGTGAGACCATTTACTAGACAGGGTTAAAAGCCTAGCAGCAGCATTTTGAAACAATTGTAGACAGTGAATTGAGGATCTGTTGAGGCAGGTAAAAAAGGGCTCTCTACAGGCGGACTGTAACCACAGTAGTCTAAACGTGAGGAAATAAAGGCTTGAATTAACTTCTCCAAATCATTTATTGAGACAACAGACCTTAATTTAGCTATGTTTCTTAAATTAAAGAAATTAGATTTAGTCAGTGCCTTAATATGAGCATCAAAGCTCATTGACTGGTCAAAAATTACACCAAGGTTTCGCATGTTGGAGCAAGTAGAAAGGGATAGGGCACCAAGTTTCGCTTTAATAGGGACTTGATTTGTATCAGGGGCAAAGATCATGACCTCAGTCTTATCATCATTCAGCTGAAGAAGGTTATTTGCCATCCACTGCCTAATTTCCCATAAACAGTCATTTAACATAGATAGGTTGTCAATCTCAGCTGGTTTAAATGAGAAGTACTGCTGAATGTCATCAGCATACAGATGGTAGGAGATGTCAGGGAAATAACTAATAATTAGACTGAGTGGAAGCATATAAATAGAGAATTAAATTGGTCCCAAGACTGACCCTTGAGGAACACCACATGCTAGCACAGCAGTGTCTGAAGTAAAACCATTAGCAGAGACAGAGAGTGTTCTATCAGCCAAGTATGATTTAAACCACTCTAATGCAATACCTGAAATGCCCACTAGGTGTTTAGCCTATGAATTAAAATGTGGTGGTCCACAGTATCAAATGTTGCGCTAAGATCTAGTAAAATCAAACAGAACAGTGACCAGTGTCAGCAGCCATTAAAATGTCATTAGAAACCTTAAGAAGAGCTGTTTCAGTGGAGTGGAGTTTACGGAATCCTGATTAGAAATTGTCGGCTATATTGTGCAAATCAAGAACCTGAAGTAGCTGTTCTTGAATAACCTTTTCTAAGACTTTGGAGATGAAAGGAAGTTTTGATATAGGTATATAGTTCCCTGGCAAGGATGGGTCTAGGTTTGTTTTTTTTTTAAGCAGGGGATGAACTATAGCCTGTTTAAAATAACTGGGTACACATCCTGTTAAAAGAGAGCCATTTAAAATGTTAACAATGCTGGGGCCAATACAATTACAAGCCTTTAAATACAGGGTGGTTGGAAGGACATCGAGTGAGCTTGAGGAGGGTTTCATTTTCTCTACCAGGGAGGTGATTTCAGCTGAGACAGGGCAAAAGGAATCCAAGATGGATGGGTTGCAAGGACCAGTAGATAGAAGACTGGAGGAGGGTGAGATATTTGCTCAAATATTGGCAACCTTATCCATAAAATATTGCAAGAAGGAATTGCAATCATGGTCTGAAAAAACTGGCAATATAGGAGGACTTGGAGAGACAAGAGATTTTATGATGTGGAATAAAAATTTTGGATTTTTGCTTGTTGAGATGAGTTTGGAAAAGTATGAGGATCTGGCTTCCATCACCATATTATTAAAAGTACTTATGAGGTCTTTGAGGTGTAGCCTGTGCACTTCAGCCTCATTAATAAATCGAGTACACTTTTTGTGCAAGGAGGGTTGAGACTCCAATTTAAAACATAGATTAAATAAAATACACTTATGGTCACTGACAAATATGTCTTTGAAAAGTCCAGCTGAATGCCAACGCCATGTGTGAGAACAAGGTCCAGAGTGTGTCCTCCTGTGTGAGTGGGGCTGGAAACATGTTGCTTAAAATCAAAAGACTCAGTGAGGCTGATAAAATCAGAGGCCATTTTACATGAAGTGTCATCAATATGAAGGTTAAAATCCCCAACGATTAAAACACTATTCAGTTTTAAAATGGATGATAAGAACTCTGAAAAATCTGATAAAAATGAACCAATTGGGCCAGGTTTACGATAAATTAAAATGCAAAGAAGAGGATTAAAACAACCAACTCTGGACATTTGTAGTTTGAAAGAACTGTAAGAGTCTGTATTCACTTGTTGGCATGAGAACTTTTTCTTGTACACAATGCAAGCCCACCTCCACGACCCGTCAAATGTGGTGTGCTGATAAAATGACAGTCAGAGGGACACAGTTCTATTAAATGTGAGTATTCCATGCATTGTTGCCATGTTTCGGTCAAGAACATGAGGTCGATATTTTCCACAAGAAATAAATCACTGAGAAAAAATGATTTATTTGTAATAGACCAGGCATTACTGAGGGCTATCTTGACCGGTGGAGAGGGAACAGTAACAGTAACCGGTGCACGAGTCAGTCGGCGGAGATTTCTAGTGCGCGCACCACCTTTGTACTGAGGATGGGAAGCTCTGTTTGTCATAATGGTCTGTATAGCAAGGGATGCCTGAAGCTGACAGAGGGAGCTAGTACTGTGTGCAGTCTGGACAATGACCTGAGGGGGAACCGGTGACGAAGAGAGAGGAGCTACTGATTCAGGTGTGAGAGAGGGGCTTGCCTTATACGGTTAATCACGTTGGCCAGCGGAAAGTGCGGCGTGTTGCAAATTAGCTGCTAGCATACGGCTACCCAGCCTATTTGGATGGACCCCGTCGGGCCTGAAAAGAGAGAAGTGGTTCCAGAATAGATTGAAGTTGTCAATGAAGCCTATATCATGCTCTCTATAGGCGGACTGTAACCACGAGCTGAGCGCGAGAATTCTGCTGAAGCGCTCTGCTCCAGGGGCCACAGTTGAGATCGGACCAGATATAAAAACAGACTTTCCACAGGAGTTTAAAAGGCTAAAAAGGTCTTTAAAATCATTCTTGGTCAGCTCAGACTCCTGCCGAGCTGTGTTGTTTGTTCCAACATGGATTATCACTCGTTTAATGGACAACGGCAATGAGCGCAGCAGACCCGGCAATTTATTCAGGATAACTGGGACTTTGGCTCCTGGGAAACAATGTGTGAATGTGTTAAAAACCCAGAGGTTTCTGGTTATTGAATCACCAATTATATCTGTGGAGGGGAGGGAACGGGAGCGAGGTGGCGATTGGTGTGGGCTATTATTTCTGGACGAAGCAGGAGCGGACGGAGCAGGAGCAGACGGTGAGGGGGACTTCACAATTAGCGGCTTCGTCAGGAGCAGGCCTCTTCCACTGCTCCCGCTGGTCATGCCCCATCTGCCAGTGCTGCCATGGTCGTCACAGCAGTTGGTTGTTGTACCAAGGGATCATAAGTGTCTGGTATTTAATGGAAAGACTGGCATTGGGATATCTGAGTGGCTGGAGGAAATCCAGGCATGTGTTCGTGCCCGCCACATTTCTGTTTGCTGACCAAGCCCTTTTCCTCTTCAACCATTTGGAAGGAGAAGCAAAGGAGCAAAAGGAGGAGATCAAAGTTTCACTCTAGTGCAGAGCGAGGAGACCCAGCCCAGGTTATCGCCATCTTAAAGGAACTATGTGGCTGTGCTCAATCTTATGTCACTCTACAGCAGCCTCTCTTTTCTTGGCACTAACTTGAAGGTGAGACACTGCAAAGAGTTTTCTTTAGCCCTTATGGCTTTAATGGCACAGGTAAAGCAGTGTGCACCTGATGGGATGCCCACTGCAGATGTGCTCCTTCAAGACCAATTTGTTGAGCTTGTTTTTGATAGTTCTCTCTGGAGGGAGCTTAAGCAGCTTGTTCGCCACCAGCCAGCTGTCACTCTGTTGGAGTTATGGAGTGAGGCCATCAGGTGGGAGAGGGAGGGTCTTCCAGCGGGTGCTGGGGGCGCAGTTTCTCTCTGTCATCAGCTTGTGGCCTTCAGTGTTGGGTACAGAGTCGTTTTCAGCCAACCCCTATGATCGCTTCACAGGAGCCAGGTTCCAGCAAGCTGGTGGAACTCATGAAGCGCCAACAGGAGCAGCTTGACCAGCTCACCCAGACTGTATCCTCCCTGCAGGCTCCCCATTCCTAAGGATGGAGTACTCGTAATGGCCCTTTAATCTGCAGGAGGTGTCAGCAGCCTGGCCATTTTGCTCGCGAGGGTGATGGTGAGCGGGTCCCTCCCCACCCCTGTACTAATTCTGTCTCTGGTGTGAACTCTAACACTGCTGCCCGCTGAGTTGCTGAGCCACAGCTCAATTGGAGAGTCGTTCACAGGCTCACAGGAAAGTACAGCAGCTGAATTAGTTGCTCCTTGTCGAAACATTGAAGTCTCCATTGAAGGGGTCATGGTTTCATGCTTGGTGGACACAGGTTCCATCGTGTCACCGAGAGCTTCTTTCTGGCACAATTCGCACCTTGGGGCTAGGATTGCCTTCACTCTTGTCACTGGCTACAGCTGTGAGCAGCTAATGGCCTAGCCATTCCATATATTGGCTACTTGGAGCTTGATGTGGAACTCTGTGGTAAGGTGATGCCCCTCTGTGGGATCCTTGTTGTTAAAGACCCCCCTGGTGCCATGTCCCCTGCCCCTGGAATCTTGGGGATGAATGTGATTCGCCGGTGCTACAGTGAACTCTTTGGTGCATTTGGCCCCTCTCTTTTTGATTCACCTTTTGTGTCACAGGAATCTAGCCCACTCATTGTAGCCTTGCAGAGGTGCCATCAGGCTGCCACTGAAGCCCCGAGGAGCTTCACAGGTGCTGTGAGGGTCCAGGGCAGGCGAGCTGTGTGCCTACCTGGTCGGGTAATGAAGTTTGTTGCTAGCACCTGCCCTGGACAGTTCTCTGGTCACTGTGTGCTGTTTGAGCCCCACAAAGCTGGGCTACCTGCTGGGTTGTTAGCTTCTCCTTGCTTTGTCCAAATCATCCAGGGTACAGTGTATGTCCCTGTGGTTAATGTCAGGACAACGGAGGTTCTTCTTCACCCTAGGACAGGTCTTGGCACACTAGGAGTTTCCCAGGTTGTCAGCCTGCCTGCTGGTGTGACTGAAGAGCCCATGGTGGCTACTGTGTCCTCCCAAACAGCTACCCCCTCAGTGTCAAGTAGGGTCAAGTCCCTTGATCTGTCTGCACTGACGGAGCAGGAGCAGACAGGTGTAAAATCTTGCTGTACAGGTACCACTCTGTCTTCTCGGCCCGTGATTGTGATTTGGGCTGCACCAACCTCATCTCACATGATATACCTCTGCTGAATGATGTGCCAGTCAGGCAGAGGAACCGGCGCATCCCTCAATGAGAATATGAGGCAGTGAAGACCCATATCAACCAGCTTCTGGAGTCTGAGGTCATCAGGGAGAGCAGTAGTCCCTATGCATCACCCATTGTTCTGGTTCAGAAGAAGGATGGGGGTTTGCGTCTCTGTGTGGACTACCGCCTCCTAAACAGCAAGACCAGGAAGGATGCCTTCCTCTTGCCTCGTATTGAGGAGAGCTTGGATGTGCTTTCTGGGGCCTGCTGGTTCTCCACACTCGACCTGGCCAGTGGTTATAACCAAGTTCCTGTGTCGGAACAGGACCGGCCCAAAACTGCCTTCTGTACACCCTTTGGCTGTTTTGAATTTAATCGCATGCCTTTTGGCTTGTGTAATGCCCCAAGCACTTTCCAGCGGCTGATGCAGAGGATATTCAGTGACCAGCAGTGTCAGTCTGTGCTGCTCTATCTTGACAACATTGTTGTCTACTCATTCTCTGTTGAGCAACATCTGCACCGCCTGGAAATGGTGTTTGGTCGGCTGCACCAGGAAGATCTGAAGGTGAAGCTTGAAAAATGTGCGTTTTCCCAACAAGCGGTGGGCTACCTTGACCATGTGATCTTGAGCCAGGGAGTCTCTATGGACCCCAAGAAGACTGAGGCTGTGGCTAACTGGCACCCCAGCCATGTGTCAGAGCTGCGCTCCTTTTTAGGTTTTGACAGCTACTATTGGCGCTTCGTAGAGGGCTTTGCCTAGCTAGCAGCCCCTCTGCATCGGTTGGTGGCCGAACTAGCCAGCACAAAGTCGATGAGAAGGTTGGGTCAGGCTCTGGGGCCGTGTGGACACCTCAATGTGAAGAGAGGTTTGAGGCCTTAAAGACAAAGTTGGTCTCAGCCCCAGTCCTTACCTATGCTGACTTCTTGCGCACTTTTATTTTGGAGATCTGGGGTTCTGGCCACAGCAACGAAAATGCGGACGCACTTTCAAGGCAGTATGTGCCGGGTTCACATGTAGTTGCTGATTCCTTGCCTGGCACTTCAGTTCCCAGCGACCTTCGGCAAGACCCACGCTTAGGCCCTGTGGTGTTAAGCACTCAGTCTGTCATCTCAGTCCTTCCCTCCCACTCTGTTGCCAATCTCTGCTCCTTGGAGGCAGATCCCCTCTTGAAGGCTGTCATGCCATTTTGGTGATGGAAAGCCTCACCCACCTGGGCTGAGCGACAACAGCTTTCAAAAGCAGCTCTAGTTCTTTTGCACCAATGGGACCGCCTGGTGGAGAGGAATGGGGTTCTTTTCCACAAGGTCTTCCGTCCAGATGGGGGAGAAGAGTGTCTCCAGCTCATCTTGCCTGCAGTCCTTAAGCAGGAGACTTTAAAGGTCCCATATTATGAAAAACCCACTTTTTCTGAAATTTGGGGTGTTCTTTTGTGTCAATGTCTCAGCAACCCAGTGGTCGAATTTGATGATCGCCACCTCTATCGACCAGTCAAGAGAATCGAGGGGCAGCACCCAAGTTCACCATAGAAACACCAATGACGATCCAGAAGGAAGTAACCCCCAGAGACAGTATATCGCACGAGGAGCGCTCCCCCCACTCTAGAAACAAGGACCTTCGGACTCTCTGCTTTCATATGTTACCAGGCTTGTGTGGTTTGCGTGACGTGGTGACATTAGCAGATGCGCTAAAGTGGACATACACTATTTTTGTGTTTTCGTTACATGCTCATAGAATTTCTTGGGGTATGAATTATGTTTCGTTTGGGTGGCAGTGCTTGGTAGAGGCTTTTAGCTGAGTTTCTCCCTGTCATTCTGGTATGCTACAAGTTAGGATTGGTGCTTCCTTAGCATGAGCATTGACTGTCTGAACTGCATGCATCTCACACTGCTCCTTGTACAGGCAGCGCTCATAAGAGAAAAAAAATGGAAAGACATTTTTTGACTAACCATTCAGAAGCATCATGTTGAATTCTCTGAGTCTGAGGTTCTGTAGGAGCCTCCCCTCCTTCAGGATCCGATTCAGGTTCAAACATGTACGGTTGAACTACTGAAGAACTACTACTACTGCTACTTTCATGCGGGTAGTGCTACGTGAGTCTACGCTCTGCCTGTTACCATGGTAACAGTTTATGGGTGGGGCATAGGCATGAATAGCAGCTCATTTGCATTTAAAGCTCAGACACCAGAAACAGCACATTCTGAAAGGGACTGAAACAGAGGGAAATAGAGGGAGGTGAGATTATTTTCCTTAAAGCTATGTCCAGCAAACAGCTTCAAAAACATGTTTTATGGAACTCTTAGACCTATGTAACTTATTGAAAAAGCGTCATGATATGGGACCTTTAACTAGCTATGACTTTCCTGATTCAGACCTAAAACAGTTGTGCTTTGCCTTGCGCTTATGCACTCCTGTATGTCTTTTAAAGGGGACATGAGACACTTAACAAAGTTTACAAAATTAATGAAAGGTTTTCCACACCAAAACTTTAGCCAATGCCTAACGTTGTTAATAAGTTGTAAGAAAAGAAATTAACTCCCAAAGTTTATGTTCTCAAACAAGGGCGCAGCCATATTGTCTTGGCATAGTGCATGACGTCACAAGGTTGGTTGGATCAAGGTCTTCCAATACTCCGCTGGTGACAAACAGTGACAAAATGGAACCACAAAGAAAGAAGTACTGCAAGGGAGGTCACTTGGTATCGCTCAAGGCTGTAGCAATGAAGTCTACAGAGTGAAAAACCAGGGCAAGACTGTACATTTTCACATTTTGCCACTAAAGCGGCAATCGGTTCTCCGCCGCTGACTAGCTGCTCTCAAACGCCAGAGTCCCCCTCTCAGTCCCGCAGCTCGGGTTTGCAGCCTTCTCTTCAATGTTGTCAATGAGGACAACATTGAAGAGAAGGCTTTTGAATCAGGTGTCCTGGTGACTCGTAAAACAAACAGGTTAAAGCCCGTAGCTGCTCCATCTGTGTTTGATTTTTCATCTTACAGTGTAGGGTCCACAGACCGCCCGACAGAGTCTGGTGGCAGCAAAGAGGCGGCTGTGCGCCGTAAGGCCAGAGCAAAACACTGTGCCGTTGTGGCAGAGCAGAGAGAGATAGCTGGTGGAGATCGCTAGTGCTATGCACAACTGATCAAACTGTAGTCATACATTTAGGTCAATCAAAACGGAAACTGACTGCTGTGGCTAGAGCATGCACTGTCCTGTGTGCGTGCAGTTTGTGCGCGGAGGACACCTTCTATTAATCAGAACCATTACATCATCAGACATAGAGCCGGCGCATTTATGCAGCACGGCTAAAAAAAACAAAACAAAACAAAAAAAAAAACCTTGCTATCTACAATATAATTTGCCTTTGCCTTTTATTCTTGCCAACACAGTGTAATTTAAAATGGATACAAGCAACACCAGTGATGGCAGGCTTAAAAAAATACTGTGGCATAGTTATTTCATAAAATAAAAGCATGGCCACTTCCAACACTTCCCTCTCGCAGCAGAGGTCTGGTCTGGTACGTGCAGGATAAAATCATGCAGGGAAGATCCCCCAGAAGATGGCCTACGTTTGTCTCCCGACAACAAATACACTCTGTCGGGGTGGGCATTTCCCTGCAGTTGCCACACACACCACGTTGTGTTGCCTACTCTCTCAGCACCTGCAGAAACTATCAGCTGCTCTTCCTCCAAAACAACCCGTGGCTGTATTTAAGGTGCTTGTCTCCTCAGTGGCTCGAAGGCGTATGCCATCGGGTGTGATGGTATCGCTTCGAAATTCCGCTCAATTTCGTCCTCTTCCATTCTTTCTTCGTGCTGCCAAGCTAGCTACGTATCCAACCTGATCCAACCAACCAACCGCATGACGTAGGTAATGATGCAAGAACAACATGGCGGCGCACTACTGCTGAAGCAGTTTGATCAGCACAAAAAAAAACTTTTCTAATTTTATGTAAAAGCATTTTCCACCTTAACAAAATCACAGACGTATTCCCACACACTTAATTCTGTGTGAAATAAATAAGAATCGGAGTGTTTCACGTCCCCTTTAAATTGTATTTTACTTGATAATATACATTTTATGGACTCTATTTAATCAATTTATTTATTAACTTTATTTTATTACTACTATTCATTGGGTTTCATTTTCCACATTATATTATGAATTCTCTTTGTAAAAGATTGTGGTATTTGTTATTTAACCCTACATAGCACCAGTGTTGTAACAGGGAAACCAGAAGTGTAGCGCTGACTGGACAGAGAATCACGTAAGTTCCCTGGTACTCTGGTCCAGAGAGGGCAAGGCGAAAGTCATAGCTGGGGTCACGAAGCAGGGGTCCGTATCAGGGGATTGGAGAGCAGGCGAGGTCAAAGGCAGGCAGGGTCGGTAACAGGATATCCGTCGGAGAGTAATCGCTGGAGAGTCTTGCATCAGGGCTAAGAACAATCTGGCAAAGAGTGAGTGTGAGGAAGCCGCTTAAGTATGGCACTGGTTGTGATTAGTCTCAGGTGTGCGCTGGCTGAGCAGGTGTGTAGATGAGGAGAGAGCGGCAGCGGATAAGGAGCTGGCAGACTGTGACAAGTGTGTCTTATCTAATAATACTCAAAGTGAGGTTAAACCCCTTTTGAAAATGTTCTGGGTTGGGCTTTATGCTGAAAAAGGCTTATATTTTTTAAATCAAGACTGGTGGTGAATCAGTTGAATTAAATTAAATTCAGTTTCATTTATCTACCAAAAAATCACAACAAAAGTTGATTCAGGACATTTTCCATGCAGAGCAGGTCAGGACCTTACTCTTAATCTACAGAGACCCAACAATTCCCCCATGAGCAAGGACTTGGCAAAAGTGGGGAGGAAAACTTCACTTTTAACAGGCCAAAACCTCATCAGTCTGTGTCCGTCAGGAAAGGGGGAGGTTCCATTATGCTTCTTTGCTTCAGAGACCTATGCAACGAGTGGGCAGAGTTCTCGCCTATTAAGTATCAAATGGTGACTGCTACTGTAGTAAAGGAATAGGAAGAATGTGAAGATCTTCAATGCCTCTGTTTCCATCTGTATTTCTATCTTATTTTTACTATTATTATGACTGGTATTATTCTCCATCTTATTTACATTCATTTTCTATGTTTATGTTCATTCTGTCTTTTTTATGTGAAGCACTTGATACATGTGATTTTTTTTGTTGTAAAGCACTGTAAGGTAGCTATTCTTGTATGGAAAGTGCTATACAAATAAATTATTATTATTATTATTATTATTATTATTATTATTATTATTATTATTATTATCAGTCAGATTTTAGTTTATAACTAGTCAAGATAATCCATAAGAAACCATAAGAAAAACATAAGCCATAATTCAGTATAAGTTGGAAAGTTATAATGTTTTGTGTTCGTTGATGTAGTGCATCAAAAATCATTGTGTGTTTGTGAGTGTAGTCATAAAGAATTATGATTGTATTATAATTCACCATGAATGCCCCCATAATTCACTATAGATGTGGTCTTCATAGAAATGCCTAATGTGCCCTGTTGTCAAGTTTTTGACAGAAGCTGAAAGGAATAAACTAAGCCTAGACTCCATTGATCTGGTATTTTTTCCGTGTGGCAGAATGGAATTTTCCAAAGCAAATCACTGGTGAATGAAGCCAACTGCTTTCAGTTACGGTGGCCAGAGGCTGCTTTACTGAAAGGGAGAATTACTGTTCAACCATGACTTAAGGCTGCATAAATGCTGTTTAATAAAGCAAAGTGCAGCCAGGTATTTTCCAGTGTGCAGGAGAGTTTGATGGCGGAGTTACTTGTCTGACATTAAATTTGCTGCATACTTACTACACTTCATTTAGATCATAGTAAAAACATTTTCTCTCTATTGCAGCAGACACATTATGGCACTCTCAGTACTAGTCCTGCTTATCTTCTATGATGTTAAGGCCTATTATCTGATAAAAATCTGAAAAAAAGCAATTATAGCAAACATTCCACAAAGGGAATATTTTTGTCTTGGATAAATTCAAGATATTTTCCTTTTTCTTCATGTCTGCTCACTGTAGGTTGAACCAGTGAGTCAGGGGGATGTTGGAGCAGCACTGCAACATTTCCAGGTCACCAGAACCACTGATAGTCTGCTGTGTCATGCAGCTGTTCACACCAGAGCTACCAAAGACAGTGAAAGATTTTATGAACTCAGAGCATAGTGCCACTGTTTCATATCAATTACAGAGCTAATCCATTTACTTTACTTGAAAGACCACATGACCAGAATGGATGGCAATTCTTTTCTTTATCAAGGTTCAGTTCACAGTCAGCAGTGTTACATAGATGGACATCAGTCTAACATTATACCTACCCACGATGAAATTTACAGTGTTTCTACCACTAATATGGCAGTTTCCATATGAAAAAACAAACAAACAAATAAAACCCAGCTTGAAATCAGTTATCTTCAAGATCACAATTATTTGTCACCAGAACTGTAATTGCACTTAAAGGATTGGTTCAGCTAAATGACAATAACATATTTCTCTCTCACCTCTACTGGACAATCAAAAGTGGGCAATAATGTGCTATGTCGTTAATGACTCTGACCACCAATGCTTCCAACGAAGAGCTGTGTTGAATCACTGATTCAGCCAGCTACCTTATCTACCCTAGCATTTCTTTACCCACTAGCATAGGTATTTAAGCGTTTAGTGTGTGTGCCATGGTTTTTGTTTTAAGTTGTACTGTAAAGATCCTATGTCACACATACTGGCACTCCATCTGCAGTGATATCAACCCCACAGTCTATCCTAAACTAACAGTCCACAGTGAAACTCACAGCACTGACTCCATCTCAGGCAAGCTCTGATGACACAAACAAGCAAAAAGCAGACTGGTAGTAGTATTTATCTATTATCTATCTATTTAATCTGCTTCTTGTTTTCTAGCTGTCATCATCTTGGACAGCAGAGCTGTCACTGCCCCTTGTTATAGTTAAAGTAAAACCACTGTTTAAAGAGCCACCTTTATTTAACTCCCAAGCTCCTAACTAGGGGTTTTACTTTACATATCATTGCGTATATACTGTATACTGTATATGTGTGTGTGTGTGTGTGTGTGTGTGTGTGTGTGTATGTGTGTGTGTGTATACTATGTGGGGAGAACATGAATTGATCTCGTTCGTATCCAACTGCTACGTGTACCCTGCAAATCTGAGTGAAATTGCTCCCATAACCAGGTGTGCTTCGCATATAGGGATGCGGATGCGTAATTAAAACGCTGCAAGCAACTATCCAGAGAATTAATTGATTAATTGGACCAAAACTAGTGTAATGTAGTATGTTGTATTTGGCCAATGGATGTCTTTCAGGACCTTATTTCTGTGTTTATTTACTTGCTCCCACCCCAAACACATCTCACCGAACTTTCTCACATTACTTGTAGTGCTACAGTATTGCTTGCATAAATTTTTCTCTGTGTGAAAACACACTGAACTAAACAAGTTCACTTACTAATCAACTGATTTAGTAGCAATGAACTATAGGTGTGGAAACCAAATGCCTGAACATTAGGAAAATGGCAAAATATTTTCCTGTTCCTTCTCTGTCTGTTAGCAAACAACAAAACCCTGCATGCCTCCCAACATCTGGTGAGGACTGGGACAGACACAGTTAAACTTCTGTTCTCTCCCCTTCTACCCTCCATCATCACCTATACTGTGCTTTTTTATCTCGTCAAACTCAAAATTTATTATGTTCTCTTCTGCATATTTTTTGGTTTCTGTCAGACAACAAAACTCACCTAAAACAAGGATCACTACTCATCAGTACTACAAAACAGAAACTCCAAGGTCACTTAAGTGCTAAAAAAAAAAAAAAAAAAAAAGGCATGGAATGAATTGTGTGTGTAATGTTTGGATGAAAACACCCTATTTGTGAACAACAAAAATAGAAAAACACCAGTTCTTGAGTCCAACACTTTTCCAGTTGCTGTAAACAGTAATTATCTGGGGAGACAGTTACCGCTTACAGTTATTGTCTTGAAGTGATACACATTAAGTTTATGGTCTCTTTGAAATATGTAAGTGTAGTAGCATAATCAGGGATATTTGTCAAATTATTTTTAGTAATGTTTTAATTATTGCATTGTAATTTCTGGAATCAAACAAAAAATTGCAGTGGTTACTACTAAATGCTGGACTTGCACTTTTTTATTATAAAAAATATAATAATAGCATACATTATGTAATAATCAACCAAAATGCATGACTTCATCTGTACACGTTACACTTTTAACTGAGCTTACTTAAGCTTTCTCAATAATTGGACTCCTATGCCCTCTTGGGGTTATAGTTGACTCTGATTTTAATCTAAATAGCCACACAAAAGCAGTAACAAGAAGAGCTCTTAATCATCTTGCAAATATTGCCAAACTCAGGGACTTCATGTCAAAAGCCAACCTGTAGCAGGGTTGATTATTGCAATGGTCTCTTGACAGGGCTCCCAGACAAGACTATCAAAAAGTTTCATCTTATTCATTGATGCAGATGCTAGAGTTCTTACAGGGACCAAAATTGCAGACCACATCAATTCAATTCTTGAGTCACTACACTGGCTTCCTGTCAGCCACATAATCGAATTGAATTCTACAATAGTGGTCATACTAGTAATACAATGCCTTATTTTTTGCATCACCCACAAAATTTACCACAGATAAGCGTCATCAACATGCACACAATTGTCAATGCACTTCGACCTGCACCCACCAGCAAATGGGAGCAAGGTTTCAAGTTGTACATGTCAAGTTATGTCAGCAATTGCAAAGGTGAGTAATTAAGCCTATAGTTTTACGTTGACAAATTTCTTGTCATTGTTTTGTTTTTTGTCTTTTATTGCTAGACTAGTTTAAAAAACAAGACGATGGACAGCGTGTGCACTTTTAAAGACTTTGTATTTTTTCTCAGTATCCAAGAAAAAACAAGTAGTCTCTCTGTGAGGGCTTTATGCTAATGTTACAGGTCCACAGGGAAGTCAGACAAGCCCTATAGAGTGAGTGTGGGGTGAAGAAAGCAATTTTAAAATTCATCAACCGCACATTCCACTGGCATTGCTGCGTTGTGTTCCAGCTGCAATGATTGTGACCATTCCAGAAAATGCTTGTGACTCCACACCGCAGTGTCCCAGAAGCAGCTCTCCACTCTGCTCCATGAGCAATACATGTCTCGTCTATTTTTGATGCAAGCCGAGTCATGCTGCATAGAGCAGATTGAGCCAGGCAGAAAGTCAGAAACAGGAATAGCATCAAGAAAATGGTCAATTTTCAAAATAAAACACCCTGCACCAATCTTATATCAACAAAAAACACAATTAAAGCAGACAAAGAAGAAACCATTTAAATACATAGCATACTTACTCCTGGTAGAAACACAAACAAAATCAAGAAAAAATGAACAAATTATCAAGTCAACAACAAGTCAACAAAATCAGACAGGCAAAACAATCCAATTCTGAAACACTCTCAGTGGGGTATACAGCATGTGGAGGACAGAACAGAACCACATTGCAGCCCAAATGTGACGCAGTCATGCCTGGTGGGATCTCCAGGCTACTGTGATTGATACCCTTCGGTTAACCACCTTCCTGGGGATTTGACTAAGTTCAGACATGTTAGGGCCAATAGTAAAACCTAAACCATATACCTAACTAACTGAAAGTGCACAAGATAGCTAGTCCCCAAGATCTGTGTATCTTCATCCTTATTATATTCGTATTCTGAAAAGAAAAATCAGTTTTCTTTTAAAAATAATTGTTTTGTCACTCAGTTTGAAAAATGAACAGAAAAGCATTTTTACTGACATGAATAGATAGAAAACGGTTTGAAATTCAGTTTTTCATTAACAACTTTCATTTTTCTTGAAAAGGAACCCTGTATCTGAGGTTAATATGAACCCTAACCCTTCATCATTATTAACAACAGCTACAACACAGACAGTTGAGTTATATGTAGGTTATGTCCAGTCTATAAATAAGCACAGGACAAGTGCAAGACAACAGATGTTGGCCAACTACTAGCTCCCAACTCTTCTCAAGCTAATTCTAATTCTATTCTAATTCAAACTGCTCCAAATTAGCTTGTATATGTCTCCTTGTATTTGAAAGTTTTGTTCAGCCAACTTTGCCACTTTGTTTTTTTTTTTCTCTCTCGACTTTTTTTTTACGTTCAAGCCGCACATGATTCGTCAACTTCATGATGTGTGGTGGCTTCTGCGTGTACACACTGAGCGGGGGGGGGGGGGCAGGGTTGCAGACACAGCGCAGACGCGCGCGCACATACACACACACAGAGCCACAACAGACAAAACGCTGGAAAGGTGAGAAAATGAGTGACTGCAGGAAATGCAGTAAAATTTGCTATAAAGTATGTTTTGTACATTAGTAATTAATTTTACACATAATTTTACATTATTTTGGTAATAAATTATTTTAAGCAACAAAAAATCTGAGGAGCCATTGGGGAGCCGAAAGAGCTGGCTCTTTTATGAGAGCCAAGCCATGAGAACGGGAATTTCCATCACTATAACACGGTGTACTTTGTACTCACCCATAGACACACATACCGTACAGCCTCACATAGTAGAGCCAATAGCTTAGCTACTCAAATAGTGACCCTCTTAAAGGGACATGTATTTATGTATAAATGTGCTTCTACTGATCATCAAAACTCCACCATCTCTAAACGGCAACATTTCGCAGCATCTAAAAACATTTTTATTGCAAATGGCAGGTTTAACAGGGTCCTGCTGTAAATGCAATATGCCTCAGTGGAGCACCGATCACTGAGAAATATGAAAAAAAAAAAGAAAAAAAGATTAATATGCTTTGTCTTTGCTTCCAGGCACGTGTGGCAGATTGAGTCCCCCCTCCTTCCTTCCAGTTCAATCAACTGGCAGCGGGCTGCGCTCAATCAGCCATCAGTGCACTGATTGCAAGGCAGTCCCGCTGACCTTTATGTCTAGGTTTGTTAACACTGCTCTGGTTCCACTTCCTAACTTTCGGAGTCTGGCGTCTGTGCAAGCGGGGTGTGTTTGGTGTGTCCTCCGTGGCTTTTTTGACGTGTTGGCTGCAAGCCTAAGGTAGGCACTTATGGCATTTTCTGGTGCCGCACATTTATTGCGTGTGTAATTTGTGTAATATCGGCTGTTGTCCTCGCTCTGCAGTGTGGCTGCTTCTGTCTCTCCCCTTCGGCGGTGAATACTGTCCAGAATAATAGTTTCCTGCTCTGAACTCTGGCTTTAGGCGACTTGGTGCTGGGAGGTAGGCTCGCTTGAGTTAATTTAAATCGTAGCCCGTCTTTGCCTGGTCTCCTCGTTGGCAGAGTGCTCAACGGCCGTGCATCCTCATCTCTCCATTACGCTGTCTGAAAACTGTTCCCTGCTGGCTGGTATCCAAATTTATGATTATTGCTTTCAGCGCACTTTCAAACTGGTAATATTAGTATTTGTTAATCCACAGGGCAGGGCAATCCAGGGCAGGAGGATGGTATGCAACATCTTTAATGCAAAAGATTGCCCCTCACTTCAGACCTCCTTGCTTGGAGCAAGACTACATTTAACTCACATTATCTGTTTCTGTTCATCGACAAAGTCTCAGCAACTACCAACTATCTCAACACTCAACCATGTCTCAACATTTCCATCTATTCCTCTGACTCTAACCAGTTCGGTTTACCCATCGACCTCTTTTGACTAAATTCACTGCAAAGTTCACACAAATTTATCGATGGTAACATAAAGTAAGACTAGGCAGTCATGTTCCCCCCAAATCCTCAGATGGTCTCAGAAATGGGCTAAGTGGCCATATCTGGAAGACACTCTGGACATCCATTCTGCTTTGGAGCTGCTTTTACTGCTTACAGGCAGGGAATTCCTGACCATGTCCACATCTGAAGGGGCAGCCCCTCCAATCCAGAGTCTCAGCTCCTTCGGTTCCATCACGTCCAGCATTGCACTCCATCCATCAATGACCCAGATCTCTCCCTTCATCGATTCATCCCTTACCCTTCTTCTGCTACTCCTTCATGCCTCTACCCTCATCTCTCCATCCCTCACCCCTTCATCCCTCACTCCTCACCCCCTCATCCTTTCATTCCTCAACCATCTCTCCTTCCCTTCACCCCTCAACCCTCACCCCTTCATACCTCACACCTCATCCCCTTGTCCATTCATCCGTCCTTCTGCTCATACCTTCATCTCTCTTTCCATACATCCTGCCTTCACTTCATCCCTCAACTCTCTGGCATGGTCTTGAAACCAGTGTTTCTGTGTGCCTGTGATGACCAGAACTCAGAGATACTCAGGTGCAAGGATCAGACAAAAATCCAAGTCCAAAAATGTCAAAAGTTTAGTCAGCCTGACAATAATCTAAACTCAAATACCAGACAGGAGATAAAACACAACTAAACAAGAATGGGAATAACAAAGGCTCAATGCTAGTCGAGTCGGATAATCGAGAACAGGTGATGATAAAACTGACATGAAACTAAACAGTGACAGGAAGTAAAATATACAGGAATGCATAAAGGATAGTGTCATGAAGTTCACGGACTCACTCGATGTAACTTCACACTCATTTTTATTCAGGAGCTACAACACAGCTAGTAGCCAACATATCAACACAACTATTGCTACTTTGCTAGTCACAACATTGATAGCATTACCCAGGAGCCCCCACTTCTCTGAGCCCACAATACACACAGTGATGTAGTGTAACGCAATATAACATCCTACAACTAAATCACATCACATCTTTCCCTTTTAAAGTAACCCTCTGAAAATGCACTTAACACTGTAACGGTAGCTTCTAACTTTAGAATGAATTGTATAACAAATGTAAACTGTAGTTCAGTGCAATAGTGAAACTCAAATACATTTCCCATATGTCATGACGAACAAAAAAAATAGCATTTCACCTGCCCTCACATCTCTCTCTCTTTTGTCTTTTACAAAACAGCTGTAACCTGTACATGACATAAGAAATCAACTTTTCCCCTTTTTTTTAAATTTTTTTTTATTTTTACTTTGTGATATAGTCTTTGCACCTAGTAGGTGGTTTGATTGCTCTCCCAGCCAAGGTCTTCTTTGGAGTAGACCTCAGGCTAAGAGGCACAGCAGAAGTTGCAGTGACACGGGCACCAAGAGGAATCGAAGCCTGGCCCATGTCACAGGAAGAGTCAGTGCTTAAGTCACGAGTCTCTACTGCTGTAGGTGGCACAGGTGACTCTGGCACCACTTGAAGGTGTCTCCTGTTCCTATGGGCAAGCGTGCCCTGCTCTGTCTGCATGTAATAGGACCTGGGCCCTGGTGCCTTAGCATTGACTTTTGCAGGAGTTTTCCAGCTTTTCTCTTCTTCAAGCTTGATGTTGACACTCTGACCCGGCTGTAGTGCAGGTAATGGTTGAGTAGAGTGGCGTCTGTTATAGAAGAAGCGATAGGCAGCTTCAGTCTGGTGGTCCTTAAATCTGACATTTTTGTAGTCTATTGGGCCTGGATTCAGCTGCTTAGGCAGAATGGGGACCGTTGTCCTCAGCTGTCATCTGATCATCAGTTGGGCAGGGCTCAAACCTGTAGCAGAGATCGGAGTGACACAATAACTCATCAAGGCCAGGTGAGGATCTGGCTGGCTCAGAAACCGTTTTGCTGTAGCAACACCCCTTTCAGCAGCCCCGTTAGCTTGGGGGTAGTGTGGACTGAATGTCGTGTGTCCAAAGTTGTATGTCTTACTGAACTCTCTGAATTCTGCTGAGGTGAACTGGGTGCCATTATCAGTTACCAGCTCCAATGGGATCCCCCACCTGACGAACATGCTTTTCAGGCGAGCGATAACGTGTTGACTGCTGATGGTTGGCAGATGTGCAATCTCAATATCATGGGAAAAATAGTCTACAACAACAAGATATTGTTCGCCATCTTGTTCACAAATGTCCGCTGCTATTTTCTGCCATGGACCTTGTGGCAGTGGTGTGGTCACCAACGGCTCTCATGTCTGAGTAGGTTTGTTTCTCAGGCAAAACCCACATGTTTTAACCAGTTCATTAAATGCCAATCCCTGGCTACCACGCCGTCATGTTTGCTCTCCTGTGGCATTTGGTCAAGCCCTGGTGACCTTCATGAATCTGAGAGAGCACTGTCTCCCACAGTGAGGGGAACAACAATCCTGTCATCATACAGAAGAAGTCCCTCGACTTCTGATAGATGAGCTCTGGCGATATGGAACTTTTGTAATGTGTGTGGTATTTGTGTTACCTCGGCGGGCCAGCCTATGTTGATGCAGTGAGCCACAGTTTGAAGGTCTGCATCCTGGCTCGTAGCCTCTCTGATTGTATCCATTCGATCAGCTGTTATTGGTCTCGTTGATATCACTGCCTGTACATAAGCTTTGATGTCGTGCTCTGTGTCAGACACACAATTGTCTCGCAGAGGGTTGCGTGACAAAGTGTCAGCCACAACAAGCTGTTTTCCTGGAACGTGCACAGCTTCAGCATTGAACTTCATCAGTCTCATTAACAATCGCTGACATCTCACAGGTGCTTTGTCGAGGTCGTATGAGTTCATGAGTGGAACGAGTGGTTTATGGTCAGTTTGCAAGCAAAACTTTTCCATGCCTTGTAGATACCTCGCAAACCGCTCGCATGCCCAGACATTGGTGAGGCATTCCTTTTTGATCTGTGAGTAACGTTGCTCAGTCTCTGTCAATGTTCGCGAGCAGAACGAAACTGGCCGGAGCCCGTCTCCCTGCTCCTGGTACAAGGCTGCCCCCAGGCCATAACTACTGGCATCAGCACTCACCACAGTTGGTTTGCTTGCGTCATAGTACGCCAAGACATGTGGTCAACGTAGTCTTCACCTGTTTGAATGCCTCCTCTTGCACATCGCCCCAGCTCCACACAGCATCATTTCTCAGCAGGCTGTTGATTGGGTGCATGACAGATGAAAGGTCTGGGAGAAACCTTCCCAGATAGTTGATCATCCCGATCCTCTGGCGTAGCTCTGCCACATTAGTGGGGTTAGGCAGCTCTGTGATGGCTCTGACCTTTTCTGGGTTGGGCTTGATGCCGTCTTTTCCAATGATGTGTCCAAAATACTGAATTTCAGCTTTTCCAAACTGACACTTGTCCTTGTTCAGTTTCAGTCCTGAAGCTCTAATAGTCTGCATAACTGTGCTGAGGTTTTGGTCATGGTCTTCTTTATCCTTACCAAAGACTAGGATATCATCCATCACCACCACTGTGCCTGGATGATCTCTCAGGAGAGTGCTCATCTTTCGCTGAAATATTTCCGGGGCAGATGTAATTCCAAACGGAAGCCTCCGGAAACAGAAAGTTGTTAGTTTTCTGCTTTCCGTGTCAAGCCGTATTTGCCAAAACCAGCTTGAGGCGTCAACTGTGGCGCCCGAGAGTTGTGGTGCAATGTCCTCCAGTGTGGGCAAAATAAACTTCTCACATTTCACTGCTTTGTTGAGTTTTGTTAAGTCCACACATATTCTTGGTTTCTTGTTCTTTTTAATCAAAGGCACCAGGCGCACACCAGTCAGTAGCCTCCTTTACCTCCTCGATGATGCCAAGTGACTACATTCGTTTTAGTTCCTCTTCCACTTGAGGCAGGATGGAAAAAGGAACACACCGTGGTGTAGTGATGCTGTAGGGCTGGGTATCAGGCTTGAGCACTATTTTCACAGGATCACAGTTCAATAGCCCAATGTCTCCAAAAACATCCTCATATGTCTCAAGTCTCTCCACTCTGTGCACAAGCCCCATTTTAGTTGCAGTTTTCCGTCCAAGCAGGTTCATGGTGAATGGGCCTTCCAAGTGTATTTCACTCCATTAGTTACACAGTCAGTCATAAATTTGCCTTTGCAAACGAGCTCTCCACCAGGACTTGTGAAAGCAGCTTTAGTAGCTCTCAAGGGAGGGTAGGCTCAGGTAAGTGTTTTCTGATATTACAGTTATATCAGCGCCCATGTCAATTCTGAATCATACAGTAGTCCCATTAATGCTCAGATCTTGTTGCCATTTGTCATCATCAGGATAGTCCTCTTCTGTGACAGCTCCTAAAAACCACGCACTGCCGTCATCACTGTCTGTATCTGTATTTTTCACAGCTCCTACAGATTTTGTTTTATGCCTTATCTCAAAGTGTACGATCTTGTTGCATTTACGGCAGCGTTTTCCTGTTGCAGGACAAGCACCATAATCATGCGTTCTGCCACACCTTGTACAGTCTTTTCCATTATCTGTTCTTGCTACGCCTTTAAACTGTTGATTAGTTCTAGTGCTATCTTTGCCATATCTCTTTCCAAATGGCTTGCATTTCTTGAATTTGCTTGTAACAGCACTTACTTCATTTTCCGTCAATCTGTCACAGGCGTTTTGCACTTTAATGAGTTCTGACTGTCAAGCAACGCTGATGGCTTTTTCCAGTGTTAAGTCCGACTCCAGCTGCAGTTTCTGTGACACGTCACTGTGCGGGATGCCGATCCGATCCCTTATTTGTTCGTCTTTAGTAGTTCCAAAGTCACAATATTCCGCCAGTTCATAAAGATGTCTCACGAACGCCTCCACACTCTCCCCCTGTCGCTGCGAGCGTCTGTGGAAACAGGTGTGCTCGTGTATAGTATTCTTCTTCGGCACGAAATGTTCATCAAACCTTCTGACTACTGCTTCACAATAGTCAAAACGGTCCTCATCCACCTCCCGGAATGTGAACGTGCTGAATATGGGCTCTGCCTCTTTCCCCATAGCATATAACAAAGAATTTACTTGCACGTCAGCGTCTTCTTGGTCAAGTTTAGTAGCAATCCGATAGCGAGAGAAACGCTGTGTCCAGGTCGGCCACACCGATGGCTGGGTGAAGTCAAACGACTCTGGCGCATGAAACTTTGCCATGCAGCAGCTGCTGCTCCGAACTCGTTTCTTCCCTCAGTTGGCCAGGAAAGCCACTTCTGACACCATGTCATGAAGATCACGGACTCACTCGATGTAACTTCATGCTCATTTTTATTCAGGAGCTACAACACAGCTAGTAGCCAACATATCTACACAACTGTTGCTACTTCGCTAGTCACAACGATGATAGCATATCCCAGGAGCCCCCACTTCTCTGAGCCCACAATACACACAGTGACATCTTGTGGTGTAATGCAAAATAACATCCTACAACTAAATCACATCACAGATAGTAACTACAAAATATAAACAGGAAATGCAGTTAAATAGACATCACACGACGTCACACAGACACACTAGTGTTTCCCCCTCCTCCCGATATGCCAAGCTAACAAGCTGACATGATAGTGGTATTGATTGACTTATCTAACTCTTGCCAAGAAAGCATATAAGCGTATTTTCCAGTGTCAAACTTTTTCTTTTAAACATAAGAATGCTTGCTGACATACAAAATATGTCACTGGATCCTGATATATCATTTGAAAAATTGATGAAGGTACTCATTGACTGAGGTGTGCTTAAAATAACTTGCTGTTCCACATCTTTTAGGCACTATGGGATTGATTCAATTTGTCGGTCCCATTCACACTAATTAGCCTTTTTACCGACTTTTCCAAATCTTCATATGCTGTCAGATACGTCTTCATACAAAGTTATGCCAGCTATGCAGTTTAGCTCCCAAATCCCAGTTTACACTCTTTCTTCATCCACTCTTTTCATCTCTTATCTGCTCATTAAGCTAGAAGCTTAATTTAAACCTAAAAGATCCCATATCTTTCATATGCTATTGGTAGCAGCTAGAAGTGCAATTTAGTGTAAGTTTTTCAACATCCAGTATTCACATGACAGTTTCTTCAGAAATTGCTTTCTCTGATCATGATTGGTGTTGAATAATGTTGGATTTCCAACCATAACTGACACTGAATCAATATTAATTGAACTGTCATCTGCAAAGTCAGTCTGTGGCGACATTTCAGATGATTATATATTGAAACACTCTAGTGAAAAATTTTGATTCAACCATCCCCTAAAAGGCAGTCTACATCTAAATTTTAGCTGATTCAAAATTGAAACAATGTCAGGATCTGCAGTTTCCCCTCCTTTTTGCCCTATTGTGCCTTTGTATTTCCCTTCCCCTCTGTTTTGTGTCTGTCTATCCCCTGTCTGTCTTTCAGAATCAGAATCAGAATCAGAAAAAGCTTTATTGCCAAGTACAATTTTACACACACGAGGAATTTGTTGTGGTGAAGTTGGTGTATGACACATCTACTAAAAATAAGAGTACTTTTATACACAAGTCTGTTTTTTGTTTGTTTGTTTGTTTGTTTTTTCCGGAAACACAGTCTGTTTTTTTAGAAAGAAGTCCAAGCTGAGCGTTAATGTAACGCATAGAGTTGTGTCTATGTCAATGTGACAAGATGAGGCAGAGGTGGAGTGTGAAGAGTGTCGGGGGGGTTCCGGGCCTTGTTGATAAGGTTGACAGCAGACGAGAAAAAACTGTTCTTGCGGCATGAGGTTTTGGTCCTGATGGACCGCAGCCTCCTGCCAGTGGGGAGTGTCTCAAAGAGTTTGTGTCCAGGGTGGGAGGGATCAGCCACAATCTTTTCTGTACAGGTCCTGGAGAGATGGGAGATCACCAATCACCTTCTCTGCAGACCGAATGACACACTGCAGTCTGCCCTTGAAAACACAAAACAAAACAACGCGCACCAACACACTGATGCAGCCGTCTGCGGCGCCATCTTGATCGGGAAGGGCATGTGTGTTTATTTGCAGGGTATGGCTGACAGGTCTGGTCTGGCCTCCTCCTCTGCTGAGCACACCTCTGACGAGTTATTCAATCAAAACCCATCTGCTGACACAATATAAAAATGCCAGCCTTTCACCCAATATTCGTTGAATCATCCGGTCACCTTTGTGGTACCACTGAGACTCCTGCGATCTACCTGATATAGTGATTATGTTTGCCTTGTCTGCTTCTTGCCTTCCCGAGTCCTGTCTTCGTGTGTCCAGGTGCTTGCCTCATGCTCCAGCCTATGCCCTGTCAGTCTGTCATCCTGAATAACTTGGAACTGGACTCTCACCTTTTATATGAGGTGGTCCAAACTTGTAAAACACACATACGCACTAAACCATTTATTGTTGGAATTAGTGTTATTAGGTTGTTAAAAATTATTTTTGCACATTTTAATAATAATAAGAAATCATGAATCTTTGTGAAAACACATAACTAAGAAACTTGCAGCAAAAAAAGGCCTTGAGGGAACTTTGCAGAAATTACCCCTAAAAAGTGTTATTCCATGTGGTTATTAGAATGTTTTGGAAATGGCATGTTGAACAAAAACATTTGCACAACATTCTTTCTGCACATTATGGGAAAGTTGCCAAATAGAAACCTGCAAGGAACGTTCTGGAAATGTTATTGGAAGGTTTTTGCCTGAGCTGGGTACAATCATATCTCAAAGGAAATTCCTACATACTGACTAACATTTAACACTCAAGTATGGCACTGTTAGCACAGTAAGTATTGCGGTTTGTGACTCTGACTCATGCCACTTAAATAAGTGAAAAACAAAAGCAATGTTAAGAAGTTGTCTATCACCTCATTGTGTTTTGGATGGACAGACATGTCAGGTATGACTCCTATGTATTCAGTATTTTCGAATGAAATATCATCCTGGCAAATCCAGCCATTGTATAATGCCTGGATTCCTGTCTCCATACCACACAGTGGCCAGACTTTATGCACACATGATGGGGCAGAAAACACATTAAGTTTCTATATTTTAAACCATCACATTAGATATAAAGAACAGGTTCACTGTGCAGCAACAATGCTCTTTTGATCTACTACATTCATGTAGTGGTGTATGTGGTATGTGTATTGACTGACGAAGAAGGTTTGATACTGTGTGAGCATGTGTGTGTCCATGTCTATATGAGGCTGCTGAAAAGGCAGGAAGCAGGGGAAAAGTGCTGTTTTCAATTAGCATGCCAGTCTGACAGTCATGTTCGAGTGGGAGGACTTTATAAGCAGCTATGAATGAGAGGAGGGAGAGGGAGAGGGAGAAAGAAGTGCACTACCTCGGTGTGGGAGAGAGAGTAGCTCTTACCCATTTATACACTAACTTCTGAATTAACTTCAAATTGTATAAGTTTTCCTGTGTGCGTGTCTGTGTGTGTGTGTGTGTGTGGGGGGGGGGGGGGGGGGGGGGGGGGTGATGTGGTAAATGTCAGTTCATTTTCTGAGGGTTAAAAAAAACTGACCAATTTGGCGTCTACAGTCAGCCGAAGGTAAAGTGCGTGCGTGCGTGCATGCGTGCGTGCGTGCATGCGAAACATTTTCACTTCCAAAGTGCCAGGGCATGTGAGGACACACACCAGTGAGTTGTCAGCAGATCTAATTTCATGTTATCTTGTTCACTCTCTCCAATAATGATGTTGCTCTCTAAACACTTTATAACTCACTGATCCCTCAGCCTATTTCAATGGTAGTACTCTCAGAGGCCGACTAGCAGATTTCTTAAGAGTAGCAGCACAGAGTTTTGCTAAATGTGAGATTGCCTGTAGGCTTGGATAAATTCCTTGTGCTTTATTGGCCTCCTATGTGCAAAAAAAAGAAAAAAAAATGTTGAACCTGTGTTCTAGGTGACTGGATTAGGTAGAGCACAACCACATAAAATCTAGGTGAAGATACAACCAAGATGCATGAAAGATGTTGCCAGCACCCACCCTGTTGGACCGTTCAGCCAAAATAAAGGACCAATCAGCCATTTTTATCCACCACATAAATTACAGGAAGCAATACAGGCCAGTTTTACTCATCGTTTACAGTAAGGAATGCTGTGAGCAAACCTATAACAAATTATATTATAATTATTAGTTACAACTTACATTTTGTTGTTCTTCATTGTGTAAAATATCTGTCAGACCTATCCTTTTCACTAGACATGAAGACAGATACTGGTCAATTTTGGTCGATACTGGTCAAAACCCCAAAATATGTTCAGTTACAAAGTTAGTCAGTAATTTTTTTCAACAGTGTTCTGTACTTTTTTTTGTTTTTGTTTTTTGCAAGGCTACGGTGGTTAGTTTTACAAGAAGCAGAAGTTAACTGTCATTTAAGTCTGGTCTCATTGAAGTCAAACCCATCCATGATCCTGACCTCCATACCCTTACTTAAACTGTAGTTTGGGTGAAATTGAACTAACAACACATAAACGAGTCAAATAAGTTTGATTTAATTTTTAGGAAATGGTGTTCTTATCATCTGCAGGCTCTCTTTATTAAGTCAAAAACCCTATTCAACCTGTTTTTATTTGATATTTAAAGCAGCTATAATTGATATTTCTATAATAGTGTATCAAATGGTGTGAAAACAATGCAACAATGTTAAAGGGGTCAGTCAATAAACTGGCAAAGAATTATCACATGAATTTGCAGTTTGCCTCTGTTTTGCATCCATTATTGCAAGTTATTGACGACTCTCCATTTTATGAGAATTTCTTACAAATATGATTTTGAACTGATGACACCTTTCTGAATTTCTCTACTGATTATTTGGCATTTTTTGCTGTTTGGCTTTGAGACCACATTGGTCATGTGATTAAATAATATGGGTTTTCATCTGCTTAGCTTAGATTCATGTTGTGCATACTTTTAATACAGCAACTCTTGCCAAATGAGTCAGTTTAGATTTCTGATATCGGAGTTTTATAACAGTTTGTTCATAAGAGGTCAGACAGAGAGTTAGATCTTTCTAATTTACCCAGTAAGTGTAACATCACCTTCAACAATCAATGTGTAAACTTATTTTTGGCAAAGGGAGGGTTATCACTTCAATACTTCTCTACATTTTGGGTTTGACAGGAAAAAATGAATTGGTTTTCAAATTATTGTTTGGTATAATTTTTATGCATACAGTGGTTGGGTGGGGCCAGTGTGACCAAATACAACAAATGAAGCCAATTTCAACAAAACACAAGGATTAAAAACAGCTAAAATATAAATATAAATATTAAATTAAACAATTTTATAGTTATATTTGAGAATGCATCATGCTGTTTCATCTTAAAACAGCTTTTTAAAATGAAAATGTTCTCCATCCAGACAAATGTTTTAGCACTGTATCAGAAATAATCTCCATCCAGACTAACACACCTGAAAAAGCATATCACATGACCATTCACGTACAGTGACTTGCAAAAGTATTCACCCCCTTGGCATTTTTCATGTTTTGTTGCCTCACAACCTGGAATTAAAATGGATTTTTTGAGAGTTCGCGTCATTTACAGAACATGCCTACAACTTTGTAGATGTGATTTTTTTTATTGTGAAGCAAACAACAAATAGGACAAAATAACAGTCAACTTCAGCGTGCATAACTATTCACCCCCAAAGTCAGTACTTTGTAGAGCCACTTTTTGCAGCAACTACAGCTGCAAGTATCTTTGGATAAGTCTCTATGAGCTTGCCACATCTTGCCACTGGGATTTTGCCCATTCCTCAAGACAAACTGCTCCAGCTCCTTCATATTGGATAGTTTTCGCTTGTGAACAGCAATCTTCAAGTCTGACCACAGATTCTCAATTGGATTGAGGTCTGGACTTTGACTAGGCCATTCCAATACATTTAAATGTGTCCCCTTAAACCACTTGAGTGTTGCTTTAGCAGTATGCTTCGGGTCATTGTCCTGCTGGAAGGTGAACCTCTGTTCCAGTCTCGAATCATAGGCAGACCGAAACAGGTTTTGCTCAAGAATATCTCTGTATTTAGCACCATCCATCTTTCCCTTGACTCAGTTTCCCAGTCCCTGCTGCTGAAAAATATCTCCACAGCATGATTCTGCCACCACCATGTTTCACTGTGGGGATGGTGTTCTTGGGGTGATGGGATGTGTTGGGTTTGTGCCAGATATAGCGTTTTCCTTGGTGGCTGAAAAGTTCAATTTTAGTCTCATCTTATATATATATATATATATATATATATATATATATATATATATATATATATATATGTATATATATATATATATATATATATATAGTTATATTCCCATAACTATATATTCTCAATTCACTTCACAAACTTGGACTCTTTTATGCAGATCCATGACATAAAATTCAGATTAAAAAAAACATTTAAATTACACGTTGTAATATAACAAAATAGGTGAAAAGCCAAGGGGGGTGAATACTTTTGTCAGGCACTGTACATGCACTATTTCAGTATTTGCCTCATGATCAATGAGGAAACCTGATGATTGATAAGATTAGGAAGCAAACATGAGTGTCTGTGTCATTGTGTCGAAAAGTCGTTGTTTCCACCCATCCAGACCACAACACAATCCAGGAATTATCAAACTAAAACTAGACTGGATGTAGCTTCAGTCATTCAATCACTTGATTAGTTGGAAACAAGATTACAACAAAAACAAAAACATCAGTATCTGTGCTGAAATTTGTCTCCAGTGGTCACACTCATGGATGAACCAACTTTTCATGAAAAATTTGAAGGGCAATGATGTTATTTCTAAGAGTGGTCCTGGAGAACCATGGCATTTGCCAGCTACCAGAACCACTGGATGTGTAGATGTGGGTCTGCTCTAGACCTTTCCCTCAGCATCTTAAATAAATAAAAGCATTATGTTCTAAGCGAAATAGGTCCAAGCAGTTTTCAAAGCATATTGCCTTTTCATTAAACAGAGATTGAGGATTGAGAGGAGACCTTGGAGGGGTTTCTGGGTGCTTTGCTGTTCAGTGGAAGAGGCAAAACAAGCTTTTCATTCCAACTTTGGCACATTCTCTCAAAGTGGGGCTTAAAAGAGGCAGTGTGGAGGTTGGGCTTCTCAGTGTGCTTTTAATGTTTTCCCAGGCACATCCAAAATAAAAGTCCCACAGTGCCTTTGTTGCTGATGGTTGCACAACTTCAGCAAGACTACCTGGTGTTTTTTCATGGACCTGCACAGCTGAAGTGTTAACTCCTAGATGGCAGATACATTATAGAAACTTTCTTCAGTGAATTAATAGTCTTCATTCATTGTTAAAAAAAAGACTGAATGGCATGAAGCAAAACAAATTCATCCAATTCATCAAGAGCTACTGCATTTTAACTTGATCAGCAGCACATCAAATGGCTTCACCTGATTTTCAGTGAGAAATTTTTGTGACATTGGGATGAGCTTTATCTGAGCTTAGTTCTTCCAATGAACTGTTACGTTGTTTTAAACTATATGATACTTAACTAAACTTAACTACACCAATCCTGTTAATTGTGCTGTATATACATACATGATACGAAAAAAAGTATTAGAAATGCCTGTCAATGTGATACATTGACATAACAACATCACTATTAATTACACTCTCAAAAATGATCATAAAGTTGGAAAAATCCTGTCTGTTACATTGTCACACACACTGACACACCCAAGGCTTCTACTTGAAATTGCCACCAAGGTGTTTAGCATAGCCTAATTAATTAAACCCACGATGACAATCCACAAATGTGCACCATAATTGGTAAACATTTCACTATCCATAAACATGCAATTTTTTGTGTTGTGTGGTCATATCAACGGAGTGATTTGCAAATATGCATAATTTACTCTGTAAACACACATTTTAATTTCACAAACATGATGGTGTCTTGACATTTAGAACTTCCCTTCTATTTTTTTTAACATAATTCTGTCTAATTTGTACTGCAGCAGATCTGTAAAAACAAAACATCTACAGATGTGAGGTGCACTTAGTAGGTACCCCAGCAATGACATTCCCTCGACTGGTCCAACAGAGCTATAGTACTAGAAGAAGGCTAAAACAAGTGTCTAGTTAGCATCTGAATCCATACAACAAGAGACAACAAAGAAAAGGACACCAGCCTGGCTTCATCGAGGAGGTGAAAGACAAAGTGGAGCATCTTTACTTAACCAAGGGGTGGGGAACCTCTCGCCTCTGGGCTGCATATGGCCCGCAAGACCATTTGATCCAGCCTGCGTGGCATACATAAATATAAAAAAAGCAACTTTTTTAGTGATGAAGAAAATAACATAAAATAGGAGATTAACATACTCTTCTGAGTGGTTCCTGGTCGCAACACACAAGGAGCAGTTGATATCACATCAATGCATCATGGCAACTTTGAAAACAAAAGCAGATACAGAGTGTTCTGCTTCCCAACTTTTTTTTATTTTGTTGTCGAAATAAAGGCATTCCAATGTGCCCTAAGTTAGATTGTGTGAACATGCTCACAGTATAGAAAAAGGCCAATCTCAAGCATTACAGTTACAAGTGCAACTAGAAAGGAGTAACACTTTGCATTTTCCTATTCTCCAAGAACAAAAGCCTGTTATGACATCTGAATATGCAGTTGAGTGTGCAAACTCTGTCAGGCATTTGGTGGGAGGTTACAGGACATCAGAGATGGGGACTTGAGTTTGCGACTCGGACTCGAGTCGCACTTAAGTCGCACACAGAGAGACGTCAGACTTGACTTGGACTCGTGCTCAAAAGACTTCAGACTTGACTCGGACTTGTGTTTTGGGACTCGTGAACAATCATTGTGTTTTCTTTTTTCTTTTCTTTTCTTTTTTTTGGCATATTAGGATTGGGGAAACTCTGAAACGTCTGACAAGCTTGATGTCATTCCCTCCTTTTTGACATGGTAACCATGGTAAATATATTACGCATCGGGTGCGCGGCTCGCGGCCCCACGCATTAGTACCTCAGATGACACTACGGCGACCGACACACCGGCAGCTGCTGCTGTATGCTTTGTAATTATGTCTGGTTATAAAAACTTCAAACAAGACGGCACCAACAAAAGAAGCGCTGACTGCAAAGTCTGTGGTACCAAGATTAAGGACGCTGGATCAACCACATCAAGTTTTATCAGGCACCTGAAAACTCACCCAGATAGGTCTGTCACATTAGCGCATATGGACGGCTAGCAAACATGTTTAGCTCAGCATCAGCTATGTTTAACTTAGCTTGCTACCAGCTTTGTAACTGAATATTTGAATAGATGAGTGAATGTTAGTTTGCTTGTCATACTTACTTGCACGGAGCGGCGTTAACATGACGTTTATTGGGTAACGTTATTCATCTATGTTCCTACAATGCCTACAATGCCTTTGACTGGGTGAGGTGTAACATTTTCTATATTTTTGTTCTTATTATGGTCTGACTGAGCCTGCACAATAGGGGGCAAGATATATTCTAACTGTATGTTCATGCTGGAAGAATACAGTTTCCTTTAAAGGAAATCATTCATTGTGTGTTTTCTTCATATTGCATTGCAGTACCCTGTTTAAAGTGATCATATAACAAACAACTAATCAGTACTGATACTTTATGTTAATAGATAAAGGAGAGATAATAATACAGTAGATGCTTTGAATTTCTTAGATATAGCTGTGCAGTATTCTTAGTAGACCGAATAGCAGCGGATGATAGAAGGCTCATTAAAACAAGAAGAGACATGAGAGATTTATTTTTTAGAGACTTGAGACTTGACTTGAACTCGTGACCACAGACTTGAGACTTGACCAAGTCTCATGCTACAAAGACTTGAGACTTGACTTGGACTCGTGACCAAAGACTTGAGACTTGACTTGGACTTGTGAACATCTCTGCAGGACATGAAAAGTAAATAAAAGGAACATACACTGTTCAAAAATATTAAGGGAACTCTTAAGTCACACATCGGATCATGATGAACAAATTATTCAAGTCCTGGGGGATCTCCTCCCAGACCTGGATCAGGGCATCGGTAAGCTCCTGGACAGTCTGTGGTGGTACTTGCCGGCATTGGATGTACCAATACATAATGTCCCATAGGTGCTCAATTGGATTTAGGTCAGGGGAACATGAAGGCTAGTCAATGGCATCAATGCCTTCATTATCCAGGAACTGCCTACACACTCTGGCCATATGAGGCTGGGCATTGTCCTGCACCAGGAGGATCCCAGGGCCCACTGCAACAGTGTAAGGTCTGACAATTGCTCCTAGGATTTCATTCCAGCACCTGACAGCAGTCCCGGTACTATTGGCTATGACATGGAGGTCTGTGCGACCCTCCAAGGACATGCCTCCACAGACCATCACTGACCCACTGCCAAACCGGTCATGCTGGATGATGTTACAGGCAGCATAACATTCAACATAGCATCTCTGGACTCACTGACACCTGTCATATGTACTCAGTGTGAACCTGCTCTCATCTATGAAGAGAATAGGGCGCCAGTGGTGGACCTGCCAGTTCTGGTGTTCTCTGGCGAATGTCAGTCGAGTTGCACGGTGCTCTGCTGTGAGCACAGCTCCCACTAGAGGACGTCAGGCCCTCATGTCACCCTCATGGAGTCTATTTCTGACAGTTTGGTCAGAAACATGCACACCAGTAGCCCGCTGGAGGTCATTGTAGGGCTCTGGCAGTGCTCCTCCTGTTCCTCCTTGCACAATGGAGCAGATACCGGTTCTGTTGCTGGGTTGATGCCCTTTTACGGCCCTGGCCAGCTTTTCCTGTGCAACGGCTGGTCTCCTGGTATCTCCTCCATGCTCTTGAGACTGTGCTGGGAGACACAGCAAACCTTCTTCCAACCACACCTATGCATGTACCATCCTGGAGGAGCTGGACTACCTGTGCACCCCGACCGGGCTGCAGGTACCACCTCATAATACCAGTAATGACAAGGACACTAACAGAACTCAAAACTAGAGAGGAATCAGTCAGGAAGGATAAGGAGAGAGCAATTGTCTGTAGCCACCACATGCAAAACCTGTTAGGCTTCTGCCACTAAATTTGTTTGGACCCAAGGATGTAGACCTGGACACAGGACTTATGAAAAAAAACCCAATGATTTATTAACAAGAAGGAATAACAAAAAGTGCACTCGTACGAGTGGATAACAACAAAACTAAAGGCGCACTCAAAAGGAGTGGAAATAACAAAAGGAGCTCCGATGAGGCGAGTTTGAAGACTAGGCATGCGTGGAAGCAGCAGGTAGGCACTGAAACAAAGAAGCACTCTGTAAGTGGTAATTCTATACCATGGAACATTAGCTGAGACTCTGGAGGAGAGGAGGAAAAGAGACGTAGTACTCACGCTATATAGACCAGACACCATCATGGAAGGATAAGGAATAATCCGGCACAGGTAGGAGAGGGCTCTCTCCTCAAATACTGCGCCAATCGGAACAATGCCTCTCAGGTGAGCCCCTGAAGGGGCGGAGCTGACTGGGAGCATGGAAACGCCCAGCTACATAGACAGGGGAGAACAGACAGACAACAAACACTAGGAAAAAGGGCAAGGAGACACACTAGGAGAGACAGGTAAGCAGGATCCCAACAAAACCATTCCCTTTTTGGGTGTTGAATTCCTTTTTTCCTCTCCATTGCAAATTTTGTCATTTTCATTTGCACCAAAGCAGGTGTAATTGAGTCACAATAACTTGCGCTTCCTAAATGGACCAATTGATATCCCTGAAGTTTAACTGACTTGGTGTTATACTGTGATCATAAAGTGTTCCCTTAATGTTTTTGAGCAGTGTGTTTGCAGGTCATTTAATGTGGCAAAAAAAGTATACAAAATAGATAAAATTAGCTTAGCATTAAACATCTACAGCAGTAAAATGCAACTGATATGCTAGACATGTTACTTAAAGTGCTAGATATTGTACTAAATATGATAAATATGTTACTTAATTTATATTATTGTTAAATTGATTTCTAATACATGAAAAGGGTACCATGTACTAAAAGGAGTAGTAGACTGTCTGAAAGTCTTTAAAGTCTCATGAGAGTAGAAGATAACAGAGGTAGACTGATTGAATCACCACATCTGTTAGGCTTGTGTTTGGCACCTGTTGAAGACATCAGTATCTAGATGATGCAGTGTGCATTGTAATCAGACAGCAAAGTTATTTAGATATGAAAAAAATGCGTCGTTCTCCAATAGGTGTAATCAAGTTCTAGTTTCATTCAAGTATCAGTTCCAAGAATCCACCAAAGGCAGTTGCCCTTATTTTCTTTTCATGAGGCCAGCATGAGCCTTGATCTGGTCTAATCTTGTCCTGTTTCCTTTGAACCTTAACATTATGCTCTTTCTTTCATCTCAACATAAACAGTTAAAGAAAAGTACTCCAGCAGTGGCGTAGCCAGGATTGTGGGCCACTGTTTTTTTTCAACAATTGTCGCAAAATTAAATAACACGTGATTTCATCACAGATCAGACAATTAATGGCAAACAATAATGGGCTACACTGATAAATAGATTATGCTTTATTCATCTCCGAGGGAAATTTAAGGCACGACCTACATGCATGCGTGTGATTTTAACATCGAACATAAAGACTTGTCAAATAGCTAGTCAAGACCATGGAGAAGAGAATCATATAAAGTAGCCTGGGCTAAATATGAGCAAAAACACGTACACCACACTAAAAGGTTGTAGGCAATTGCGAGTATATATATACAAATAAAGCATATTACCTGGGCTGCAGTAATCAAATCTAAAATCAGCAGACTTGAAGCAATCACTGTCATACATCATGCATAAAATTTTTAGCTTATTTAATATGCAACAGTAAATTTGTTACTGATAAGTAGAGCAGGGCCAAAGAGGTGTGCTACCATTCAAGTCAAATGGTATGATGCCATTGTCCTCCAATGCACAGCATGGCATGGTCACAGGTATTGTTTACCTCAGTTATATGTTGGAGGGACACTGTTTCACACAAACTGCAATAGAAGCTTGTCACCTGCAGCTGTTCATCTCACAGTTCATTGTGACTTGAAGTATTTCTCCCTGCAATATTTAAAACGGACCAAATAGCACCAAATATGTTCATGCCTCACCTTGTTGATTCCCAAGAATTATGGCTGTTCCTGGATTGTGGATCATGGTTGTGCCTATTGCCGTGGCCCTACTTTATGGCCATTGCAATTATTATTGGTCATATTCCTATTATTATAGCATTACATTTCCTATAGCTGCTTCACAATAAAAGCCTTCCACATGTGATGCACCAGCAGCAACTTAACATAACTGAAAGTGATCAGTAAACAGTAAAATAAGGCTGATATCCTATAGTAATAGGAATTGAACACTAGATCAGGTTGATTCAGATAGAAGCTACAAAATTACTGAGAGCTGCACATAGAGAGTTTAAATAGAGCTTTCTCTCTGCTCACCAACACAGCCACTTATTTTGAGGCAGTCAGCATAAGACACAGCTTTCGGTTGAGGGAGGAAACAGCCATGGGTTGTCAAATCTGTTACTGGGCAGGACCACAAAAGTGCGACTCAGCATGACTGTCCCCTGCTGTGAAGCTGCAGTGGAATCATTTGTCATCACAGCTTGGCATGAATTGGTAATAAACTGCACCAGTTGAAAAAAATGCCTAACAACATTACAATGTTTTAATGGTTTAATTGAAGTTGTTTCCATTGCACTGCATCGACAACTTGCATTCCATACACACAAGAACACACAGTTTGCACAAGATAGTAAGTACAATAAACAGCAGTATGAAGGTGTTACCCAGCCGCTACCTAGGATGTCATGCACTTAAAACTGTTAGAAGGGGTGTTCAAGTGATGTGGCTACACAGGGCCTCATGCTTCTTCGAGGCCTTGTAATATATTTTTTTTAAACTACATACTTAAAAGCAAATTGTTTATCAGTGCAAAAAGGGCAATGCACAGTCTGTCTATTTCTTAAATGATATGCAAGATGGATGAAAAATGTGCGTTGAGTGCAATTTTCTCTGAATTCACAAGACTCACAAAAAAAAAAGTGCACGTCTCCTCTCTTCTCCTTGTCCTGCAATGTGGTCTTGTAAGATGTGTTGTCAGTGTCCCGTGGGTCCTGAAAGTGCACACACAGTCGCTGTAAATACAGGGCCTGTTAGCTCCTTCTCTGTGCTTCAGACGATAGTGCTTGAAGAGACCCTCTTGGTTTGTGCAGGCAAAATCACAAAATTTGCACCTCATAGGACAACTGCAACAAGAAATAAAAGTCCAGTTACTTGATAAAATAAACAAATAAATAACAAAACATACACTCAAAAAATGTGCAGCATATACAGCATATAAGACCCTCCATACACAAACTTGTCAGTCCACCAATTTAGCATTTAATTTAATATTTGGTGCTGTCTTATAGTTTGTGTTGTCATACATACTGGTGGTATAAACTGATTAGATACATGGTTTTATTTTTCATCTCCTACACATTTGTTTTCACTCTGGTCCAAACCGCATCACTGACAGAGTGTCATGTTTACATGACTAATGACTGTAAAAATTAGTCTCTAAAGTAACACTAAACTTTAACATCAAAGACATACGTGCGCAGTACACCAGTTATTGGTAGCACTGCTCATTTTGTTTAATAAATGAGCTCCAGTTCGACTGTAGCTGCACTAACGGAGCTAACAGAGCTAATGGAGCTAACGAAGCTAACATAGCTAACTGGTAAACAGATGTACATTTTCGGCAGTATGAGGCATATCTGATACTGGTATTGGAATCGGAACAACTCTAGTCTGGTTCAGTGTTATATCTTGATGACTCTGGCTGTTTAATTTTAGCTTGGTAACATGTTTTGAGTTTCTACCTTGAGGCTACCTTGCTAACACAACATACACAACGTGTACACAGCCCTCATACAATGACTACAGGTAGCGAGTGAGCTCAGTGTATCTGTGTGCTCCCCAGTGCCCGCTCATACTAGGCTGTGCACCCATTTGTTTATTTAACAATGATTAAGTTACTGGCATATTTAAACAAGTCCTTCCCATTTAATTTATACATGATTTATGCATTGAAAGAACTCTCTTTAGCCGTGAGAGGGATACTTCTCCAGATCCCAATGTTAAAAGGCCAATAAATATATAATAAAATAAAGTATATATATACATATATATACATATATATGTATATATATACTTTATTTTATAAAAATACCTGGACGGGCATTTTAGAACCATATTGAGCAAAATACTCACCTTGAGAGTAAAAAATCTCGAGATGTCGGCAGCACATGGACACAGTGTGGTTGTGATGGAACCCCTGCAGATACGCATTGGAGACCCCCAGTTCTTGTTCTCTAGTTTTCTAGAACTTGTCCTGACCTCAAATGTATAGTTTTGAGGTTTGCTAACTCAAGTTATTAAGTGAGACCAACTTTAGCCAGGAAACTTGAAAACGATAGTTGGAATACATATGTTGATTAGTTTACAACACAACTCAACCTTTTTTGTTTAGTTAGCTGAAAAAAATATGGTTAGGCCAACAACTTTAACAACTTTTTATTTTTAGTGCAGTAACAAGTTTCAAAAAACTTTGGACAGGGTCATGTTTACCACTCTGTTGCATCACCTCTTCTTTTAAAAATACTCTGTAAAAACATTTGGGAACTCAGCAGACCAACTGATGTAATTTTGAAAGTAGAGTGCCTCAGGACCTGTACGCCTCCAGGACCCTGAGGCGTGCAGAAAAGATTGTGGCTGATCCCTCTCACCCCGGACACAAACTCTTTGAGTCACTCCCCTCTGGCAGGAAGCTGCGGTCCATCAGGACCAAAACCTCACACCACAAGAACAGTTTTTTCCCGTCTGCTGTCAGCCTTACCAACAAGGCCCGGAACCCCCCCTGACACTCTTCACATTCCACCTCGGACTCATTTTGTCACATTGATATAAATACAACTCTATGCGTTACATTAACGCTCAACTTGGACTTCTTTCTGAAAAACGGACTGTGTTTCCGGAAAATAGCAAACAACAAAAAACAGACTTGTGTATATATATTTAAATTGTTATATTTTATGCTCTTATTTTAGTAGATGTGTCATGCACCAAATTCACCAGAACAAATTCCTCGTATGTGTAAAAGCGCAATAAAGCTTTTTCTGATTCTGATTCTGATTCTGATTCTGGTTTGCCCATTCAGGCTTGATATATGATTTCAGTTCCACAGTAGTTTGGGGTCTCCTTTGTCATATTTTACATTTCATAATGCGGCAAGGGGTGACGAATCGCAGGCCGGCCAGTTTAGCACCTGGACTCTTTACTACGGAGTCATGCTGTTGTAATATGTGCAGAATGTGATTTGCCATTGTCTTGCTGAAATGAGCAAGGCCTTCCCTGAAAAAGACAATGTCTAATTGGTACTTCTAAGTGCTTTCAAAGGCACCTGAAGTTGCGTGTGGTTCTAGAGGATTTTTCGCTTCTCATCCAAGAGGCCTCTTCAGTTCTAACTGACTGATGGCTTCCCACCAGGCATTTATCCCTTTGCAGAATCATAGATCCACCCGACTATCATGTGAGTCGTTAGGGTCATATGAGTCATGGTGTAAATGGAACTGCACTAATGCACCCATATACCATCACAGATGCTGGCTTTTGAACTATTTGCTGATAACAAGCTGGATGGTCCCTCACCTACTCAGCCCGGAGGAGCTGTATCCATGATTTCCAAAAAGAATTTCAAATTCAGACCACAGGAGTTTTCCATTTCACCTCAATCCATTTTAAATGAGCTTAGGACCAGAGAAGGTGGCAGCATTTCTGAATCTGGTTTATATATGGTTTTCTCTTTGCGTGGTAGAGTTTAGTTGCATTTGTGGATGGAACTAGGAACTGTGTTCAAAGGCAATGGTTTTTGGAAATGTTTCTGAACTGTTGCATCGATGTCCATTGAAGAATCATGTTTATTTTCAATGCAGTGCCCTCTGAGGGCCTGAAGATCACAGCCATCTAAAATTGGTTTTCAGCCTTGTGCCTTGCGTACAGTGGTTTCTTCAAATTCTTTGCATCTTTTAATGACATTATGTGCTGTAGACAATTAAAACCCCACATTCTTTGCAATTTTACATTGAGACATATTATTCTTAAATTGTTGCACTATTTACCAGCACAGTCTGTCACAGAGTGGTGAAGAGCTCTTAAAACTTTAAACTTGAGGCAGCATATTTAAACATTATACTGAGGAACTGAATTTAAGTCTGGCTGTCCCAGGATGAAGAATACATGGAAATCACTTTCATTTCAACATGAAATTTAATATTATTTGTGATAAATACAAACTGAATTTTCTAATCAGTTCTATTAGCTGCAATTCAAGCAGTCTAAAACAGACTTGGCTGCAAAGCAGGACCAAGCATGAAAATGATATATATTTTCTGTGGTCTCATCACTCTTTTAGTGTATGAATGATGTGCTGTGTAAAGCTTAGTTATTACCTACCAAACAGGGAAAAAAACAAAAATTCCTGCATCACCAACTGAATGCATGTAGATCCCATCACAAAAAACCTATGCATACAGTGTTTACTGATGCAATTTAATCATTGTATCATACGCATCTGATTTTTAAAACCCTCTGCAACCACTAAGTAAACGCAAACACAGGTATAGGTTGTCAGAAATTAACTTTGTTGCATTTGAAACTGTTGTCATAACTTCTCAGGCATCATCCATCATACGCAACATTTTCTCAGGCTTTTTCTGCAGGCCTGCTGATGAGTAGTGTGATACCCAATCTTACATTCTTCAGGGCTTTTAGAACTTTTGCTGAAACAGTAGGGAAGAGAGGTGGTGGTTTGGGCTGAATTGCTGGGGAAGGTGATTAGTACAGAAATACCACAGAAATATCTCTCATTAAACTACAGGCAGACTGCCGTCCCAGCAGCCATCTGGAGGCCTTTTCCTCACTCTCTTTTACTGACAAATGATAGGCTTTTATGACCATCAGAAACCCATCTGGTGACATAAATTCAAACACACATTTTTAAAAAAGCCTGGTGAGATTCAGAGTGTAGATACATATTGTAGCAACCCTGCAGTGACACAGTCAGTCATATTATATTGTGTTACGTTAATGTTGAGTTCTGTGATGTCCGGCTGTCTGTGAACGTGTTCAATAGGGAGGTATGTGGTTGGATGAGAGAGCGAGGGGGCGGGTGTGTGTGCCGTGTGTATGTGTTGAGGGATGCGGACGTATGTGAGAGGGAAGAAGAGTGTAGAGTTAGTTACAGACTGCTGTTGCAGATATTGTTTTTCTTTTGGCGTTGTTGTGGCTGACAACAACTGTTCTTTATTAAAGAAAAGCTTCATAAGTTTATAAGTTAGTTGCAATTTTTTTCTTGCTATATACTTCTAACATCTTTTCTTATATAGTGTATTTTTAATGAAGCAAAGGTTTTGGTATTATATAACTATCAAAGCAATGTGTAGAAATACATTAGTAAGTAAAACATGCATCATTGCAGTCATGAATGACTAAACAAGTGAGTAACCATCGCTATGTGAATTTGTTTCTTTTCAGTGGAATTCATAGGTCACTGGCGTATGCAGTGTCCAAAAACACTAACTTGCATACTATGGGATTGTGGCTACTAAAGGAATGCCTCCTTAGATTCATTACATATATTTAACCGCAATATGGTGATCTGCCGAAGCAAATTTGAAACTTATATGGATGACTAATAAGAAATAAGTCCTTCAAGCTGAAACTGTCAGTTCCTCTTCATATAAGGGGGAGAGGTGACCTTTTTGTGTGGTGAGAGTTGAGACTATCATCAGTGTGGCCTTCCCTCTTCCATCAGCTGCTGTGTGTCTGCAGTCTTTTCACTAGAACTATGAGGAAACTTGGTCAGGTACAAGTCCTGGTCCACAAAGTGTTGGTTGCACACACTGATTGTGCAACAGCTCCATGTTATGATACACACATTGCCTCAACCTGGCTCAATAACTGAATGAAACCGAAAAAGTGTATTGTGAAAAAATTTACAATAAGCTTTACATGCAAGCAAGTTCAAAATTACAAATCATTATTCTCATGTTGAAATGTTATTAATGAAGCTTTGTTGCCCACCTGTTTATGACAGTCACATTACCTTGTATAAATACACAAACTCTACAACCTTTAAAAATTAAAATATATATTTTTTGGTGAGACAATGTCAGAGAAGTGTTGATAGAAGCACAGTCAGTGATCATCACCATCAGCACAGGCTACCCTGAGGGCTGTGTCCTGAGCCCTCTGCTGTTCACCCTGTGTCATGTGTCAACATGACTGCAACCCCAGGGCTGTCACCAACCACTTTGTGACGTTTGTGGACGACACAACATTGGTGGGCCTTGTCAGGAACAACAACGACCTGGCCTACAGAGAGGAGGTGGAGCAGCTGGTGGGTTGGTGCAGAGACAACAGCCTGATCCTGAACTTGGACAAAACCAAAGAGATCATAGTTAACTTCAGGAAGAACCAGCCCAGCCATGCCCCACTTCTCCTCAACAACATGGTTGTGGAGGTGGATAGCAGCACATCACAGACAACCTCACCTGGTCTATGAACATCATGCCACTGGTCAAGAGTGTACAGCAATGCCTGCATTTCCTGCGCAAGATGAGAAGAGCACACCTGTTCCCACCCATCTGCACTACATTCTACAGAAGCACTATAGAGAGCATCTATAAACTATAGATGCCATAAACTATTCAAGACGGTGACACATGCACAATGCAAGGCTCAGCGTCTCACTAGAATATGCAATATAGTTTTTCCTACTGGTTTCGAGCCTGTTCGCTCATCACAGCTTTGCAAACACTTCCTACACCAGACAGCAGCTTTTGGTTCTAAGATTTTGATGCACAAGCAGTGTATTCGACAAACTGCAGCTCCCCCAAGAGATTGCCAGGACAGTGAGGCCGACCGACTCAGCTACGACGTCATGATTTTCACTGAAACGAGGCTTAACTACAGCATCCCAGACAACGTGATAGAGCTTGAAGGGACACCGCATCCTCAGAGCAGAAACAGCGGCAGAGCACTCGGGTAAGGTCAGGGGCGGAGGAGGACTGTGTAACTACATGAACAAAACTTGATGTACAGACTCTGTTATCAATGGGAGCCACTGTTCTGCTAATCTGGAATGTCTGAGGATATATCACCCGGATGCTAATGCTAAACTAGCAATGAAAGAACTGTATGCTGCTATCCACAAACAACAAACTGTGCACCCTGATGGAGTCTTCACTGTTGCTGGAGACTTCAACCACTCCACACAGAGGACTGTTCTCCCCAAATTTCACCAGAATGTCTCCTGTCCCACCAGAGGAGACAAAACCCTGGACCATGCTTATACCAATATTCCTTAGGCTGACAAAGCCACCCTGCTCCTCCACCTGGGACAGTCTGATCACCTCTCATTGTTCCTACTCCCCAAGTACACACCACTCATCAGACATGTGAAGCCGTCAGTGAGGACTGCTAAAGTACGGCCAGAGGGAGTGGATATCACACTCCAGCACCAGTTCCAACACACAGACTGGAGTATGTACACCACCCGGGCCACACTAGACTCAGGATCCATTGACATGGACTCATATGACTCCTCCGTTCTGGATTACATTAACATGTGTTGACAACCACCCACACCACCCTTGGACTACAGGTAAACTAAAGGCTGCAGTCACACCCCCCTTCACATCAGCGTGGCTGAGGGTGAACATGTCTCCAGCTTCAAGTTCCTGGGCATCCACAGCTCCAAGGACCTCTCCTGGACCCTGAACTCTTCCACCTTGATAAAGAAGGCTCAACAGCACCTCTACTTCCTGAGGACACTGAAGAAAGTTAACCTGGCTTGTCAAATCCTAGTTAACCTCTACCGCTGCACCAATGAGAGCATCCTGACCAACTGCATCTCAGTATGGTACGGCAGCTGCAATGGTCCAGTATATCACTGGTGCTAACTGCCATCGAGGACCTCCAGCACAAGTGGCGTCTAAGAAGGGCATGCAGCATCAGCAGAGACAGCTCCCACCCCAACCACGGACTGTTTGCCCCCCCTACTATCTGGTAGGAGGTTCAGGAGCCTCCGCTCCCGCACCAGCAGGCACAGGAACAGCTTCTTCCCCATACCTTTTACCCTAACTTTGGGGGAAAAAAAATGGTACATACATAGAGAGACTGAGTAAGATACAGAACCAGGGGTTTCACAAAGGAGTTTCAACAAACTCTGAGTCTAATCCTGAACCCTGAGTTGATCTAGCCTGAAATAGGAAACTCTGAGTTTCCGGTTTCAGAACAGGTGATTTGAGTTAGTTCAATCAACTCAGAGTAGGTTAAGCGTGTGCACCACGACTATAAAAAGCCAATATCAATGGAGCCCCGATTCAACGAGTCACCATGGCAACGGGGAAGAGGAGGGCTACATTTTTTACCCCACTAGAACTGGAAATCTTAATGCGCTCATACGGCAAATTTGAACACGTTTTTAGAAAAAAGTGCAACACCACTGCAGCTGCAAAAGAGAGGGAGACGGCGTGGGAGAACATTGCTGATCGGGTCAATGCGTAAATTTAAATGCAGTCCTTTGCAATCACAATAATATTACAGGGGAAAACTGCTTGAATGGTAGCTCATTAATTTATTTCATGGTGGTGCAATCCCGCGGGGGAGAAGTGCACTTGGCAGCAGCTTAAGATGAAATATAAAAACATTGTTCAAACAGGTAAGACCTCGGCATAATTTAATGGGGGTACCTCATTTTGATCATGTTTTACATTGTAAAGTAAATATTAAGTGGCTGTTTGACTGTGCAGTTGTTTTATCCCCAACATAATGCTGTTTTCACACACATAAATGTCTTCTCATCTATCATATTCTGTTAAATAATTAAGCCTATTTAAACTAACACAGACTTCTGCTCAGCCAACAGAAAGAAGGCAGATGCCCGTAAAATGGGTGGTGGCCCAGCACCGCCACCTCTAACGGAGGCAGAGGAGCTGGCCCTAAGCCAGAATTTAGGAAGGCCAGTGGCTGAGGGAATCCCTGGAGGGAGCTCATCTTCAGAGTTCACCCCTCAAGACACAAGTGCCTTTATAAAATGTAATATGCCTAGGCTTATATACCTTTTTCAGCCTATTCATAAAAATATTTGTTTCCCTTTCATGTTTTTTTTTTTTCTTTTGTCCCAACAGATTCTGATGGTGCTATCTGCCTGGTGGAGCCCCCTCACGCCACAACAGACCTTGTAACTGTAAGTAGGCAATACTCCAAACATTTTGCCAAATGGTCTGGGGCATGGCTGGGCAGCAGCAGGAGAGTCTCTCAACTTCCACTGCACAGATTGACACAGTGAGATGGATGTTCAGTAAACACCAGAGGTTCATTCTGTGGAATTCATGTGCAACTGTATAATTTAATACCCTCCTTATGTATTGTTAACAGTAAAAGAGATTTATAAAATTCACCTGCTGAAAAAAATCCAAAAAACCAACAAAGAAATGCAATACTTGGACCGCCACATTAGGAGGGCAGATCTAGAAATTGAAATACTGGAGCACAAATTGGAGGTGGGTGCATGGTCACAGGTGAATTATGTTAATTATGTTAACTATGGGAACATTAACTAAACTAGCTCTTGTATTTGTAGGAAATAACGAAGACCAAATGAAGTGTGTATTGTGTCTTTATTTGACTGTTGTGGTGGTGGTGATGATAATGGTGACTCAATCTCTGAAGTGACTATGGCATATGGTGTCTCTGACTGCCCTGCCATCCTGAATAGCTGGCAGGTGGATGGGGTCATCATCAGGGTCTTCAATTTGTAGGGCAGGGTGTTGCTCTCCTCTAATAGTGGCAATATTATGAAGAACAACACATGCCACAATAATATCACAGGCCCTCTCGGGGGTCACCCTGAGGTGACGTAGGCACTGGAAACGGGCTTTCAGCAGGCCTATGGTCATATCCACCAGGCTCTCATCCTGCAGTGAGCCCGGTTGAAGTTCTGTTGGGGGCCTGGTTCAGGGTCAGGATAAGGGATCAGCAGCCAAGGTTGGCATGGGTAACCTCTGTCACCCAGCAGAAGGTCATCAAACTCTCCTGTAATGTGTAGTGGACACATCAGAGTATATTAAAGGAGGAAGACAAGTGAATTATATTGTGCAAATCTTTAGGCTGCTTACCACGTTACAGTCTGTTGCTCAGGTTAGACTCACGATAAATCCTTGAGTCATGAACAGACCCAGGCCACATGGCCTCCACATTGGAAATTAGGTATGCAGCATCACATATGATCTTGACAGTGCAGAGAATGACAGATGTTGAACTATGATGCAGTCTTTAACATTTTGAAACAGTAGTCAATCTACATGTACCTGCACATTTATGCTGTGAATGGACTTCCTATTCACATAATCTGCTTCATTATGTGAGGGAGCCGTTATGGGGATGTGTGTGCCATCTATGCAGCCAATCACACTGGGAAATCCTAAAAGAAATTAAAATTACTAATCCCAGTCTGAGGTTGCAGCACAATGTCATTAACAGAATATAATTTATAATTCATTTGGATCTCTACATCATTCACCTGCAATCCTGTGGAACTCCTCCTTGATGACTCTGACAGGTTTATGTCCAGGGAAAACGATGGGTAATAGTCATTTCAGGGCGAGGCACACTTTTCTGACCACCCTGCATACAGTTGCCTTACTCAAGTGCTCTGCATCTCCGACATTATACAAAAACTCCCATTTGCAAAGAAACGCAGTGCAACACACAATATCTGCTGGGGTGTGAGAGCATAACTCCGGCTGGTAATGTTGCAAATGTAAGGACGGATTAGGTTGTGTATGTAGATGATGGACTGTGACGTGAAATGGTACCGTTCAAAAAGATAATTGTCTGGAAATGCCAGAACATCTATGCACGGTCTGATAACCATCTCCTGACGAATATTTCATTTCCTGCGCAGTAATGCTGCACCTTCATCCACGGGGTCATTGTCAAAAGGACATGCCATGTTAGTGGAAAAAAAGTGCCTACTGACTGATCTTTTTTAAATAACAGACGGCAGAACTATGTTATGCCAAAACTCGCCTGCTGACTGAATGAATGAGGAAATCAAATACCGTGTGTGGCTGACAGAGGGCAGAGACAGAGAGAAACTCGAGGTTCATTGAGAAAAACCTGGTCTCAACCAGGTTAGGTTCATAGAGTCTGTTACTATGGTAACTGACCGAAAGCTTAAGTTTCCTCTCTCTGTGAAACAGGCTAGAGTTACCCCTCTTTCTCTGGTTTGAGTTACCTCCCTTTGTGAAACGGAAAACTCAGAGTTTCCTTCATTTCAGGCTTAACAAACTCAGAGTTTTCACTAAACCTGCTTTGTGAAACGGGTGCCAGGACATCAACTTTATAAGTAAGAACATTTATAACATTTATAACTACAACTACTACTACAACGACTGACTCAACGATGACACATTAAAAACTAATTAAACATACATGACAAGACAGTGAATACATAAATGATGGTGAAACCTGAGTTTGCAGGAAAAGTATGGCTTATCAATGCATCCAATACAATTTGTAAAGGCTGTCACTGGAGCAGCTGATAAAGTGGGGAAAAATTTAGATTCACAATCCTAATTATAAATTCACCCAGTTAGGAGAAAGATAAAATGCTACTTGTATGACCATATAATGGTAGCCGCAGAATCTGTGTTGTGACTTGAGTAGGCTGGGCAGCATTGCAGCGAGTGGTGTCTGTGGGTTAAGATTCAGCAATTGAAGCTGATATTTGAGCAGACAGAGGGGATCTTCATCCTGGTAAACAAAAGAATCTGCTTGCCTGAACCATGATGGCCTTTTGTACTGAAACATATCAATTGCTTTTCCCTGGACAGGAACACATTCAGTTACATTTTTGTTTCTGTCTCAGCAGTAACGTTGTATTGTATTCCCTTTAATCCCATTTTGAGAAATCTTCCATTGTTCTGTATGAGAAATTTCGTGTAGGTTTGAAACAAATTCTTGGTTGTTAAGCGCTGGACACAGCAGGGATCCAATTGTCCTGCTGTGTAATGACAAACAGGGCCACTAAGGCTCAATTACTAATCCGTCTTGTCTTCTGTCTACCCCAGGAGAGCTTTGATGTTCTTAAATGTAAATGAAAGTCTTTGTTATGTATCTGGTCAGAGCTGGTCACATGGTCTTTTATGAATGTAGGACAGGAATTAGCATCCTTGTCACTTTTCTTTTGAAGAATATCTTACACTAGGAAGTGAAGTGACTCATCAACTTTTCGAGTGTCCATGTTCAAACCTCCAATGTCCACACAGAGCCTTAGGTCAGCACAATCACAACCGGAACATGCCATCTTGCAGCATTTTCTGCATCTGGTCTTCAGTGACACATCCTAAGAACATGTTCAATCAGGGAAGTTTGAAGATGAAAGATGAACATTAAACTTGTCATAGAGTGGGTGAGAAGACTCAACATTGCAGCTGTTTGTTCCTCCTCAAGGCTTGCTTCAGCAGCTTTGCATGCAGAGTATATGATAACCATTGAGTGCAGCATCCAATGACATGGTTCACTGTCATTAAAGTTCACCTTGGTTTTCCAGGGAGACTGAAAATAAACCTCATATGCTGATCTTATGGAAGTATGGCAGGTTGGCAAGGCTCATCTACTATCTGGAGGGAGGATTACCTCAACTAAATATCCTGTCCCCATAAAGTTTCCCCCCTGCCTGATCCCTGACTCTAGAATCACTAGTGAGGCAGGCGGGGGCTTTGCAGCTGACTGCATGTGGGGTGATGTCACACGATAGTAACTGGAATAGTACATGATATTCAACCAGGCTGAGAGCATTTGAAATAGTGGGACTCACTGGTTTCTTCTGGAATAAACAAGGGAAAGCTGTTGACTACCTGGTCTGAAAATGGCATGGAGTTTGTGACCTCACAGCAGTAACAAGTCCATTAGAGAGATAGACATGTAGTCCCTATTGTCCCAGATGGACAGCAGTTTTTTTCATAGACAGTATATATTCCATACAGAAACATACAGACATCTACAAAAGCACTGAAGTAGCTAACCTGTTCTATTGTCTTGCCATGGGTGGAGATGGGGTTCAGTCCAGCGTTGTATGTGTTTGATGTACTAATGAAGTTATTTTATTTTGTCCACATTCATCTGGCACTCATCGGTGCATCATTCTGCAAAGTGAGAAATTGAGCATTGATAAATTGTAAAAGAATTATTCTCATTCATAGTAGATTCATTCATAGAGTATTTGAACTCACCATGTGCACTAAGGGGTATTTATATTACTGAGGAGATAGGTATACCATAAAGTTCAACTTTGTGGGGTGCTTTTACAAGGTCATGACATGTTCTTGATTGCCAGATGACATGTTGCTTGTCAGATGTTGTCAAATGTTGAAAAGGTGTAAATTCATTCATTTCTGTAAGACCTACATGGAGTCTTTATTTCTGTCATATTGTAACTATGTCAGCTAGCAGTCTGTGGAAATAGGAAAACAGTGGCTAAAGTTACACTAAAGACACACTGAAATTAGGCATTGTTCTCTGGCTAATCAAAGTAACAAGGTAAATAACTCCAGCAATTTCTTCACATGTTCAAATATTAGGTACATCAAGCTGCTGTAGTGTTTATTTGATTCCTGAACATTTCAACCACTAAGTGAAAAAAAAAACAAACAAGGAAGTGAACCCAATTATGCAGACTAAAAAAAAGGCAGGACAGAAGCAGTTCCAATGATAATTTATTTAACAAAATGAAGGCAAACAAAATCCAACTGAGGCACAAAAATCCAAAAATAAAAGCAATCACCAGGGGCCTCATTTATAAAACTTGCTTACGCACAAAACGGGGCTTGAAAGTTGCGTACGCAACTTCCTACGCAAAGGTTGTGATTTATAAAAATAAACTTAGCGTGAGAATTTGCGCACCGGTACGCCAACTTTGATGCTTGCTTACGAACATTTTGGAGACGGGGAAACTGGCGGTGCAGATGGTGAGGTGGTGAATTGAAGCCAGATTGATCTCATACATTTAATGTGATCACATATCAGACTTATAGATCCGCGTAATCATAAACACCCAAGTCTGCAGTGTTATAGATGTGTTCCTTTGGTGAGCCGTTAGGCCTACTACTGTATGCACAATGTTCATATATCATACTTCCATCTTCAAATGATACAGAGCGGTGGATGGCACTGATGGATTACTGTTAATTGCGACAAGGTGTGTAACAATCATTCAATTTGCTGAGTGAGCATATAAATAGTGCGGTGACACTCGTGCGTAATGCTGCACAATGGATGCGCTGGCACTGCTGGAAGATCACGCAAATGGTAGGATCAGGATGGAGAGAAATTTTAGGGACCACGGAGATTTGCTGGCCCATGATGATGACTGGCTAATAAGCCGATTTAGATTCCCAAGAGCGGTGCTCTTGAATCTATGTGCTGAACTGGGCCCAGTGTTAGATAGACCCACCCGCCGGAACCGCGCCATCCCGGTGCATATCCAGGTGCTGACCACTCTGGGGTTTCTGGCGACTGGCTCCTTTCAGCGGGAATTAGCCGACAGGTAAGTGTTTGATATGATTAATATTATGTAATGTTACATTGTCTGTCTAAAGCCCCTTTTGGGTATGATATAATTCAGTTAAATTGTGTCCTTAGGTCTGGGATATCGCAGCCATCCCTCAGCGCCATAATGCCAGCCGTTCTGGATGGCATTATAAAAATGACCAGTCGATACATCAGGTTTCCTTACACTGTGGGTGAACAGGCCAACATTAAAAGGCAATTTGCAGCAATGTCCGGTTTCCCAAATGTGATCGGCGCAATTGACTGCACTCACATTGCTATAAGGGCTCCGAGTGAAAATGAATTTGCTTATGTGAACCGAAAAAATGTGCATTCACTCAATGTACAAATTATTTGTACCTCGGACATGATCTTGAGCAATGTAGTGGCACGGTGGCCTGGGTCAACACATGACTCATTCATCCTGACGCACAGTAGTGTAGGGAGCAGACTGCAGGCAGGTGCTGCGCGTGATTGCTGGCTCCTGGGTAAGTACATAAACACCATTGTATAGACTCTACCCATTAAAGCCTGATTTATAATTACTCTTCTGTTATACCTTGCAGGTGACAGTGGCTACCCCCTAAAGCGCTGGCTCCTCACCCCCTTCATCAACCCGCAGAGCGCAGAGGAGGTGCGCTTCAATGTGGCACACTCTCGCGCACGCTCCGTCGTGGAGAGAGCCATCGGCCTCCTCAAAGGTCGGTGGAGGTGTTTGGATGCCTCGGGGGGCAGACTGCTTTATCACCCTACAAAGGTGTGTAAAATAATAATGGCTTGTGGAGTTTTGCACAATGTGGCACTGGGGAATGCTGTTCCCCTCCCGCATGGCCTCCCTCCCCCACACCACGAGGACCCCGACCCACAACCACCTCCCCGACATGAAGAATTTCAGCAGGGAGCAAGGCTCCGTGAAGGTGTCATGCGGCGTTTTAAATAAGACGGCAAGTATGTTTCATTTTTTAACAATATCTTTAATGGAGCTGGCAATGTCAGACATGACCTCACACATGTTGCCCATCACTGTGCGTATTTGCTGGAGTTCGTCACGGACTTCATTAATGGCACTGATGGTGTCCCTTTGTGTTTGAAGGACAACGTCTGTCAGGACCCGGCCACTTCTAGGTGCGCCATGCGGTCGGGACGCACTGGTGCTGGGGACAGCCAGGGCTTCAGCCACGGTGCCAGGACACGCCGTGCCCGGAACCTCCTCGTTACCCACCGCTTCCAACTCCACAGTGACTGGAGACACAAAGAAGTCAACAACCTTTTCACAAGTCTGTCAAAATATTTAATAAACAGATAAAACTGTACTTTACCGGTCTCCTCTGTGGTCTCTGCCAAATCGGTGTCTCCTTCCTTCTCTGAAACTATGCCATACACGCTGGCCGTACCAAAGATCGAGGCTATCTTGGTGTCCAGGGGTGTGGGCTCAGGTGCGCCCTCGCCCCCACCAGTAGCAGATGCGCTTCGACGGTGCCATGCCACTTTCTTCTTGGCCTCCACCTTCAGATCCGACCACTTCTTTTTTATTTCTGCCACAGATCGCTCTGCGGCACTGGAACTGTTCACTGCGGTGACGACGTGCTGCCACTCATTTCTTTTTATTTTATTCGTGACGCCACTACTGTGACTACCAAACAAAATATGTTTTCTGGCCTCCACCTCACCCACAAGCACCTCGATTTCAGTCTCCGTAAAATTTCTTTTTCTTTTCTCCGCCATGATCGTACGTAAAATGCCATTGATCAGCAGGCTTATTTATATGCAAAGACATTCATGAGGTACTTTGCATTGACCATTCATGGTAAAATGTGGGTGTGTCGGAGGCGGGATGTGAGGTGAATCCACCTGCGCAATCTTCCAGGTGGAGTGTGATTTATAAAGGGAAAATTGCGTGCAGGTGTGAGTACGCACGTTTTATAAATCCGAATATTTTTTGGCGTACGCCCTTTTCAGCTTTTGGGCGTACGCACACTTTTAGTATGGTTTCTACGCAATGTTTTATAAATGAGGCCCCAGGAACACAAGGCAATTATCTAAGAAACAGGGGAAACCAGGCACTAGGCTAGAAATACTCACTAGAAATCTCAGGGAACAAGGAAAGCCACATATAGGGCATGATGGGACAAAGACAAACACACTCACTTAAATAGACAGGGGAAGAGAACTAATTAAACACAAATGGACACAATCAAAGAATCACAAGGGCAGGAAAACACAGGAAATAAAGTAAACTTTGACACACAAGGGATGACTACAAAAGATTCAGACATAAAGAGCTGAGGATGACAGCTCATATTTTTGGAGCTGTATCATCACCAAGACTTAATTTCCTCAGATTATTCAATAGCATATCTCTTTTTGTTTGAAGGCCAACTAGTAAGATTTCAGTTTTGTCCTTATTTAACTATACATTTATTTATTGCCAAAAGACATATAGTAATGGAGTCTATAGCTACAGCATAATTTGGTTCAGCAGAGAAGTGTGTGTGTCATCTGCATAACTATGGAAACATACACTGCGCTCTCTAATGATGTCACAAACTCACAACATGTATGGATGTCGTTTCTCAGACACATGATCTCCCAAGACACAACAGAAGTTGTCTCGGGACACTTTCCATATAGGGCTGGTTCAGACCATACTGTATCAACAGAGACCAAACAATGACAGCTCTAATAGTAAACTCTTAATGATGTGTATATATAGCATAGTATATACATATATGATATATTTATGTATATGTTATATGTATGTATAAGTAACAGTGTATGTATGTAATATAGCACAATGTATCTAACAATAATGCATGAATGACTAATAGTAGTAGCAGTTGCAGTGGATATCAGGCAGGGCCATGACAGGAGACCTGGCTATAATCCACAATCCAGGTTCAACCACAATCCACGGGAACCTGCGAGATGAGAAAGCACAAAGATGCCAGGGAACACATTGTTAGTAGCATGCCTTGGTAGAACATGAAAGCCTACAGATAGAGAGGGAGAGAAGAACAGAAGTGCTTGGTGTATCATTGGAATTTCCCCGAGTCTAATCCTATAGCAGCATAACTAGGGGCTGGTCAAAGGGCAGAGTCTGCCTCCTGGACAAAGACCAGAAGATGGTTCCACAAGAGAGGAGCTTGATAGCTAAAGGCTCTGGCTCCCATTCTGCTTTTGGAGACTTTAGAACCATAAGAAAGCCTTTGACGTATGTTTTAACCCAGTTCAACACAGTCAGACAGACCAACTGACTGAAGATGATATTATGAAGAGATATCACAGTCAATAATATCAAATGCTACAGTTAGATCTAAGAGGACTGAGACCTTATTTTCATCAGAATTTATTCTGTGGTCTGTATTTATTTTAGTCAGAGTGGTTTCAGTGCTCTGCTTTGTTCTAAAGCCTGACTGAAATTCCTACAAAGAAAGAAAGGCATTATTTTGCACTGAAACTATCTTTTCCAGGATCTTACTGATGAATGTGAGGTTGTGATATCGGCCTATAGTTCTTGAGTGCTTTACTATCTCGGTTTGGTTTCTTTAGTAATGGTTTCACAACAGCTGTTTAAAACGCATCAGGGAAGATACTTGTTTGCAGATATGTATTTCTAATTTGCAGGACATGACTTGAAATACTGTCAAACACCTGCTTCAAAAATGCTGTAGTACAGGGTCAGCACACTAGTTGGAGGACTCAGTGACAATCTTACAGAGCTTAGCCGATGTAAAACAGGTGAATTTTCCCATGGTTACAGCTTTTTTTAGGGTTTACCAAGTTAATTTGTGTTCACATCAGCAGCAATGCTGGCTGTGATTGAGGCTATTTTGTTGATGACAAACAATGCAAGTTCTTTAAAGTTTGATGGAGAGAACTGTGGATGGGTGGGGGCAGTGCTGAGCAGCTGAGCTGGTTAATAGTGGAGAATAACATTCTAGAGTTCCCACCATTCTCTGTAATCTTGGAAAAGAAATCCTTTCTTGCCAGAGGTATTGCTTTGTCATAGTCATGGCTTCTTTGTATATATTACAGTGAACTGTGAGCCCAGTTTTCCTTCATTTTTTTTTTTTTTCCAGCTGCTTGACAAATTCTCTTCTTCTTGTTAGCTCTGCTGTTTAACCATGGGGAGATTCTGACAGTCTTTTTGTTGATATGGATATTCAGGTCTCCATTCAGGATTAATCTGTTATATTTAATTATACTAAGTGTGATCAGCTCTGAGAATTCCTGCTTAAACAGTGATGGATATCTTGTTTGATACAGTGTAATGATGAGCACTGATAATTTTACTCCAGGCTCAAGAGCAAGATATTTAAATGATGTAAATTCACCCAGGTCAATGTCAATGTGTACAAACTATTTAGAAAAAATGGTATATTTTAAGTATATTTTGGAGGACAAACCTCTATCAGTGTTGCTACACCATTACTGCTGTTTAGCCAGGCCTTAACTAAAACCATAAAATGCAAGTTCTTTTCACTTATCATGTCATTAACGAAAAAGGATTTGCTAGCCAATGATCTGACATTAAGATGAGGTAATGTCAGTTGTAGGGATTATGTGACACGAAAAGATACTAACTGTGCTGAACGTTGACAAATTTAAGATTACTGAGACAGGTATCAGATGGTCTGTGATTGCTATGATGTGTTTGATCATGCCACCAGATCACCGGTGTGCTTAAGGAAGTGGCATGGCATCTGCCTCATTTCTGATAGATACCTGAATGATGATGTCTTTGATTAATGTTGTTTACTAGTTCAAAAATTGGACTGAACTTCAGTGTGGCAGCTTTAACTAACTCCTTGATTGGTGATTGTTGCAGAGGCTGGGTCCTTGGAGGACGTGATGAAGATGGGGACAAAGGGTGTTGCATCCCTGACTGGAACAGACATCCTCTGGATGCCTTGGGTGATGTGAAGCAGGGGGTCTGGTGAGGCTTTCTGCCTGTGCAGGCTGGATACCCCATCAGGGCTAAAGCAGTCTTTACTATTCCAAAAGATATTGAAATTGTCGATAAACATTACCTCATGATTTAGGCATTCCAATGTCAGCCATGTATTCAGGGCAAGGGGTCTGCTGAAAGATTTGATGCCTTTCCCAAGGTTGGAATGAGGCCTCATATGAATATGATGACAGTCGATCAATTTCTCCAGTGGCAGGCAAAAGTCTTTCTTCAGGACCATTGCCATTTTTTCATGCCAGGTTATAGAGTTCCCAATCAGAATGGAATCTGGCTTATGAGGTGTGGGTTTACCAGTATTATTTCTGGCCAAGCTTGCCCAGTGGTTGCACATGGTGTTTTGTATGTATGTAGGTAGAAGGTTAAGACAAGCAGCCCTGCAGGAAGAAACCAAGCTTCCAGCAATATTGTCCCAAATCTCGAAATCTATTCTTCATTCCAGCAAGAGGGTTTAAAGGGGGCATTCAACTCTGGAGGTGTTTGGGAATGCCTCACATTGCAGGTCAGAAAAGCACTCTGTTCAGTGGTGAAGCAGCAAATGCTCGATGAAGAGAGCCTACAGACAGCTCTATGTGAAGTAGAACTTAAAGGGAAACCATGGTTTGATCTATTCAAGAAGGAGGACCTGAGATAGCTCAGCATTTTTGTCATGCCATGGAGGCATGTTTATGGACCCAAGGATCTCCTTTAAACCCTGTCACCACAAAACACAAAAAAATCACAATGATATTCAACAGAATGGAGTCCTTGGTGAACAGGTTCCTGACTGCAGTACCACCTGCTGTGGGTTCTGACGAAGAAAGTCTCGAGCAATAGCCAGCACAGCTCAGAGTTGGCAAAATGATCTTACTTCCTCCTCATGACTGAGTTGATGTTGAAATAATGATCTTTCAACATTGCCAAATTCATTGCATTTTGTACTGATCATCCACAGATCAATATTGCTCGTTTGTTGCATTTTGATCATTAGAGTGTGATTATCAGTCATTTCATTTATCCAGTGAAAATAAATGGTGGGTTAATATATTCTAATTTAGACCAAGTTGTTGTTCTGTATATTTCTTTGAAGTACAAACAGATCAATTTAATCGAAATTCCAGAACTAAATTAACTATATTACTTATTCCCTTCAGAGGTGGTGCCCCAAATTTCACTTTCTACAATATGGGACTTTTAAAGCTGGCACAATCAGCAACATTACAGGGTTGTTCAAGAATAGTATCAAAAAAAAAATTATCAATATCACAGCTAAATATATATACACAGTACCATGCAAAAGTTTCAAACAGGTGTGAATAAATGCTGTAAACTAAGAATGCTTTTAAAAATATAAATAATTGTTTATTTTTATCAATTTACACAATGCAAAGTGAGCAAATCAAAATCAAATCAATATTTGGTGTTACTACCCTTTGCCTTCAAACCAGTATCAATTCTTAGGTACACTTGAACAAAGTCAGGGATTTTGTAGGATTATAGTCAGGTATATGATCAACCATATATACCAAACAGGTGCTAATGATCATCAGTTTCACATGTAGGTTGAAACACAGTCATTAACTGAAACAGAAACAGCTGTGTAGGAGGCTTAAACCTGGGTGAGGGACAGCCAAACTCTGCTACCAAGCTGAGGTTGTGGAAGGCAGTTTCATGTCACAGGTCATACACCATGGCAGGACTGAGCACAGCAACAAGACACAAGGTAGTTATACTGCATCCGCAAGGTCTCTCCCAGACAAAGATTTCAAAGCAGACTGGAGTTTCAAGTTGTGCTGTTCCAGCTCTTTTGAAGCACAAAGAAACCGGCAGCGTTGAGGATCGCAGACGCAGTGGTCAGCCAAGGAAACTTAGTCCAGCAAATGAAAAACACATGCTTCTTTTCCTTCTTTTCCATCCTGAAATCGGAAGATGTTCATCAGTGCCATCAGCTGAGATGGTAGAAACCAGTACACCCATTTACTGTCCGGAGAAGTCTGGCCAGAAGTGGTTTTCATCTAAGAGTTGTAGCCAACAAGCCATACCTCTGACATGGAAACAAGGCTAAGCGAATTAACTATGCACGAAAATATAGGAACTGGGGTGCAGAAAATGGCAGCGGGTGGTCTGGACTGAAGAGTCAAAATTTGAAAAATTTTGCTGAAGCAGAAGGCAGTTTGTTCGCCGAAGAGCTGGAGAGTGGTACAATAATGAGTGTCAGGCAACAGTGAAGCATGGTGGAGGTTCCTTGCATGTCTGAGGCTACATTCCTGCAAGTGGAGTTGGAGACTTGGTCAGGATTAATGGTGTCCTCAATGCTGAGAAATATAGGCAGATACTTATCCATCATGCAATACCATCAGGGAGGCGTATGATTGGCCCCAAATTTATTCTGCAGCAGGACAACAAGCCCAAACATACAGCAAATGTCATTAAGAACTATCTTCAGTGTAAAGAAGAACAAAAAGTTCTGGAGGTGATGGTATGGTCCCCACAGAGCCCTGATCTCAACATCATCGAGTCTGTCTGGAATTACATGACAGAAGGATTTGAGGAAGCCTACATCCACAGAAGATCTGTGGTTAGTTCTCCAAGATGTTTGGAACAACCTACCAGCTGAGTTCCTTCAAAAACTCTGCACACACCAAATATTGATTTGATTTAGATTTCCATTCTGTTCATTCACTGCATTTTGTTAATTGATGAAAATAGACTATAAACACTTACATTTTTGAAAGCGTTCTTAGTGTACAGCTTTTTTTTCACACCTGCCAAAAACTCTTGGCAGAGAGAGAGACAGTCATGTCACAACTTTTACTTTTAGTATCCACTGAACAACCGTGGAAGGCTTAGGCTTCATCCAATTAATTAATTTATTAATTAATTAAAGTAATTATTTTTCTTACATCAACAAAATATGTAGTATATGACTAGACTGTGGTAAACAAGGTGATACTTCTAATAACAACAAGATAAGAACTAGAATGGGTCCAGTGGGGGTTTCTGAATTTTCTCCATTTCTTGTTCCAGTTCCTAAATATATTATAGTATTGCCATCTATCATACCGCAGTTTCTCCAGCATTTGTTGGTAGAATTGCTTTTCAAACACAAGTTGTCAGCAGGGTCCTAAAGAACCTCACTGTAACCTTCTAATCACATTCTTTCCATAACTGGCTCCCAACCCCTATTGTATTTAGTTCCAGTTGTGCACACACTTTTTGAATGGCCAATCAGTATAGAAACAACTTTGATGATGGACCTGTTTCTGACCCACATTCTTTCAGTAATGCATTGAGATTGACTGCCGACACAACTTTAATCCATGTCACGTGTCAGTCTGAGAAGTGTATGATTGGGTTTCCATTTCAAGTTTTGTTTGATCCCATCTTCCTCCCACCTTTACGTTTAGCTTCAGTTCCTCTTCTTCTTCAGTCCCTCATTACACACACACAAATACACACACACACACACGCACGCACGCACACACACACACACACACTCTTGTTGTCATATCATTCTTCCATACCATGAAAGTTTCAAACACTAATTCCTGCTGTCAGCGGCCTCTTTGTTTTCAGCGTCATCTAACTTAACAGGTGACTGAGTGACCCCTGCCTGGAGATTAACTAATTTCTTTAACAACTCTGAGCTGTCACATTTATTACAGTCTCTGCCTTCAGACATGACTAAAAAGCTAGGGAACTGAGCTCATACATAGTGTGTGTATGTGAGTGTGTGTGTGTGTGTGTGTGTGTGTGTGTGTGTGTGTGTGTGTGTGTGTCTAAATCTGTGTAGTCATGTGGCCTTGATTGGCCACTATCAGCTGAAAATAATAAGCCACTTGATAAGTAAAATTGGAGGCATAATTTAACAATTTGCACACCTCAATGATCAGAGTTGTGTTAATTTTGTTAACTATTTTTATTTAGTCTTCGTCTTATTCTTTTTCAGTTTTAGTCTTTTAGTTTTATCATATTTACTCAACCTCATGTGTTGTTTTTTGTTTTCGTTGATGAAAAGTCTGTGCATTTTAGTCTTATCTTGGTGAAAGAAAAGAGACTATTTTAGTCTTGTTTTCGACACTGTAAACTATTGTACATGTTAGTTGTAGCATGCCGTGTTCAGGCAGTCTGTACGTAGTTCCAGACGGGAGACATCGATCGGTCTGTAGTTCACTTCATTTTCAACTGTTCTTCCACACACAGCTAAACTTCCTGTCTGCCCGTCCCCTTATATGTTCCGTAGTCAACAGGTACACATCTGCTCTCGCTACATTGGTCTTTTTCAGTTATCAGATTAGAATGAACATTTCAGTCAATCTAGTATACCGAAAACCAATATTGTTTTTTGTCATTTCAGTGAAACTGATGTCACATAAAATGTTATCTTATCATTATCTGATGAAAAACACGTTGAATGATCCAGAATGCAACTTTGACCCGAATTAAGTCTAGCACTAAGCACTTGAGGCTGGTTCCGAAAAGGAGTCATTGCCCACTGAATTGATCAGTGATAGGCTCGTGTGTGGCATTGTCAGTGACTCTTTAAGAAAGTCTCTATTGAGAGATAGTGAGTTAACACTTGCCAAAGCCATCTCAACCTGCCGCATTCACGAGATGACAGAGGAAAATAGCTAGACACTAGCCACACAAGACAAGGCAAGGCAAGGCAAATTTATTTGTATAGCACAATTCATACACCAGGCAATTCAAAGTGCTTTACAGAAGCATAAAAATACATTAAAATCATACATTTCAAAGAAAGAAAGAAAGAGAGAGATTAGAAGAGAATAGAAAAATAAAAATAAAATACAATTAAAGGAACATTAAAAACAGAAGCCAGTAAAAGACAATAATTTAGCATTTAAGACAATAATTTAGCATTTAAAATGATTACTTTAAGTAAAAGCTGTAGCAAATAATAATGTTTTCAACCCTGATTTAAATGAGCTGACAGTTGGTGCAGACCTCAGGTGTGCAGGGAGAGTGTTCCACAGGTGAAGAGCATAATAACTGAAAGCTGCTTCATTTTGTTTGGTTCTCATTCTGGGAACACACAATAGACCTGTCCCTGATGACCTGAGAGGTCTGGATACTTCATATGGAGTTAATAAATCTACAATATATTTCGGTCCTAGACCATTTAATGCTTTGTAGACCAACAGTAAGATTTTAAAGTCTATTCTTTGACTCACAGGAAGCCAATGTAGTGATCTGAGGACTGGTGTAATATGGTCCATTTTTCTGGTGTTTGTAAGGACTCGTGCAGCAGCATTTTGAATCAGCTGTAGTTGCCTAATTGATTTTTTGTTTAGGCCAGTAAAGACTCCATTGCAATAGTCCAACCTACTGAAAATAAATGCATGAGCCAGTTTTTCCATGTCTTCTCTGGACAGACATCCCTTAATTCTGGTTATATTTTTCAGGTGGTAGTAGGCTGATTTGGTAATGAGCTTTAACTGGCTGTTAAAATTCAGGTCAGAATCAATAATTACACCAAGATTTCTGGCTTTATCTGTTGTTGTCAGTGACATGGAATTAAGGTGAGCGCTGATCTTTGACCTTTCATTTTTGGGGCCAAATACAATCACTTCTGTCTTATCTGCATTAAGCTGAAGAAAATTCTGGCACATCCACTCCATCATTGATTTGATGAATACACTCACTCAGTGAAAGTAAGGGACTGTAGTCATGTGATGACACAGAAATATAAAGCTGTGTATCATCTGCGTAAGTATGATAAGAAATATTATGTTGCTCCATAATCTGAGCTAGGGGCAACATGTAGATATTGAAAAGAAGTGGTCCGAGAATGGACCCTTGTGGCACCCCACACATCATCTTTTGTCGTTCAGACACATGCTCACCAATTGACACAAAGTAGTCTCTATCTTGTAAGTAAGATTTGAACCAGTGTAGTACAGTGCCAGTAAGTCCCACCCACTTTTCCAGTCTGTCAAGAAGTATGTCATGATCAACTGTATCAAAGGCAGCACTGAGATCTAATAATACTAAGACTGAGGCTTTGGAAGCATCATTATTCAGATGTATGTCATTTAAAACTTTGATAAGTACAGTCTCAGTGCTGTGGTGTGGACGAAATCCAGACTGAAATGCATTAAAAAGATTGTTCTGTATCATGAAAGCATGCATTTGTTGAAAAACAACCCTTGCAATAATTTTTCCTAGAAAGGGAAGATTTGATATTGGCCTGCAGTTACTTATCGCTGAAGCGTCCAGATTAGTCTTTTTTAGGAGAGGTTTTATTACTGCAGGTTTCAGGGCCTGGGGAAAGTGACCAGACTGAAGAGAATTATTTATAATCTGCAACACATCTGGAGCCATGCAATTAAAGACATTTTTAAAAAACTTTGTTGGCAGAGTATCAAGGCAGCATGTTGTGGATTTTAACTGTGATACAGTTTCTGTCAGCCTTGTATGATCTAGATTCTAGAAGGTTAAAGTGTGCTAGATTAACTGGAGAACAAGAAGGCACAGATGGACTTATCATTTTGCCTGAGCTGGAGCTGCACACTGTTTGTCTTATCCTTGACAATTTATCTGTAAAAAAGGCTGCAAATTCATTGCATGACTTGTTGGATAGCAGCTCAGGAGGGACTGATGCTGTGGGGTTTGTCAGTCTATCCACAACAGAAAACAAAGTGCGGGCATTATTACAGTTTCTGTTGATAATCTCTGAGAAGAATGCTTGCCTTGCCTTCTTTAGTTCCTGGTTGTAGGTGTGAAGACTGTTTTTGTAAATCTCATAATGAACCTGGAGTTTAGTTTTTCGCCACCTGCGCTCTGCCTGTCTGCAGACTCTTTTCTGGACTTTGACCAGTGTGGTGTTTCTCCAAGGTGTCTTTTTCCTTCCTGATAAAACTTTTGTCTTAACTGGGGCGATGGAGTCAATAATAGTCATAACTTTGGAACTGAAACTATTTACAAGGTCATCAGTTGAAGCTGAGGGCAGTGTTGGTGATGGTGTAAAACACTGAGTGAAGACTGCACAGGTGTTATCATTAATATAACACTTTTTGATTACCTCTGTTCCGCTTTTGTTAAGAATAGCAGGTATGGCCATTTTAAATGACAAGCTATCAATGTTGATGCAATAAAGCCATTTACAAGTAGAAAACACCAGTCAAGACCCCAAGCAGTCTCTCAGACCATCACAAAGTGCAACAATTGTGGAGGTAGCCACGCAGCTAAACGGGACAAGTGTCCTGCCTTCGGAGAACAGTGCCATAATTGCAAAAAGCTAAACCACTTCAAGAGCTGCTGCAAGTCCAAACCACGCAGCCGAAACTGTGCAAACAAAAAGGTTTTCAGACAGCCTGTGCATGAAGTTGCAGTAGATCAGCCCAAGACATATGTGGATGAGACATTTTATGTTGATGGTGTCAAAGTTGACAGTGATATTGACTGTGTATCCTCTCAAGCTGATGAGAAGGATGAAGGATTCGTCACAATACACATAAACGGCAGGCCCACTGAAAAGAAAGTCGACACAGGAGTAAAATGTAACGTGATGTCACAAGAGACTTTCAAATGTGTGGCTACTGGTGAGCAACTTGTGAAGCCAAACACAGCCACAAACCATGTTGCTTATGGGGGCTCCAAAATTAAAACCACTGGCACAGTTACGTTGTCGTGCAGTTTAAAGGAGCAACAACACTCACTGCTTTTCTATGTAGTAAACACAGAAGTGCAGCCGCTGCTTGGATTTCGTGCATGCGTGAACATGAGAATTGTAAAAATTAGTCCAGATGTCCATCAACTCATCACAGAGAGCAACAGGGACTTCAGCACACAGATTCTCACACAGTACAAAGACCTGTTCAGTGACGAGCTTGGAGAATTCCCAGGGACATAGTCCATGACGATTGACCCCAGCATACAGCCTGTGGTGCAGCCAGCCCACCGCATCCCTGTTGTGATGCAAGGATGAGTTAAAGCTGAACTCGAAAGCATGCAAAACATAGGTGTCATAACACCTGTTACCAAGCCTACAGACTGGGTCTCCTCTATGGTAGCAGCACATAAGAAGAACAAGGCAGAAATAAGACTGTGCATCAATCCAAAAGACCTCAACACAGCATTGAAAAGGCCCCATTACCCCATGCGCAGTGTGGAGGAGGTGGCAGCGCAGATGTCAGGAGCAACAGTATTCTCTGTTCTGGAGAACTCCTTCTGGCAGATACGCCTCAACAAGAAATCCTCAATGTTGACCACATTCAGTACACCATTTGGGCACTACAGATTTCTGCAGATGCCTTTTGGCATTAACTCTGCAAGTGAGGTGTTTCAGTGCAAAATGGAACAGCTATTCGTGGGTTATCCATGCTCAGTCATCGTGTATGACATCATCATCGGAGGCCACGGAGTAGCTGAACACGATGCCAACCTAAAGAGAGTGAGAGAGGTCAACCTCAAACTCAATCCAGCCAAGTGCAGATTTTGCCTGGACCAAGTGAGCTATGTAGGCCACATCTTCACAAGCAAAGGTCTAAAAGTTGACCCCCAGAAAACTGCAGCAATCACTGACATGACAGTCCCCACAGACGTCGCTTGACTGCAGCGTTTCCTTGGCATGGTAAACTATCTTGGCAAATACATCCCGAACTTCAGTGACATCGCAGCACCACTGAGGAAACTAACCCACAAGGAAACTGCGTGGTGCTGGTATGAGCAACATCAAAGGGCATTTGACCACCTGAAATCATCAGCCCAGCTCCAGGGAATGTTACTCCGACTGCAGTGCTACGACATCAGCTTGGTGTACAAAAAGGGTAAACACATGTATCTGGCAGACACTCTTTCAAGAGCCCCAAACACACAGATCTCCCAGAGTCCTGCTGACAACGATGCTTTTGAAGTCATGTCTTTAAGCTACATCTCCACAGCACGCCTTGAGGAACTCAGAAAACACACAGCAGAGAATGAGGTGCTTCAAGCCCTCAGTGCAGTCATCCAAAGAGGTTGGCCTACCAAAGAAAGCCAACGCCAACCTGTTGTAAAGCCTTTCTTTCCTTACAGAGACGAACTCACAGTGGAGGAAGGAATCATCATGAAAGACCACAAAACAATCATTCCTCAGTCTCTACACAAACAGTACATAAATATCATGCACAAAGGTCACCCAGGTGCTGAAGCAACCAAGCACAGAGCTAGAAGCATCATCTTTTGGCCAAATATGTAAAATGACATCTCTAAGGACTTATTCTCATGCGCAGTATGCAACAGCACCAAGCCTCATCAACAGAGACAACCTCTGGAACTCCACCCTGTTCCAGACCTCCCATGGTCCACAGTGGCAACAGACATTTTCCAGTGGCGTGGCCAACACTACCAAGTGCTTGTAGATTCATATTCTGGATGGTTCGAGATCGACCTTCTTCATGACATAACGTCATCAGCTGTGATCTCCAAGTTGAAAGGCACTTCTCAGTCCACGGCACACCGCACACCCTGACACTCTGACAATGCTAGACAATATACCAGTCAGCATTTCAAAGACTTTTCCAAACAATGGGATTTTATCCACACCATCAGCAGCCCTGAAAATCCCCAGTCAAATGGGCTTGCAGAGAGAGCGGTCTGCAGGGCCAAGGAGCTGATGGAGAAATCTTACCGAGATGGGACTGATGTGTTCCTGAATCTTCTGAACCTCAGGAACATTTCCCATGATCCAACATTAGGCTCCCCTGCTGAACGCCTGATGTCATGTCAGACACATGCAGCAATCCCGGTGAGCACCAAACTACTGGAACCAGCCCCAAAAAACACCCAGCAAATCATTGCCCAGCCCCTAAACAAAAGGCTCATACTAAAGCGACACTATGACAAGTCAAGTCGTCCATTACAGCCTTTGACGGAGGGACAATTAGTCCACATGCAGACCCTTAAAGGTCATAACCAACTTGGGACTGTGAAGGAGATAAGTGAGGTGCCACGTTCCTATGTCATCCAGTCCAACGGGAAGACATACAGGAGAAACCGCCGCCACATTCTTCCTGTTGCAGAGCCCCCACCACCACTGCTTCGTGCAGAGGACCCAGACTCACAGATCTCTATTCCCCCCACAATGGACTGTTCAACCTCCAGACAACAAATGCCACCCACACCACAAACACCAGAACCAAATGCTATGCAACTAAAACGAACATCCCCTCTCCGGCCACTGCTCGTACCACACTTTCCCACTGAGAACAGCAACACACAATACATAACACGCTCAGGACGCACTTGTAGACCAAACCCAAAATATATGCAATAAAAAAAAGCAAATAAATAAATAAAAAACAGAAGAAACAAGAAGAAGAAAGAACAGGAAAGAGAGAAGTTTTTTTTTCTTTTTCTCCATGTGTCCATTGTTGTTTAAGTAATTAATGACCATGTTATGAATATGCCCACATATTGCAGTAAGTTATAGTGAGTAGTAAACAGTTAATCCACATGGATCTGCTGTTGTGTGTGTTAAGTTCAACCAGAAATACCATTACTGGATTCCTTACTGAAAATTGTGCAGCAACACTGTAAGAAAGGAGTATTGTTTTATATAGAAGGTGCAAGCTAAAGGGAAAGGATGTAGATCATTTGTTTAAATGATTGCTCTTTTTTTGTTTACTGCAAGCTACCGTACCTGTGGATCCATCAGCCAATCACAGTACTTTTTCTGATGCTGCTAATGCGGATGTTACCATGTCATGTAAGCTCGCTGTTCCTGCTATATTTCACTCTTCAATAAACTGGTGTGTTCATCAAGTAAGTGTGATCATTGACTCACACACACAGAAACAGGCAAGTTTCTACATAAGCCTCTCAGGTAGTTTCACATTTTGGCAAATATGCATATTTACTTTGTTTTTCGAGTTAAATGAGAGGATCAGTATCAATTGCATTTATGTCCATTAACTATGGAGTGGTTTTGAGCTTTTATGCTAAGATAACCACACCCTGACCCCAGCTCTGTACTCTAACCCCCTAGAGTCCGCTACATCTATGGTGGTGCAGATTTGCCCTCCCCCAGTTTCATCTTGAACATAATAAAAATAAATAATAAAAAATAATAAATTCTTCATGCCCCATTGGTGTATAAACACCATATTAGCATCGACAGAAACCTCTGTTTTCTTTTAAATATATCTGATAAAAAAACAAATTAGCATTTGAAAAGCATCTAAAATAAGTTAAAAACAAACCAATACATATGCTGCGCAAGACAACACAGTGCAGCTGACAGTGCAAACCCCACCCCCTTATTTGCAACTCTCTTCCTATGCCAATTAGTTATAATTGTGGTGATTTGTTGTACTTCTGTGTTTTGTTTTCTGTGGAGTTGTGTGGGGCTTGTTTTTTCATTTGTCCTCTTTCGGCAGAGGTTGGGCATGGTTTGGGAACACAGCTGGTGCCAATCACAATCCCGGACATGATAAAGACGGTGAACAGCGGAGGACTCATCGCCAGATTATTTCCACCACTCAGTAGTATAGTCGGGTATCAGTAGTATTACTAGAGAGACTACCAAATTTGTTTGTAAACTACATTTTGTCTTGCTCTTTAGTTCTCACCTGTGTGCTTTTTTTCCTTGTCTCCACAGAGGGTCCGCCTGTTCCAGCTTCCAGCACCAGTGTCCCTGCCACCTTGCCGCCCAACCTCGCTCCAGCACGGGCCTCATGTCCGCAACTACCACCACAGTGCTTGCACCAGTGTCTCCACCACCACGTGTCAGCCTGCCTTGCAAGTATTCATCCACCAGAACACCGCGCGCAGCTACACATTGAGGATCCACTCACCACCGCTGGACCCCGTGCCTCCCCAGCTGCTCACCAAAAACTCTCACATAACCATTCATCAGTGCATTTGACAAACCTCCACTTTGTCAGAAACCTCCACTTAAAAAGCCTACTCTTGATCCAGGGGTTTTAGCCAACTATAGACCTATATCCAACCTCCCCTTTCTCTCAAAATTTCTTGAGAAAGCAGTTGCTAATCAGCTGTGCAACTTCCTACACAACAATAGTTTACTTGAGGATTTCCAATCAGGGTTGATTTAGAGTGCATCATAGCACAGAGACAGCACTGGTTAAAGTTTTCAAATGACTTTCTAATTGCATCAGATAAAGGACTTGTCTCTGTACTAGTCTTGTTAGATCATAGTGCTGCATTCGACACCATTGACCATGGTATCCTATTGCAGAGACTGGAACACTTCATTGGCATTAAGGGAGCTGTGCTAAACTTGTTTAAATCCTAATTTTCAGATCACTCTCAGTTTGTACACATTATTGATGTCTTCTCTGTGCTTACTAAAGTCAGCTACAGAGTTCCGCAGGGTTGTGTACTTGGACCAATTCTATTCACCTTGTATATGCTTCCTTTAGGGAACATTATCAGGAAGCACTCAATGAATTTTCATTGCTATGCAGATGATACCCAGCTGTATTTATCAATGAAGCCAGAAGAAACTAATCAGTTAACTAGACTACAAGCATGTCTTCAGGACATAAAGACCTGCAATTTCCTGATGCTAAACTCGGACAAAACTGAAGTTATAGTACTAGGCCCTAAACACCTTAGAAACTCACTTTCTGACATAGCAGTTATGGATGGCATTGCACTGGCCTCCAGCACCACTGTAAAGAATCTGGGAGTTATCTTTGATCAGGACATGTCCTTTCACTCCCATGTAAAACAAATTTCAAGGACTGCCTTTTTCCACCTACGTAACATTGCAAAAATCAGGCACATCCTGTCTCAAAATGATGCTGAAAAACTAGTCCATGCTTCATAACTTCCAAGTTTGAATAAATAGATAGATAGATAGATAGATAGATAGATAGATAGATAGATAGATACTTTATTCATCCCCAAGGGATATTCACAAATTCCGGCATATTCCACAAATTTTAAGTAAAAGGCATGCAATAAATAATCTAAAAGCACAGCAAGCAAAGAATTAAAAGTTAAAGGTACAAAGTGTAAAAAATGTCCACATGTCCAGTGCAATAGGACTAAGTAGTACAGATGTCCAGTACGTACAGAATTAAAAGCAAAGATGTCCAGTGCATACAGAATTTAAAGTAAAGATCTCCAGTGCAAACAGAATTAAAGATAAAACTGTCCAAACAGAAGTGAAAGTCTTGCTCATGAGGGAATTGTTGGGTTTCTGTAGATAAAAAAGCTTGGCCTGTACCAACTCTATAAAAAAAGTTTCCTGAGACAACTTCTGTTGTGATTTGGCGCACACAAATTGAATTGCATTGAATTGAATTGAAAATTGAATCTGGAAACCCCTGTTGTTCACAATAAATTGTTAACCTGTCACTCCGCTTCTGAGTCAACTTTTGAGTCCTAAAAACAGCTGCAGATCATAACAATAATGTGGCAAGACCTAAGTCACACAGGAGAACCAGATAAGTTGCCATGTGCCTTCAAGTATTATTCATTTGGAGACAAGCTATGCATTTTTGAAGATGGAAAGACACTTTGGAATACTAGAAGCAAGGTTCACATTAGTAACCTACTGAACTGATGGTTACCCTGTTCTGACCTTTGACCAACCCTTGTATATTCACTATTAAAAAAATTAACCTCATCCCTTTCACTGCCAACTCTTGATTCCAAAACAACAGGGGCATACATTGGCTATTTAATAGTTCAAATCAAAGGAGCAGATGAAACAGTTTGTGCATGATGCACACCTAAGACACAACAGAATAACTTCAAGTGAACAAAACATCACGATGAATAAGGTAATGTGTTTCTAAATATTCCAGCGCAGTTGTAAAACTGCGTACTACAACAGGTTTCTTTACAAGTTATTTTGTAAGTATGATCATGAAACACATATTACTTACAGTAGATATTATTATACTGAAATTGTCTGAAAATACCCTCAGACTCATTGGCGATATTATTAGTGGTGTCAGTCTTCTTACCTCACTTTCAAAGAAAAAGCCAATAAGTGTATTTCTCAAACAGGCATTTGCTATGATCTTAATAATTGGAAAATTTGATTATTTGACAAAATTAATTATTTACAGGGGAAATTCTGCAAACAATTTCAACTTTAGCACCCCTGCCATTGTGAGGATTAACTCAAATGATGTACAAGTAAACACAGACTGAGGAACAGAACCACAGCTGTGCACACCATGATTCTGCCTTCCAATCAGTCTATTTAAACCAGTTAAACTGGCCCCTCTGTGTCTCTGTCAGTTTCCCCCTCTCTCTCTCTGTGAATTTAGGGGGAATGATGGAGCCTTTGGACTCCAAGATGAGGAAGTGCCCCCACCATCCTGTGCTCTCTGATTCATTCGATCATTCTGGCAACCATGCTGTCCAGAACTCTGCTCTACTCCACCATCTCAAATACTCATGCTAGTTTCCTATTTGATAGTCAGATCACATTTTTATTTTCTACTTTGCAAAGAGTTTTGGGTCAATAATTTAAGAAGGGGCCCACTGATGCAGAACATGCTCAACCTTTGCCCAAGTGTTAGCATATAAAAGAAGAGTACCTTTGCTTCTTTGATGTATATGTACAAATGCAAATTGGAATTGCATTTCTGCATTTGCAAATCCTATGGTGACAATCCGATTTCTTCAGCATTACAAAAATACAATGACAACATGTCAGAATGTATTCTGACAGAGACAGCTTTGTCCAGGCACGTTTTGTAGAGAGTGGGCAAATACAAGCTGAAACTGCATTCAGAATGAGCAGTTGTGGAGCTGCCAGCACAGTCTCACTTTGTCTGGAATAATTCATATAGATGAAGGATAACCTGTCTTGGAAACTCTGTGATAGCTCTGTGGACTTAATCATGGAGAGAGACAAGAAAGTACAAAACTACTGGAGAGAGAATATGTTGTTAGATGTTAGTCATCAGTGTGATAAGAACATGTACAATGGACAGAGAGAGGAGATGAGCACAGTGCATTGGAAATCCCCCAGCAGTCTAGGCCTATAGAAGAATAACTAAGGGATAGTTCAGGGTTCACCTGAGCCAGCCCTAACTGTAGCTTTTATCAAAGAGGAAAGTTTAAAGCCCTCTGTCACGTGTGGAGAGGGTGTCTGCCTCCTGATCCCATGAGTTATGACAGTGCCAGACTTTGCAGTGCTTTAGCTGAGGAGAACGATTTTGAAGTTATATGGTGGATTTTACTGGGAGCCAGTGCTGAGAAGCTATTATGAGAGAAATGTGATTTCTTTTACCTGTTCATGTCAGTCCATGTGCCAGTCCATGTGCATTCTGGATCAACTGGAAAGTCTTTAGAGACTTACTGGGGCAGGCTGAGAATAATAACCTGCAACAATCTAGGCTAGAAGTAACAAATGCATGGAGTACTTTTACATCATTTTGAGACAGGATGTGGCAGATTTTTGCTACGTTAAAAAAAAAAAAGAAAAAAAAAAGAAGTTTGTTTTATGTGGGAGTTAAAGGACATATCCTGATCAAAGATAACGATGAGATTTTTGTTTGAGTTTAAAGCAGGAAATTGTCATTCACTCATTCAGGTCTTTATGTCCTTAAGGTATGTTTGAATGAGTTTTGACTCAAGATATACAATGGGAAATGTGATCTCTGGTTCAACAGAGTTTGGATTATCCACCCCAACTTCCTGCTTAGGACTTTTTTTTGGTGTTATACAATGCGACATTTCATCCTTTTCATCCTCTGGACCATGGAGGATTGCTTGTTAGGAAAACCAGGGACAGATATCCTTAAGTAATTGCTTAAAAGAGGACATAAATGTAAATTGTTTCTAATATTTATGTCCTGTAGGTATTTGCCCAAACTATTGGCCAACTGAAACAATATGAAGTCATAGCCGAACTGAAGCATGGGAATCATGGGAAGCATGGGAATGACCAACAAATTCTATAGACATGTCTCAAATATAGTGAAAACTGGACTGGCTGTGAAAAAGAAGCAATAAGATTTTTGTTAACAACACAGACAATTTCACATACATCTGAGACTTGCTCAGATGCTGAGTGACTGTGATTATGATTGGGCAATATAATGGCCTCCAAACATAATACCTGCATTACATGGACTGACTGACTTCATGTAATGCCTGTCTGCACAGTACTTGCACAAGAAAGAGAGAAAGCAGCAAATGAGTCATACTGCCTGTGACTCATAGCTGTAAACTATTATGCTATAATGTCATAACAGTTTTTTCTTTTAATGTCCACAGATAACTTTGTGACCATCTGAATATGTGGAACAGTGTCTGAAAAGTCTCAGAATGTAAGATGTGTGCTGGCGATCCAGTCTGTAATAAGTACTGTATATCACATAAATTTACAACAAACATACACCTACACATGGATGATAATGTTTTGGATTTGTAATAAACTTTGTCTTATCAGCTGGATATAACTAGCATGGTTGAAATGAAGATGTGGTTGTGCACAGTTTTGTCTGGTTTATAGCAAATACATTAAAGATCCTCGGCATTAATGTTTTAGATGTAATTCTTAATATGGAAGGAAATTTGACAGAGAATAGATTTTAACACGAAACTTCACCAATCTCAAACCAGGGAAAACCAGTTTACTCACCTGTCCAGGAACAGTTGTATTGTCTCTTTGATCAAACCTGAGAAAATAATTGATGATGTCATCCTAAACATCAGACTAGCTGATTATGGGGCAATAATGTGGCTCAGGATGTAGAGCAGGTTGTACATTAATACCAGGGTTGCCTGTTCAATTCCCAGCTTTGCAATTCAATCCCAGGCTCCTCCTGTCCACGTGTCAAATTGTCCTTCAGCAAGACCCTCAACCCCAAGTTGTTCCTGATGGGCAGACCAACTTGCATGGCATCACTCAGAGTGTTTGTGTGAATTGGTGGATAGGAGGCAAAACTGTAAAATGCATTGTTTAACTCAGATTCAGAAAAACTTTTTATACTATTTATACTATTTATATAATACTATTTATCCTCGCAGGGAAATTGCTTTGTTGCAGTACTAGTGGCTCAACACACAATTAAAAAGAGGATTAAATACTTTAAAAAGTAAAACAAACAAACAAAACCTACAAAATTGCAAACTACTATAAAGATAACTTAATAATCGGAAAATGTGCAAATGCAAATGTGAATGTGTCAAGAGTAATGTGAATATGTAAATGGTACATACTATAATACATTTTAAGAGTAAAAGTAAGGTAGAAAGTGCAATTTAAAGGCAGTCAACTTCCCAGTCACCATGGTGATGCCATCAGCTTTGGTTTGGAAGTGTACCATTTGTAAGATTAATATAATTCTACTACTACTACTACTAAAAATAATGATAATAATACTAATACTGATAATACCACCACTACTACTACTACTACTACTACTACTACCACTACTACTACTACTACTAATAATAATAATAATAATAATAATAAAATTATGGGATAACAAACACAAAACGCACTCTCAAGGAACGGAGATAACTACAACCAAAAGAGCACCACTGGACAGGTTGAGGCTTAAACAAACGCTGGATATGGCTGGCAAGCACTGAAACCAACATCAACTTCAAACGAAGAGCACAGTGAAAAGACTGGCGGAACACCTTAGCTATACTCACACAGGGAACAAACCAGGAAATCACGGGAGAAATCAAGACATTAATGTGCCAACAGGTAGAGCCAAGAGCCATCTTTACATACCCAGCATGAATCAGCCTGATGCACCCCAGGTGCGCTGCCGATTAGGTGGCTGAGTGCGGGGACACACCCAGCTTCAGACAGACGGGGTACAGACAGAACTAAGTAGTAACCAGTGATATGTGAATCAGATGTTCATGCTGCCTTTCTTACTCTACAGCTGAAATAAAAACTCCTACCTGTCATCTATTACATGAGCTGCCATTGTTTTTTTTAAAAAACTTGTTATTGCTGAATTTGAATAGTTCCCTTTTATTTGGAGAGCTCAGGTGTTTCGAAGATAAATATGTATCCACAAAGGTACATTTCAGTCAAGACAAGCTAATGTTAATTTCCTAGTTAATGGCAATGTAGTTGTCTTACATTTATAATTTTTTCTAAGTGTGTAACGTTTAGAGGAAATGTCAGATCTTTTAAGTCAGATATCATATTTGAACATATGGTGTTTTCAGGATGGAAATTCCGCACAGTTAGAGGCATGGCAGACTTCCCAACAATTTCTTTACTGTGGCTTGAGAATAAAGCTGGAACATATTAAACCATCAAATGAGATGTACCAATTACAAAGTTACAAAGTAAAAATCTGTTCGCATAGTTGTAATCCAATGGCAATGATTTAGGTATTTTAAATGATATCATTTAAATCGATGATCGTTTTAATTGATGGAATATTCATGCTGTGTGTGTGTGTGTGTGTGTGTGTGTGTGTGTGTGCGTGTCTGGTTGAGGGGGTTGTTCTGGCCTCTACAACTGCAGAAGTCATGGTGACACTTAAGATATTTCCATGTCAGATGACTGAGGGAGTTAATTGGAGGGTAATTGTGGAAATAAGGGAGAGGAGGACTGAAGGTGGGTGGTGGTGGAGAGTTTCTTGCAAACAAACTTTTTGTTGGGTTGAAAACTTTAACATTGACAGACAAAGAGACAAAAAAGAACACTTAAACCACTGTCTGTGCATTCTCAATCAAAAACAGCACTGAGCTGAAAAAATGCTGTCTTAATCCTGTAAGGATGAGTTTGAAGGCCTGCCAAAACAAAAAGCACCGCAGTTTATAATAACATAGGATTTTACATCTCTGGAAAGTTACCAAAGTGACTGTCATTAATGTTATCCTTCAGATTACATGGTGAGCTTACCAGGAATATGCACTTTCATGTTATGTTTGGCCAATACAGTGCATTGCTGGACATGGAATAAAGTTAGAATACCTTGATCAAAATTAATCAAACACAGTGGGCATAGCTTTAGTAGTCTTTAAGTGGCATAACTTGAAGTCTTACAGCCTGCAAATTAATTATTTTTGGTGTATCCAGTGTCCAGCAGCAAAAGTTGATGGGTGTGCTTTTAGTCTGCCTCTATCAAAGTAGATGAACTTGATATGTACAACTATCTTAATGAAACCCCAGGTAATGTACTGTATTCCTGATATGTCACTTTTTTCTGTCATCAGACTTTTTTCAGACATATGTCAGACTAATGACATTGCTGTGTTGAAGCAGAACTGCTATCTTTGTCTTGATAGCCATTTGTGATTATTATGCACTCCTTTATTACAAGCCATGGGAAGCAGGAAACAGGTGGGTTTCAGCCCTAATTCCTACATTACTTTTTGCTGTTTACAAGGTTCATTTTTAGATTGTAGGTCAGCTCAATTTATGTGAATTGTTCACATTAAAACACCCCTTGCTCCCCATGAGTGGATATCCAAGCTCCATTCTAAGCAGGTGTTTTTGTGGAGATCTGCAGTCTCCTCACCTTTCTCCTTTTGTGCTCCTGTGTTTTCCCTCTCCCTTTGTCTCCTGTCTGTCTCTCCCCCTGTCTGTCAAGGCCAAATTTGGTATAGCCTCCTATCCTCCTGAGCACAGGTGCCCTGAATCAAGACTCATCTGCCTACACTGTATATAAGCACCAGGGTTTCAACCAGTATTTGTCGTATCATCTGCTTTGCTATGTGGTAAAGATCAGAGCTCAAGAAAAGCACTAATTACATCGTCAGTATTTGCTCGTCTTGTCTGCTGCCTGTATTTATGACTTGTTATTCTCTGTCTGTGCTCAGGTCTCTATCCTGGTTTTTTGGGTCCTGTAAACTCAGTTAAAGAAACATAACAGTTTCATGGCAGGGAAATGCAATTACAGTAAAAAACTTTAGTTTACACCATCTTTTTGATTCACTTCAATCTATATCCATATGTAAGGCAGTTACTTGATGTAGGGCAGTTGCCTCTTTATGTCAGAGAGCAGCACTGTTGTGCTGTTTATTCCATAGCAAATTTGGCGATTCGCTCTGTTTGTCCCCTTAAGGGCACCGTAGCTTGGAGATTTTCTCCGTGTAGGACGCCATGTTTTTCAAAGTTTATTTTCACTTGCTCCGCAAGGTAAGCATTGTAGCAGCATCCTGCATTACGTTAAATATCAGCGCTGAAACCACCCATTCCGTTCACTGGTTCATGTGTACCGTTTATTTACATGTTAGGCGAAAGTCTGCCATGTGTTTGATTGATAATTAACCGTGTTTTTTTAACCATTTGACGAGTTTAGTGAGGCGCGATTATGAGCGTGGTTGGCATGCTATATATGAGTAGACAATTGACTCTGTAATTAGGACAGGACGGAGCATTCGTTTTTTTTTTTGTTTGCTTAGTACTTAAGAGAATGTAATGTTAATGTTTGCCATTTATTCCTTTCTGATGGATGTATATAATTTAATTAGACAATAATTATTTTCATGTGATATATGTTTTTTGTTATGTTGTTTATTTTCGTTGAGTAAGAGATATATTATTTCTTTGGGTAAAATATTTATTTCTAAAAAGAAAAAAAAAAAGAAGTTTATTTTCACTTGCTCTGGAAGGTGATGATGCCATGAAAGCAGTCAGCAGAGATGAGGAGTGTTACTGTGAAATAAAGTGCAGCCAAGGCCTTGAACCACAATCCCGAATCCTGCGTCCGGTGCCAACACAAAACAAATCACAACGCAGAGTCCAGGGGAGGCGCAGAAAGTCTGACAGTGGGCAAGCAGAGGCAGTGGATGACATCTTTGGTGCCGTGACCCGGATTATGACTCCTCAAGGCCAAAAACTACCGCCCAGATGATGTTGGACCCTGGCCTGCCTGATCAGCAGTGAGTGAACTGTGCGCCCAGCTTCAGCTCTGCAGACATCTTGTGAACTGTGCTTGGAGAAACTGCATCACCATAATGGACAGCTGGTGTCCTGCTGTGTTCCTGTTTCTGGAGACTGTCTAGTAGAACGCTCAACACCGTATCCTTCCAAGTTTACAGTTTGACATTTAAGTGCTTGCGACGTCTTTTTTTTTTTTTTTTGTCTTAAAAAGAACTACGACAAAAAAAGAGAGAACTGTTTGTGCGGTGTTTTCAAGATAATGCTGTGTGTGATTCTTGGTTAGAAATTTTATTTTGAATAGCATTCAAGCTGACATTGCTAGTGTCTCATTCCTATCCTTGAAGTTTCACCAAGAGTTGCGTATTGATAATACCCTAACCCTGGAGTCTATATTGAGGGCTGTGGAAGAAAGTCAAAGAGGAGGCAGGCTCTTTCCTGATGGAGATAATAAACTCACCCGGCAGTTTTTGAGAGGACTCACTGATGAGGAGGTCTATGCAAGGATTGCACCCATAAAACCTAGGCTTTTAAGCTTCCGGGAACTGCAGGTTGAGCTACAGAATCTAGCAAGAGAGACTAAAAAGTTCCATTCACCACACAAGTCAAAGAAACCCATTGTGCAAGTGCATGTCGCGTCTGAGAGTAGTGTCAACACAGGGGCAGAATGAACAAAACATGCCTCAGAGTTATCAGAGCTGACGGAGATGGTCAAACAGTTAGCCCTTAACCAACATGAACACATGGCTAAGCTGTCTCACCTTGAAGCCAGAATCACTGCCCCACCCCCCATACCCCCACCAAGACTTCAGCCACCAGCAGTGACTCCCATCCCCAATGCATGCTATCGGTGTGGGAGGCAGGGACATATAGCCCGTGCCTGCAGAGCAGTCTTCCCTAATCCCAACCCTGCCTGGGCTCAGCAACCTCAGCCAGCGAGCCCCACAGAGGGGAACACACCTCACCCACACCAGCCTTTAAACACCTAGAGTCCATGGAAACCGGGGCAGCCATGGGCGAGCAGCAAGGTCCCTGGTGGGAAGGAAATGGATTTAATGTGCAAGATTAAAGCTGGTCCACCAAGAAAGACTTACACAGCGATGATTGAAGGCCACCCCTCCTTGCAACTCCCCCAAAACCTCTTGGTTGCCAGAGTCCTCGCTGATGTAAAGAAAAGTTGTGCCCCCATCAGAGTAATGAACCTGTCTGAGCGTGCTATTACAATCAAACCACAAACGCACCTGGCCAATGCGTTCCTGGTGAACAATGTTGTAAAGTTTCCAGACAAAAAGCATGGAGAAGATAAAGGTGACGAAGAGGCATGTGTGAGCCTCGATCAAGTGCTGGCGGGCTGTGGTTTGGATCTTAGTGAAGCAGCGGTTGAGGATGAACACCAGCGTTCCCTCCTTAAAGAGCTGGTGGAGAAGAATGTAGATGTGTTCTCGCAGCATCCCACAGACTTTGGCCACACAAAAACTGTGCAGCATGAAATCCCACTGGTTGACTCTAAGCCATTTCGGCTCCCATATGGAAAGATCCCCCCTTCCCAGTGGCAGGACATCAGACGATTGTTGAGTGAGATGGAGACTGCAGGAGTCATCCGGCCTGGTAAGAGTCCATATGCATCACCAGTAGTGACTGTAACCAAAAAGATGGCTCACTAAGGCAGTGCATTGACTATAGGAAGCTCAACTCCTGCAGCACAAGAGATGCATTCCCTTTGCCACGAATAGAGGAGGCCTTGGAGGCTCTGGGTCAAGCAAAGTACTTCTCCACTCTTGACCTCACATCTGGTTACTGGCAGGTGGAAGTAGCAGAGCAGGACAGGCACAAGACGGCATTCAGCACACTGATGGGGCTGTTTGAAGCCAACAGAATGCCTTTTGGGCTGCAGAACGCCCCATCCACCTTTCAGAGACTCATGACCTGCTGCTTTGGTGATCTCAACTTCACTTATCTCCTGATCTACCTCGATGACCTTATTATTGTCTCCAAAACCTGGAGAGAGGGTGCAGCTGGTGTTCAGTCGACTCCGGGAACATGGTTTGAAGTTAAAGCCCTCCAAGTGCTGACTATTGAGGGAAGAAGTGCAGTACTTGGGTCACCTGGTGTCTTCGGAGGTGATCAGGACAGACCCAGAGAAGATCAGTAAGGTCAAAGACTGGGCGAAGCCTACCAACCGAAGAGAAGTGCTGCAGTTTTTGGGGTTTGCCGGATACTACGGGCGGTACGTGCAGAACTACTCCACCTTAGCTGCTCCATCGTACAATTCAAATGCCGATGCCCTCTCTCGCTTGTCCAACCAGGAAGTCAGTCATATCTTACAAACCTGCCCTCAGTGGGTGGGAACCAGTGAGCAAGGGGAGACACAAAACATGCCGGAGCCAGTAAGTCCTTCATCCGAGAGTGCTGCTGCTTCTGAGGAGTGTGAGCCCAACCTACCCCCACAATTTAGTGAGCCCTATGGGGATGTGAGGATGGAGTCATTCCCTGACATGACAACACAGGAGATTCGTGCAGCACAGAAGGGAGACCCTGTCATTGTCCCAGTCTTGCACTTTAAAAGCCGGAACCAAAATCCATGTCGCAGTGAGAGGGTTGGAGGCAGTGGGCAAGTGTGCCTTCTCTTAAAGGAGTGGAGGAGGTTAGTGGTAAAGGAAGGTATTATGTACCGACACATTCAAGATGGCCAGAGAGGGACAGTGGAGCAGCTTGCCAGAGGGTCTCCACACATCAGTCAAAACTGCTCTTCATGATGATTCAGGTCACTTGGGCTTTGAGAGAATGATGCAGATGATAAGAGAGAGATTTTACTGGCCAAGAATGTTTCAGGACATAAAGGCTTGGTGTGAACAGTGTGAGAGGTGCTGTCTTAGGAAGACTCCTACATCAGGCCTCAGAGCTCCACTGGTCAGCATCCACAGCAGCGCACCCATTTAGCTTGTGTGTGTGGACTTTTTGAGCCTGGAGAAATCGAAAGGTGGAATAGAAAATGTTCTCAATGTGACAGACCACTTCTCCCATTATGCTCAGGCCTACGCCACCAAAGACCGGAAAGCCAGCACAGTGGCTAAGGTGCTGTGGAAAAACTTCCTCTGCAGGTTTGGCTTCCCTGCAAAGTTGCATGCAGACCAATTTTGAAAGGGCTGTTGTGAGGGAGCTGTGTAAGTGTACTGGCATCACTAAGACACACACCACACCCTACCACCCCCAGGGCAATGGGACCACTGAAAGTTTCAATAGGACTCTATTAAACATGCTGGGGACCTTGGAACCTCACTTGAAGCCTCGCTGGCATGAGCATTTGGATGCTATGACACACGCATACAACTGCACATGGCATGACTCGACCGGGTTTACACCATACTACCTGATGTTTGGTAGACATCCCAGGCTCCCAGTTGACCTGATCTTTGGGTTTTCCTCCAAGGACAAGCCATGTGGGTACAGTGATTATGTCCAAACACTCCATGCATGTCTGTCACAGTCATATGCTCAGACCAACCAAATGTCGTGGCATGCTAAAGGGCAGCAGAAGAAGTACTATGACCAGAAAGCAAAGAGCCAAGTTTTTAGCCCGGGGGACAGAGTCCTGGTCAAAGTGTGTCATGTGGAAGGGCGGCAGAAACTGGGGGATAGATGGGAGCCTCATCCATACATTGTGGTGAAGAAGCAATCAAACATCCCTGTGTATGTGGTGCGTCTAGAGGGTGGTGGAGCAGAAAGAGTCATCCACCGCAACCTCCTTACACAGTGTATGTTTCTTCCAGTGGAGCGGGTCAGTGAAGTGGTGAGAGAGGAGGCAGAGCCAGACGTGGATGCAAGAGATGCAGAAACTGAGTCAGATGCAGCAGAGGACTGGGGGATGGAGGATGCAGAGGAAAGTGTGGAGAGTGACTGGCTGAATGCCATGGTTAATGATAGATAAATATGTTCAGTCCCTCTTTATTGGGCATCAACCTTGCGTCAATGTGTGTATTGTTGAAAAAATAGACTTGAAGTGCAAATAAACACTTCAGGTCATGGTTACGTCTGTGAGAAACAACAATACATGCATGGAGCTGGTACAGACAGCTGTGTATGTTAAAAGAATATTGTAACCCACACGTGAATGTAATTTAAGAAAAAAAAAAAAAAAAAATTCTGCAGCATTTAAGGTCCCGAAGAGTTGTCTCCATCATTCATATATGGAAGAAGTTTGGAATCACCAGGATTCTCCCTAGAGCTGGCCGCCCGGCCAAACTGAGTAATCGGGAGAAATGGGCCTTGGTCATGAAGGTGAGCAAGAACCCAATGGTCACTCTGACAGAACTCCAGCGTTCCTCTGTGGAGATGGGAGAACCTACCAGAAGGACAACCATCTCTTCAGCACTCCACCAATCAGGCCTTTATGGTAGAGTGGCCGGATGGAAGCCTCTACTCAGTAAAAGGCACATGACAGCCTGCTTGGAGTTTGCCAAAAGGCACCCAAAGGACTCTCAGACTGTGAGAAAGAAAGATTCTCTGGTCTGATGAAACCAAGATTGAATTTTTTGGTCTGAATGCCAAGTTTCACATCTGGAGGAAACCAGGCACCTCTCATCACCTGGCTAATACCATCCCTATGGTGAAGCATGTTGGTGGCACCATCATGCTGTGGGGATGTTTTTCAGCAGCAGGAACTGGGAGACTAGTCAGGATCGAAGAAAAGATGAACAGAGCAAAGTACAGAGAGATCCTTGATGAAAACCTGCTCCAGTGTGCTCAGGACCTCAGACTGGGGCGAAGGTTTACCTTCCAACAGGACAACGACCCTAAACACAAAGCCAAGACAACGAAGGAGAGGCTTCGGAAAAAGTCTGTGAATGTCTTTGAGTGGCTCAACCAGAGCCCAGACTTGAATCCGATTGAACATCTCTGGAAAGACCTGAAAATAGCTGTGCAGCAACGCTCCCCATCTAACCTGACAGAGCTTGAGGGGATCTGCAGAGAAGAATGGGAGAAATACCCCAAATACAGGTGCGCCAAGTTTGTAGCATCATACCCAAGAAGACTTGAGGCTGTAATCACTGCCAAGGGTGCCTCAACAAAGTACTGAGTAAAGGGTGTGAATACTAGATGTAATATTTAAGTTTTTTATTTGAGAAAAATTTGCAAAAACTTCTAAAAAACCTTTTTCACTTTGTCACTATGGAATATTGTGTGTAGACTGATGAGACAAAAGAGGAATTTAATCCATTTTGGAAAATGGCTGTAACATAACAAAATGTGGGGAAAGTGAGGGGTGTGAATACATTCCAAATGCATTGTACATATATAGCGTATATGTCCATGTATATCACACACATACAGTATATGCGTATAAATGTGATGTACACATAACTCACTATATACAGCTCTATGCAAATGTTACACAAAAGGTGAGTAAAAGATGATCTAATTTACAAATGACTTAAAATTAAAGATGACACATTTATTTAATATTTTAAGCAAGATTACTTTTTTTAAAAAATCTTTTGCAGTTCTTAAAATAATAAAGGAAAACCACCAATGCCTTTTGGCAAATATTACAGTTTGTAAACACTTTCTGTATCCAGCTAAGAGTCTTTCAGTTCTTGTTGTGAGGAAGTCCATTATGGATTTTGCAGTGTCTATCAGATCATTATCCTGTTGTACAAGCCATCCTCTTGTTAGGATTTGCTTTTGTCTTCTCCCAGTGTTTTCTCTTTCTCTTTTTCCCTAGTGTTATTTGTCTGTCTGTCTCCCCTGTCTGTTTGAGACTGGGCGGGTCTTTCCTGTGCACTGCTGCTCTGCCTAGTTACCTGCACACCTGAGGTGTGTTAGAGCCTGAGTGCTGGCAGTACCTAGGAGAGGCTTTCTGGACATGTGGCTGCCAGTTCATCCTGATCTCTACCGTGTGATCGTCCTACCCCTCATGTCAGTATTGGTCTGCTCATTTGAGTCCTGAAACAAAACTAATTTAAGGCAAGACCTTAACACCTCTTTTCATAAGCTTTCATCTTCTTTTATTAATATCCTTCATGCAATCATTTGTTTCACAAAGCGATGATCCTCACCCAATCCTTGCTTGTGAATGACTGAGTCTTTCAAGGACGCCCCTTTCATACCCAAGCATTCCACAAATTTCCCAGTCTTTTGTTGTTCATGTCCCAACTTGTTTGAAACATATTGCTGACATCAAATTCAGAATAAGCATATATTTACAAAAAATTGATGAGGTCAAACATTAAATATATAGTCTTGGTACTGTTTTCAATTGAGTACAGTATATGTCAAAAAGCATCAGCAAATTATTCCATTCTTTTTTATTTGTATTTTACACAGCATCCCAACTTTTTTGGAATAAATGTTGTAGTAATAATTATATGACTGAAGGAAACTCATGAAATAGGTTCATAAAAATATTTGGATCAACGCTTTTTTTTTTTTTTTTTTTTTTTGTTATATAGCACATTCTTACTTAATTCAACTCATTAACACAACTATTCTTATTTACCTGTGCCCCAATTGTTTAAATCCAAGTTATAATTGATGTCACGGGATTTTAAATCTGCAGTAGGTAGTAGTAGCAGTTGAGTGGATGTCTGACAGAGCCCTGGCAGGAGACGTAGTAATAATCCACAATCCAGGTTCAGCTACTATCCACGGGAACCTGTGAAACGCCAAAGCACAAAGACTTTGGGGAAGAAGCAAAATTAGTAACATGCATGGTAGGACATGAAAGCAAGAGCAGAGGAGCTTGGTGTATATTTGGAAGTCCCCTGACAGTCTGATCCTATGGTAGCATAACTAGGGGCTGGTCCAAGGTAAGCCTTAGCCTGCTCTAACTATAAGATTTATCAAAAAGGAAAATACTAAGCCTACTCTTAAATGTAGAGATGATGTCTGCCTCCCAGGCAGAGACTGGAAGATAGTTTCACAAGAGAGGAGCTTGATAGCTAAGGACTTTGGCTCCCATTGTGCTTTTGGGGACTTTAGGAACCATAAGTAAGCCTGCATTCTAGGAACGCAGAGTTCTAGTGGGGTAATAACATACTATGAGCTTTTTAAGATAGGATGGTGCCTGACTATTTATGGCTTTCTACATAGGAGAAGGATTTTAAATTCTATTCTAAATTTTAAAGGGAGCCAGCACAGAGTGGCTAATATCGGAGAAATATGATCTTTCTGCCTTGTTTTTGTCAGAACACGTGCTGCAGCCTTCTGGGGCAACCGTAGAACATACAGCAATGACTTTGGGCAGCCTGGTAGTGAGGAATTGCAATAATCCAACCTGGAAGTTACGAATGCATCGACTCAATGCAATCAGCCTGATGGAGCTAGTTACCTGTGGTCAAGTTTCAGCTTCCCTCTCCCGAAAAAATGGCTAAACAGAAGGTGGACTTTGAAAACAGGGGTTTTCAAGGCAGGTGGGAGGCAGAGTATATGTTCACATATATATATATGAAGGGCAACGTCTGTGCGGAGACAGTGTAGCTGTAATGAAAGAATATAATTTAAGAAGACACTATGAAAGGAAACACCATGACAAGTAAATTACTCTGGAAAAGCTGCAAGAGCCATAAGAAATGAATGCAACTGATTTTTCTTGTATTTAATGTTGTTGTTTATAGATAAAAATGGTCTTATAAGCTGTCTTAGTTTCAGGTTCAAGTACCTGGCTTAGACTGCATAAGAGATCAGCAAACTCAGGTTTAATATATGCTTTTGCACGCTTTTCTTGCTACCACTGGGCATGGTTGGTTTTTCTTCGAAGGAAATTATTTTTTGGCTGTTGTTGGCCTGTGGGAAATTTTTTTCATTTGAAATTACTATGGAAAGCATTTATTTAATGATTAATGTTGTTTTATACGCAATAACTTATATGCTGTGTTAGTTCTAGGTTCAATATGTGCAATAAGGTAATTTCAGTCAGTTTTCAATAAACATTGAACCAGTCTGGCCCTCGATTGGGAACAATTTTTTTTGGCCCACGGTGTATTTGAGTTTGACACCCCTGGTCTAAGTTAGCTAGCTTAAAGCCAAAAGAAACAATTTTAGCTGCTGCTGGCCGCTCAAAGATGAATGTCTCATCTTCACCAGTATGTCAGGTGGGAAGAAAGAGGAGAGACGACCCCCCAGTCAATGAGTAGGCATGTAAGTTGGACCAAATAATTTCACAGTATTTGTATTTCTCCAGGTTGTATGCAAACGAAGAGGGTAGTGTGCCATGTCTACATGTCTGCTTCACTTTTACTGTACATCCAGTCACAGTGCCATATATGCAGAAAATAAATAGGATGACCTGTGAGGAAACCTAATTGTTTTATGGAACTTTATCTGGCACACTTTAGGCATTCATTTTTATATGATTTAAAAGTATGCTCAGCTAGTAACACATTCTCAGCCTACTGACTAAATGCATACTTCAAAATCCATTACAGTATCATGAAGCTGTCTGGGAAAAACATGACTAAAACATTCGACCAAAATTAAACAAAACCTGGATTCCACAGACTTAATCTTGAGGAAAACAAAATAAAAGACTAAAATGTGACTTAAACCAACTATAATTTTCAGCAAAGTGACTAAGACTAAAACTAAATTTTAAAATGATTTTCAGTAAGTGACTGAGACTAAAACTAAATTTAAAATTCTTGTCAGGATTAACACTGGGATATGCCTGATTTTTGCAATGTTACGGGGGTGAAAAAAAGGCAGTCCTTGAAATATGTTTTACGTGGCACTTAAAAGACATTTCCTGATCAAAGATAACTCCCAGATTCTTTACAGTGGTGCTGGTGGCCAGCGCAATGCCATCCATAACTGCTATATCATCAGAAAGTGAGTTTCTAAGGTGTTTAGGGCCCAGGACTACAACTTCAGTTTTGTCCGCGTTTAGCAACAGAAAATTGCAGGTCATCCAGGTCTTTATGTCCTGAAAACACTCTTGTAGTCAAGTTAACTGATTGGTTTCTTCTGGCCTAATTGATAAATATATCTGAGTATCATCTGCATAGCAATGAAACTTCATTGAGTGTTTCCTGATAATGTTCCCTAAAGGAAGCATATATAGGGTGAATATAATTGGTCTTGGCTTTAGCGAGCATAGAGGAGTCATAGTAGGATTTAAACCAGTTTAGTGCAGTTCTCTTAATGCCAATGAAGTGTTCCAGTCTCTGCAATAGGATACCATGGTCAATGGGGTCGAATGCAGCACTAAAATCTAATAAGACTAGTGCAAAACTAGTGCAGCTGGTTAAGGACACGGTGCACTGACACTCCTCCTGTTCTCCCCACCAGGCGAGGGATCACACCCGGGGTCCTGGTGTGAGTGGCGGGGTGGCTGAGCTGGTTTGCCCCCCTGAGGATCAAGCGGATGCTCCCAAAACTCTCATCATTGGGGAATCCATCATGAGGCACCCCCGGCGCCACCATCATGGACATAATGGGGAAAATCCAATATTATCCACGCAGAAGCGAACGACATCACCAGGCAGCAGGCCGAACTTTTAAAGCGGGACTTCGTCCTCCTTTTTAACACTGTGTCACGGTCCCAGGTGACTGTTTTTATCTCCGGCCCTACTCTCACCTGTGGTAGAGGGATAAGCAGCTTCAGCAGGCTGCTCAGGTTCAACATCTGGCTCTCCTCTGCCTGTAACTCTCACCATGTCGGCTTTATTGATAACTGTGACTACCCCTCCTCCCTGCACCAGCTTCTCTTGTTCTCCTTGCTGCTGCTCTCTCCTCTGTCTGCAGGAGGGTCATTAGTGGGATGGGTCACACCTGGGTCTGGTGTGCTCTTCCCCTTCAAATAGCTGCCTCAGCCTGCAGTCTATCTCTTCTCCTGCCATCACCAGAACAGACAGCATTTCAGCAGCATGAGACCCTCACTCTTTTTGGTTCTTTCACACACACCCACATTCACAGGCACCCATACATTCATTACACCACTGATCCACTGATCCTCAGACCTTCTCTCAATTTGTTGGTGTTTTTTGGTAAATAAATTAAGTTCTTTAGCCCGCTACCTCGTGTCTGTCTCCCTTTATGTTGCAGCCGTAGAGATGGCATCTTTTTGGCCCAGACGGACTTCACCTAAATAGAGCAGGTGCCCGCATGCTGTCCGCCAATCTGGCATACGGTGTGCAGCGTGCCATTCTCCCCAAACCTGCACCAGCTGATCTGTCCGCCACCGATTGATGTCCCTCAGGTCCTTGCTCCTATGCATCAAGTTTCACCCCTAACCACCGTACACACAACACTGGACCTGGAACTATTCACACCAACACTTCACCCATTTCTATTATCATTACCCTACATCAACACACCAGACACCACCGTGCTCGCTCTGTGAACTCTAATAACTTAAGACCTCTCCCAAAACACCAGCAACCTGCCTCTTCACTTAATAAGTCGTCTGCCACCATCAACATGGCACTTTCTAATGTTTGCTCCCTTTTAAACAAATCTTTTATTGTCAATGACCTAGTTTTAGATTATAAGATTGACTGTCTATTTTTAACCGAAACATGGCTGGGTACAGACACACCAGTTGTTCTCACTGAGGCCCCCCTACCAAATTTTAACTTCACATTCTCCGCGAGAAGTGGCAGGAAGGGTGGTGCTACTGCAATCAATAATTCACTTGGACCAAAAAACACCTCATTTGATCAGTACAACACCTTCGAACACCATGCCTTTGTTAGCCTTTTATCAGTGACTTTTCAGAATTTTTATCAATAATCCATGCCACTTACAATTTTGTCATTATATCTGGTGATTTTAACTTGCACATTGATAATCCATCAGACCACATGTCCAAAGAGTTTTTAAAACTCCTCAGCTGCATGGATTTTACATAACATGTCACACAGCCAACTCACAACAGGGGACACACCCTGGATCTGGTCATTAGCCACGACCTCTCAGCCAGTGTGTCCTCTGTTGTTGACTTGGCTGTGTCTGACCATTACTGCGTGTTTTTTAATATCACCAGTTTGATTCAGCGGGAGACCACAGTGAGAACAGTCAGGAAATGCTATACTATGTCTGAAGTGGTGGAAAATTTTATTGACATTTTAGATAAACATCCTCCAGTTTCTTTATCTGCACCTTGAGATTTTATTGTTGATGATTGTACCAGTAAATTAAAAACAACCATAGATATTGTTGCGCCACCAGTTTTAAAGAAAGTCCCAACTAAACATACAACGCCGTGGAGAAATGAAGACATCAAAAAACTGAAGAGAAATTGCAGGGTAGCAGAGAGAAAATGGAGGAAAAATAAATTAACAATTAACCACTAGATGTTCTGTGAGCAACTAAAAATATATAACAAGGCTCTGAGAGAAGCAAGAAATAACTATTTTAGCAGAATAATCTCACTTCACAATAATAACCCCAAAATCCTTTTTAACACAATCGACTGGTTAATCAGTCCGGATTCCAGTAAATTCCAACAAACTCCAACAAATTCTCTTTGTGAGGACTTTGCAGACCACTTCAGAGGTAAAATTGATTTAATCAGATCCACAATTTTAAGGAATCAAAATACTATTTTTAATACATCTGAATGTGTGTTTTACCCCAAGGAAACACTGGACAGTTTTGTCCTGGTTGATGCTGCTATGCTTGGTAGAGTAAGTTCCCAAGTTAAATCAACAACCTGCCTTTTAGACCCAATCCCAATATCACTTTTTAAAACATTTTTTGGATTCTTGGAAGTTGAGCTTTTAAACATTGTAAATTGTTCTCTTCAGACAGGCACCTTGCCTGCAGCTTTTAAAACAGCTGTAATAAGGCCTTTTCTGAAGAAGAACAATTTGGATCCTAGCATTCATAATTCATAATTAATAACTACAGACCAGTATCCAACTTACCATTTTTAAGTAAAATTTTAGAAAAAAATGTTTTTACTCAGCTGAATGATTTTTTTTAAATTAATCATTCAATCTTTGAGAAGTTTCAATCTGGTTTTAGGATGAATCACAGTACAGAGACTGCACTTTAAAAACTTGTTAATGACCTCAGGTGCAATTTGGACACACACAAGCTTTCAGTCCTTGTGCTACTGGATCTAAGTGCTGCATTCAATACAGTAGATCATACTATTATTTTAAGTAGACTCAGACATCTGGTTGGCCTCTCTGGTACTGTTCTCAAGTGGTTCACTTCCTATCTCACAGACAGAAAATTCCTGGTGAGTTTGGATACATGATCCTCCAGAATACATGAAGTAAAATGTGGTGTGCCCCAAGGATCAGTTTTAGGCCAGATTCTTTTTAATTTATATATGCTCCCACTTGGCAGTGTCATCAGGAGACATGGTATCAATTTTCACAGCTATGCTGATGATACACAGCTATATATTTCAATGTCTTCTGATGACACAGGGCCACTTGATGCCCTCTTTAACTGTATTTTAGACTTAGAGAACGTCCTACAGCTCAACCAGGACAAAACTGAAGTTTTAATCATTGGTCCTGAGGCCCAGAGAGCGAAACTTTTACCAAAACTGCAAACATTGTCTTTAAATCCATCCAATCATGTAAAAAAATTGGGCATAATTTTTGACTGACTGACAGGACAAAACTGAAGTTTTAATCATTGGTCCTGAGGCCCAGAGAGCGAAACTTTTACCAAAACTGCAAACATTGTCTTTAAATCCATCCAATCATGTAAAAAAATTGGGCATAATTTTTGCCTGACTGAGCTCAATTTTATTCCACATATTAAATATGTTACAAAAACAGGATTTTATCATTTAAAGAATATTGCCAGAGTCTGCCCGTTTCTCTCTCGGGCAAACACAGAGATGTTGATGCATGCTTTTATCTCCAGTCATATTTATTATTGTCATGCCCTGCTTTCTGGTCTTCAGAAAAGAAACATCACAAGTTTACAACTTCTACAGAACTCAGCTGCACGTGTGTGGGTCTTGGGCCTTCTTATCTTTCAGAATTGCTTTTACTTTACGAACCCTTGTGGACCCTCAGGTCCTCTGACACCAGCCTTTTATCTATTCCCAGAGTAAAAACTCAAATGCACAGAGAGGCATCTTTCCGGTTTTATGGCCCCCGATTGTTGAACAGCCTACTGGAGGACCTGAGGGCCGCACAGAACATTAATACTTTTAAAAATGAAAAAAAGACCGACCTATTTAAATTGGCTTTTAACTCGTGTTCTTAATATACTTTTTATTTTATTTTATTTTATCTTATTACTTATTTATACTTGTACATTTAATCTGGCTTTTATTTGTATTTTTCTTTTAATCTATACTTTTATTTTGTCTTTTTAACTAAATGTTCTTATATGTTTATATATGGTTATTTTAGCTTTTCTTAGTGTTCTTACATATTTTTATCTTGTATGTTTTTATAATTTTATCCCATATAAATATCCAGTGTTTCCTCAGTGGGGGCCCTCTGTGACAGGGGCTGTTATCGGCTGGGGCTAGGATGTCTCGTCTCACAGGGCACACCGGCTGGGGTGGGTAGGGGTTCCCTGGCTCTGTGGCGGTGCTCTGCTACAGTGCCGGGGGTTCCTCTGCCTGTCTGTAGTTTGGAGGACACCCGAACTGTGGCATTCTGGCCTTGGCCACGGGCAGCCCCCAGCGCAGATGGCAGCATTTCCTGACCTGGTTCCTCTGCATTCAGCCACTCCGTGTGTGTGTGTGTGTGTGTGTGTGTGTGTGTGTGTGTGTGTGAGAGAGAGAGAGAGAGAGAGAGAGTCGTGGTGGGAGGGGGGATGCTTTAAACACGTAAAGCACTTTGTGCTACATTATATATGTATGAAAAGTGCTCTATAAATAAAGATTGATTGTCAGCTTGTCTATGTCTATGGTTTCTGTGTTTGAAAATAAATCAGTACCTGTGGGAGTGCTTGCACATCATTGTGATAATCCCCCGTTGGCCAATGCAGCATGTAGGCTCTTATACACTGTGGTTTCACAGCTGCAGACATCACATTCCCAGGCTCTCCTCTTCATCTCTCTCCCACCTTCATCCAGTATTTTAAAGGCCACACCAGAGTAAATACAACACTGGACTTACTGTATGCAAACACTAAGGATGTTTACAGTTACAACAACTGGACTTACTCAGATCAGGAGACATACAGTGCTCAGCATAAATGAGTATACCCCAACAGATTTGTCAGAAAACCTTTAGTTTCCTTTCAGAGAAAAAATGAGTACACCCCAATGAAACTCTTAGGAGCAAAGTTAACACCTCAACGGGAGCGTTTTCTGATGAGAAGGGCGGAAAAAATCGACATGCAAGTCCACTGCATTTAGCTAAAGAAGTAGAATGCCAAACACTGCAAAGGAATGGCATGCATGGGTGTCGTCCATGAAGGAAGCCTCTCCTAAAGCCCATGCACAAAAAAACCCGCCTAGAATTTGCCAGGGCTCATGTTGAAAAAGATGAAGACTACTGGGACTCTATACTCTGGAGGGATGAGACCAAGATAAATGTTTTTGGAACTGGTGGCTTCAAAACTCTATGGCATCGCAAAGGTGAGGAGTACAAAGAAAAATGCATGGTGCCTACAGTGAAACATAGTGGTGGCAGTGTCCTTATGTGGGGCTGCATGAGTCCTGCTGGTGTCGGGGAGCTGCATTTCATTGATGGTATCATGAATTCACAGATGTACTGCTCTATATTGAAAGAGAAGATGCTACCATCACTCCGTGCAATTGGTCGTCGTGCACTTTTCCAACATGACAATGATCCAAAACACATATCTAAGGCCACTGTTGCATGTCTTAGGAAGAACAGGGTGAAAGTGATTCAGTGGCCATGGCTCCTGATCTGAATCCAATCGAACACCTATAGGGAATTCCGAAGAGACAAGTTGAGTATCACTTTCCATCCAGGCTCTAAGAGAGGTTGTTCTTGAAGAATGGAAAAAGATAGATGTTGCTATATGTCACCAACTTGTTCATTCCATGCCTTGAAGACTTGTCCTTAAAAATAATGGAGGTCGTACAAAATACTAGATGTAGTAATTTTTGTTGTGGGGGGTATTCATTTTTGCACCAACTAATTTGAGTGAAACTGAAGATTTTGTGATCTAAGTTATATTATTAACCTTCTTTCATGTTATGAGTTTGAACAAATGTTCTATAAAACTCAGTCTTGTCAAAATTTGGAAATTGTTCTTGTGTTCAATGAGATCTTACTTTTCAAAGGTGGTGTACTCACTATGTGAGAAGATTGTCAGAGGAGTCTAGCATGGTACTGAGGGACTGCTTTGAAATCAGTGACTGGGAAGTGTTGTGCAATCCACACGGGAGGGCACTGACAGTTTGACAACCTGCATCATGTATCAGCTTCTGTGTGGAAAACACTGTGCCTACCAGGAAGGTATGGTGTTTCCCAAGAGCTGAAATGGGAGATAAGGAGAGGAAAAGACAGCTACAGGAAGAGACAGACAACTAGAGGAGTGCCTTCAGGGGAACAATGCCAGAGAGGTTTGGAAAGACCTGAACACCATCTCAGGCCACAACAGCAACAGTGGGAGGGGCCTTTAATCTGGAGTCCGGGAATGGGCGAATGAACTGAACCTGTTTTTCAACAGATTTTACCCCCATTCACCCACCAGAGCATAGACCTGATGCTGTTACTTCTCCACGCCCCCTTCCTACCCCATCACAGCACCCTTGACACTAGCAGCACCCTCTTCACACCACTTAACCCCCCTCCACGTCACAAACTACATTCCCCTCCCCCACATCACTCAACGAGAGATGAAGGTGAGGAAAAGCAGCTGGCCCAGATGGCATCCAGACTGCTCAGGGACTGTGCAGTTCAGCTCTGTGCGGTCATTCAGCACATCTTCAACATGAGCCTCAGTCTAGAGAGAGTTCTAGCCCTGTGGAAAACCTAATGTGTGGTCCCAGTCCCAAGGACTGTGCATCCCAGGGAGCCCAGCCACTTCAGGCTGGTAGCGTTAACTTCTCACCTGATGAAGACGATGGAGAGGATCATACTGAACCACCTGCATCACCTGGTGATCAGCGAGCTGGATCCCATACAAGGCATTGATGTGGACGATGCAGTCATCTCCCTGCTTCACAGATCCCTTTCTCACCTGGAGAATACTAGAAGCATGGTAAAGGACACGTCAGACCATTCGAAATCATTAACATCAGCATGGTCTGCACGCTAGACAACCTCCAATTGCTGACCACCCCACCAGGCATAGGCGTCATCGTTTTGCATGGGCCAGGGAGCATTTACCCTGGACGAGGGACCAGTGGGCCTCAGTGCTGTTCTCTGATGAAAGTTGATTCATGTTGAGCAGAGATGATGGCTGCCAATGATGTTGGAGACGTCAAGGAGAGCGCTATGCATCAGCCACTGTTGTCGCCAGACGAGCCTTTAGTGGTGGTGGTGGTGGTGTTACAGTGTGGGCAGGTGTGTCTGGTTAATACAGAACTGCCCTACACTTTGTGAATGGTACAATGATAAGCCCATACTACCTGAATAACATCATTACTCCAGTCACTGTGCCCCTGCATGAACAACACAGGGCTAATTTCATCTTCATGGACGACAATGCTCCAGCTCATCGAGGTCGCAAAATTAGGGAACGGCTGCTGGAGACTGGGGACCTCAAATGAAGTGGTCTGCACTTTTCTCCAGACCTGAATCCCATGGGATCAGCTGAGTCACTTGGTAGAGGCTTGTAACTCTGTACCCCAGAACCTCAATGACCTGAGGGCCGCCCTTCAAGAAGAGTGGGATGCCATGCCTCAGCAGACAATAAGTCAACTTGTGAACAGCATGAGATGTCGTTGTCAAGCCGTAATTGATGCTCGAGAGCACTTGACAAGTTATTGAGACATTGACCTTTCTTGTTGTGGTATACCCAGCATTGTTGTTGGCTTTTGTTTCAATAAATTGTTTGAGATGAGGAAATCACAATTGCATGCTACTACTTAAATGCCCTACTTTCATGATATAATATCACTGTAGCGTGAGCTTTTACATTTTCCATAAATTTCACCCAAACGCCAAATATCCCTAACTTTTTGTGAGTAGCGTATATGCTCACATTATCCATTAGAGCTGGGGCAACACCATTACATCTTGTGCAATTTTCAATTAATTAGTTGTACATTTTTTTCAACTGTGCAATAACACATTTATTATCCATATTGGCAACAGTATTCTTAGAACTGTGCATATTGTACGTAAGCATAGACTCCTGCAATTCAATGTTCTTTTTATGCAACAGTATTTCTCAAGTGCAATTTCAACATATGGCACTGGCAGTTTTCTGATAAGATTATTGGCATCAGTATTTTTATTGGCAGAAGAATTTTTTATGGAAAGTAGTATTTTTATTATTTGTACATAATGTGCATACACATAGTTGACTTTTCATTCTGTATCCTGTATACTCTTCATCTTGACCCTTCTGTGGCACTGTTTTTGCTGTTTTGCAGGCATTACAGGCAAAGGTTACTTTTTTGAATGTGATTCAAAGTCTCCTCCTGCCAATGTGTGTTCAAATCTTAGATAATAAACTGTCACGTTTTTTGACTCTGAAATGTCCTTTTTAGTTTTTATCATATTTTGTCAACCTCATCCTCAACCATCAAGTCTCTGTTCAGTGAAATTCTAAACACTTTAGTATTGTCTTAGTCAAAGAAAATCAAAACTATTTTGGCCTCATTTTAGTCAATGAAACCTGTTGACATTCAATTATTAAGTTAGCTGCTCAGGTGTTAAGTGCACAATAGGCTGTTATTTATGATTGCAAGCCATATGGCTTTTAGCTAATTGGCTTGCTAGTTTTAGACTGACACACCTATCACTACTCAATAAAATAATAAAAAATGAACAAAGATGGTATCATCTGCCACAAGATTAATCATAATAAAGAGCATGAAGGTGAATATTTTTGACATTAAGTGACCAATCAACAGTGTACCATGAATGAATAAATGGACACAAAACAAGCCCTGCAATGACAAGCTCAGTGCTGACCTCAACAGATTTTCTCTGCAGTTCCATAGCCAGCTGTCACAATATACTTTGTTCTTACCTGCTGCCATTGTTTCCTCATCAAGTATGGCTGCCAGTGACTGCTGGATGTTTTATTCCCTCCACAATACCAGACTGTACTTGTTGCTGCTAATTTGGTTCTGCCAATTTAATATTAAAAGGTTGATGAAAGTTTTACCCGTTTTGTGTTGGTTCTGCACTCGGGCCCGAAACCCCCTTTGTGACAGCCAGCAAAGGCTAGAGGACAGCAATGCCCTGCTAGCAATGAATACGTACATGACTCAACAAAACTACAAAACTCTGTAGCTTGTCAAGAATAACTGGGAGAAATATAGTTATGTAGTTATGGTAACCATATTTTGTGATTTGACCTTCAGATCACTTTTATTATATTTTAACATTTACGCCAACTTATGTCATACTCTTAGGAACTGTAGATTCCCCAAGGTACACCATCAAACACTAAATGACTTGCTCATGTTGATGCCAGGATTGCTTGGAGACTGAAATTAAAAAAAAAAAAAAAAAACATTGTTCAAGTTCGAGGTATAAAAATCATCCACTGAGCTAAAACTTGTTTAAGCTGCAGGTGGCATATATTATTGTTAAACATATCATTTTCAAGGATCCTTGGTGTGTTGACTAGTTTAATGAAATACTAAGTGCCATTACAGAGGTTTCCAGGGAACCCGTTGTGGCTCCGGGAAGTCACTGGTCCTAGCAAAGAAATAGTGTATTCCACTTAAACTCCCATAAAATCACAACATTTTACACCTTGCTGAAAATGTCATGTTATGTCAAACAAGACATAACATGTTTATGAGCTTCAGATGTGCTGGAAGACCTTTTCAATCCTCCCATTTTCCCCGGGATTCTCCCATATTTTACCCTTCCCTCCAGCTGCCCCATCATTTAAGTATTTCCTGTAAATTTCAGACATTTCTAAATGTTCTTAAAAAAAAAAAAAAAAAAAAAAAAAAAACAGGTTTGGTTTGGCTGTAATGTTGATAACAGGCATAACCATCTGTGTTTGTTGCATTCCCCTCTGGTATGTAAATATGCAATGTGGATTTTAATGTATAACATGCAGGGAAAGGCCACATAGTGTAAGAGCAACCAAGACATGCAGAAACAGCTTCAGCAATGACTTCATTTGTACTGTCTCTATCTATTTATTTTAACAATCACACTCTCCTACTAATTGTCTCATTTGTCAGTAGCTCAAAAACACAACTGAACCTAACAAACCAGGTCCATAGGTCATTGTGAATTCACTCAGTTGGTAGGTTTTAAAGTAAAAAGGTTGGAAATTAAATCTTAAATTAAAATATATACATATATATATATATTTGATGTTTAAAAATCTATTCTCCTTTTTCTAATTTAAAAATATTAATAATTAACTTTCAAATTAAATTAATGTTTCAATTTACCTTTAAACAAATATGTCTACCACATATTCATAATTATAGATCTCCATGTACTGTGTGTGTGAAGAAAAGAAGAAACTTCTATATGCACATATACAGTGTGTGCCGACATGAGATTCTTCAAATATTGTTTGCACATATACCTTTTAAATATATGGGTGAGACAAATATCTGAATCTCAAATATATATAGTTATATGTTCGAGTATTTAATATTTATGTTCATATATGGCCATTAACCACTTTTTATATGAACTGTAACACATTACAGAGGTAGTAATATTGTAAAGCAACATAACTTTCAAAAGAGAGTTATTGGCAATGTGTGGTAGATTACATTTTGAAAGTAATTTTCCAAATGAACAAATGAAGGCACTCACAATATAATAATAGTAATTTGTTGTGAATCTTTAACTTTTTAAAAAGGAAAAAGTGACAGCAAAGCGACCCAACTCTCTTTATGTACTTGCCCTGATGAAGACTTCAGTGGCTCAAACATGTAGTTATGTTTTACTGATGTTATGATTCAATAGCCATGAGATATTGAAGGCGTCTTAGATTTGTACAACAATTGTAAGTGAGTAGGATCCCCAAACTGAAGAGCACCAAAGGGACACCATTTTTCACACCCAAGCAGCACAGCTTATGTACTGTTTTTTTTTTTTGTTTTTTTTTTTTACTTTTTTTTATCTTTATTTGTTCAGCTTTATTGTCCTTGTTCTTAGCTGTTACATCTATTCCTGTGCAATACATTAAGAGCAATGAAAAACCTCCTACAAGTGAAACTCCTTGTGTGTATACACATATATAAGCCAAATCTGATTCTGATAGATACCTTTGTTTTTGGAAAAACTAAATTCATTGAAGGAACCTGCTTCCTTTGTTGAAATGACAGCTAATGCCAATATTGTGAAGTAAAGACATTCATAGCTCACACAGCTTACATTGGAAAATATAGATGGCAATCAAAAATATACATAACATTATAAAAAATAACATACCACCATCTTTGAGTGGGCTTGGGCCTGTCTGGTCTGGTTAGTAGTTTTGGATTGTAGCCACAATTAGAAGGGAACTTGAGTATTCACAGGTATCTTATCTACTCTTGTGCACAGCTGTTCATGTTGCTAGTCCTTGGCCTCGTGAAGGAACACAGAACAGTATATTCGAATTTGAATTCAGTTGTTCTGAACTCTATGTTGATATTTTGTTGGGAGACAGAAGTTATGCCGCCTCTTTTCCTATATAGCACCATACAGTGTCCGTGCGTGATATGATAGTCTTTACATCATATACAGTAAATTATGCCAATCACAATACATGTCTATAGTCAAAAAAGCTGCTTGCAATTAACAAAATATAGGCAACTTGAATCAGTGTAATGACAGACATCTTATGAAGGCTGAAAGGCTTATCCCATATGGCAAAATAGACAAAATTTAAAAAAAAAAAAAAAATGCTATCGATGACCAAATATCTCAATATTGATATTTTTAGGATTAATATTTGTTCAAGAAATTTAAATAAAAGACATTTTGGATAAAATAGTAATGGGGATATGATGACCAAGGTGGGAAACACTAAAAAAAAAAAAAAAAAAAAACCTAAAATAGCTATTTTGTCTCATAAAACTGCACTGTTATGAGACATGTCACCCAGTGAGTAATTAGTAATTTATGTCATGTCTGCATCGACGTGTCTAAATTTTATGTCTGAATGAAAAGGAAAAAGTGGCGCATGCCCTGGTGTTAAAACATGTGAATTGGGTTTCTAAAGAAGAAATGTTGAATGAAGAAACTTCTGTTCCTTGTCCTCAGCTGACTTGTCTGTCTGTAGTAACATTTTTGTGGTTAGAGGTGGAATACCACATACCCCACCATACTGCAGCGGGTCATCAGGCTTCTGCCTTCTCACATGTGGCATGGCTCTGCCTGTTGTGTTGTGGCTTTGGAGGATGGCCCTCTGGAGGTCAGGAATGTAGCCATAATCCTTGTCTACCTTCACTGATTACAGGCTCCACTTCCACGACTTCTTGTTGAACAGCTTCTGGTATCTGACATAATGAAATTAGAATATGACTAGAACAGGAAAAGGGAGACATTGGCTATGATTATTTTAGAAGTGTGCTTCATACAGTCAAGATGACCTGCAGCATGAACATATATTTTTCATCTTATATAAACCCTTCTGTTTTAGTGGGTATATTGTTGTTAATTTCAAGTATTTAATAAATGGAGCCATCAGCACTGGTCAGTGATATTATTTCATATAGGATTCACCCTCTAAGAGCTGTTGCTATTGGGCTTATCCCTGCATGTAGTCACAATGTTTAATATTTTCTTTCCTGCCTCTCTCTCATGTCCTCATCTACAGCATAGGACACTGTCGGAACATAAGTTTGCTTCCAAACCTTCTTCATGTGTCAAACAGCACGTCACCATCTATGCCCATTGTGTGCTTTGTCTCACTATGGTATGCACATAGCAAACATCAGGCGGACACAGCAGTTGTCCATTCATTACAGTGAGCACTCAAAAGGCGTCACTCTGTCAAAACAGCATCTGTCTCACTGGCTGTGTGCAGCAGGAGTGGAGCCTCCACAGAGTGTCTGGGCAAACTCCATGACAGCCTTGTCCTCCTCAAGTGGCCAACATCTGCACAGTGGCATCCTGGGCTTCTCCATGCCCTTTTAATATGTTTTATGTGAATGAGTCCTCAGACTTATTGAGTCATTCAGTTTTCTATGTGCTAGACAGGAATTAAGATATGTAAATACAATACGATGATTCAAATCCAAACCGGCAGCTTGGGTGTGAGATGAATAGACAAGCGGGTTAAAGTTGAATCTCCTCCTGGTATGTATCAGAATTTGGTTCTGAAAGGACTCTAATAAGTGGTGCATCATTTACAACTACTTGTATTTTAGAGACTTGTCAGGAAGGGACCCACTCTCCTTCCCAAGACTTACTCCTTTTTTCCCTTTTTCATGTCTGCTCTGAGGGTTAACCCCCGGGCTATCATGCTTCTACTGAGAAATTAAATTAATGACTTGTCCTTGTATATGAGTAATATTTAAACAATGTCATCTGTGCTCTAACTCAAGCATAGGGTTTGTTGTTAAACACTTGTATTATTATTATTATTATTATTATTATTATTATTATTATTATTATTATTATTATAACCTCAGTGTACATTTCTGCTGTTTATTTTAATATACTTTGCATATCACAACATTTTATATATATTTTTATCCTGTCCTGAGCATGTTGCAACAAAATTTTGTTTGGTGTACACTTGCTGTTTACTGAATGACAATAAAGTTTGTTTGTTTGAAACAAATAACATTATTAGTGTCAGTATGCCATTTTTGTGGAGCAGAGAGAATGAGTTAAAATGAAATACATTCCATAATTTTACTGGGTAAATCTTCTTTCAAAGAGATTCCTGCATCACTGCTGCATAAGTCAATGCACCAATTAAAAAAACAACACAGACAGAAACTATTTGGCTATGAGGGTTGGTACCAGTTTTTACTTTGTAAATCAGGACGTCCTGAAACACAGAGAGGGTGCTGTTCCAGTGGAAAGAAAAAGAACAGATCATATCAAAGTGTCTGAAGCACATTGGAAAACACCCAGGTGCTAGATGTTAAAACTAAATGAAACTAAACAAAACTCTTGCCACAAACAAACCATTACTTATTTACACCTATTAATGAGAGCATTCACATTAATCTCTCAAAATCAGGGGGACTGTCCCTTCACACCTCACTCCATTTCAAATGCCCACTTGCTTTACTGTAGGGCTGTAACATTAAAAATTACACAAAATTTATTTACAGATTTGATAGTGACAAAGGAGGTGCTGGATTTCAATTAAATAGGTGTCAGCCCTGGAGGAGGTCCCAGATTCTGTTTCAGCAGGATCCTGTTCCAGCACATATTAAGCCTTGGTCAGTACATATTTTACTCTGATTTCCCATGTTCTGACAAAGTGTATCAAAAGTCCAGATAAAGGATTCCTTCTCCGTGATGTTCCATGCCATTCTTTGCCAGCTCTTTGGCATCATTGTCCATTACACTATGGTGCACAGAATCAGAACACCAGTTGTCTCCGATAGTGGCCAATCTCTGATCAGAGCCCTGATCACCTTCACAGGAACTCCCCCAGCCATTGGTTTAGGTATGTGGATGACACCTGGGTCAAAATTAGAACACAGGAAGTAGAAGCTTTCATGGAACACATCAATGCAGTGGACAGCAACATCAAGTTCACTTGGGATGTCAGAGGAGAAAGCCTGGCCTTTTTGGATTGTTCAGTGCACACTGAAGAGGACAGAAGCCTCAACATTGAAATATACAGAAAACCTACACACACTGATCAATATTCGCTCTTTGATTCTCACCACCCTCTGGAGCACAAGCTGGGAGTTATCAGAACCCTTCAATGCCGAGCTCAGAACGTGTCCACAAGAACAGAAGGCAAGAATAAGGATCAGAAACACATCAGGAAAGCACTCAGAACATGTGGCTACCCAAACTGGGCTTTCATCAAGGCTACAAAAGACACAGAACAGAGAGAAGAAAGGGACCGTAAACTGAACAACATTGTCACCCCCTACATTGCAGGAGTATCTGAAAAACTCATTTTCAACAAACACCATATCCCTGTTCACTTTAAGCCCAGTAACACGTTAAGACAGACACTTGCCCACCCTACCCACACAAATTAAGACTAAACAAAGAAAGTGAAGAGATAGATCATTACATACACAGAGAAGGCACTTTGCTTACCAAGCACTATGGCTGTCGCCTAGCCTGGTCATTAAGGTCTGTAGACTCAAAGATTTTTCTCCTTTGCCCTGAGTAATTCTTTACTTTGGGTGGCTAACTGTCACTAAAGAAGGTGGCAGTGTTGTAATTTTGTCTATCTTCAATGAATGGAACATAGTCAAGATGAGACCAATCAGAGAGAGTTTAAACAAAAATATGTTGAAATACTCATATCTTATTGGTTGACAAGTCTGTCAGTTCTCCAAAGGTTATTAAGTCAAATGCTAACTAGCTAAGCTCACACAGTTGGTCAGTCATGGATATAAATAGATTTTTTTACTTGTAAAACAAAGGAAGCAGTAGCACAAACATGCTAAATCAGGAAAACAAGGTCTGTAAATGTCTGAATGAGTTCCAAGTTACATGAACATGAAATGAGCAGAGTATAAGTTATATACAGCTAACGAAACAGTTACATTGCATTGCACTGTAGCCAGCTAAACCGTTAATGATGACAGCTTCCCTGTGCCTCTTAGTGTGGCACCAAACTATCCTAGTCTTTTGTAAGAGGATAGGCTGGATTGATAGGTGATCACCAAAAAGTTTTATATTTTATTGGTCTGGTGATCCTACAAACAGTGATAACACCTGAGGCAAGTTTTGTGACCAATCCAACTTACCTCTGTCAGAACATTCAGCAATTTTATCACTAACTTGTATTTTTTTAGTGATGGAATCTGACACACAGACAACTATGAACAAACTAGAGACAAGGTTAGCTATGAGCACAAGGACGAAATGGCTGAAAAGTCTAGGCAAGACGCTTGGACAATCTGGCAGCGAGACGATGCCGCCACGCTGCTTAAATACAGGGAGAATTAGTGGAGTCAGCCTTAGGTGCGCCATCTGCCCGCAGCACTGCCAGGCCACACCTCCACTGCGGACACACAGAGAGAAAAAACACACACAGACAACTACACAGAATGACATAACTAAATCATAATCACACACACCATAACAGTAATAACGATAATGGGTATCAGTGGCATATTGATGTTAATTTATTTGTTATCAAGCTGAAAAATTGACTGTTATTTTTTGTGTCATATATTTTTTTGCATGTCATTTCTCTGTGACTATATTTTTTTCTCCTTGTGGTACCTTGCATGAAAAGTTTGGACAACCCACCTTACACCCTGAACTGAACGACTATTACTCAACCTCTCAGTATAGGGTTATGAATATTTTTCGTGTTATAAAGCCAATGGTCATATGTGTTCATGCTCAGTCTGTAATGAGTTGATCAACACTGACTACATTCATAAGGCTGAAAATGAGTGGAGGGATGATTTCATTTTTGCTCAGTTTACACTGACAAAGACTAGGTGATGTGTTAAGTTATTATTTTCTATCGTTGAATTATTGTCTGTCACTGGTCAGTGTTATATTTTTAGTGTTTTTGTAGTGTTAGTACTCTACTGAAGTAGTTATTGTCAGCATACAATAATTGCCAGGGTGGGTGTGTTTGTGCCTAGGTCAGGTCTGAGCTGGTAGCTAGGGTATTCCGATGGGCCTGACAGGCCTCCTCCAGGCTCTCTCTAATAGGTGCTAATTGCATTCCATCCTTCTTGGGTCAATAGCCAGAGGGAATGTGGCTGTTGTTATGGTGGAGCCCAACAGCTAGGGCCATCAGCACATTCTTCTGGACTCAGTCAAAACACACCTCCTACAACCACAAAGGTGTGAGGCAGGCTGCTGAGAGAGCAGCCCCAAGGCAAGGCTCATGATCTTATTACTGTTATTGTGTTATTCAGGATGATCTCAAATAAGGACACAAAAGACAATACTAAAACTAATAACAATACTAATGAGAATAATTACTCTAATTTACAATTGTGAGCACTCAGTTGTGAGTACATACGGCCCACTGTAAAGCCACCATGTCAATAATGAAAATAAATAACGAAATGGATGCAGTGTCCAATCACAGCTTTTGCTGTGAGTTAAACCTGTGTCCATTCCAATATTTTTTTATTTATGTGTCTGTCTTGGTGTGGTCCGACAGAACAGCAGCTTTGATTACTCACTGGTTTCACAAAGAGTGCATTTTGTATCTTGTGAACTATGCCAGGGATGCATGTTAACTAAGCACACATCATTTTTCAAAATGAGCCTTAAATTACTTAACACACCCAGTTCATTAACAACCAGGACCACCTTTTTCTACTTAAAAATTAAGAGCATTTTGTAAGTGCTTCTATGAATGCTCTTAAATTTCTACAGTAGATATCTCAACTGTTACCAAACAGTAGAGATTTTCATAGCAAAACTATACTTTCAACGATCTGTATGAATTTTTTCACATCTTTGATTTCAACTTACTTATCTCTCAAGAAGGATATGTAACATGGATATGTAACATGCAAAAAATAACTAATAATATACTTTATATGTTTTCTTTAAAGACATATAAATCAAATTCTAATTTACCTGATAGTCATAAAAAGAACAAAACTCATATAATCTACAGTTCAGTCTTGCTTGAAGCAGGTCAAAGGTTTTCATTCATCAATACTGATTTAATAACCTTAACAAATATAGGCCAGGTCAACTATAACCTGGTCAGACATACGGTCATACCAAACCGATGATGTCCCCCTGGCAGTAAGAAACAAACTGGAGCACAATTACATTACATATAAATTGGGATTAGGGAGTGCCCTAATCACCAAAACCAGGAAACAGTATAGTTTCCCTATGACTCTATTCAGATGCGAAAATTCTGAACATTCCCAAACATTCCCCAAATTCTCTGAAGCATTTAGTGACGCTGGCCGCCAAATCATGGCAGCTGTACCAGTCACCATCAATAACCTTGTGCCCGACGCTGAGAAGTGCAGAGCCCTGTGTGAGGCCATACACAGGACGGTTGAGGCAGAACAAAATCAGTATGCTCTATATTATGCTGGTGCCTTTTCCCATTTTTCACATCGACCTGGAAGTGAGAGAAGCTGGCATTGTTTGTTCGCCACTTGTCCATCTGGATAAATTGGATTTTCTCAGTATCAATAGTAGCCTTTTGATTGACCAGCCTGGTAAAGCACTATCCATCTAATTGGAGTCTACCAACTGCTGTCTGAATCACCAATTGCTGCGTTTAGTTACTGTGTTGACCTTCCTGTTGACACACTTGAAACACCGGCTTTGTATCGCTGCTCTGCCAGCTCTCCGTTACTTTGTGTTTGATCCTCATCTGAGCACTCTTCCACTGCTGCTTGCAACAAACTCCTAGACATCTCACCACCTATCCTGCCGTGACAAGCCTGGCTTGGTCAACTCATTCTTGTTTTTACAAAAGCTTTCAGCCACATCTCATGACCTTTGTTAGCAGATGGAGTTGCTCATTTGTCATGGCAAAGGTTTAGTTGGAACAAGGAGGACATTGACAGACACCACCAGTGTCTTTGAGCCGAGACAGAGGTTACCATGTGCTCCCATATGTGGTATATGGTAATACGTTATCATGTAAAAGTTATATAGTTGAAACCGATCTGAGCAAAATGGATATCACCTCTTTTGATTTTGAAATGAAAATATGATACTATGTTTTTTCTTTGATGATTTTTAAAGGACTGCTTCAAGTGAATCACAGAGCAAATAGGATCACAAAAGAAGGAGGAGAGGCACAGAAGGGCAGGATCTTGTGGAAAAAAAGAGATCAGTCTGGTTAGTCTGTTTCAGGTTCTCTGTTAGCTTTACCACTGGCTGGCATTTTGTGAGAGCATATAGAGGACTGGAACCCTGCAAGCTGAAAGCACGTGAGGATACAGTAAAGTAAAGACACCAAGTCCCACACTATCAATGAAGAGTGATTTTCTCATTCAGTCAAACATTCACGGTGGTAATACTGATGGGAACTGCTCTCACACCTGACGAGTTATTTCATAACTGATCTGGTCAGTGGGATACTGTGTGTGTGTGTGTGTGTGTGTGTGTGTGTGTGTGTGTGTGTGTGTGTGTCTGATGAAGTTACAGCAGAGATGTGGGCTGACCCCGGATCAGACTCCCCCTGTGAAAACACTGAAGATAAGATGACTATGTTGGTGCACGTCACTCTCTCTGTCTTCCTCTCTCTCTGTGTCTTTCTCTCTCTGTGTCCTCCCACCAGGTTATTGTGAGCCACAGACCAGAGAGGAAGAAAATTAACTCTCTTATCCTTCCTTCTTTTCCTCAGATCATTTATCTGCTTCCCAGTATTGTTTGCTGCCATACAGGAGATGAGTAATACACACACACACACACACACACACACACACACACACACACACACACACACACACGCATGCATACAGAGATATGCCAAATACGAACCATTCTGTTGTGGAGCAGTGGAGAGAAGGTTTATTTAAAGGTCACATGACTATGTAACAGGGCTTGCTTATTTATTGGAAGTGACACTGAATGACTCATCTTAGACTGCTCTGGTGTCACATCCTGTTGGCCTGCCATGGCTAGTGAACTCTGAATTTTCCCTTTTAATTTTGTGGCTCTCCCCTAGTGCCTCATTAAAGTTAGCACTTGGAGGATCTATAGTACACAGCCACCACTATAGTGAGAGTGAATTCCCTTGGAGGGTCAAATGGCCAACATTTCACAATTAAAACTGTACAACAAATGGCTTTCAACTACCAAAGCATTAGTAGACCAGGTTCTTTTGATGCAGACACACAGTACCCTTTTACATAGTATTTCTATATACACGTAAGGATATCAGCCCATCCAGCTGGATGGCTATGTCTGGAATATTGTCATGAAGCCACATTTCTGTGAGATTAAATTTGTAGCAAAATGTCTCTCATTTCTCTGTGCGTTGTATTATACCAGTTTATTTTCCAGAGATTGGACATCGGACAATGGAATTGATGAGACAGTTGGCCTGTTGGGTATTGCCTTTAGAATAGTATGGAACCCAGCCTTCATACGACATTATCAGTTTCCTTGCACATCACCTCCTGCACTTCCTTGGGCAATTGCAACAGATAATGGCAAGTGGGAGGGTGCATCTACTTTACTTTAGCTGTGAATAACACTCTCTGCTGTTTCTCTCCTTTAAGTCTCAGCACCTGCTGGTTCAGAGGGATTCAGCAGCATGGATCCAGAGTTCAGTGGTGACTGCACTGTTATTCAAGTCAAAGTGAAAGGATTCACCTTACTGTTATTATTGTCCCTCTGAAAACTGCTGGGAGAGATATAACAAAGCTCTCAGGCAGGGATAGCTCTCTCCATCAATAAACAATCTCTGATCTTTGTTGAACGTGGCTGTTTGAGCAGATGTATCAAGTCAAATAAATAGATGGGAGAGTCTATTAAATCCAGATCTTCTCCGTAAGAGAGACAGCAGCAATAGATGACGAACTAAAAAATAGAAAACATGTTTTTGTCATGTTTTTATAGTGTTAAATTGAGATGTGGGAAGTATTTAACTCAAGTACTACACCAAGGTACATTTTTGAAGCAGCTGGGTATTCCCATTTTCTATATTTTTACAATATTTAGAGGGAATAAATGTCCTTTCTACTTACTAAAGGATAATTGTTTAGTTTCTCCAAAGTATCTAAACCACTTTCATTTGAGACAACTTGAAAGTGACCCCTACTTGAAATGTTGCTAACAGACTTAGACTGAGACTTTATTGATCCCAATTTGGGAAATTATTTTGTTGCAGCAGCAGGTTGAACATATACATAAACATGAAATATATACAATGAAGAAGAATAAGGATGAGAAAAAAAAACTAAGTAGAAGAAGCACATATTTTATTCATCACAACACAACAACAACACAACATGCACGTGCCATGCTTCAGTGAAATTATTTCTCCGCTTTTGACCCATCCTGGTAAGTCCTTCCTCCGCGCAGGTGGTGATCTTCTTGCATGTTTTTAGTGGGGGTTTTTTGTGGAGGATACCCCAGGGGAACACGGGGAGAACATGCAAACTCCACACAGAAAGGCCCCTTTTCCTAAAGGGCAGCAGGCACTGAAGGCATGTTGGAGGACACGCCCCCCAGTGCCCACAGTGCCCCAGGCAAGAATCGAATCTGGGACCTTCTAGCTGTGAGCTGTGAGGAGACAGTGTTGTCACTGTCCCACCGTGCCACCCATTAAATAAAGTATATAAAATATAATGGAATATATAAACAAGAATAACAGTAATTGTTAAAAATATAACTTAGTATAACTAAATATATAGTTCTATAACATGTATTATAATATATAATACATATTATATAATATATATTATCATAATATAATATAATAAAATACAATATAACTAAGTATACAGATAAAGAATAAAATTCATTCTTAAAGAGAGAGAGGCAGAGCTATAAACAATATACCAGAAAAAATATATGCAAGTTGCAAGTGATAAATAAATGTACACAATAAACAGTAATGTGCAATATTGCAGTAGAGCAAATAATATGTGAACACTGAACTGTTGGAGTTTGTGAGGTTGGTGGGGATTAACTTTTGGATTTTCATGGCTTTCATACTTTTCACAGGCCTTGTATCTAAACACCAGCGATAAGGAGAAAGGAATGACCATACAGGTTTTCCTTCCCCAGAAACAGAATGATAGGGGAATGTTTTGAGGCAATCTTGTTCTCTCTGTACCTCAGCAATCCGATAGAGGATGAGGAAAATGACAGAAAGAAGAACACTGCTGAATGACTGTTCAAGCTTTAACTTACACAAGGGTCTTTACACAGAGATGTTGTCTGCCTGTCAGGCTCATTTTCAGCCACACCAGAACATTTTTATTGACCCACATCAGCAGGAAGCAATACGTGAAGGACAAGAGTTATAAAGTATTTGTTCCTGTGGCTGCCCAATCGGCATACACATTGGATTTTTCCGTGTACCAGGGGAGGAGTGAGTCCACCACAGCCCACGGTCTGACCTTCTCATCTGTATGAGACCTGCTACCATTTCAAACGCTTGGTGGGGGCTACACACTCTATGTAGATAATTGCTACACCAGCCCTGCCCTGTTTGAGGAATTGTCCAAGAAAAACATTCACTGTTGCGGGACTATCATAGCTAATCGGGTTGGCTATCCAAAGACGGAGGTCAATAACCTGTCCAAAAAGGCTGAGAGAGGAGACATGCGGTGGTTCAGAAGAGGCAAACGTCTGTTTGTAAAGTGGAAGGAGACCCGTAATGTGAACATGTGCTGACCGTCAATGAAGCCTTTACTGGACAAACTGTGGAGGGGAAAGAGGCCAGTGTGTGGAACATAAAAGTTCTGCCGGTGCCCAGTGCTGTACTCGACTACAGCTGTTTCATGAGTAGTGTGGATTTGTCAGACACACTGATAAACTATTACAGTGTCCACCAAGAAATGCTACAAGACATTGATTTACCATTTCATTGATGTTGCAGTGGTGAACAGCTTCCTCTTCCACAAAGAGCTGTGCAAGAAAAAGAATGAGAAGCCACACACCCAGAAGATCTTCAGGGACAGGCAAGCAAAAGAAAAGCTGGACCTTGGTGTTGGCCCAGCACCATTACCGCAACCACCACCAATCACCTGCATGCCAATGTTTTATGGGCCCGAGGACGAGGGGGACGACAAAAGGAAGTACTGGCAGAGGTGCCATGATGCTGGAGGAAAATGTGTCAAGACACATGTCTAATGCAGGAAGTGCCAGGTCCCTCTGTGGTTTGTCAAAGACAAAAACTGTTTTGTGGAGTGGCACGATGCCAGAGCAATGCCCCCCAATATTTTGTTTGGTAAAACCAAACACCCTTTCTGGGCTCCTGGCAGTGACTTGTATGTGATAGGGGCTGCACTGTCTTGTTAGGGAAACAGTGGCTTGTGTAAACACTTGTTGTAAGTTGGAATTTTTTGATTATGCACATACAGATGCTCCTAGTAATTCGAAATATTTATATATTAATATTTTTTGCTGTGTTTCTGTTATGCTTGATTATACTCTTTGTTTATACAGTCATATGAAAAAGTTTGGGCAACTCTCTGAGGCTGCATAATAATTTACTCTGTCTTCACAGAAAATGATAGTAACATGTCATTCATTTTCTAATAAAAGCTGAGTTCCAGAACTCAGCTTTTATTATAGAAGCTGTTTTCCAGACAAAGACTTTTAGTGTAGCAATATTAAGTTGTATGAAATTAAATCGGATGTTAAAAATAGGCTGTGCAAAAATTTGGGCACCCTTGTCATTTTCTTGATTTGAATACCCTTAACTACAAGATCATCTTGCAGCAGGTGGTGTCACTGTGCATCCTTCAACAATTCAGCGCACTTTGCACAAGGAAAAGCTGTATGGGAAAGTGATGCAGAAGAAGCCTTTTCTGAGCACATGCCCTAAACAGAGTGGCTTGAGGTATGCAAAGCACATTTGGACAAGTCAGCTTCATTTTGGAATAAGGCGCTGTGGACTGATGAAACAAGATTGAGTTATTTTTCAATTCAATATTGAATTCAATTCAGTATTCCTTTATTAGAAATTCCAAATTACAGCTGGGTGGGAGTCGTTGACTGTCATGGAGGACAGCCTGGCTGTCATCCTCCTCTCCCCCACCTCCTCCACCTTTTCCAGAGGACATCCTAGGACAGAGCTGGCCTTCCTAATGAGTCTGTCCAGCCTCTTCCTGACAGCTGTTGTGATGCTGCTTCTCCAGCAGACTACGCCATAGAAAATGGCAGAGGCCACAACAGAGTCACGGAAGGTCTTCAGGAGTGCCCCACGCACCCCAAAAGACCTCAGCCTCCTGAGCAGATAGAGTCTGCTCTGTCCTTTTTTGTAAAGTGCAGTGGTGTTATGAGTCCAGTCCAGTTTGTTGTTCAGATGAGCACCCAGGTACTTGTAAGATGTCACCATCTCAATGTCCCTTTCCTGGATGTTCACTGGTGATGGTGAAGAGTCCACAACCAGCTCCTTGGTTTTATCCGCATTAATCAGGAGGTGGTTCTGCTGGCACCAGTCCACAAAATCCTCTGTATGACCTGTCGTCCCCATCTGTGATGAGGCCGACAATGACAGAGTCATCACAGAACTTCTGCAGGTGGCAGGTGGGTGACAGGTGGGAAAAGTCAGCTGTATAGAGGGTGAAGAGGAATGGTTCCCTGGGGGGACCCTTCACTGCAGAGGACAGTCCCTGACACACAGTCCCATTTCTTCATGTACTGTTGGCGGTTGGAAAGGTAGTCCACTATCCAGCATGTGAGGTGTTGGTCCACCCCCGAAAGCTCCAGCTTGTTTCTCAGTATGGCTGGCCTGATGGTGTTGAAAGCACTGCTGAGGTCCAGGAAAAGGACCCGAACAGAGCTCCCAGGCGATTCCAGGTGAGACAGAGCTCGATGGAGGAGGAAGATGGGGGCATCGTCCACTCCGGTACCAGGCTGGTACACGAACTGCAGCGGGTCCATGGACGAGCCTACCAGGGGGCGCAGGTGGGCAAGGACCAGCCACTCCAGGGCCTTCATGAGGTGTGATGTTAGGGCCATCGGCCTGTAGCAACTAGGGTCCTTGGGATGTGAGGTCTTTGGCACAGGTACCACGCAGGATGTCTTCCAGAGGCGTGGCACCCTTCCCAGTCTCAGGCTCAGGTTAAACAGATGTCCAATGATCCCGCTCAGCTGATCAGAGCAGGGTCTGAGGAGCCTGGGACCGAGGCCGTCCAGTCCTGCAGCCTTCCTGATCTTTAACCTCCTGAGCTGATTTCTCACCTGGAGAGGTGTGAGGGACAAGTTGGAGCAGGGAGGCTGAGTGTCTTGTGAAGTGGATGGGGGGCTGGGAGGAGCAGTGGGAGGTGGCGTTGATGGCGGTGAGCTGAATACTGTGGGGTGAGGTGGGGGGGGGGGTCAGTGGGTACTTGGGCAGGATGCTGGCAAATCAAAAGAGGGCTGCTGCAGTGATGGTACAGCTGGGGGAGGGGCAGATGTTTCCTCAAACCTACAGAAGTAGGTCTTCAGCTCATCTGCCCACTTTGGATCCCCAGCTGCCTAGGAGTGGCCTGAGATGGTTTTCAGGCCTCTCCAGACTCCCCTAGTGTTGTTGTCCTGCTTAACAAGTGGCATTATGGATGGCAGTGAAAGAACACAGCATTCCAAGAAAAACACTTGCTACCCACAGTAAAATTTGGTGGAGGTTCAATCATGCTGTGGGGCTGTGTGACCAGTCCCAGTACTGGGAATCTTGTTAAAATTGAGGGTCGCATGGATTCCACTCAATATCAGCGAGTTCTTGAGAATAATGTTCAACACTCTGTCACAAAGTTAAAGTTACGCCGGGGCTGGATATTTCAATAAGACAACGACTCTACTGCTCAAAATCTACTCAGTCATTCATGCAGAGGAGCAATGTTCTGGAATGGCCATCCCAGTCCCCAGACTTGAATATCATTGAAAATCTGTGGGATGATTTTAAGCGGGCTGTCCATGCTCGGAAACCATCAAACCCAACTGAGCTGGAGATGTCTTGTAAGGAAGAATGGTCCAAAATACCTTCATGCAGAATCCAGACACTCATTAGAGGCTAGAAGCGTACAGTGGCTGTTATTTAAATATTGATGTGATTTTTTTCTTGGGGTGCCCAAATTTATGCACTTTCAATAAACCTCATTTCACTACTGAAATATTACTGTGCCCATCAGTTATATTATCAGCAAAATGAAGTTGCTGATACAAACACCCAATGATTTATGTTAGTAATATATCTGTTCCAGTTGGAGTCAAACTCCATTTCCATTGTATGGTTTTATTTGGATGGGAAAATGTATAGAAGTCTGCCCAAATGTGACCAAATGGCACATTTGGAGGTTCCGCCTGGACATACCTGTGTTATAACATCAGTGACATTTTAGATAAAAAATATAATTTTCTACTGTGTTCCAGATAAATTTACTCACACAGTACCTCATATTGTAATACTTCTGCAGTGATCTCATAGGTCTTAGCTTTTTTTGGGACCAAGATTATTCATACTGTCACAAACCAGAGAGAATCCAAACGCAGAATCACCAGACAGAGACACATATAAGGCGAAAACAGCAAGTTTACTGGGTCCTTCAAGCAGAGCAGAATACAGTCCGTCGCTAGGGTCAATACCGGAAAGCAGGTTGATCAGGCAGAGGTACAGAGTCGGCAGGCAAAAACATGAATCAGGTAACAGGCACAGGTCAAAAATCCAAAAAGGCAGGACAAGAAAACACTGACTGGTATAAATACTGAGGGGCAAATGAGCAGATGAGAAACAGGTGTGTGGTGGCAGAGTAGGCTGGTCACAGATTGGCTAACAGTCAATGCAGGGGGAGTGCAGTAGGGTGTGGGCAGAGCAGTGGCGGGAAAGGCTGGCAGGGCTGAGTGGACGATGAGCGGAGGGGTGTGAGCAGGAGGGTGGGGCTAAGAAGCTCCACCAGAGTCCATGACACATACAGCCCTTGTAGTTGTGAAGATATACTCTATTTATTTTGGGTAAGTCATTTTGGATAGGAGGCAGGAAAAAATATCCACTACTGTGAAAATTGTTACACTTTGAGACAATGTGACCAGAATGAGAGCTGCCATTCTCCAGGTAAGTTGGCTTTAGGAACTGGTCTATTGTCTCAACATACCGCCATTAAGAAGATTGCTATCCAATGACATCTGCTGACAACAGTCCGAGTTCTTAAAATGTGATTTTAAGCGCCTTTTTAACCTCCTGATGCCGAAGTCAAGTCTGATTATTACCTGCATCAGATCTTCCCATGATCCAGGTAAATTTTTAAAAGTTGTTAAATCACTTTTTAATTGTAACAGCTCATTTCCAACTCACATTGGCAGTTGGCACAATCAACTAACAGATCTTAGAGAAATATGTACTGCTTTCAATAATCATTTTGTTGCCTTTGGTCATCTTTTTGATATTAATAATCTGAATCATAACATCAAACCACATGCTAAATCACAGGGTACCATTTCTTGAAGCTTCAGTATACTCTACAGTATACTACAGTGTTCTTTTAGTCTTAAGGATGTTAATGATGGTCTTCTTACAGTTGATACAAGGAAATCACTTGGATGCCCATTTCCCGAAACTCTCAGTGCCACTGACTCATATTTTTAATCTGTCTGTCAATACTGGAATAATCAATAATAAGCACAGTACCATTTCTGCAATATTCTTGGTCTTAAATGACATTGCACTTGCCCTAGATAGCAAAATGTCCTGCGCTGCTCTGTTTATAGACTTGTCAAAAGCTTTTGATACTGCTGACCATTCACTACTCCTAAGCAAACTCTCCAACTCTGGTTTTGATTCAGGCACTTGCCTTTGGTTTGAAAACTATCTTTCAAACAGATTTCATGATCTCAGATGTAAAAAGGGGTGATGTTTACTCAGACACTTTATGTATTACCAGAGGAGTTCCACAAGGTTCAGTATTAGGCCCCACCTTGTTCTCAATTTACATGAATGATATTGTCCCCTCTTCTGATTTCTGTAAATTTCGTCTTCATGCAGACGATACAATTTTGTATTGTACAACTTCTGTGAAATCAACCATTGAATGTCTGAATCTTCTTTTGATTCACTCCAACTGCATAAGCATAAATTAGTGCTCAATGTTGATAAAACAAAATGCATGCTATTCACCAAGTCCACCACTGAATCTGCCAGCATCCACTCATATGCATAAAAAGAGTAAAAGAGTGCCTCAATACAAATACCTAGGTATCTGGTTGGACAACAATCTAAACTTCAACCATCACATTAATACAAAGATTGGTAAATTGACAACAATACTTGTTATATATATATATATAGGAATTGTTTTCCTCCTGCCACAGGAAAAGAATTGTGGAATCATTATTTCCATCTGTTTTGGATTATGGGTGTGTTATTTATGGATAAAGCTGCTGCCTCCACATTGAAATCACTGGATCCTGTTTACTACTCATTCTCGAGATTTTTACCTGATGACCCTTACAGCACCCATCATTGTATCCTTCACCAAAAAGTAAGCTGGCCTTTTTTGGCTGTAAGTTGAGAACAGCATTGGTTTTCATTCATCTATAAAGCTTTATTGCAGTTGCTTCCACGCTACTTCTCACCCCTTTTAACTCTTGGCACTCGCTCACAGAATAGGCTGATGCTCCACACTCCACTGATTAGATCTGAATTTGGGAAAATGTAATTTTCTTACAGTGCACCTTATACATGGAACAACCCGCAAAAGGCCTTACACTTGAACTGTCTGCCGCCACTACGGCTGTTGAAAGGCCTCATTTCAGACCTAGTTTTAATTGATTGTAAATGTTTTTAACTCGATGTTGCACTCCATTTTAAATATTGTATTTATTTCTTTTATTTATTTATTCTATTTTTATTCCTATATTTTTATTATATTGACAGCATGTTATTATTCCGTATATAACTCTTTTATTGTCTGCTGTTGTTTTGTTTTGTATCTTGACACCATTGGAAATGAAGATACCTCCTCAATGGTGGTTCGAGGTGAAATAGAGGTTGAATGAATGAATGAAACAATGAATAGGTGCATTGCATTGGCTTAAGGAAGGAGCAAAATGATAGGAGCAAATTCTAGGAGCAAATTAATGACAGATTTGATGCCTGTAATTGCTTGTGGCGGCAGAAGCCGTTGCTTTATTTGTGGCAAAATTGTGGGGAGGAACAGAAGTTACACACCCAGCATGGTTTTTAATGCAAAGCCTATAAGGATACAGGAAGCTTTGCTAACCCCAGAGGGGGTAGAAATCTCAATTTAGGAACAGGTGAATAATGCTCAAGTGATCTGACAAAAGGGTTGAAGGAGGCAACATTAGAAGCCACTCTGTGTCTGAGATGGAATGTAAACACCCCATACCTGCAGTGTGTGTGTGTGTGTGTGTGTATGTGTGTGTGTGTGAGACCTAAATCACAAAGTCAAAAGAATGTGGGAAGAGACAGAGCCACAAAACAATGCTCATTGGACACATTTACTGTGGTGGAAAACCCTTAGTGCCAAAATACACCTGAGTGGCTGCTAACAAGGAGGTAGTTTGGCCCAAGATGCCTGCTGCCTACTCCTGATAGAACAAAGGAACGAACAGTGCATTACTTAATGGAGAACACTTCCATTGCAGTATGAGAAGCAGCCAGAGCCAGCACTGTTTTCGTCGAAGTTTGAACATAACTCAAAGTCAGCATAGAAGACAACAATTAAGGCTGTAATGGCCACAAATACACATTAGACATTTAGTACAGCAACATTCAAAGCAGAGAAGCATCTCTTCCCATAAGATTCCCAGGTGAATTTCCAGAAACCAAAAAGGTTTGTTCACAGAGTGAGACTTGATACCTGTCTCAACTGGGTTTGACACAGGTTCTGCTAATGGAATTCCAGCAACACTCACAGTGGTAATGTGTTCAGTTGAGGGTTTACAAGATTTAACATTTTACTAACTAAAGAGTAGTTCCACTGTCAACTAACATAACTCTCTGATCATTAACTACAATATCTGTCTTTGGATCTTCTTTTGCTGAATTAGACAATTTTATTTATCTTGCAACACAAAAGTAGTACTGATCTCTGCCTGGCACCCCTGTGCATTATAATGATTTATGAGCAGATCAGTCATGGTGTGAGATGGATGGGAAGGAAGTGGCATGATTGCTGGATATCAGGCTTATTTAGCTGATTTGGATTCCAATTGTTTTGAATTGTCATATGGCCCAGAAGGCTGGTGTTTAAGAATCATCTCTGACCCTACTACTTGGTCCAATGTCCAGTTCTTTCTCATTTACACTTGTCTCTCCTTCCATCCCTTCATGCCTGTATGTGTGTCTGCTTCTTCCTTTCCTGTGAAATACACCTTTTTTTCTCTAATGATGCAGTTGTGTCTGAAGTCTGAAAAATTATTTTCCTACCAATCAGCATCTGGGGGTGATTAAGCAAGGCTGGAATCAGGCAGATTCATCTTTGCGAAGGACACATGAATCAAGCCATGTACAAGATTATCCTGGAAGAAAACTTGCTTCCTTCTGCTCTAACCCTAACCCTAACCCCAAACCTAACTCTTAGGGTTGGTTTTTCCAGCAGGACAATGTTCCATACCACACAGTTAGGTCAATCAAGGTGTGGATGATGAAGGACTACTAGATCAAGACCCTGTCATGGTCAGCCCAATCCCCAGATCTGAACCCCATTGATAACCTCTGGAATGTGGTCAAGATGAAGATGGATGGTCACAAGCCATCAAACATAACTGAGCTGTTGAATTTTTGTGCCAGGAGTGGCATAAAGTTACCCAACAGCAATATGAAAGACTGGTGGAGAGCATGCCTAGATGCATGAAAGCTGTGATTGAAAACCAGGGTTATTCCACCAAATATTGATTTCTGAACTCTTCCTAAATTAAAACGTTAGTATTATGTTGTTTAAGAAAGAAAGACATCCTTTATTAGTCACGCCACACAGTACATGCAAACACACACGCCATGCTTGGTGAAATTCTTCTCTGCTTTTGACCCATCCTTGGTCAGTCCTTCCTCCGCGGCAGACCGGGGCGGTGGGCTGCCAGTCGACAGGCGCCCAGGGACCCAGTTTCCTTATCGTCACCATTGGTCAGGTGGTGATCTTCAGGCATGTTTTTAGAGGGGGGTTTAATTTTTCTTTTATGGAGGATCCCCGAGGTGAGCACGGGAAGAACAAGCAAACTCCACACAGAAAGGCCCCTTTCCTCGAGATAAGGGCAGCAGGCACCAAGGGCATGGTGGAGGGCGTGTCCTCCACCATGCCCCTCAGCGCCCACAGCGCCCCAGGTGGGGATCGAACCCGGGACCTTCCAGCTGTGAGGTGACAGTGTTACCACCGTGCCACCAAAAATTAATATGAACTTGATTTCTTATTAGTTATTTGAGATCTGAAAACACTGCATCTTTTTTGTTATTTTGACCATTTGTCATTTCTGCAAATAAATGCTCTAAATAATACAAAACAATAAACAATATTTTTATTTGGAATTTGGGAGAAATGTTGTCAGTAGTTTATAGATTAAAACAAAAATTTTCATTTTACTCAAACACATACCTATAAATAGTAAAATCAGAGAAACTGGTAATTTTGCAGTGGTCTCTTAATTTTTTCCAGAGCTGCCAATGGAAGTGCCTAGTTTGAGGCAAATTTTCACTCTCATGCCAACAGAGATACCTAAGAATTATTTTTATTTTTTGTTGTTATTTTGACTGAAAACTATACATGGTTACATTTTAGCCCACAGTCCTATATAGGACAAAAAATAGAAAGGAAATGGCGTTCTGCCGATTTGGAATAATTTCGGTTCGCCTGGCAAGACAGTCTTAAAATATACAAGAAAGCCCTCCGCAGTGCCAGGGCAGCCCATTACTCTGCACTAATAGAGGAAAATAAGAACAATCCCAGGTTCTTCTTCAGCACTGTAGCCAGGCTGACAGAGAGCCATAATTCTGTTGAACCATGTATTCCTTTAGCTCTGAACAGTAATGACTTCATGAGCTTCTTTAATGATAAAATTCTTACTATTAGTGACAGAATTCATCGGCTCCTGCCATCAACAGGTACTGTTTTGCCTTCAAACACAGAAACTGTAGAAACTATTATTCAACCTGTCGCAGTTTTTTTTCACCTGTCGACCTTCACCAACTAATTTCAATAATTTCATCATCGAAATCATCAACCTGTATTTTAGACCCCATCCCGACTAAGCTGCTTACAGAAGTTTTACCTTTAATTGACTCTTCCGTACTAGACATGATCAATCTGTCTTTATGAACAGGCTACGTACCACAGTCTTTTAAAGTAGCTGTAATAAAACCTCTACTTAAAAAGCCTAGTCTTGATCCAGGGGTTTTAGCCAACTATAGACCCAGATCCAACCTTCCCTTTCTGTAAAAAACTGTTGAGAAAGCAGTTGCTAATCAGCTGTGTGACTTTCTACACAAAAATAGTTTATTTGAGGATTTCCAGTCAGGATTTAGAGTGCATCATAGCACGGAGACGGCACTGGTTAAAGTTACAAATGACCTTCTAATTGCATCTGATAAAGGATTTGTCTCCGTATTTTCTGATGCTAAACTCGGACAAAACTTATGTTATAGTACTAGGCCTTAAACATCTTAGAAACTCACTTTCTGATGACATAGCAGTTATGGATGGCATTGCGCTGGCCTCCAGCACCACTGTAAAGAATCTGGGAGGTATCTTTGATCAAGACATGTCCTTTCACTCCCATGTAAAACAAATTTCAAGGACTGCCTTTTTTCACCTACGTAACATTGCAAAAATCAGGCATATTTTGTCTCAAAATGATGCAGAAAAACTAGTCCATGCATTCGTAACTTCCAGGCTGGATTATTGCAATTCCTTACTATCAGGCTGCCCAAAATCATTGCTGAATATTCTCCAGTAGCACATGTTCTGACAAAAACGAGGAAGAGAGATCATATGTCTCTCATATTAGCCAGTCTGCACTGGCCCCCTGTAAAGTCCATCCATCCATCCATTTTCACCCACTTTATCCGGGGCTGGGTCACGGGGGCAGCAGTCTGAGCAGGGACGCCCAAACTTCCCTCTCCCTGGACACTTCCTCCAGCTCATCCGGGGGGATCCTGAGGCGTTCCCAGGCCAGCCGAGTGACACAGTCACTCTAGCGTGTCCTGGGTCTTCCTCAGGGCCTCCTCCCGGTGGGGCATGCCTGGAACACCTCCCTAGGGTGGTGTCCAGGGGGCATCCAGTAGAGATGCCCGAGCCACCTCAGCTGACTCCTCTCGATGTGGAGGAGCAGCGACTCTACTCTGAGCTCCTCCCGGGTGACAGAGCTCCTCACCCTATCTCTAAGGGAGCGCCCTGCCACCCTGCGGAGGAAACTAATTTCAGCCGCTTTTATCCGGGACCTCGTTCTTTCGGTCATGACCCAAAGTTCATGACCATAGGTGAGGGTAGGAACGTAGATTGACTGGTAAATCGAGAGCTTCATCTTTCGGCTCAGCTCCTTCTTCACCACGACATACCGATACAGCGACCGCATTACTGCTGCTGCTGCACCGATCCGCGTGTCAATCTCATGCTCCATTCTTCCCTCACTCATGAACAAGATCCCAAGATACTTAAACTCTTCCACTTGAGGCAGGAACTCTCCCCCAACCCAGAGGGAGCAAACCACCTTTTTCCGGTCGAGAACCATGGCCTCGGACTTGGAGGTGCTGACTCTCATCCCAGCTGCTTCACACTTGGCTGCGAACCGCTCCAGTGCATGTTGAAGGTCCTGGCTCGAGGGAGCCAACAAGACAACGTCATCCGCAAAAAGCAGAGACGAAATCTGCCGGCTCTCGAACCAAACCCCCTCCGGCCCCTGGCTGCGCCTAGAAATTCTGTACATAAAAATAATGAACAGAACCGGTGACAAAGGGCAGCCCTGGCGGAGTCCAACATGCACCGGGAACAGGTCCAACTTACTGCCGGCAATGCAGACCAAATTCCTGCTCCGGTTGTACAGGGACTGTATAGCCCTCAGCAGAGGGCCTCCAACCCCATACTCCCGGAGCACCTCCCACAGAATGACGCGAGGGACACGGTCGAATGCCTTCTCCAAGTCTACAAAACACATGTGGACTGGTTGGGCAAACTCCCATGAACCCTCAAGCACCCTGTGGAGGGTATAGTGCTGGCCCAGTGTTCCACGGCCAGGACGAAAACCACATTGTTCCTCCTGAATCCGAGGTTCAACTATTGGCCGGATTCTCCTCTCCAGTACCCTGGAATAGACTTTCCCAGGGAGGCTGAGGAGTGTGATCCCCTGATAGTTGGAGCACACCCTCCGGTCCCCCTTTTTAAACAGAGGGACCACCACCCCAGTCTGCCAGTCCAGAGGCACTGTCCCTGACTGCCACGCGATGTTGCAGAGGCGTGTCAACCAGGACAGCCCTGCAACATCCAGTGACTTGAGGTACTCAGGGTGGATCTCATCCACCCCTGGAGCTTTGCCACCGCTTTTGCCTCCCTGTAAAGTTTAGAAAAGAATTTAAAATCCTCCTCCTTACTTACAAAGCCATAAATGACCAGGCACCTTCTTATCTTAAAGAGCTCATAGTACTTTAGTACCCCACTCGAACATTGCATTCCCAGAATGCAGGTCTACTTATGGTTCCTACAGTCTCCAAAAGCAGAACAGGAACCAGATCATTTAACTATCAAGCTCCTCTCCTGTGGAACCACCTTCCAGTCTTTGTCCGGGAGGCAGACACTGTATCTACATTTAAGAGTAGGCTTAAAACTTTCCTTTTTGATAAGGCTTATAGTTAGGGCAGGCTCAGGCTTGTCCTGGACCAGCCCCTAGTTATGCTGCTATAGCATTAGACCGTTGGGGGACCTCCAAAGATACACTGAGCTCCTGTGTCCTTCTCTCCCTCTCCATCTGCACACTTTCATGTCCTACCACGGTCTGTTACTAACTTAGCTCCTTCCTCAAAGTCTCTGTGCTTTGTCGTCTCGCAGGTTCCCATGGATAGTGGCTGAATCTGGATTGTGGATTACGGCTGCGTCTCCTGCCATGGCCCTGCCTGACATCTGCTGCAACTGCTACTACTGTTATTACATCCACTGTCATTGTGACTGTGATTGCATTTCTGTTTCTCTCTCTCTCTCTCTCTGACTGCATTTCTGTCTGTCTCTCCCTGTCTGTCTCACTGTCTCTCTCTTGCTCTCCCTCTCTCAACTAACCTGGTTCTGCCTGAGGTTTCTGCCTATTAAAAGCCTGTTTTTGCCTGTTTTTCCTCACCACTGTCACCAAGTGCTTGCTCATGAGGGAATTGTTGGGTCTCTGTAGTTAAAGAGCTCAGCCCATACCAGTTCTGTATGGAAAGTGTCCTGAGACAACTTTGGTTGTGATTTGGCGCTATACAAATAAAATTGAATTTAATTGAATTGAATTGAATAGCAGCATGGGTAAAGCTTTTCCAACATTCTCAGCTAAAACATTCAAGTTCCAGCTATTTCTTTTGTTGATCCGTGGGCTGTTGCAGTCAAGTGAAAAGAAACAAGAAGACAGGGAGGTAGAATTAGGCCTTGGTCGTAGTCTTTGATACATACTCCCAGGCAGTGGATGGTTTTGAGGTAAATGCCCAGTTCTCACAACCTGCTCAGGGTGATGCAGTCCACAATGCTCCTAAACATTTCTGCTTTCAAGTTGATGTCAAGCTAGTCACTAATTGCCATCATTGTAATAGAGCAGATTATATTGCTAGGTTCTCTTGAGTAAACCTTATAATCTCCAAGACCAAGAGGGTCTGACTCTGAAGTTGGGGTGCACAGCCAAGGTAGCGGGCGGTGGCTCTGACTCAGCCATGGGGAAACTAGACTCCTCTAGTACAAAGATCCAGGCACCATAAAAGGGTTTTGTGTGCTCACCTGAAGAGAAAATGGATGATCCCTCTCAACTTATTGGAGACTGCCCAGTGGTTGAGATCAGTAGTGGGGATGCTATGGTGCCCTGTTTTGGTTCCCAGATCAATGGCCACTACCATCCGATGAAGTTTTTTGGAGAAACGGTTCAAGTAACAGGGTGTTGGGCACCGAAAAGATGTAACTGGTTACATCTTGGGACTGTTAATAGACTAAAAATCCCCTACACAGGGTACATGCAGCTTGATATCACTGTCTTGGGTAAGACCCTAATGCAAATGGAATCCACCATCAGTTGTGGGAGACAACCAAGATGAGATCACACAAGAACAGCAGTAGACCATGCCTGGCCTCTTCGGGATTACCATCATTGGCAGCTGTTACCATCTACTCTTTGAGCAGTTTGGCCACAATCATTTTGAGTCACAACTTCTCCAAGCTGCCAGTAAGGAGTGGAAAGAAACGTTCCATGTGTCAGCACATTGCAACCCTGAACATACAGGAGTATTTGAGTAATGCCTTTTGTGTTTGTGCTTGTTCCTTGAAGTGTACTCACGCTGTCTGTCCCTCCACTGCCAACATCACCCCACCCTCTTCTTGAACCTCTAATGGCAGGAAATCCTCACCTTAAAGGTGTTTTTGTGTATTCTGCCATTCTTTCTGTCCACCAGTTCAGTATTGAAATTCCTATTGTCAGCATGGGCACTGAAGATGTTTGGGTACAGCTCCACACACAGCTATGTAAGCTACACATGATCAACTCACAAGCTTGGTCCTCATTGAGGAGACAGAGGATCAGAACACGAAAACACTCTAATTCAAAAGGAGACAGTAGTCAGTTCCCCTTCCATTGATATTACCGAGGATTAGAGTTTTTGCAGAAGCATAGCACAGTCTTCAGTTGGGGAGAAGGAGACCTGGGATATTCTGCAGTGGTGGAGCACGAAATTCCTTTAGTGGATGATGCCCCAGTGTGACAACACTACTGCAGGCTCCCACCATCCTAGTATGAACAAGTCAAAGCTGCTGGACAAAACATTTATTTGCATGTAATGTGAGAGCACAGAAAATGTTGGTCAAACTATGGAAACAAACAAGCATTTGTTTCCATAGACCTCAGAGGACAGCAGTTGAGATAAGACCTTATAGGCACACTGTAATCAGCTCTCTTGCAGTATCATTCAAATTGCTTGCTTGTAAAATACACATAATGTGGTTTTTGTTTTACCATGAGGGCAAGTTTTGTAGAACAGGACACAAAATTGGGGCACAAATATAAAATGTCTGTTACCTTCTCTATGGTAACATGACTGTTAGTTAAGCTAATTTAGTGTTTGTAAGATAGAGGAAAAAAAAATAATTATTATTTTTTATTTAAGTAACATATTAGTAAGATACTGAAAATTATATTTATTCAATCATCATATTTTTTTTTATTCATCAACTGTGGTAGAGCTAAATTTGTGTAGTTCATCTCTCTTCTAAAAACATGCAGCCATAAATCATTTATTTTCAGTTGTACAAAGCTATAAGATTATTTAATCAGAATGTGTAACTGTTACACTGCAACTTTGCACAACACTGCTGATATGCTTGATATACTGTATATTTTTGTATATAATATTATATATTTTACCATGAGGGATAATAGATTATTATTGCAAGGACCTTTATGTGTTAAAAGGAAGTAAGTCACACACTTCAGCCATCAGAAAAAGTATAACTATTTAACAAAAGAATTTACCTCAGCGCATCAGTCTTTGGAAGGGAAAAATTTTATTAATTGCCAATTAATTAAATTAAATTCAAGCTGAAGATTACTATGGAGTTTTAGACTCGTACACAATGACCATAATGCTTCACACACACAAACTCACACAGCAAAGTTTGAAAATAAAGCTTTATTTGTATTAAATACACACAGTAAACAGTAATTACACACTATGCACGCAACTCTAAGACCATTTCCAAAATAATTGGGACACTGTGTAAAATGTAAATATGAACTGTGACTTTGACTTTGACTAAACAGGAACAGAATCTGATGATTTGCAAAAGATTAAAACCCCATAATTTAATTGAAAATAGCACAAAGACAACATATCAATTGTTGAAGCTGAGAAGAATTATGTCTTCATTCAAATTTGATGCCAGCAACACATTTCAATAAGTTCAAAAAAGTATTTTCAATTTAATATTGGGTTCCAATGTTTTGCAAGTCATCAAATTCTGTTTCGCTTTACATTTTTCACAGTGGCTCAGTTTCTTTGGAAATGATATATATGGTCGTAATACACAGCTACTGACCACAAACAACAACCGCACAACTAATAATGAGTCTTACACACAATTAAATGAACAAATGAATGTGACCATTAATAGGCTAAATGCTACGATGAATAAATGCAAAGAATACAATGATGAACAATTAATGGGTAAATGATTGCATGGCTGACTGAAGCTATGATTGCAGTAACTAACCAAATTTGTCAATGAACAACATCAGACCAGATCAATCATGATATCTTAATCAGATGCATCAATTAGTCAAAACACAAAAGAACAACTGGATGAAATCTTTAAGACTAAACATTAAAATAAGGCTTAAAGCACCATTCAGCAGCTGAGATGGATGGGAGGCCACAAGAAATTGTCTGAAGTAATTAAATATGATAACTATATCAGTGGAACTTTTGGTCTAACCCTTATTAAGTATTCCTATTAATCTATAGCATCAACCCAGTATCAAAGGAGAAGTATTGTTTCAGCTGTTGCTTGATGGCTAGGGGAAGAGGTCGCTCTGTGGGGAGGAGCAGGTTGGCCAGCTGATGTGTCTGCTTTTTCATCTGGAGCTTCCTGGGGGTCTTGTTCATTTTCAGGCCTCTTGAATCCCACATGGTGCCTGTGGCTTGAGTCAGCTGGCTCTCAACAGGCAGCAGCACGATTATCACTTCAAAATACTTCCACTTGTGCAGGAGACGTGGTGGCAGCTTTGACAAAAAATTGTCACAGTTCTGACTTTTCTTACTTTGATCTAGTTTGAAATGAAGAGTCTTTGAAGAAAGCTTTATTCCTTTCAAGTTAGCTGGATGCTGTCAGCACATTTACAGTGGCTCAATTCAGCTTATCTTTAGGCCATAGAAGCGAGTTCGTCTCAAGATTGGACAGGGCTGAAGAAATTTGAAGTCAACGGAATGAACTGATGAGCAAATAAGGTGTGAACTAAAAAAAAAGACCCTGTGTCAGGGACAAAAAACTTCACACTCCTCCGTCTAGATTTAATTTGTTATGAAAAAGTAAATGTCCTGAATAATAAATGAGCAGTAGCCAGTATTATTCTAAGTTTACATGTCACAATGGCAATCATGTTCCAACCTCTGTTGTATATGTAGACAGTGAATATGGTATGTACCTATACACATATATGTATAGGTATTCCGAGAGTGTATGTCACAAATCCAGCCAGAGTTTCTGGATTCACCTCCTGTCCACTCGCCTCTTCCTGTCAGTGAACCCCGAGTGGGCGCCCCAGAAAGCTACACTGGAGATCCGGAGACCTGCAATACCTTTCTGACCAACTGCTCCATACTGTTTGCTCTACAGCCCCACTCCTCTGAGCAAGCCAAGGTAGCCTTCAGTATTAATCATTTGACGGGAAGAGCTCACCCGTAGAGAACTGCCGAGTGGGAGAGGGGCACGCCAGCCTGCAGGTCATTCCAGTCTTTCGCAGCAGAGCTCCATAAGGTTTTGAGTCTAGGAGCACAGGGAGCACCATGGGATGGGGGCCTTCTGAACCTGCACAATGGGGGGCAATCAGTGGTGGACCACTCCATAGATTTCCAGACCAAGTATGACTGGAACCGTGCCAGTCTCCAAGACGCTCTCCTGCATGGGCTGGTAGAATACATAAAGAACGAATTGGTGTCCTATGAACTGACACCATTGCTCGATGGAGTCATCGAACTGGCCACTAGGGTGGATCTTCATATCCAGACACGCCGGCAGGAGAAGTGTTGTTGGGAGACATCGGTAGCCACCACCTGTTCCACCCTCACCACGCACCAGCAGTAGGGGTCCAAACCCATGCAGCTTGGCTGCTGTAGGTTATCCCCAGAGAAGAGAGAGAGGCATTGCCAAGCCAACCTACAACGTCACAACCCTGACATCGACTGGACTACAGGGGCCATCTTGGGATGGAGTACTTCATACCACATGCCACACTCCCGACCTATCCACAAGGCTGCTGGAATACCATGACTACCGAGAGGTTTTCAGCAAGGCCAAAGCCACCACTTTGCCTCCTCACCGTTTCTATGATTGTGCCATGGACCTACAGCCTGGCACATCTCCACCAAAGGGGGGCCTGTACTCCCAGAGTCAATGGAGAACTATATTAATGACTCTCTGGTGGCAGGCATCATCCAACTGTCATCTTCACTGTCTAAGGCAGGTTTCTTCTTCGTGGATAAAAAGGATGGGACACAGAGGCCATGTATCAACTACAGGGGTCTGAATGACATCGCTATCAAGAATTGCTATGCACTACTGCTCATCTCCCCCGCCTTCAAGCTGCTCCAAGGGACTATGATCTTCACAAAATTTGATTTCCGCAATGCCTATCAGTGGAAGACGGCCTTCAACATCCCCACAGTCCTCCATGAGTAGCTGGTGATACCTTTTGGACTAACCAATGCCCCAGCAGTGGTTCGGGCCCTGGTAAACGACGTCCAAACAATCCTGCAGCACCTCGCTTAATCACCCTGGACCAGAAAGGGTGGTAGTGGAGTTACGGATCCTGAGAGGAAGGGAGGCCATACGTAAGCACCATCGCACCTGCAGAGACTGACAGTTCTGGAGGGCAATGTCAAATATCCCCAGAATGGCTAATCTTCCACCTTGGCTGGCATCTACACCTCTATAAGACACCGTTTTTACTCGACAGGAGTTGACTGCTTCAGCCTGTTCACTGTCACTTGGGGTATAGTGTTGAACTTCCCATTGGATAAGTCGTTTTCATCATCAATCCCCAACTCCCAAATGCTTTATGGCCTGTGGACATGGTTACTGACTATGCAGGATCTGAGGGGCGGATCAGGACAGCTGCTTTTAAAGTCAAAGACAGGACGTATGTTCGTCCTGTTGCCCAGTTGATGAAGCTCTCTGAAATGGATGATGAAGAGGATTCTTCCACAAGACTTTCTCCATGATAACAAATGATGTCCTGATAGACAGTTAGGGGTGGCTGTGTTAGAAAGCCTGGCAACGCCACCAGCAGGCCCCAGCAGCACTTGTTTTGATGACTGCTTAGAGGGAAAACGGATTATATTTTCTTTCTCACTAGTTTCCTGTTTGTGCTTTCATGAGGATAATGTGACTACTGTACCTCTAAAGCCTGTTAAGTATTTTACAATGATATGTTGTAGCCTAAAGTTATGGTTTTAAAAGGGTAAATGGCGCAGTTACTAATATGCCTGTGTTTTTCCTTAGAACGATTCACTCAGGGCTGACGCGTTAATTATTTAAGTCGTTTAATTTCCATGCTTCCTTTAGTATATCACCACTGCAGTTAATGTCACTGCCTGTCATTTACTTTGAAGTGTTTATCTGTTTAAGTTTACAGTTTAAGTAAATGGAACGTGAATTTCCATTTCCTTGCTCTTTGTGTACTGAGTTAATTCCATTAATTGCTTGTAAAGCCTTATGTCGGTCCAAGAAACTGCTACAGTAAATATTGTGCATTGATTGATTATGAATACCTTATAGACCACAAACACATCTTAAACCCACACAGACAAACTGTGCACATTTGATGTGCTGCAACTAAATAATACAGCAGCTATGAACAGAATTATCTCTCCTCTGGAGCCGGATTCTTTGACTCGAATCAAGCCCATATTTGCTGCCTCAACCAGCTAATCTGTGTAGGTCCCTGCCCTCCGTTTTATTAAGAAAAACCAGACATAATTTTAGAGTATTTAACATTTATCATTAGGATTGAAGCAGGAGCCTACACTATTAAACAGCCTGCACTGTTTCCTAAATTATCAAGAGTGTCACTGAAAAAAGGGTTTATGTTAAGTACAACAAAATGGTGATCCACGTTTTCTAAAAATACTACACACTTCATGGCTTCACATAAGGAAATTCCTGTTAGTCCAGGGGATTTTTGTCCCTGCATCCAAAATTATACCCATTATCACTATAGTGACTGGAGATATTAATTCTCCGAACTACAAGGAAGCAGCATCAACTAGTGTTCCTGCTATCATATAGAGTGCTTATAAATAACTCTATTTTATCAACCCAAGTTTCTTCACTTTATATTGGAAAGCTTATATTGCCTGAACCATCTTGTGCCTCCGTAAGGTTGGGTAACATTAGAGCCTAAAAATCTGGGGAATAGGTTGCATTTATCTGTCATTCTCTGCAGTAAAACAAAACTAATGAGTAATGACCCCTTTTAAATTTCAGTAATTGTAATTGTATTATAATCACTTGTAAATGTGGTACTAGTAGTTACTTTGTAACGTGTCAGTTTGTAATGCATGACTTCCAACACTGTTAATGAAACATAATTGATAAATTGATCTACATTTAGCTCTGCAAATTAAACATTCCTCTATGATCAGAAATTTCTACCACAGTTGTTCAAAGCTGAAGCAGGAAGTGGGTCTTTAAATTATCATGGATGTTTACAATGGGCAGTTTGGGCAATAAATTTACTGTTGGCCTTTGTTTTCTTTTCCAAATTTCCAATCTGACTGCTTGTGCTTCTTGATGTGTCAGACTTTTGTTCTCAGTTATCACAGTGTTTCCAGATTGTGGCTTTTGACTTGGTGACTTACAATAATAATAATAGATAATAGTTATAATTAAATGTAATTATCCTTTATGAAAAATGCCTGAAGATTGAAAACACAAATTAACTTTTCAGTCAAAATTTTCACGTTCATAGCTCAATTACAAAACAGGAAAACTGAGTTTGATGGTTTACACTTGACCTTACAGCAGTTTAGCCAAAAAAAACTTAACACAAGGTTTGGTTACTGGCCCACATCTTCAGCCACATCTTATACACCCTTATCATACACTTTATCAGTGTATGATGTTTACTGAGCAGCCATGGAGATGGTTTGTTGTCATAATATGGCATAAGTATGGAACTATGGTCACATGGTAACAGGTGGTTGTTCCAGGGAAAATTTAGCTCAGTTGACAAAATAAGATAATCCTATATCTTAATCCTTTATATGGCATTAATCAGACTTATTAGGTGGAGCCACTTTTGATTATTCATCCACTGCTATAATTTTCATCAGCCTAATAGTCAGCCTAATAATACACTTCTCTTGGTGATCAAACAAAAGTGTCTAATGCACAAATTAACTTTGGGTACACATTACTTGAATTCATGTAGAACAAAGGAAAAGAATTGCCATATGTGAGGGGACTGAGAACTCTGATTTCTCCAGTTTTGAACTCTGTGGACTCCCTTGCTCCAGGTTTGGTGCTGCAGTCTCATTGGCTTTAGCAGATAATTTGTCAGGACAGGAACAGATAAGGTGTTCATCCATCCCACAGCCAAAACATTTCATTTTCCCTGAGGTTGCATAAACGGTGTAATCAAAGTCCTCGCCTCTGAACTTCATCATCAGGTTTAACTCTTCAGTGTTGTTTTCAGAGCCAGGGTTAGGGGTTTTGTTCTTATTTTCAACTTAGACTTTCTCTTTCGCATTTAGGAAATTCTTTTGTTGCAGCAGCAGGTTGAACATACACGTAAACATAAAATACATACAATAAAGAAGAATAAGGATGAGAATAAAACTAAGAGAAAAAAGAATGTTCTCAAAGTATATAACTAAGCGAATACACATACAATAAGAGCAATTCTTAAAATATGACCAAGTATATAAACATAGAATAGCAACAATTCTTAAAATATAACAAAGTATATAAATGTAAAATAGTAGCAATTGTTAAAAATATATCTAAGTGTAACTAAATTTATAGTTATATAATATGTTTTATAATATATGACATATTATATAATATCAGAAGAATCTAATAAAAATACAATATAACTAAGTATATAAACAAGTTTTAATGTGAGGAACTGCTAGATCTGTCTGCTCCTAGTGTTCTCTATTTCCACTTTCCCTTAGTGTTATGTGTTTAGGGCTCAGGTACTTAAGGAACAGGCTGAGTTAGAGTAGTCGCCGGATTATCCTGATCTCTTCCATGAGTTATCCAGAACCGAGCCCAGTGAGTGCTTGTAGTCTTTGCCTAGTTGCGATCTCTGTTTATTGCCGCTGGGTTTTTACCTTGCCTCACCTGTGCTTTGTCTGTTCGCAGTGCCTACCAGCCACGTTCAACCTTTGCCCAGCCTCAGCCTCCCACGTGGGGAAATTGTTTGTTCCACTCTTTGAGTGTGCCCTTTGTTTTTCTCTCCACTCGTTGAGTGTGTTTTGTGTTTTCGTTCCCACTCCTTATGAGTACGCTTTTGGTTGAACTAATTGTTAATAAATTTGTTTATTTTTTCTCTCTCTCTTGTGTCCTGGTCTGTGCTTTGAGTCCAGTATCTTCTAAATACAGGCCAAGCCTAACAATTAACAGCGGTTCTTAAGAGAGAGAGAGAGAGAGAGAGAGAGAGAGAACAAGAGCTATAAACTATATACCAGAAAAAATATGTACAAGTTGCAGATGATAAATAAATGTAATCAATGCAATATTGCAGTAGTGCAAATAATATGTAACATTGAAATATTGGAGTTTGTGAGGTTGGTGGAGATTAACTGTTTACTGTTGTATAGTGTGATGGTTCGTGGCAGGAATGATTTTCTGAAGTGGTCCTTGTGACATGGAGCTGTAGCAGTCTATTGGAGGAGGAACTCTGCTGTCAAGAGGATATTCAGGAGTTATCCATGATGAATAATAGTCTGTTCAGTGTCCTCCTCTCCACCACCTCTTCAAAGGTGTCTAATTTGCAGCCAATAATGGAGCCAGCCTTCCTGATCAGTTTGTTCAGTCTGTCACCGGCTCCGATGCTGCTCCCCCAGCACACTGCAACAAAGAAGAGTGCACTGGCAACAACAGACTGGTAGAAGATCTCTAACATCTTGCTGCACACGTTGAATGATCTGAGCCTCCTCAGGAGTCTGCTCATCCCCTTCTTGTAAACAGCGTTGATGTTAGTTTTCCAGTTCAGTCTGTTGTCGAGGTGCACTCCAAGGTATTTGTAATCCGCAACCACTGTGACATTCTCCCCCAGAATACACAGTGGTTGTGTGGTTTTCCTGTTCCTTCTGAAATCAATCACCATCTCCTTGGTCTTGGCCACATTAAGCAGCAGGTGATTTCTACCAGACCATTCCACAAAATCGTCCACCACTGCTCTGTATTCCTCCTCTCATTCATCCTTTATACACCTCACCACCATTGAGTTATCTGGAAGTCTGACGTGTACAAGATGAAGAAGCTGAGCGAGACAAAACAGTCCCCTGTGATGCTCCTGTACTACTTTCCACGGTCTCAGACAGAACATTGCCCAGTCGAACAGACTGTGGTTTGTCTGTCAGGTAGTCAGTAATCCAGGGGATAGAGGGCGAGTCGACTCCCATCACTCACAGCTTCTCACCCAGGAGCAGCGCCTGGATGGTATTAAATGCACTGGAGAAATCAAAGAAAGTGATCCTCACAGTGCTGCAGCTACAATCCAAGTGGGAGTGAGCATGCGGCAGCAGGTGTATAATGGTGTCGTCCACAACCAGATGGGATTGGTAGACAAACTGTAGAGGGTCCAGTGATGATTTCACCTATGGTCGGAGGTGGGCCAGGACCAGCCAGGACCAGCAAAGAGTAGTTGGCTGCTCTGGCACTGCAGAGTACTTTCCTGTATGTTTTAACACTCGCTAGGTGAAACGAAATTCTTCCAAATTGGTAGAACGCCATTTTCCTTTCTATTTTTCGCGAAGTTTGCTTTAATTTGCGCATTTGGGGTGTATACCATGCAGCTAACCTCATCTCTTTTTTTAATCTTTTTTTTTTTTTTTTTTTTTGGAGGGGCAACACAGTCAAGTGTCATACGCAATGAACCTGTAGCACTATCAACCAGATAGTCAATTTGGGAGGGACTAAAGTTAGCATAGGAGTCCTCTGTTTCACTGAGAAATGGCATTGAATTAAATGCTGATGGGATCATATCCTTAAATTTAGCTACAGCACTATTAGACAGGAGTCTGGTGTAGGAATTGTGATGGCAGGTATGAATTCAAAAGTTATTTGATGATGGTCTGATAAAAGAGGACTATTAAGTGTTAGAACAAGATTGAGAGTATTGTTAAAACAGTGAGTAGGTTTGTGTATGTTGTGATGAAAGCCAACTGAGTCTAATAACGTGTACATTAAAATCTCAGAACTCAGATATACATTCAGAATAAGGACCAGGAGAGCGATACACAACAATTTTTTATTTAATCATTGGAACCAGTTCAAAAAACACCCTGTTTTTTTAACATTCTCATCCTCCTCAATCTCAGCACATCAATCACTCCATCCTTCTCTGTCGACTACACAGACTCAACCTTGACGAAGTGTATCAATGAAATAAAATCCTTGCTTCAAGACAGTTTCCTCAAACTCAACAGCGACAAATCAGAAATCATCATCATTGGACCAAAATCACTCTCTAAATGCACCCACAACACCACCCTAAATATTGATGGCTCCACAGTATCCACCTCCCCCCATATCTGAAATCGTGGCTTTATCTTCGACCAAACCCTCTCCTTCAACCAGTACATTAAACACATCATGAAATCAGCCTTCTTTCACCTCAAGAACATTGCCCACCTCCGGCCACCCCCTCAGAATCCCTCATCCACTCCTTCATCACCTCTCATCTGGACTACTGCAACAGTCTCCTCTATGGTTCATTTTCAAAAATTCTCAATATTTGGAACTTACTTTCGAAAGCCATCAGAGAGTCCTCCTCACTCTCCATTTTCAAAACATCACTTAAGACTCACTTGTTCAACACTGCTTTCCATCTTGGATAGTCTCATCTACTGATGTCCTATTTATTCTTTATCTCATTATTTCGTTATTTTTATGTATTTTTTTGTGGACCGTCTTTGAGTACCCTGAAAAGCACTATATAAGAATAATGTGTTATTATTATTATTATTGTTACAAGCATCTTACCATCAGGAATTGTCACAGTCCAGCATAGCACTTACCTGTGCTGCAGTTCTTCAGCTACGCCTCATACCTGCCTATCTGCACATCTAGCCAATGAAAGTCATCAGGAGGGTATTTAAGCCACGCTGTCATTCTTCCCAGTTGCCAGATTGTCTTTGCGCCATGCCAGACTCTCCAGCGTTCTTGTCCAGACTGATCTCCGGTGTCCGACCTCGCCTGTTCTGGACTACTCCTTCTGTCCTAGCCCTGTGTCTGCGGGTGTGCAGATCTTACCGCCTCAGTGGTTTCAAAGAGCATATTCCTCCTCCAAGAGTGGTTTCAACCACGCCGAAATCTGTCCACGATTTTTTCGCGTTCGATCCACTCTCCTCACACTAATTCCCTCTGAGCCGGCTCTCTGCTCAATACGGCACATTGTTGCTCCGATTGTCCGTTTCCCCGTATTCCCTGTAAATCGGCCGGTACTGCAATTGGGTCCTCCACTAGCTCGTTACAGGAATAGTCCATTTGTTTGAATGTAGGAGAACTCACCCCCTTGGTGCATGTCAAAGGTGAGTTTTGATTGTCAACTTGTTTCTACATTTATAAGATGGTAGAGTTTCAAGTTTAAAAACTATAATGGATCGCTATACTAGCCCTGCAGTAAACACTAGTGCATGCCAAACAGTTGCTGCTGTCTGGCATGAATGAGTGACCAAAAACAGATCAGTGTGGATCACCCTATTGCCTCCAAAATGGCAGAGGAAACGACAAAGAGTCTCCATCCATGCTAGCAGCTCTGTATATGTTTGCATAGCTATGCTTTGAGCTAAATGTGAAATACAGCAGTGAAAGTCAGGGAATTGCCAGTCAGTAGGATACATCCTCTGGGAGACCATGTATATCTGCACAAATTTCCATCTTTATCAAACCAATAGCTGTTGAAATTGATTAAATGGTGGATCAGTCAACATCAGTTGACTGGCAGAAATTATCATCGCTAAAGTCATGCAACCAGCACAGCTAAAAGAACAATCCGTTTAGGTATGACTGCATACCTCTAAATCCTGTAGAAAGGCTAATCTCCCTCTGCAATGATGACAAAGCTGAGAGTTGGACTGCTTCAAGTGGAGATAAAATCTGTGTATGACAAACGGAAGCAGATGGCTGTGTTGTGAGCTTGCAGAACTGTGGTGTGCACATATCCCTAATCAAGTTTAGATAATGTTTCTAGATCTTACAGGAAGAGGCATGTGGTCACATGTGTATGCACGCAAATGCGAACTGCGGTACTCAGCCTGACTACTTTTAGTTTGTTGTCCTGATTCTTGCTCATACTAATAGACACGATCCCAGAAAGTGTGTGTGCATGTGTGTGTGTGGTTTTGTGAAGCATGTTTAATGATTGCATAAAGGGAGCAGTGACTGCACAACGGTGCGGAAACCACAGAAATCCAGGTAGAAGCTTAACACAGACAGACTTTTAAATGGAGTGTGTGTGCATGTATGCTTGTGTGTGAGAGAGAGAGAGAGAGAGAGAGTGTGTGTGTGTGTGTGTGTGTGTGTGTGTGTGTGTGTGTGTGTGAGGAAAGGTGGTCGACTGGGTGCATGTCAGGCGCGCGCTAGAGAGAATGTGTGTACATTTCTTTTCTCCGCCTCTGTATATTTCACGTGCATGAGCATTAGCATGTGCTATAAGCAAAGAAATTATGTGAAGCAGGGGCTTTGAGTTTCCTCTGTGTGTGTGTGTGTGTGTGTGTGTGTGTGTGTGTGTGTGTGTGTGTGTGTGTGCGCATGTGGCTGATTATGATTAAGGTTAGTTCAAAGTTATATATGTGATCTGTGTAGAATAATACTGCTAAAAATAGGACAGTTTGCATGCAGGAGTAGTAGTTACTTATTGAATTTACTGAACGTAACGGCAGTACTACAAGTATGTGCATGAAGCATAACTGAACATCAGCTTACCAGTGTAGCTATCCAATGATCTGATTACAAAGGGATCACAACAATAGAGCTTTGGCAGCAAATTAACCAAATACATAATACACGTACACTGCTTATCCATGTACTAATACGTTATGCTATGCCCAGTTAACATTACCAGTCTGTGAAGGGAGACGGGTTGTTTGGCGTGCTGCTTTGTTAGCTGGTGATTTCTTCAGTGGTGAGTTGGCCAGGTTGGGAAGAGTTGTGGCTTTGATCTCAAATGATGCAGTCTTTGTTGTGCAGTGTTTTAGTGGGGCAGTTTGTAAGACAAGCAGTCGCTCCTTTAGTTTGCAGTTAGCAGCTCGGCACTGGTTTCATTACTCTTGTTGCTTGTGAAGTTAGCTGGTAGAGTTTTGTTGCAGCTGCTGATGCTAACTAACCTTGTTTACACTTGGTTAGTGGTGTCTATTTAGCTAACCAGGTATCTCAGGCAGGCTCTAGCATTGCTGCCATGAGAGAAAAAATTCAGTGTGTGTCTGCTCTGTTTAAGCAGGCTATACAGTGGGCAGAGAGCCATCAGCCATCAGTCAGCTAGGAGTCAGAAAGAGATAGAAAAATAAGAGATGAGAAAACAGAATAGGGGAGCTCAGATTTTGTTGACCTGCTGACATCACGGGTCGAAGGCCACACGCAACCATTGGTAGCTGAAATCTAGGTCAATGGAAGGAGTTCGCACATAAGTGTGAGTAGCTGGAGGATTTTGGAGAATGGGAAGGAGGTAGTCAGTCATACATATGACTGAATTCATCTGTGGAGTTTCCATGGTACATACAATGTGGATGAACTGTTAGTCTGTTTGAAGTGTCATCATCCTACTGCTTGTGTTTGTTGACCAATCAGATGATGATGTCACATGCAGATCTCAGCAACTTGATGAGTACAGAAAACAAGCTAAAATAATCAGGTATCTATTTAAATGTTTCTTAAATCATTACTTTATTCCACTTTAATGGTTAGTCTACAGTATGCAGAGTTGAATTCAAACTGAAAAATCTTAGCAGAGATGGGTTAAGAGTATCACTTCCAGGTATCTTTTAGTTTGAAACAGATGTGACTAATGTTTCTGAGCAGATGTGTTTGAAGCAGAAATGCGTCAGAGGGTGAAAAAACAGTCCAGTGTTAGTATGGTTTCATATCCATCCTGCCGTTATTGTCAGTGTTGAGCATGGGATGGAGGAGAGCTTGGGAACCTCTGACTAGCTTTGTTCTCTGCCATTGTTCGTCTTCAGGATGTCCTTCAGGAATGTTACACAGGAGGTCAGAGGAGCAGCTCTGTATTACTGTCTGGAGGGAAGCCAGCAGGGCCCAACTCCTCTGATGTCCCTGGAAGACTAACAACAAAATAGGCCAGTTTTGTTCCACTGGGAAACAAACTGTTCATGTATTCGGTGTGTGTGTGTGTGTGTGTGTGTGTGTGTGTGTGTGTGTGTGTGTGTGTGTGTGTGTGTGTGTTGGCCTTTATGAAAAGTTCCTGGTGCCTTATTTATTTACAGTACTCACTTTTAAATTAGAGCCAGATGAAAATTCCACACCCGAGCTGTAGTTTTAGTTTTTGAGTATATTGTTTTACATGGATAGGTTTCATTTTTTAAAGTAATGCTTTCACTTGTCACGAGCTTTACATTATTACCTTTCTCCCAGTGGGGCAACCAAAGAAACTCATTTTGGCCCTTTAAATCCGTGATCTCATTCTTTCAGTCGCTATCCAAAGCTCATAACCATAGGTAAGGCTTGGAATGTAGATCCACTAGAGCTTCACCTTCAGGCACTGCTCCCTACATCATGACACACCACTTTAAAGTGTCTGCTGAGCCCACACATATTTACCTACCCACCCACCTACCTTCAGTCAGGATAGTAACTGTCTCCCAACCTGGAGTGATGGAATACACTGTTTTCTGGCCAAAAAAAAAGTGGAAATGGTCACACTTCTCCTCTAATTAATGAAAGAAATAGGTAGCTATATGGAAACTCTACATGATTTTGTAAATTGCTTTTCAACTGCCACTGGGAAATATAGTCAAAAAAGTAATAGCATTACTACATGTACACACTGATCCATTACCATAATATGTAGCACTAGTACTGTATTTAATTTGGCTATTTCTCAAACCCTGAAACTTAAAGGGTCATTTCATTCAAATTACAACACTATTTCTCTACTAGATTTTCTTTGTTTGGAAATATTGTCTCTGAGATTTCTGCCTCCACTTTAAAACAATGGAGGACAATGGAATCCAGTTTGTGCTGTGCACAGCATTGCGCTTAAAAATGGAACATATAGGAGCATATCTTTCTAGACACAGTGCCACGCAAATTTGAAACAATCTGTGAGGTTAGATACCACAAAGAATTAAATAATAAAATAGTTTTTTGCAATTTGCGTGAACTGAGTTTTTAAATGCCAGCATCTTCCTGCTGTAAAACTAAATGTGCATGGCTGAAATGTGCATGGCTAACAAAAATATGCTACTTGTTCAATACAAGCATTTCATATGTATCACAATCTGGAAGTTTTCTCTGAAAACTGTAAAATTAAATAAATGAAACTGTTATACCACACAACAACAACAACAACAACAACAACAACAACAACAACAACAACAATACACAACTGACTTTTGTGAAAACCCACAGATGTTGATTTATTTATAGCAAAGAGTTTTATTTGAACAGTGATTGTTGGATTTTTATAGATTTCCTGAGTAGATTAACCTCTCAGACAATAGGCTCCCCCATAGAGTTTATAGCTCAAATTACAGTCATTGATGGTTGGAAACATCTGTCCTTAGTGTGGTTTCCTCTGCTCTCTGTTCCCTGGTAATGAAGCCTGTCTACACTGTTATTTGTACTCAGCAACGATGGGGTACACTGATGGAGCAAGGAGGGAGCAGTGTGTGTGTGTGTGTGTGTGTTTGTGTGCAAAGGAAGTTGGAAAGGCAATTACATGAAGAAGCAACCCATGACGGCAGTTACTGTTCTCATAAGCAAGGCATAGAGGAGTACTGAATGTGACCGGGCAACCAGAATAATGTCAACACACTCAGGCACACTTGCTTTGTTGGCACACACACTTGCATCAATTTACGTGTGTGTGGTGGCTGTGGCTCAAAAGGCAGTCCACATGTTGAAGTGTCCTTGGGCAAGACACTGAAGCCCATGTTGCTCTCTAGCCACTGGGGATATGCAAACCAGGGCCTTCGTAATTGTCGGTCCCAAGTCCAGATAAATGGGGAGGGTTGCATCAGCAAGGGCATTTGGCGTATAAAACCTATGCCAACACAGATATGTGGATCTCCCTGTTGAAATGGGAGGTCAGTCTGCCAGTGAGCAGATGATGTGCTGTGGCAACCCCCAATGAGGAGCAGCCGACGAAGAAGAAGAAGAAGAAGCCTTGCGTGTGCGGGCTAGACGGTCTTCTTTCTTGTCTAGCAACCAGCCTGACAGCAGTAATTATGTCAGTGAGTGGATGTCAGTACAAACATAAAAACCCTCTTTTAGTGCCTGGCTGGCTGCTGAGATCACTCTGTGAATAATTATATTTTTCATTTGATAGCCACACTCACTTATGTTGTGGCCAAATCTCTATTCTTCAGCCCTAAGTGGCACTTAAATCATTGAGATAATTACCATCATCTTCTGCAGACTTTATACTGTATTTAAGAGCAGGGACTACAATAACAGATTGTGACAAAGCTGAGGTTCTGCTTTTCACGTCAAAGCCTGAAACTGATTTTAAAAAGTGCAGAAGCTGGAGATTGTAAAGTACCACATACTGAAATTTTAGCCATCACTTCAAGATCTCAGCATTTTATTTACAGTTATACAATAATATAAGTTAGGAGCCTTGTTTGTTTATTATTTATTTTAGGATTACAACATTTGCATTTTTTTTGTTGTAGTCTTACTTGATACAGTTGAGAGAGACAACATTGACATACTGACTATTCTAAACATCTTGTTTATTCTTGCATAACTACTATGACTAAACCATGACTTTAATCACAATATGTGATTGTAATTGCTTTATTTTTCAGACAAGAGTCTCACCAGCTTCTAAAAGAATACAAATCTTAAATAGCTGCTGTTAGATGATAAGGCAACAACTTCTGCTTTCTCTTCCAATGGTACGATAACATTCATTCCAAGGTGGATAAATATTCTGCAGTTAAAAAACAAAGTTGTGAAATATTGGAGAATACTCACAAGTTATGCAACGTTTACATAAACGGATCTAAGATTATTTATGTTTATTCACAAAATAAGTTTAAGTCGCACATATCTTGCCTGAGTCTTTTTTGCTTCTCTTTGTCGTATCTCCATTGAACAGAGCTGAAACACAAGGAAGGTAAGCAAGTGAGAGAAGCAAGAAGTCATCTTAGCCAAGTGGAAAGCAGCCTTCAAATGGAAAGGTAAATGGACTATGTTTAAACAGCACTTTTCTATTCTGACAACCTTTCAAAGCCCTTTTATAACACAAGCCCATGCACACGCGTATTCATACAATGATGGCTAGGCCACCTGCTCATTACGAGCATTAATACACTCACACACCAACACACAGCGTCGGGCGCAATTTGACGCTCAGTATCTTGCCCAAGGATACTTTGACATTTTTGACTGCTGAGGCCAGGGATCAAACCACGAGCTTCTATTAAGTGGATGACAGCTCTACCTCCTGAGCCACAGCCCTTCAAGCTTCAGACTGAGCTTTTCGTAAAGGATAATTCCAGTTTATTACAACTTGGATCTTATTTTTGTAGTTTTTTGTCACCATCATTTTTTCCAGTAATAATAACACAACAGAAAACAACAAGGAGAAAACAATAAAGATATTTTATAAACTCTTGTTGTAAGCATCGATCACAGTATACAGACCTATTTCCTGCTTCAACTGTGACCTCCTTCACTAACTGTAGTTGTGTGCATAAAATTTCAGTGCACAATGAGAGTGCACAGCTTCCGTGTGGAGAATGCCATACCCAGACTGTACAGTGTTTTTCCAACAACAAACCCTGGATTACTCTTAACATGAAGGCTTCTCTCACGGAAAAAAAGAGTCATGAAATAAATGAATATGCAGAATGAGTTGAGCAGGAGAATCAGAGGGGGAAAGAAAGAAAGATGGAGCAATTGGAACAGAAGAATTTCAGTAGAGTCTGGAGGGGCCTTAAAACATTCTGGCTACAAGAAACAAAACGACCAGCCCGTGGGGGACTGGAAGCAGGTGGATGTTCTGAATCTTTTCATTAATAGGTTAGATCAGTCATCTGCCGCTCCCCCTGTCCACCGGCTACAAACCCCACCGTCTGCAGCCCTTGTGTGCTGCCCCACACCCACAAGGACTGTAGCCCAATAACCTGAACAGCTACAGGCCAGTGGGAGTGACAATCCCACCTGATAAAGACACTGTAACAAGTACCGGAAAGACCCAAGTGCAGTACTGGCCAACAGTAAATGGGGACAGGCAACCAGAAGGCCAACTGTGCGACAGCACACCTTTGACAGACTTGCTGTGATGAGATTGTTTCGAGGACGGAAGCCACTGAGAAACTTCAGCAAGGGCGAAAGTAACCTCCTGGACCTCCATCATTTACCTCCTGGAGGATAGATGCAACTCCTAATATTACTAAAGAGCTCGACAACGCCACCCTGGGAATTTCACCCAGGGAATTACTCTGGTCAGACACCAGGCACACAGGTTTGTGGTTACTGAGAGTATGAGACGTGGTTCCAAGTTTAAAATACAATTTATTAAATATTTGTATTTTCTAAAAAAAAAAAAAAAAAAAAAAAAAACAGTACTAAAACCCATACACACAAAGAAAAAGGGCAAACCTAATCAGGGCTGGGGCCGAAGTGGATGGGCGAAGGCTAGTGCAGGGGAAGGATCCACCAAAAAAAAGAAAAAGCAGAAACTCAAATCACCAGGCACATGTGGCAGACACTCTCCGTGAAGAAAACCCACTCCCAGGGACACAACAAAACTAAACGGGGGGGTGCCACCACCAGAGCACCAGCACCGCCACCACTGGCCTACAGCAACTGAAAAGGGGAAAATAATACAATTACTAAGGTTGCACACACCAAAAACAAAACCACAATTTGTGGGCAGGTCACAGACTAAACAATATATCAAATAATGACTGCCTGGTATAACCAAAGAAAAGAAAAATAAAGAAAACAAAACTAAATTCAATTACAGAAAGCAAGTCTGAATCAACAAACTAGAATTACATAAATAAAATCAAAAGATAAACGCCAGCACATTACTCAAAAATAATAATAATAATAAAATAAAATGAGCCACACACACATCCAACCACTCATTCAACATAAAAGGGGGTCAGTCCCCAGTAAAGAATAAAAATAATCGCGCCTGGTCCTGGCGTGCGGCCGAGCAATCGTGCACAGAGGAAGTGGCGGCCAATCCTCGCCGTAACGGCAAGCAGCAGTAGCGAATACACACCACAAACACGGTGCAAACAAAGCAGCAGCGGTCCAGTGAGGTGGTTACAATAGCACCTAATTCAGAAAGACACTGTTAGCATCTACTAAGAATGCTAGAATTGGTATGGTAGCATGTTGCACATACATACCTTGTTAGCAGCAACAGACACTCACACACTCACAAGAGAGGGGGAGGGGGCGAAAGGACTACAGGCAGCTGCCAGCATTTACCTGTGACCACATTAGAGTTAGCCACCTAGTAGCACCAACCACAATGCAGGGAAAGATGACACTTACCACCGCCAGATAATCACGGTGCACACAGGGAGCATGGAGCAGCACACCAACAGTCGCCCTACAGCACAACACAAATGCGGCAAGCATAATAACTGGACCAAATGACCACCGTGGTGAGGCAGTATACGGCCATACCTGTCAGGCACGCAACCCCTGTCCCGCAAGTGACACAGGTGACGATAGGAGCGCAGAGGAAGAGACGGTTGGTGGACTACTGCTTTTATACCGCCGCACTTTAATGCGTAACGGAAACTACGGTAACCAAAATGCTCATCCTGCTACAATTTACCCCCTCTTTTTTAAGCGCCAGGAACTCCAACTTCATTGAGCTGTAGTTCGACATATTAGACTCTGTGGGCCTCAGTCCTCGACTAGCATAAGCTATGGGTCTCACCTTGCCATCTTGCTCCTGCGAGAGCACTGCTCCCAACCCACCATGGCTGGCATCAACCTCGAGGATGAAGGGCAGAGAAAAGTCTGCGTGGCAAGCACGGGGGCAGTCATGAGCTTGAACTTCAGCGCCTCAAAACTTTCTCTGCACTCTTCTGTCCAGTTCTCGATGAAGTTCTGTGTGGACCTCCGCTTGGGCCTGGTGCTTTCCAGCTCAGCTACCAGTTGGTGAAGGGGAGCTGCCAGCTTCGCGAAGCCTTCTACAAAGCGCCGGTAATAGCTTGCAAAACCCAGGAAGGACCGGAGCTCAGAGACTGTCTTGGGAGGCTACCATTTTGCCACAGCCTCTATCTTGGACGGATCTGTGGAGACACCATTAGCAGATATTACGTGGCCAAGATAACACACCTCTGGCTGGAAAAAGGCACATTTGGAGAGCTTCACCTTTAGTCCCTCCTGCTGAAGCCAACCCAGTACCACATCAAGCCGCGGAAGATGCTGCTGTACAGCGGAAGAGAACACAACAATGTTATCAAGGTAAAGGAGCAATGACTGACCTTGCTGATCACCAAAGATTCTCTGCATCAATCTCTGAAAGGTACTGGGGGCATTACAGAGTCTGAATGGCATATGGTTCCATTTGAACAGACCAAATGGGGTGCAGAATGCAGTCTTGTTCCGATCCTTCTCAGTGACTGGGACCTGGTTGTACCCACTGGCCAGGTCCAGAGTGGCGAACCAACGTGCACCTGTCAGAGCATCCAATGACTCCTTGATGCGTGGCAACGGAAAAGCATCCTTCCTGGTCTTGCCATTGAGCTGCCGGTAATCGATACACATATACAGACTTCCATCCTTCTTCTTAACTAGCACGATGGGGGAGGCGTAAGGGCTGCTACTTTCTCTGATCACCTTTGCGGCAAGAAGCTGATGAATGTGCTCTTTGACAGCCTCATAATCAGAAGGAGGGACATGCCTATAGCGTTATTTGACAGGGGCCTCATCTACAAGAGGGATGTCATGAGATATTAGATTGGTACAACCTAAATCACTGTCATGAGCAGAGAAGACAGGTGTATATTTCCTAAGGAGAAACTTCACCTGACTTTGGTCTTCTGAGGACAATGAAGACAGATCTAAACCCTCCATCTGATCCTGCACGGTAGGTAGGGCTATCTGAGATGCTATGGTGGCTACAGTGGATGGAACCTCTGTGACTCCTGCAGGTAAGCTCACAACATTCACCTGTTCCAGAGTGCCAACAGCAGTGCGTGGGTATAGCAGTACATCGATGGAACCAACATTGACAATGGGTATGTATGCTGTACCCCTAACCTCCACACTGGGATGTATGCCCGGTCTGCCCATGGGGGGTGTTGCCCTGGAGGCCTCCTGGGCCCGGGGGACTGGGGCGGCTCTGCATTAAGTGTGGAGTCTGTCCCTGTCCATCAGCGTCGGGGTGGTCTCTGTGGCGGCGCTCCCTATGGCCGTAGGCTGTGGCACTTCTCGGTGTAGATGGCCCCCATAGGTGTTTCCTCACATGGTTCCTCAGTGCCCTGCCATGTCTCAGCACCGGGCGTGGGTATGTGTGTGTGTGTGTGTGTGTGTGTGTGTGTGTGTGTGTGTGTGTGCGTGTGCGTGTGTGCGCACATATGTGTATATATCTGGGAGTGGAATATTGTCTGTCATACTATGCTTTTATTCTTTCTGTTCTTGTATTCTTTTATTCTGTGAAGCACTTTGGGATGCATTTTATATGGATGAAAAGTGCTATATAAATAAAATAAAGTTTAAGTAACCACCCTAACCAAAGATGGAGAAGCCAGCAGGTAAACCAGAGTCCAGGGGTCCGAACAACACTGTGGCATCAGAAAACCGCTCTGAGCATGTGACTGCTACTATTTTAATCACACCACCTGGAATGCAGCATGCGCGCTTACCTCTGACCATTACCTTTCCAGGTAACTCTGGAGGGATCTACGTGGTTGCTTAATGACACTTCTGCAATGCCTGCGTGACAGATTGTGGGGCCTGAGTGACAGAAGACAGTTCAAACAAGGCTAAACCATGCTGTACAAAAAGCTCTTGGTAGCATTTCCGGATCACATTCATTCCCATCACACCAGGGACCTGAAGGGAAGTGTCGCCCAGAGGATCCCTCACTACCAAGACACCGCACTGTGAAATCAACTTGCCACACAACTCGACATCTAGCTCCAGGTAACCAAGGAAAGGAATATCCAACCCATTAGCTGCCCTAAGCTGCAACCAGTTACAGGATTTAAGGCGCTCTTGACCCCATGGTTCGAAATGCTGGCAGAAAAAGCTCTCTGTAACAGTGGAAACCATAGAACCAGTATCAACCAAACATGGTACCTTAACTCCACCCATATCGACCTTCAAATGGCGACAAGATGAAACCAGGTTTGATGCATCTGCCAATTCACCTTGCACAGCATCTGAGCCAGTAGAGGCCCCACCCAAACTGTGGCTCTGCAGTTCGGTGGGTGCTAGTTTTCCAGAGCCAGGGTGGATTCCGGCTGCCTAGTTAAGGGCAGGGGAGCTTGTGAGGAGAACTGGGCACGAGGGGGAGCACGCACACCATCACATTCCCTAGCAAAATGGCCAGGTTGCTGACAGCGTCTACATATTACAGGCCCACGCTGCACTGAACAACTGTGTGGAAGAGGACACTGCATTAAAGCAATGGCCTGAGTTAGCCGATTAAGCTGTTCTTGCTGCTGCCTCATCATTTCCTTCATTTCACTCATTTCAGATGACGGAGGAGTACAAGCAACTGGGTGAGCACCCTGGACTCCATACTGAATGCCACTGATGGAGGGAACAGAGTTGCTGCGGCCTCTAACAGCACTTGGTAGACCTTCACGTTCCCACCTAATTGCCTCTCCCCTGACATCAAGCAATGTAGCTGTGGGCTGTCTACGCACAAACTGTTTAAGCTCTCGTCGTAAGGTGCTAACTATAACCTGCTCAACAAACTGATCCCGCAACAGAACCTCAGAATTAAGCATTCCAGTCGGTTCACGCTGCCTTACCCTTTCCATAAGACCCATCAAGGCGAGGGAGAATTCCAGAAGCGTTTCTTCGTCATGTTGCTTTTGGGAGAAGAAAGCCTCCTGTAGGGCTACATAAGACTCAGAGCAACCATAGAGTTCCTGAAGTATAGCAATTATCCTAGCTGGATCCCCAAGCTCCACACTAGAGCGATATTTGATCTCTTCATGTGCTTCAACCTCTAAATCATCAAAAAGGAAGAAAGCCTGATCAGCTAGAGATAAATGATGAGCCCTCATGCATGCCTGTACTTCCTCAATCCATTCACCCAGTGCTATCCCCGATCTTCCCCTGAACATGGGGCACTTCCTGTCACAGGGTACAAACAGCAGGGCCACTGGCGGTGGCAGTAGGCACTGCTGATGAGGTTGAAGGTGTGGCATTAGAGGCGGGTCCAACAGGGGCCTGCTCTTGATGTAGCCTCTAATTGTCAGCTTTTAACTGCGCAACCACATCTCGCAGCTCTTGCAATTGCTCCTCCATGAGTGCAGATTTTAATAAAGAACCGCTGCTGCTTTGTATCAATACCAAGAAAAAAATAGAAAAACAATAGAAAACACGTTTCGGCCTTGCTTCTACAGTAACATCCTGCCAACAACGGCAAGTTTGTGGCAAGGAGGTGGTAAAGAGGATAGATGCAACTCCTAATATTACTAAAGAGCTTGACAACGCCACCCTGGGAATTTGACCCAGGGAATTACTCTGGTCAGACACCAGGCACACAGGTTTGTGGTTACTAAGAGCACCAGATGTGGTTCCAAGTTTAAAATACAATTTATTAAATATTTGTATTTCTAAAAAAAAAAAAACAGCACTAAAACCCATACGCACAAAGAAAAAGGGCAAACCTAATCAGGGCTGGGGCCGAAGTGGATGGGCGAAGGCTAGTGCAGGGGAAGGATCCACCAAAAAAAGGAAAAAGCAGAAACTCAAATCACCAGGCACATGTGGCAGACACTCTCTGAAGAAAACCCACTCCCAGGGACACAGCAAGACAAAACGGAGGGATGCCACCACCAGAGCACCAGCACTGCCACCACTGGCCTACAGCAGCTGAAAAGGGGAAAATAATACAATTAATAAGGTTGCACACACCAAAAACAAAACCACAGGAGGAAGCCTGAGTCTGTTCTAAACTCCTTAAAAGTTCCATTTCAGCAGCTAAATTGATGGCAGACTCGAGCGTGTTGGGTTTGGCACTGCGCAAGCTGATTCGGAAATCCCCTGCAGCGAAGTAGGTGATAAAATGGTCTCTGGCCAACAGATCGCGGGTGTTCTCGTCAGCTGTCGGATAAGCTCTAGCAGCCAAGCGACGCAGCGCATTGCCAAATTCGCGGGCCGTTTCATTTGGGAGCCTTCTTCTACCTGAAAAGGCAGCTCTACTCCAATCATCACTGTCTGAAGGCTCCAAACACCTCGTCATGGCGGCTTTTAATAAGGCATAATTACTTTTAGCTTCTGCAAATATGCCACTGTAAATGTCAGGCGCACGACCCGACAGTAACAAGGACATGAACTTAAGTGTGAGGGAATCATCCCAATTATTTACATCAGCGGCCAAGTCAAATTGTTCAGCCCAATCAGACCACTGGCGTCCCACCCCAGTAAACGTTTCTGGCATAAATACTGGCGGGGGGGTTGAACGGGGGTCAGGCGTGTGACTATCTACACCATTTAGTCTCGACGGGCCCTCTAGTGGGTTATTCTCCTCCACTGACATTCTGGTAAAGGTTAATCCCACCGCTGCCACAAGTGTAATTTACCTCATAAACCAGGCAGAGGAATCCTGCCCCCACCTGGGATTTAATGGTAGGGTTCCTGTCAGGGGAGGCGAACAAACCCACACAAGACGAGCAGCAGTAATATATAAAAGGTACACCTTATTAATCTATTTACAAACGTTACTAAATTAGGGCACAGGAATACCGTGGGTAAAAGACGCAGCCGGGCAGGCAGCCAGGAGGGAGAATTACAAGTCAGGCTACAGAGCTCACCCCACACCAGGAAGAGCTAGATAGAAACTGGTCTAGCATTAAATCACAGCACGCCACTGCACGCTTCCATTACACAGCACTTCGTCGGGCGGCGCAGATGGACAGGACTCCGCTCGCGAGCCCACAGCAGCAGTGCCGATATGGGGGTGTGCGGACAGACCGAGCCCCGCTCTGGCAATGGCTCGTGACAGGCAGCGACCAGCAGCCAACACTATGACCCCGGCCCTGGCTATCTACAGGAGGCGACCAGCCTGCCCTCCTCACAGGAACAGCTCACCTGTATTCCTGTCTTCGCGCCGGCAGCCCTAACCAGCTGCGAACGCCCCTCCCGAGCCCAAAGGACTGCCAGCCACCAACCACACAAAACGTGTGTAGAAAGAGAGCCCCTCACAAAAATGACCGTCCCTTTTTAACACCTCTGCCCTCTACCTGGCGTTCTCCAGGTGTATATCGTTATTTTTAATTAAATTGTCACTTGCAGGGAGACAGCTCCGCCTGCTGTCTCACTACAATACCAACAGACACTCACACACTCACAAGAGGGGGGGGGACACATTAGAGTTAGCCACCTAGTAGCACCAACCACAACGCAGGGAGAGATGACACTTACCACCGCCAGATAATCACGGTGCACACAGGGAGCATGGAGCAGCACACCAACAGTCGCCCTACAGCACAACACAAATGCGTCAAGCACAATAACTGGACCAAATGACCACCGTGGTGAGGCAGCATATGGCCATACCTGTCAGGCACACAACCGCTGACCTGGAAGTGACACAGGTGATGATAGGAGCGCAGAGGAAGAGACGGCTGGTGGACTGCCGCTTTTATACCGCCGCACCTTAATGCGGAACGGAAACTACGGTAACCAAAATGCTCATCCTGCTACACTCCCATGTAGATCCACCTCTCACCTGAAAAAGGCTGGGAGCACTGTGAGAATCATGTTTTTTTTTAATTCCACACTTCTCAGGACAATTGGAGTGCACAGAACTGGACCACCACCTAACAGCATTTATCATGGATTACCCTGCCATTTGCTGCTGTGATGCTGCAAATTTCCCAAATGTGGGACTAATAAATGACTATCTTGTCTTGTCTAATCTGTTTGTTTGTTCCAATCTGTCTGCTCATTTGACATCTCAACTATTACTTTTTGGGTTTTTAATTTAATACATAATAATTGCTACAAATGAATGAAACAAAAAAAACACAACTGATCCCATTTCAAAGGAGTACTACAACAGTTTAGTGAGTCACTTTCACACAGTTGAGGGACTTATGAGAGACAGAAGTCACAGAATCCTGGCTTTTGGTCATTTGAATGAGTCAAGCTCCCAATTTGTTATAACCTATAACAAACCATAACTTCAAGCTGTCAGCAGTTATTAGGTACACCTTACGAAAACTAATACACTTAGATACAACAGTCATATAATAATTAGTTTTTGTTAAAACTGTTGTAGAGAGGTGTTGGTGAACTCATTTTAGTGGATTTTTTGGTCAGTTCTGTTGAACTGTTTTGCATTATTCTAGGCTGATTAAAGAGGTCAAACAATTGCAAAAAATGTTAAAGTGTGAACAGATGAAGCAACAGCAGCTCTACAGGCGTGTTTAGATTGCACAAACTAACACATGTTCACAGATGCCACCACCCATGAGAACCACATCAATCTTGAGGAATATACATCAATACTTGCATCATGCATCAGCAAATGACTGAAACTGGCATCAAAGAGGCAAAGCATAGATCAGCAGAGACTAGAGAGAGACGTCAACACCAACCACAAATATGTGGCAAGTGACCCAGATCACGATGGGCTACAAGAGCAGACCCATCTTGTGTGAGCGCACATTGCCAGATGAGTTTAGTACATTTTATGCTCACTTTTACCGACTAAACAAAAAGTCAGCTGTGGAGTCTACTCTGCCTCCAGAAGGCAAGACATTGAGTGTTTCACAACCTGTTCCTACAAATGTTTCACAATAAAAGCGATTCTATCCACTGAAACCCAAGAGGGCTTTTAATTTGAAATGGATACAAGAAGTTTTCGGTTTGTATACAGCATTGAATGCATTCATTCATTCATCTTCTATACCCGCATATCCCTTTCAGGGTTGTGGGGGGCTGGAGCCTATCCCAGCTGGCAATGGGCGAGAGGCAGGGTACACCCTGAACAGGTCGCCAGCCGATTGCAGGGGAACATAGACAGACATACAACCATTCACACTCACACTAACACCTATGGACATTTTAGTGTCATCAATTAATGTAATGAGCATGTTTTTGGTCTGTGGGAGGAAGCCGGAGTGCCCGGAGAGAACCCACGCATGCACAGGAAGAACATGCAAACTTCACAAAGGCCCTGCCCGACCCGGGGATCGAACCAGCGACCTCCTTGCTGTGAGGCACACGCACTACCTGCTTCACCACCGTGACGCTTGTATACAGCATATCACAGAAAATTTAATGGGGCAAATGGGAACAGATCAGAAAACAGAGCTGAAATAAAGGCAAATATATTTATCAAACGGAGGGAAAATAGAGGACTGTCTCTAATATAAGCCTGCTTCAAATAGGGGGGCGAGGTGGAGCGGTCGTCCACCGAACAAGAAGTTGGTGGATCGATCCCTGGCCTCAGCAGTCCGATGCTGTGCTATCGGTGTGTGAATTCATATGTACGTCGCTTTGGAAAAAAAGCAAGCAAATTACTAATTTTAACTGTAAATAAATGGATTGTTTTTATATAGTGCTTTTCTTGTCTGACGACCACTCAAAGCACTTTTACAGCATAAGTATACATTCACCCACTCACACACACATTCATACAATGGTGGCTAGGCCACCTGTTCATTACAAGCTTTAACCATTCACACACTAATGACATACAGTAGCATCAGGAGTAATTTATAGTCTTGTCCAAGGATACTTGTTTCTGGTACTCATGTAGACTGCTGAGGCCAGGGATCAAACCATTGACTTTCTAATATGTGGACAACCACTCTACCTCACCCCTGGTTAAATAAAGGCCTGGTACCCTCTGTAGTTGAGGTAAATAATTCCTTAGCCACTATTTTCTTAGCCACTAAAATAGATTTAGCATCCACAAGAAAAATGGTAGGTTGGGAGCTTCTTTTTTAAAGTGGTTACTTACATCTACCAAATTTACTTACTATGAAACAAAGTGCTCACATTACATTCAACGTACAGCAAAGATGCCTGTCAGAAACCCAGCCCAATCCAGTATTATCCCATTGTATAAATAATTTTGACAATGAGAGGAAATGCAGAAATAATAGAGACGACACCCAAAAAGCCCCCCCCCCCCCCCCCCCCCCCATGTCTTATTACAACAATAATGGAGGCGTTCACTCCAAATATATGGAATAATAAACCAGCAGATGTTT